>NC_141685.1:567803623-569003623 GCF_964263255.1 Lissotriton vulgaris
GATTGCTCATACATATCTGCAGAAGGCGGAGTAACCCATTGAGCTATCGCAGTAGAATGGAAACGTATACAGGTTACATACAGAGTAACATCAAGACATTGATACAAGCCTTAAAGGGGGGAGGGGATAGTTTGATTTTTCCTCACTCGCAGGATTAGGATACAGTCGTTCTTTACTGCTGATTAAAGCAGATTGAGGGCAGTGCTTAATTTGTAAAATAATAAGTGCCGGGGCCCTGACCAGGAGGCAACTGCAGCTTGTACCACCCATCGCACCTGTCATCAGTGCCAAAACAAACACTAACTATCTCTCTCACTCGCAAGTGCTGGTTGTAGGAAGGGGGAGGCTCTAGTTGGCGCAGTGCAACACTAGCGACAAGCAGGGACTCTCTCTTCCTCGTCAGGGCTGAGGGTTACCTTCCAGACAACCTCTGCTTACCCTCTAGGTAGTGTGGCTTAAGCAGTCGTAGGCTAATCTTTGGGGCACATAGGGTTAAACACTTGCAACAGTACACCTTTACAACCAACCCACCACACAACGAGACCAGACTGTATTCTGTAAAAATAGATATCTTTATATAGATTTTAAGCAGGCTGGTGAATACAGTCAATGTACTTTATGAAAACGGTTGCAGATTACTTAATTCGGGTTACCACAGTTCTTATGCAGTTCTCTTGAGGCCCGTAGGCCGGTGTTACTCAAAGTCCTTGTGGAGCCGGCGGCTTCCAGGGGATCTGTCCCACGTCGCGTTGCCTTCCCGGGGTCGCTGATCGTTGCGGCTCTTCAGCCGAGCAGGTCACTGGTCACCCGGGGCAGCGGTGTTCTGTGGCGGCAGGGTCCTCTCCTCGTCGTCCGCTCCAACCCTGGAGGCGGCGGCTGTGCGGCGGTGGCAAGTGGCAGTACGGTCCCCAAGTGCAGGACGTACCCAGCCAAGTGCCGGTGCAGCTGGGGACTCCCAGCTGGGCTGTCGGGCAGGCTACCGACCTTGCGGATTCTCGTAGGGCAACTGTCCGTCCTTGCAGGTGAGTGACTGCTCGCTATGCAGTCACCTCGAGAGCTCGGACCGGACGGGTCCTCCTTCCCTTTGCTCTCGGGCTCCCGGTGCAGTTGCGGTCACGGTGTTCGGGCCAGCGGCGGCTGGTCCTTACTTTGCTCTCGCTGTTGCTTTGGGCCCCGGTCACGGTGGTCGGGATGACGTGGATGCCTTAGAGGAGATTCCTCTGTCGATACTGCGGCGATGGTCAGCACCCGCAGTCGCTTTCTTCCAAGGGGGTAGCGTCCACTGGTCCTGGGACGCTGGTCAGGGGGCAAGTTCAGTTGCAAGCCCTTGGAGATCTCCTCAGCAGAGTTTGGCACAAGTAAAGCAAAAGTCTTTTTGTAGTCTTTTCTTCTTCCTCTCCTTCAGCAGCAAGGCACCAGACACAGGCAAGAGTCAGCACCCTTCCTTGTCTCTCACGGTCCTTCTCGTAGGGCAGAGTCCTTCTGTGGCCCAAACCGGATCTAATTTTCAAGGAGCAGGGCTCCTTCTTTTATAGGCCAATTCTTTTGTTCTCGCAGGCCAGGGGGGCCTTTGCATAGCCACTCTCAGTTCTGGAGTACCCCGGCGGGTGTACTCCGGCTTCTGCTTTCAGTGTGAGGGGCAGGCGCATCAGACGCCCCACAGGGGGTGGAGCCAGCATTGTCTGGACAGGGGTGGCCAGAGTACCTTGTTGATGGGGGCTTCGCCCTTCCTGGGCCAGGTGCCGGCAGAGTCATCCGCCGCTCCCCAGGAGGGTGGAGCCAGCATTGTGGTGGCCGAGCACAGTGACAGTTCGAGTCAAGAGGCACTCCTACCTCCCACTAAGGTGTAATCTGCGCATTCACCACCTGTCATCCCTCCAGCCCTGTCACTCACACATCCCAGACAGTCAGATACACATACCAGCAGAGGCGGCTGAAATGGTTAAGCAAGCAAAGGCTAACTTTCTAAAAGTAGCATTTGCAAACCCAGGATACTAAAATAAACTTGACTACAAGAAATATCTTATCATCCTGAGTTCAGGCATACTAAACATGACTCGCTACCATGCTCCTTGAGCCTGCGGGGATTATAGGGTGTAATAATCCTCGCAGCTCAGTCTGGCCTAATGGAGCAGGTAGCCTTCAATAGTGAAATACGGTCTTTGTTGTAAGTCACTACTAGGACATGCCACGCATCTCAGGGCTTGTCCTACCTTGCACCTACAACGCACCCTGCCCGCAGGCCTACCATAGGGGTGACTAATATGTAGTCAAGGGAAGGGTCGGTGCTGGCAAGTGGGGACACTTGCCCAGCTAGCGTGACAGTACGAGACCGCACGCGGGTTCTGCGGTCGCAGTTCCCAGACACATCTTTACGGCTGCTTCGGTGGGTGGCGCAACCAGCGCTGCAGGCCCACCAGCAGTATTGGCATCTACAAGCCCCGGCACTCTCTTGTGCACTTTACTAGGGACTAACAGTAAATCCAAAGAACCAATCAGGGATACCAATCGCATGTACAATTTACAGTAGGGAGCACTTGCACTGCGGCACGGATCAGCCGTGGCGCAGTGCCCTGAGTATCGGAAAACCAGCAAAACATCGGAGGCACATCAGCAAAAAGTGGAAGGGAGACTCACGCCAAGGTGTCAGGTCTAACATGTGTCCCCTCCAGCTGAAATGTGGGGGGAACTACCCTTCCCCAGGGAGTTCCACATCACTAAGGCGGAAAAATCTGGACAGACCGTCAGCGTTGGCGTGATCGGTGCCAGGGCGGTGTTCCACCGTGAAGTCCATACTCTGTAGAGAAATGGACCACCTCAACAGTTTCGGGTTCTCACCCCTCATTTGCATCAACCATCTGAGGGGCCTGTGGTCCGTCTGAACTCGGAAGTGAGACCCAAACAAGTAGGGTCTTAGCTTCTTCAGCGCCCAGACCACAGCAAATGCTTCACGCTCTATTGCACTCCACCTACTTTCCCGTGGAAGTAACCTCCGACTTATGAAGGCTACGGGTTGGTCAAAGCCCTCCTCAGTCATCTGTGAAAGAACAGCCCCTACACCATGCTCTGAAGCGTCTGTTTGCACAATGAACTCCTTGGAGAAATCGGGGGCCAGGAGCACGGGCGCCGTGCACATGGCAGTCTTCAGGGTGTCGAAAGCCTTCTGACAGGTGTCAGTCCAAATCACATTCCTGGGCTGCTTCTTCGAAGTCAGCTCTGTCAAGGGGGTCACGATTGTGCCATAGCCCTTGACAAACCTCCTGTAATACCCGGTGAGCCCCAGGAAGGCTCTCACTGCAGTCTGGGTCTTGGGGGGTTCCCAAGCCAGGATGGTTTCGATCTTGGGCTGCAAGGGGGCTACCTTGCCACTCCCAACTTGGTGTCCCAAGTACACCACTGAACCCTGCCCAATCTGGCACTTGCTTGCCTTGATTGTGAGGCCTGCCCTGCGCAGGGCCATCAACACTTCCCAGAGGTGTCGCAGGTGTTCGGGCCAGGTGCCGCTGAACACCGCGATGTCATCCAGGTAGGCGGCACTGAACTCGTCCAGTCCAGCCAACACCTGGTTGACCAATCTCTGAAAGGTGGCAGGGGGATTCTTCATTCCAAATGGCATAACCCGGAACTGGAAATGCCCATCTGGTGTAGAGAATGCCGACCTCTCTTTTGCCCCATCGGTCAAGGCGATCTGCCAGTACCCAGACGTTAAATCAAACGTGCTGAGAAACCGGGCAGCCCCTAGCCGATCAATGAGCTCGTCAGCTCTGGGGATGGGGTGCGCGTCAGTCTTCATGACTGAATTGAGTCCTCTGTAGTCCACACAGAACCGGAGTTCGGGTGTGGCTCCCAGCGCAGCAGCCTTCGGCACCAAGACCACGGGGCTGGACCAAGGACTGCTGGAAGACTCAACCACCCCGAGGGCAAGCATCTTGGAGACCTCCTCCTTGATGCAGGCCCGTACCCTGTCAGTTACCCTGTAAGCCTTATGCTTCACCGGTAAGCTGTCTCCAGTGTCCACATCATGGACGCACCAATCTGTGACACTCGGAACCAGGGAGAACAGGTCTGGAAACTGCCCCAGTAACTGGCGGCAGTCCTCCTGTTGTTCGGCGGTCAGGGAGGGTGAGAGGTTAACTCCATCCACTGACCCATCCTACTCACAGGCCACCAAGAGGTCAGGAAGAGGCTCCGACTCCTCCTCCGTTCCGTCATCGGTTGCCAACAACATGCCCACTTCGGACCTTCGCAAGTGGGGCTTGAGGCGGTTGACATGTAGGACCCGCAAGGGGTTCCTGGGCGTCTTCATGTCCACCAAGTATGTCACGGGCTCTTGCGCTCCACAACCTCAAATGGTCCTGTCCACTTATCCTGAAGGGCACAGGGCTCCACTGGGGCCAAGACATACACCTCCTGTCCAGGCTGAAGCTCGACCAGAGTGGCATTCTGATCGTACCACCGCTTCATTTCCTCCTGGCTCGCTTCCAGATTTGCCTCGGCAAGTTGTCTGAAGCGTCTGGTTTGGTTTCTGAAGGCCAGCAAGTAGCTATATACATTCTAGGGAGGTTTCCTGGGAGATTGCTCCCAGCCTTCCTTTACCAAACTCAGTGGTCCTCTCACGGGGTGGCCGTACAGCAGTTCAAAGGGGCTGAACCCTAGGGACTTCTGTGGTACCTCGCGATATGCAAAAAGCAGGCATGGCAAGAGGACGTCCCACTTACGCCTCATCGGATCTTCCAGGACCATGATCATGCCTTTGAGGGTTCGGTTGAATCTTTCAACCAACCCGTTACCTTGGGGGTGGTAGGGGGTGGTGAACTTGTACGTTACGCCACATTCCTGCCAAAGGGACTTCATATATTTCGATATGAAATTGGTCCCCCTGTCGCTCACCACCTCTAGAGGGAATCCTACTCGTGAGAAAATTCCCATCAGTGCACGCCCCACCACGGGAGCCGTCACTGTCCTCAGAGGGATGGCTTCAGGGTACCGGGTGGCATGGTCCACCAAGACCAGGATGAACCTGTTGCCCATGGCTGTCTTGGGGTCCAGAGGCCCAACGATGTCAATACCCACTCGCTGGAATGGCGTACCGACCACAGGGAAGGGTTGGAGGGGAGCCTTGTTCTTCCCTCCCGTCTTCCCACTTGCCTGGCAAGTCGGACAGGTTCTGCAATAAGCGTCTGAGCTCTTATGCATTTGGGGCCAGTAAAAGTGAGTGACAAGCCTGTCATAGGTCTTGTCCATCCCCAAATGTCCTGCTAAAGGCACATCATGAGCCAGACCCAGTAGGAAGGCTCTGAACTTCTGGGGTACCACCAGCACATGGGCTGACCCAGGTTCAGCAGCCTTAGGCTCCGAATACAGGAGGTCGTTCTCCCAGTACACGTAATGTGTTTTGGCCTGAACACCATTGGCCTGGTCTGCAGCCTGCTGCCGCATACCCATGAGAGAAGGGCATTCTTTCTGCTCCCTGCAGAATTCCTCCCTGGAGGGTCCTCCTTCTTGCTGCCAATGGGTCAGCTCAGGCAGGTCCCCCAGTTCGGCGATCTGTTCCCCTGTAGGCTCCAGGGCATCCCCCTCAAGGTCTGCCTCCTCCTGGACCGTAGGAACTTCAGGGGCCGGTTTCCCGCGCCTCCTGCGCCTCCTCCCTAAGGCCGGTTCCTGGGCCTCTCCTTCAGGCCCCAGGACCTCTCGATCACCCCTACTGGCTGCCATCGACCGGGTGGTCACGCACGCCCAGTCAGGCAGACCCACCATCCGCAGGTGAGTCGTTTTCTCCACCTTTTCCCAAGGGGAGTGCTCCAAGTCGTTCCCTAGCAAACAGTCAACAGGCATGGTTTTTCTCACACAGACCTGCAGAGTACCAGAGACCCCCCCCCACTCGAAGGGAACTTGAGCCATCGGACACTGACTCTCAGAATTATCAGCGTTGATAACCCTACAGTAGGCATGGGGTACAACCTGCTCCTGAGACACCAGGTGCTGCCTCACTGCAGTCACACTGGCTCCTGTGTCTCTAAGAGCCTCGGCTTCCTTACCATTGATGATCACCACCTGCCCATATTTTTTAGTGTTAGAGGGCAGGTAGTTCGTAGGGATCATCTCGCTGTCTCCTAACGAGACCAGGGTCATGTGAACGGGATCTCCACCCCCCGGGACCACCATTTCTTCTCCCAGGTGAACGCTAGTCACTTGTCGGGGCGGAGCACCAGTGGGTGCGGGTTTTCCAAATAGGCGACACTTGGGGTCACTGGATATGTGCCCAGGCTCGCCACATTTGAAACAATTGAAGGGCCCCTTTGGAACAGGTTTACCTGTCGGGGCCCCATTCTGCTTCGGAGGTGGGGGAGGCTGAGAACCCTGCTGCGGATTCCCTCGGGAACTACTTTGGGGGCCTTTTTGGAACCCTTTCTGTTTTCCCCCCTTGTCCCCCCCACTCTTCTGCTGGGGACCCTGCCCACTCTTGGCGGAATCTCCCACGGGACCCTTGTGGACCCTGGTGCTGAGCCAGCGGTCCGCCTCCTCAGCAAGCTTCCTCGGGTTGGACAGCTTGCTATCGATCAGGTGTTGGCGTAACTCAGGAAAACAGTGATCAGACAAGTGCTCCCATGCAATTAAATCAAAGAGACCTTGAAAATCATTAACTTTGTTCCCTTTCACCCAACCATCCAGTGCTCTGCAAAAGTAAGTCACATACTCCACATACGTATTCCCAGGCCGCTTAGTACATCCCCTAAACTTCTGTCTATACATTTCAGGGGTAAGCCCGTACCTGTTCAATAAAGCTTCTTCCATGTGGGCATAGGATCTCTGATTCTCAACGGGCAAATCTAGCAAGGTATCTCTCCCTTCGCTAAGGAACCTTCCCCACAACCCCGCTCCCCAATCCTTGTCAGGGACCCGGTGGGAGGACATGGCTACCTCGTATGCCCTAAACCACTGTCCTATGTCATCCCCCTTAAAGAACTCCTTCACTACGTCCTTTGGGATGTGCACTCTTGACTCTACCTGCACTGGCGATGTGCTGCCACCAGAGGGAGGACGATCCAAGCCTCTCTCCTTGAGACTTATCTCCCTCCTTTTCACTTCATAATCCATCTGGTGCTTTCGCTCTTCCAGCGCCATTCTTTTGGTTTCAAGCTCCAGCTGGATTTTCATTTCTGCCAACTTTCTCTCGTGATTCCGGGTTTCCTTCCTGTCCGCCAGCTCCTCTGGCGACAGGCCTTTACCCAAGCTGTGCTCGCTGTCTTGCCTCTCTAGATCGATCAGATCCCCAAGCGCATTCTGCTCCTCCGTTGTATTCTGCTCGGCGAGGACGTCTTGCTCTTCCGGGGTCTTTCTGGACTCCACCCAGGCTTTCAGGGCCTTGTAGAATTCCGGTTTGTTTTTGCAACCAGCGTGCGGAACCTTGAGTTTCCTACAGAAAAACTTCAGTTCCATCTTCGAGTATTTGTCCAGCTTTGCGGCGTCCCACTCTACCTCCAACACCTCGGAGGTCGTGGACTCCGCTCCATCCAGGCTCTTTGTGCCCGGCATGGTTTCTGCACTCGGAATCTTCTTTCGGCAAAATTCAAAAAGCAAAGTCTGTGGCTAAGTAACTGGACCGTAACCCTTGTGTAGTGGTCAGAAGCTCAGGTATAGATATCGCAAGTGTAAATTCGAAATCCTCACCGCTGCGTCCAATGTAGGAAGGGGGAGGCTCTAGTTGGCGCAGTGCAACACTAGCGACAAGCAGGGACTCTCTCTTCCTCGTCAGGGCTGAGGGTTACCTTCCAGACAACCTCTGCTTACCCTCTAGGTAGTGTGGCTTAAGCAGTCGTAGGCTAATCTTTGGGGCACATAGGGTTAAACACTTGCAACAGTACACCTTTACAACCAACCCACCACACAACGAGACCAGACTGTATTCTGTAAAAATAGATATCTTTATATAGATTTTAAGCAGGCTGGTGAATACAGTCAATGTACTTTATGAAAACGGTTGCAGATTACTTAATTCGGGTTACCACAGTTCTTATGCAGTTCTCTTGAGGCCCGTAGGCCGGTGTTACTCAAAGTCCTTGTGGAGCCGGCGGCTTCCAGGGGATCTGTCCCACGTCGCGTTGCCTTCCCGGGGTCGCTGATCGTTGCGGCTCTTCAGCCGAGCAGGTCACTGGTCACCCGGGGCAGCGGTGTTCTGTGGCGGCAGGGTCCTCTCCTCGTCGTCCGCTCCAACCCTGGAGGCGGCGGCTGTGCGGCGGTGGCAAGTGGCAGTACGGTCCCCAAGTGCAGGACGTACCCAGCCAAGTGCCGGTGCAGCTGGGGACTCCCAGCTGGGCTGTCGGGCAGGCTACCGACCTTGCGGATTCTCGTAGGGCAACTGTCCGTCCTTGCAGGTGAGTGACTGCTCGCTATGCAGTCACCTCGAGAGCTCGGACCGGACGGGTCCTCCTTCCCTTTGCTCTCGGGCTCCCGGTGCAGTTGCGGTCACGGTGTTCGGGCCAGCGGCGGCTGGTCCTTACTTTGCTCTCGCTGTTGCTTTGGGCCCCGGTCACGGTGGTCGGGATGACGTGGATGCCTTAGAGGAGATTCCTCTGTCGATACTGCGGCGATGGTCAGCACCCGCAGTCGCTTTCTTCCAAGGGGGTAGCGTCCACTGGTCCTGGGATGCTGGTCAGGGGGCAAGTTCAGTTGCAAGCCCTTGGAGATCTCCTCAGCAGAGTTTGGCACAAGTAAAGCAAAAGTCTTTTCGTAGTCTTTTCTTCTTCCTCTCCTTCAGCAGCAAGGCACCAGACACAGGCAAGAGTCAGCACCCTTCCTTGTGTCTCACGGTCCTTCTCGTAGGGCAGAGTCCTTCTGTGGCCCAAACCGGATCTAATTTTCAAGGAGCAGGGCTCCTTCTTTTATAGGCCAATTCTTTTGTTCTCGCAGGCCAGGGGGGCCTTTGCATAGCCACTCTCAGTTCTGGAGTACCCCGGCGGGTGTACTCCGGCTTCTGCTTTCAGTGTGAGGGGCAGGCGCATCAGACGCCCCACAGGGGGTGGAGCCAGCATTGTCTGGACAGGGGTGGCCAGAGTACCTTGTTGATGGGGGCTTCGCCCTTCCTGGGCCAGGTGCCGGCAGAGTCATCCGCCGCTCCCCAGGAGGGTGGAGCCAGCATTGTGGTGGCCGAGCACAGTGACAGTTCGAGTCAAGAGGCACTCCTACCTCCCACTAAGGTGTAATCTGCGCATTCACCACCTGTCATCCCTCCAGTCCTGTCACTCACACATCCCAGACAGTCAGATACACATACCAGCAGAGGCGGCTGAAATGGTTAAGCAAGCAAAGGCTAACTTTCTAAAAGTAGCATTTGCAAACCCAGGATACTAAAATAAACTTGACTACAAGAAATATCTTATCATCCTGAGTTCAGGCATACTAAACATGACTCGCTACCATGCTCCTTGAGCCTGCGGGGATTATAGGGTGTAATAATCCTCGCAGCTCAGTCTGGCCTAATGGAGCAGGTAGCCTTCAATAGTGAAATACGGTCTTTGTTGTAAGTCACTACTAGGACATGCCACGCATCTCAGGGCTTGTGCTACCTTGCACCTACAACGCACCCTGCCCGCAGGCCTACCATAGGGGTGACTAATATGTAGTCAAGGGAAGGGTCGGTGCTGGCAAGTGGGGACACTTGCCCAGCTAGCGTGACAGTACGAGACCGCACGCGGGTTCTGCGGTCGCAGTTCCCAGACACATCTTTACGGCTGCTTCGGTGGGTGGCGCAACCAGCGCTGCAGGCCCACCAGCAGTATTGGCATCTACAAGCCCCGGCACTCTCTTGTGCACTTTACTAGGGACTAACAGTAAATCCAAAGAACCAATCAGGGATACCAATCGCATGTACAATTTACAGTAGGGAGCACTTGCACTGCGGCACGGATCAGCCGTGGCGCAGTGCCCTGAGTATCGGAAAACCAGCAAAACATCGGAGGCACATCAGCAAAAAGTGGAAGGGAGACTCACGCCAAGGTGCCAGGTCTAACACTGGTGCTGAGCACCGGAACCCAATTAAGTGCCGGGGCTGAGCACTGGAAACCACCGACTCAAATTAATCAATGGGACGGATAAATAGGATGGGACCAAGTGTCCATAAATCATCACGGCTAGACAAATATATTGTGACCAGCCTTATTGTAGTAATGGGTATTTTCATTTTCCCTAAAATGTGCCTACAGGGCCTCAGGCCAGAGTTCTTGGCTGAACAAGTCGCTTAAAGGCTCTGCTGTCCTAGAGCAGACCTGAGTAGCAGTATCCAGCCTGCTCAGTCATTTCTGCTGGCTAGAGACAACATTCCAAGTAAAGTTACACCTATTGGCTACTATTGTTTCAGTTCAAAGGCATCATGCTAGAGGGGACAGCAAAGCTAATGCGGGTGGCGCAGGAGAAAAAGAGGGGTCTAGACATCGGATACCTGAAGGAAAGTTAACTTGTGAAGACATATATGAAGGTATGTTTCGCAAGGTCACAGAAGAGTTGCTTTAAGATTTAACAAAATGTGCCCTAATCCTGTCCTCACCAAAACAATGAATGCAGAGTAAGTCTCCTTTCACAACATTGTTCCTATTTTATCTTGAAATATCATTCACTACTAATATTAAAAGAGGAAATTGTAAAAGTTTAGGAGGATGCCTCATTATGTAAAGTAGAAGGAGCAATGTACTCTGGGATCTAAGAAAATAATTAGGGCCTCAGGAGAGGTGGAGACAGAGAGATAAATAAAGTCAGGTCAATCCACTTTTGCTTTGTCTGAGCAGCAACTGACAAGGCACCTTGTCTCTCACCCTTGCATGTGCAGCGTGCCTCTCTGGCTAGGGTCTGGGCCCTGACCCAACCAGGGCTCACCCACCTCTGTGAACCATCAGGAGCTTGGAAGAGACTGTGGGCGCACACCCCTACACAAAATTGTGGCTTCCTTTAGCCTAACATGAGGCTGTGGAATCTAGGCCTTTCAAAGGTTGAGTAGTTTCTGTTCAGATACCTAGCCTTGATTGTGCTTCCGTGTCTTTCCTCATTTATGAGGATGAGGCGTATTTGTTCAGCATTAGACAGTACCCTTGAAATAAAAAATGCATGACTCCTGCTTGTGTCATTAGTTTCAGTTCTTACTCTATTAGTGTCCTTTTTTTTATACCTTTATTTCGGTTATTGACCATAAAAGTGCAGATAAAATATGTGCAAGCACAATGATAAAATACATAGATAAAATCCGTTTTTTTAAAAGAATTATTAAACAATGAGTTATTAGAAAAAGGTGGCAATTAATTCCTATTAACAAAAACAGTTCTTCTACGCCACATACCATACAGGAAACGGGAAACAGAGAAAACAATAAGGGGGGAGGTATCAAATGTTAAAACTCTACAGGCCTGTGTACATTGTCTGAGTCCCACATTTCTACACATAAGGAACAATATCCCAGCCGGTAGTTATTTGTAGACAGTTATTAAGGATATCTGTACAGTATTATCCAGACAGAAAAAGGAGACTCAATTTGATTATCTATGTGCTCAAGGCATCATTTTATAAACAATCCAAAAGTTAGAGGAAAACATAATTAAAAGTTAATATCATCACTGCAATTATTGATTAATATGTGAAAGCCCAAGGTTGTACAAGGTACACGAGTGCAAAGTGAGTGATACTACTGCGACACAAGTGACAGTGAGAGCAGCGTGGGTGGCGCAAGGTGTATAGTGAACAATTATGTACAGTGAATTAAAACAGCAGAGTGGTTTCAAATTAGTTTCAGAAGATTGTTATTCATTTTCAAATTTTTGCGGTAACCACTGTGCGAAAAGCACCTAGAGTCTCGCTGGAGAGTCAACGGCATTTCGATCCGTAAGATTTAGGATCATCATCAGGACAAAGGCGGGGCTGGAGGCAGTGCGTTTGGCCACAGATAGGTGGTAGAGTGTGGCGGGAAAATCCGTTAATTGAGGATTTTGACGGGTGCCAAGATGGACGTCCCGTGGAACGGCATATTGCAGGCTCAGTTGAGGGGTACTTCTGATTCAGTACAGCTCGAATAGGGTTTGATGGTCAACTAGTATTACGTAGTCCATGCTCAGGTGAGCGCTTTTCCCAGCTTAATCAGCGGGGGTGGGGAGGGAAGGTAGATCCAGGGTTAACAAATTATCCAGGACCTACGTGAGCCCAGCGTGATCGTGGCAGGAGCGAGATAAATCGGAAGTAGACAAGTTACTCAGAAGTAGCCTGGTCCGGTAGGGGGTCTACGCTGTTCCCAGCGTGATCGGCGGCGGGAGGGGAATGAATCTGTCCTCGGTGTCGGTACAGGCGAATAAAGCGATGTCCTTGAGGACGCGTAGTGTCACTCACTTTGCACTCGTGCACCTTGTACAACCTTGGGCTTTCACGTATTATTCAATAATTGCAGTGTTGATATTAACTGTTAATTATGTTTTCCTCTAACTTTTGGATTGTTTATAAAATGATGCCTTGAGCACATGGATAATCAAATTGAGTCTCCTTTTTCTGTCTGGATAATACTGTACAGATATCCTTAATAACTGTCTACAAATAACTACCGGTTGGGATATTGTTCCTTATATATAATTCTCTACCCCAATCCCAACAAGGTTGATGGGTTTATACTCCTGTTATCTTCTACCAAATTTCTACACAGCGGCATTAGCCAACATCTCCGAATTGTACTAGATGCCGGGCAGAAGAACATAACATGCACAATGTCCTCTCTGCCATTGTTACAAGCAGGGCAACTACCCTCATTTGAATTAGCCCATTTAGAAGGTAGTGCCCTGATAGGCAAGGAGCCATGTCTCATTTGAGTATATAATTTCCTTGCAAGCGGGGGCTGGACTAAGTCCAAGAATTCCCCATTCTTGGATTCAGGTTTCATCAACAGAAACTCAGTGGATAACCTGCCCAAAGTTGTCAGACAATGTAGTAATTTAAAGTTGTGATATCTCACAGAGGCCAACAGCTCTGACCTCTGAATCCTCAGGCAACTTTCCTCAGGGGTGTCCCATAGTTGTGGTAGGCCAATTTGGTAGAGGAAAGCTTTAATATAGGATAGCCATGGTATGTTTTTATTCTTTATCAGGCCCCAGACCGCAATAAATTCTACTCTATAGGCAGCAAGCTCTGGTACAGACGAGAGCCTTCTCCAGTAGAGCAGTGGTCGTGCGGCCACCAATTCTTTGATAGACTCCAGGCCCATATCCAGCCGCAATGGTATGAGAGGGGTGCTTTGGGGTAGGCCCAGCAAACTACGCATGAAGGCCTGCTCAACCTTTAGTAGGCTCTCTATGTTCGTATGTCCCCAAAGTTCTGCACCATACATAGCTGCTGGCCTTGCTTGGGTACTGTAAATCTCGACAACAGGGGAAACTGGTTTAAATTGAGAGGTTCTATGAAATTTACCAATGCCCCCCAAAATCTGCGAGAGTCTCAGAGAAGATTTAGATGCCCCAATCAAAGTGTTCAGTCAACGTAACCCCCAGGTAGACGAAAGTTTTAACCCGCTCAAGTGGAATACCACTTAAAACAGGGTTCGGGCGGGTGTGCTTCGGGGGATTGAAGATCATAAACTTGTTTTTTTCCAAGTTTATCTCCAATCCCCTCGAGGCACAGAAGGTTACAAACCCGTCCAGGACCCGCTGGATGCCCGTTGACGTTCGGGACAGCAACAAAGTGTCGTCCGCGAACATCAGAGCGGGCACCCGACCAGTGGCCAACCGCAGGGCATCACTGTCCCTGACACCATTCAGTGAATCTACCAAACCATTAATGTAGAGGCTGAAAAGTGTAGGGGCCAGGACGCAGCCCTGGCGTACACCTCTGGTTACAGGGAAACGGGCCGAGAGTTCACCGTTCCTCCCACACCTCACCTGCGCATAGTTCCCTGCATGTAATCTAATTAGGACATCCAATAGGTAGGGCGGGAGACCTAGTTCTTCCAACACCAGCCATAATCTCTCCCTAGGCACCAAATCGAAAGCGGCCCGCAAGTCCACGAAAACAAGGTAGAGGCTGCCACCCTCAACTCTTGCAGTTTTCCAAAATAGGACCTGCAGCCGGAAGATTTGGTACAAGGTCGAGATGCCCGTTCTAAATCCAGGTTGGAGGGTGGTCAATGTTTCGTGTTCCTCCATCCAACCCAATAGTCTGTCCAGTAGTATCCGGCCCATTAGTTTCTGGGTGGTATCTAGAAGACTAATGGGCCTATAGTTAGATGGAACTAGCGGGCAACCCTTCTTAAAGATTAGGACGATCTCCGCTCCCAGCCAGGTCTCCGGTAACACAGGGCCCCGGAGAACTGCATTAAAAAGGACTACCAGGTAAGGTTCCCAAATTTTAGACTGGGAGCCAAAGAGGTCACCTGGGAGCTTGTCAAGGCCCGGGGCTTTATTTGGGGGCAATCTTTGAATAGCGGATTCCACTTCTTTGACATAAATGCTCTCAAGGCTTTCAGTAGGAATCGTCTCCTGACCATCCAGCAAGCCCGACCGGTATCCCGAGCCTGAGGCCCCCGCCAGTCTAAACTCATGGGGGGGGGGGTCTAGGGCCGGGGAAATCCGGGTGGCCATGTCTGCTTCTGGCATCTTATCCCGACGTTGGGACCCGTGGGCACCAAACTCGGGGGTTGCGTAAAGTGCCATGAAGTGAGCCTCCCATACTGAGGGTGCAATATTCGGTTGTTCAGCCTCTCCTCCTTCCTTCACTCCAGAAGAGACTATAGCCCAAAATGTCTTAGCATCCTTCAAGAAAAGTGCATGTCTCAGGTCTTCCCACTTTGATTCCTCCCACTCAATCTTACCCCTGGTGAGTTCCTTCTTATACTGCAGTCTAGATGCCCGGATTTTTACAGTGTCTTTGGTTTTGATTGCTGCAAGGAGGTCCCTCTTTGCTTTCTTGCAGGTGTGATTAAACCAGGGGTGAGTCATAGACTTTTGCTGTTTGTTTCCCCTACTGTGTAGAATACACCCCCTAGCATCACGGCTAACTGCTTATGAATTTCTATGGCCTGCCGGTGGGAAATCAAATCACCCATCTCACTTATGTGCGGGATAGCGATCTGGTAAATGTTTGGAAGCAGGGTGGTGGAGTTTACACAATGGGGTCATTTGATCCTTCTCCTGTTGTTAGTTACCATAAGGGGTATACACACCGTGGTGGGATTAGGGTCAGGATTAGTTAAACCAAAGGACCCGGGATTAAGAGTTAAGTCCAGGGCGTTGTGGTCACTGTCATGCCTTGGTATAACCCTGAATTGTTTAAGTCTGTCCCAGTGTTAAGCTTCCAACATGAGGTAGTCACTGATGGAAGAATTATAAGTCCGATTAAACGTGGATAGCCTTGGACAGTCGGGATCCAGCCTCCCATTGCATGCCTGCAGAGATGTTGCAAGGGAGAAAGATTTTATTTGGAGTACCAACTGAGTCCAGGCCCTAACCGGGGTGATCTTATGGGCGGGGATGCGCCAGAGCGAATCGACTTCGTCCTCTTCGCACATCTCAGGGCTACCCAGGGGCTGGAACTGGCAATTAAAATCACCACCAACGATTAACGCAATAGTGGGATCAAGATAAAAATATCAAGTGCTTTAATTGTGCACGATTCCTGGCCATTCTTAGTTGGCCTAGAGTAGATATTTATGATGGCTACTCTGGTTTTTTTTGGGGGCGTTAATAGTACACATTGGACATCCAGGGAATTTGTTTGCATTTGGGTAGCCTGGATGCCCAAATGTGTACCTATCCATATTGATAGCCCGCCCAAAGGGCGGCCTCAGCCCCTGACTACTGCCGGGATGTCAAAAGTTGCAAAGCCTGGACTAGCACTCTCCTCCAGAGCCCAAGTTTCCTGCATTAAGCAGATGTCGTGAGCAGACATGAAGGAGGACCAGTCCGGCATGAGCAACTTATTTTTTATCCCGGCTATATTCCAGGAAATGATTTTTAAGCATCCTTCCACTATCTTATCTCGGCCTAGTGAGTCCCCCACTCCATTTACTAGACAACGATCCAGGCTCCCCTCTTCTCTATTACCCTCCCTCATCAAGGTATTAAAAATTAGGTCGTCTCGAGTGGTGGCGGGTAAAAAAATGTTATTCGATACTGGACCTCCCATGGACTTTCCAATATTAATATGTGGTGAGGTATTTCCGTTCGGTGTGAGTCAATCTACCTCCTCCAACACAGTAAACCTGTTCCAGTGAGCTTGCAGCTGGTATGTGGGAGTGTATGGTAATGAGCCCTCCCCGGGTGTCTGCCAGTATTGCATTCAGTTAGAAGGAGAGTAGAGACCCCTGTTCTGGTACACCCTCTTGGGGTAGGTCGATCTTAAGTTGGGAATAGGGTTAAAATAAGACAAGTGTAGCGGGTATATTTGAGAACTGAGTCTGTAGGGGGGAGAGTTGCAAATATGGTCCACAGCAGAGGTGTCCCTGAAATTTATTGTCACAACATCTCCTGACACTGTTTTTGGGCCCCTCCCAATCCACTCAATTCTTCTGACCGCCAGTATCTCCCCTGAAACATTTAAGGGTAGAGGTCTATTTGTGTTCAACCACTGAATACACTTATTTTTTAAATCGGTCTCAGTTTCTCTTTTCCCCTCACCAAGAGCCGGAACTCCTGTGAGGGCGACCACATATGGTAGAGCTTCTGGGGGCAAATGAATAGTTGGCAATTGCCGAGGAGCGGTTTTGGATGGAGCCCTCCTCGTTGTTGGTGAACTGGTTTTACCCGCAATTTCCCCCTCCTTGTGCATAAGTTTAGGTTTATTAATGTTGGGAATAGGATTCCCCACTGATTGGTGAATTTGAGAATGTGTACTAATAGTTTGGTTGGGGGGGAGCGCAACATGTACTTGCTTAATAGCAGTTGTTAGAGTTCTTGGACTTTTATTCTGTAATGCAGGGTTTTTTGCTGGAGGTGCACTAGCACTAGGGAAGTTTTTAGGTGTACCATCACAAGCAGAAGGTGGTGGATTTCCCAGGGGATTTGCAGGCTTTGTAATCCCTACCCCCCTATTATTAAGGATAGAAGCTAATCTGTCCAGTTTTGACACCAGGGGTTTAATGTGGGTGACGATGATCTGCTCCAAGCTTGCCTGTAGGTCAGCGACCATGTTGGTAACCCAGCACGGTATCCCCGAAGTCGGATATGATGAGTTAACAGTTGGAGTCACTAAATTATGGTTGGCCAGCTTCTTTTTCCCCGGTTTTTTAGAAAAGCTTTCTTTTTTTTTCCTAGGGCATGTTTTGCCTACTTTTAAAGTTACCGAGGGAGAGGTACAGGTCAAAACAATGGGTGAATCTTCAACATCTATGGGGTTCCCAATAGGAGATTGCACTTTCTCAACGTCTATAGGGGGTTCTGCAAGTGCCTGTGCACAGGGCAAGTCGGCATAGGAAGAGGTGAAGTAAGAGTTTAAGACCATAGCATCAGGTATAGTAAATGAACAATCCCCTCCTTGCTCTTGGAAACATACAGTAGGTGTAATAGATGGATCACTGACAGAATTTCGACCTCATAAATATCGACCTACAGAAATATCGAGTCAACAATATCGAGGGCAAGAATATCGACATCCTATCTACAACATGGTAAGTACAAAAATATCGAAAAAATAATATAGATGTAAAAAATATCGATGTTAAAAATATCGATTTTTTTTCTTTTAATATATAAATGTAAAATTAAGTATATAACACTAATAAATTAAATCTACATATTTAAAAGTATCTAATAATGTTTAAAATTAATAAATAATACATATATATTAATAATACATTAATTAAAAATATACAGTAAATATATAATATATATGTACTGAACAATAAGTATTAATAATTATTTTACTAATTTATAAATTATTAAAATATATTCTAAATTACTAATACATTTACAAACATAAAACAATAACATAAATAAAATGTAACTAATATAAAAAATAAAATAAACATTTAATTTTTTTACAATTAACTATATAAAACGTTGGATAGCGTAAGGGTAAAAATTACTATTCCCACTCCAGAGAGTGCAACAGTAGGGAAAGCGTTTTATAGCGTAGGGGTAAAATTACTATTCCCACTCCAGAGAGTGCAACAGTAGGGAAAGCGTTGGATAGCGTACGGGTAAAAATTACTATTCCCACTCCAGAGAGTGCAACAGTAGGGAAAACGTTGGATAGCGTAGGGGTAAAAATTACTATTCCCACTCCAGAGAGTGCAACAGTAGGGAAAGCGTTGGATAGCGTAGGGGTAAAAATTACTATTCCCACTCCAGGGAGTGCAACAGTAGGGAAAGCGTTGGATAGCGTACGGGTAAAAATTACTATTCCCACTCCAGAGAGTGCAACAGTAGGGAAAGCGTTGGATAGCGTAGGGGTAAAAATTACTATTCCCACTCCAGAGAGTGCAACAATAGGGAAAGCGTTGGATAGCGTAGGGGTAAAAATTACTATTCCCACTCCAGAGAGTGCAACAGTAGGGAAAGCGTTGGATAGCGTAAGAGTAAAAATGACTATTCCCACTCCAGAGAGTGCAACAGTAGGGAAAGCGTTGGATAGCGTAGGGGTAAAAATTACTATTCCCACTCCAGAGAGTGCAATAGTAGGGAAAGCGTTGGATAGCGTAGGAGTAAAAATTACTATTCCCACTCCAGAGAGTGCAACAGTAGGGAAAGCGTTGGATAGCGTAGGGGTAAAAATTACTATTCCCACTCCAGAGAGTGCAACAGTAGGGAAAGCGTTGGATAGCGTAGGGGTAAAAATTACTATTCACACTCCAGAGAGTGCAACAGTAGGGAAAGCGTTGGATAGAGTACGGGTAAAAATTACTATTCCCACTCCAGAGAGTGCAACAGTAGGGAAAGCGTTGGATAGCGTAGGGGTAAAAATTACTATACCCACTCCAGAAAGTGCAACAGTAGGGAAAGCGTTGGATAGCGTACGGGTAAAAATTACTATTCCCACTCCAGAGAGTGCAAAAGTAGGGAAAGCGTTGGATAGCGTAGGGGTAAAAATTACGATTCCCACTCCAGAGAGTGCAACAGTAGGGAAAGCGTTGGATAGCGTAGGAGTAAAAATTACTATTCCCACTCCAGAGAGTGCAACAGTAGGGAAAGCGTTGGATAGCGTAGGGGTACAAATTACTATTCCCACTCCAGAGAGTGCAACAGTAGGGAAAGCGTTGGATAGCGTAGGAGTAAAAATTACTATTCCCACTCCAGAGAGTGCAACAGTAGGGAAAGCGTTGGATAGCGTAGGGGTAAAAATTACTATTCCCACTCCAGAGAGTGCAACAATAGGGAAGGCGTTGGATAGCGTAGGGGTAAAAAATACTATTTCAACTCCAGAGAGTGCAACAGTAGGGAAAGTGTTGGATAGTATAAGGGTTAAAATAACATACTTATAAATAAACGATTTTTGTAATTATAAAAAAATAAACTATTAAATCAATATAAACCATATACAATACCTATACATATTTATAAAATACATGCTTAGCAAAATATATTTAACCTAAAATAAATTTAAAATAATACCATTTAATAATATTTAATTACCAATTAATAATTAATTAACAATTATATTATTAACAATACAATTAGTTTTAATACATTATTAATTAATTAAATTTACATTACTTCCCACCATATTTCCCTATAAAACCACTACCCACAACATAACACATTTATCCATTTATGAATTAAAGTAAAATAATTAGCAAATAATTACAATTAATTAACTATTAATTAAAATTAATTACCAATTAATTAAATTTATTTTATAATTCCTACTAATTATTAAATAATTAACCATAATTAAATTACTTCCCACCCTATTCCCCTATAAACCCACATCCCGCTACAGAACATATATATCAATTAATCAATTAATTTAATTTTTTTCCAATTAATTAATAATAATGAGCAATTAATTATAATTAATTAATAAATACTACTAATTATTAATCAACTTACCATAATTAAATTACTTCCCACCCTATTCCCCTATAAACCCACAACCCGCTACAGAACATATATATCAATTAATAAATTAATTAAAATTATTTTCCAATTATTTTCAAATAATTACCAATTAATTATAATTTATTAATAAATCCTACTAATTAATAATCAATTTACCATAATTAAATTACTTCCCACCCTATTCCCCTATAAACCCACAACCCGCTCCGGTACTAAAACATACAATTTTCTTATAAATGAATTTATTATTATATAAAATTAATACACATATAATAGTAATTATTTTAAATACTTAAGTTAAACATATAACACATACATAATAAAAAACTATAAAATAATACAAATATCGATATTAGTGTCATCGAAATTTGTAACATCGATATATATGCTATCGATATTACTAACTTCGATATTACTTACATCGATATTAAAAATTTCGATATTACTTACCTTAGGGTCGATATTCTGTCCAACGATATTCTTGACTTCGGTATTATGCTCCTTCAATATTTCAGACTCGATATTATGGTAGGTCGATATTTCCTACTCGATATTTTGACTGTGTACCGTAATAGATAGTCTTCGCTCTGTATTCTGAATTGCAGTAGCCACAACCCCAATAGTTTGTTGTAACATTTTATCGATTGCAGTCAGACTCGGTAGAGGCTGGGGTGTTGCCGGGTGCAATCTCGTGTTTGAGGCGTGGTGCAGGAGTTTTTGATTTTTTCCCCAGATTACTCATTATTTGAGAATAGGTTATGGAAAGTAGAATTATTAACAAGAAAGAAAACAATATGAGATTGAATGAAAATCTTACAAAAGGTACCGGTCACATAGATATGGAGACCCTCGTAAGTTCGAGATGCACTATTATCTGGTGTATAAGTGGCCAGAGGGTTTTGAGTCTCATTACCAGTACCTTCCTCAAAGGGTGTCTTAGTCCTCGGTAGATGTAAAGGGGGTGGCCCGTCCCGTCCTCCTCCGTTCCACGATGGTCACGCCCTTGTCCTGGGCTTCTCCCGGCGACGCCCGCACGCATTCCACGATGCAGGGGCTGTGGTTGGGTCTTGTAGCGCCTCCAGGCGCGTGATTGGCGGCAGGCGGCTGATGACAGTGCCGCAGGGGAGTCTGGGGGAGGTAGTCCTTCTCCTCCGCTCGGCGGCCGCTCTGCTTTGATGGCGGCGGCGGGAGGAAGGCTCAGGAAGGCTCAGGAAGCAACAACAAAGCTGATGGCAGGTAGAAACAGCTTCCACAACTTTCATCCCCCAAAAGTGCTTAATACAGCCCCCCTTTTTAACCATTCCACACCATGTCTGCCGGATGCATTTTGCCATATGGATAACTGGGCCTGCTATAATGAAACCCTCTCTTTTAGTGTACACACACTGCGCATCCCGCTGCTCTTATGGCCAAGCTGGTGCTGTGTACCTGCCTCCATGCTTTAGTCTTTAGCCAATAATAATTTGCATGCCTATCTCTCAAGTACCCTCACCCATCACACCACCAGGTTCTGAATCCCATGCACGATAACTGCAGCTCCGTGGTCATCATGCATGACATCAAAACGCTTCCCAACCCTTTCAACCGCACCCGCACAGGTTATAGCTTGCTATCCATGTGGGTAAGTATTTCTGAGTCTAGCATATTGGTGGCAAATGCTACAGTACAATACATTCCAGTTAGCAGTAGTTATGTATGATAAAGAACATAATTACTAATATTATATAAAGGCAAGCATTACACTGGGCTGGTGTATTGCATCATATTGCTTACACCTTACTGCACTGCTGTGCACTGTATTGATTGCATTGCATAGTATTGTTAGATTGTATATTTTACACTGAACACTATTTCAGTGCAATATGTTGTTACATTTTAAAGCACCTATCATTGTGTAGTTTTTCACTACAAAGAATAGAAGCAAAGCATTGTATAGTATATTCAATAGTATTCCATTGTATGGTACGGTTTTAGTATAGAGCATTGTTGCATTGAAGACTATTGCATTATGTAGTATTGCATTGCACTCCATTAACTTGCTGTATAAGATGGCATTGTATTGGATTGTGGCATTGTATAATATTGTTGCCTTGAATAGTAATGCTTCAAAGGTATTGTTGCATTGCATGGTGTAATTTTGCTACATTGTATAATACTGCCTGTCCTGGAATGCAGCAGTAAAAACCAGCTCCAGCTAACTGTAGTGAACTTCACAGGTGTCACGCAGAGGCAGCACCCAAGGATGGCAGTGGAGGGATCTCAGGCACACCAAAGACTAGGGGCCTTATTTAGATCTCGGCAGATGGTATACTTCACGCACGCAACCTGGGGGTCATCCTCGACTCTGCCCTCTCCATGACCAAACAGGTCAACGCCGTCTCTGCTTCCTGTTTCAACTAAGCATGGGCGGAAAATCCGTTTCGCTCGCGGATTTTGCGGATTTTCGGTAAATTTGCAATCCGCGAGATTCGCAAATCTCCCGCAAAATCCGCAAATCCGCGAGCAGCGGATTTTGCTCGCACTGCTCGCACTGTTCGCGTGAGTTCGCGGCTTCCCAGTACAACTTCGCGCCCCGCGAATAAGTGCAAAATTGCAGAAATACGATCTTAGCAAAACTGAAACTACTTACCAGGTTCAAAAGTTCAGGCTCATCATTAGTAGCCATTTCCTGTAGTGCTTCCTGAGGGGCCCCTCCAGAGGTCAGTTGCCAGTTGCAACTATTATGTGACCCTGCTCTGAACCTCAGAATAGTTACACATATGCCACAAAGGTCCTGAATTACAGCTAAGGGAGACAAGCAGGAGCCAGGCTGGAAGTTCAAATCCATTAATCAGCCCCTAATTCATTAGTGTCAGTTGGGGCAGGGCAGGTGTTGTAACTAATTTTGCAACAATGAAAGCACTCAGCAAGTGCAAAAGATCACTAATCAGGAAGCACTAAGGAAGCAGGTGCCAGCTAAAAAAATATTCTGTGACACATTAATCAGCCCCAAATTAATTCAGGTCACTTGAGGCAGGGAAGGTGTGCTTGCGTTGCCACAATAATGTACACTGACTGGACAACCAGAGGGTGCTGTGATGAAACAGAGGGTGGCATGGGTGGGCCAGAGGGTGGCATGAGTAGTCAGAGAGTGGCAGTGGTGACAGAGAGTGGCAGTGATGAAGAAGAGTGTCCCAAACAGGCTGGACACGTAGAAACAACAAGTTCGCGAAACTTGCGACCCGACAGGTAAGTTCGCAATTTGCGAAAGTGTACAAAACCCTCGCGAACTGGCAGAAACCCGCGCAAACACAAAAAAAAAAAATCCGCAAATTCGCGAGAATTTGCGGATTTTGCGGATTGCGAGTTCGCAAATCCGCAAAATTCGCGAACGCGAGATTCGCAAAATTCGCCCATGCTTAGTTTCAACACACTCCGAATGCTCCACAGAATCTTCAATTGGATCACCTCCGACACGAGAAAAAACGCACCCAGGCCCTCATCACCAGCAGACTGGACTACGGGAACGCCCTCTACGCAGGAACAACAGCCAAGCTCCTGAGATGACTACAACGCATCCAGAACGCCTCGGCAGGACTGATCCTTGATGTCCCCCAATGCGGCCCCATCACACCACACCTGAGAGGCCTGCATTGGCTCACCGTCAACAACAGGATCACCTTCAAACTCCTCATCCACGCACACAAAGCCCTACACAACCAGCCAGCATACCTCAACCGGACCAGCATACCTCAACGACCGACTCAGCTTCTACACCCCCACCTGCAGCCCCCGCTCTACCAACCTCACCCTCGCCACAGTTCCACGAATCCGGAAGCCCACTGCCGGCAGCAGATCCTTCTCCTACCTCGACGCCAAGACCTGGAACACTCTCCCTACCAGCCTACAACAGACCCAGGACCTGCTGGCCTTCAGAAGGCTTCTCAAGACCTGCCTTTTTGATCAGTAGCAGCCCCACCTGTCCCCCCCAGCGCCTTGAGACCCTCACAGGTATGTAGCGCGCTTTACAAATGAAAAATAAATAAATGAAATGATTAATCACAAGCATGATGGATATCCCTTCAGCCGTATTACGATCTCCAAAGAATAGAATAGAATGGGATTGTTATACAGCGTACGGGATGCTCTCAGCCAAGATCTAAATTAGGCCCTAGGACTGGACAGCAGCAGCTACGCCCTGCACTGCAGACTGCGATTGAGCCATTCGCCTCCTTGAATGACTGCCTCAGACCTCTCCACACACAAGCAAATTGAATCAAATAGAAGCGATAAATAAGTGCCATATAGTTGTACAACACTTCTTCAAAGCAAGAAAAGATCACTCCAATATCAGACTCAATCCACAAATGGCTACCAATATTGCAGTATTAAAATAGGAAACCTATTTTTGCCAACTAAGGGCTCCATTAGGATGACGGGCGGTGGCACCACCGCGATGGTGGCGGGGCGGAAAAACAGCATTTACCGCCTGCGAGCAACGGAACTCACGTCCGCAACATTAGGATAGGTAAACACAGGTCATTTCCCGTCTGCCGCTGAGCGCCGCGCACCACCATCAAAGTGCGCCCGCCAGAGCGGTGGAGGGAGCCAATCGAGACCCTCCACCGCGCCCGATGACGTCCACCCCGCCCGACAAATCAGGATGGCGCAAACAAGCAGACGCACCTCAGTGGACACACCGCACAGCTCAAGCAGGCGGAAAGTCTACAGTGGAGCACGAACGGCGAGACCCGACATGAACCCCATGGACCCAGCCCTCCACATGCATCCGGTAATGTACCTGCTGCAACTCTATCGCCAGATGGCCCGCCGCGGACGGCGCCGCAGGTACGTCACCACACATATGCACCACACAACACACATGCCGACACTGGGCCAAAGCAGCACGCAGGAAACCTGCTGGGGGCCATAACACCATCCGCATGGCCCCCCACACATCACCGACCTCACAACAAGGAACCCCACATCATCCGGAACACCCAACGACCGCCAACCAGCAGCGACGTCACAGTCACGGTCACGTCACCGCGGTGGTCAACACATGCGCACCATGCAGAAGGCAGGGCCACACCAAGGTATGGGCAGGGCACAAACACCACAGGGACACACCACCCACAACCAGACTGCACCCCACCCGAGCCACTCACAAGCCATGTGCTCATCCCGTGCACCCCCATGCACACCAACAAGCACTGTAACAACAAGCCCAATACACACACACAGCAACACACAACACACACCCAGGGACCCAGGCACTGCAGGACTGGCTGACAAGGAACACACAACAGCAGTGCACTCCCACAGCCCACACAATTGCATACAACCATCCACACAGGGAAAGAGAAAAGAAACAACAGGCATACAACTCCTGGCTGACACATGTGTGTCTCACACTATACAGGGGCACACATGCATACAGCACAAACTTACACCCTTCACACTGCACACCTCTGCTACACCCAACACCACACATGACATGTAAGCCATGCCACCATGACTAATGACCAACACAAGATGACTATACACATACAGGACTGGGCATGAAGAAAGGAAAACACACACTTACCTCATGACATCACAGCCAGCAACAAACCCACTGAACCGTAGCCCACCCTGTGCTGCCAGTGTCCACCAACATGACCTGTGAACAGTGCATGCAACATTAGCAAATCACTAACAAGAGAACTGCAGTCCTGTAAAATACCCATCACAGAGTAGAACATCAGTAGTGGCAGAATGGCCTGAAGACCCTGACACCCCTGTTTACACATCAGATGACTACAAAGAGCCTTGCAAGGTTGAAATGAGTAATAGAACATGTTACACAGTCAAGGAAATGAAAGCAAGAAAATGACTGTAACCATCAAGGAGACTGATAAAACCACACACCAGAAGTAACTGTATTTATTCTCAAATTGCACAGTTGTAGCAATACAACATCAGTACACAACAGCAAGCCACAAAAACAGGTACAAATGACAGAGACTAAGGACAAGTGAAACACAAACAAGAAGGCCAGAGTCCATGGCAGGGGAGAGTACAGCACATCAGAGCAACAGGCCCAGAGTCCATGGCAGGGGAGAGTACAGCACATCAGAGCAACAAGCCCAGAGTCCATGGCAGGGGAGAGTACAGCAAGTACATGAGAGGCTGCACAGGGGAGAGTACAGCACATCAGAGCAACAGTCCCAGAGTCCATGGCAGGGGAGACAGCAAGTACATGAGAGGCTTTACAGGGGAGAGTACATCACATCAGAGCAACACGCCCAGAGTCCATGGCAGGGGAGACAGCAAGTACATGAGAGGCTGCACAGGGGAGAGTACAGCACATCAGAGCAACAGGCCCATAGTCCATGACAGGGGAGAGTACAGCACATCAGAGCAACAGGCCCAGAGTCCTTGGCAGGGAAGAGTTCAGCACATCAGAGCAACAGGCCCAGAGTCCATGGCAGGGGAGAGTACAGCAAGTACATGAGAGGCTGCACAGGGGAGAGTACAGCACATCAGAGCAACAGGCCCAGAGTCCATGGCAGGGGAGAGTACAGCACATCAGAGCAACAGGCCCAGAGTCCATGGCAGGGGAGAGTACAGCAAGTACATGAGAGGCTGCACAGGGGAGAGTACAGCACATCAGAGCAACAGGCCCAGAGTCCATGGCAGGGGAGACAGCAAGTACATGAGAGGCTGCACAGGGGAGAGTACAGCACATCAGAGCAACAGGCCCATAGTCCATGGCAGGGGAGACAGCAAGTACATGAGAGGCTGCACTGGGGAGAGTACAGCACATCAGAGCAACAGGCCCAGAGTCCATGGCAGGGGAGAGTACAGCACATCAGAGCAACAGGCCCAGAGCCCTTGGCAGGGGAGAGTTCAGCACATCAGAGCAACAGGCCCAGAGTCCATGGCAGGGGAGAGTACAGCACATCAGAGCAACAGGCCCAGAGTCCTTGGCAGGGGAGAGTTCAGCACATCAGAGCAACAGGGCCAGCAACACACACAGGTCGCAATCAATGGTCTGCACTAGCACACTTGTGTGGGGCACAGGCGCATGAGTGTGTTGACAACTCACTCCTAGAAACAACAAAAGGTACCAGAGGGTCTCAAAAACAGACAAAGACCAGAGGTGTAAAGAAGTTACCCAAGACACCCAACAACCTAAATTGATACGGCACAGAAGGCTCTCAAAGGATGAGGAAATTACCCATCAGTCACCATTCGGATCCGCCCTTCATCATTTGGGATTTTATCCGAACCACCCGTCTGAGAAAATCAGTGCCACAATCAGAGGTCAACCCGGTGGTAAGGGGGTCCCTCAGATATTATAGACACTAACAGTGTGGTCTGCCACTCGCTGTTGATGAGTGGACAAATACATGGGACTGGGGTGTGCAGTGCAGGAAAAAGTGAGTGAGAGAAAAAACCAAGACAAAGGAGTGTATTAAAATTGGTTTAGAAAAGCACAAAATAATATTTATTCTATGCGTGCCTTAAATACCAAGATTAACAGTATGTGTGACCTTAAGCAGTCTGATAATGTAGACTGCCTGAGGCAAGGGTGGTCAACATGTTTCTGCAATATGGGGACTATTACGTCCTTGCATTCATCAGGACCAGATCTAAACAAGTAAGAGCTACTGCACAACGTTAACTAATAATAAGTGAAGTGAATAAAGTGACACGAGGAAATATAAAACAAGTGCTCACAGTCACCTGAATAATCCGAGTGCCCTTACAGTCTGTGTCGATCACTGTGGAAGGAAAAGAGGTAAGGGGTTTGTGTTATACTATCAATATCCCATGGGCTATGATTTAAGTCCATAGTCTATGGATCAATCTTACAATCACACTCAAGAAGTTGATCAAATGCTCTTATAATTTATAAGCCAGATATTATTCATTTGGAAAGAGTCTTCGTTTGCCAAATGTCATTCAGTTCTTACCTTGATCTGTAAGGTAGACTGGCCTCACCCCACCTGGCAGCGGTTCAGGTGAAGATGAAGCACCGCTCTAAAAAAACATGTGAAAACATGTCAATCACAATGTGCACAAACAAGTACAGAACACTTCCCATTATCGGTAGCCGGATGAAAAACGGGACTTGCATCTTTAGTTAGTGATGCCGTTCCCTTAGAATAACGGAGAACAAAACTCCGCCGCATAAAAAGGAATCGTGCCGGAATAAAGCAGCATAGCGGGAAATGAAGAGGCTCGTCTTACCTTTCCGTCGGTACTCCGAGGCCGGCGTCCTTGCCGACTGGGGAGGTACCGGATGGCAGGCGCGAGGCTGTTTATAAAACGCACTGCCATTGGTCATGTAATCACGTGGGGCGCGAGAATGCGCGTTGTCATTGGTTCAGATGATATCAACAATGCAAAGTGCGTGCTCAATGGCTACCCAGCCAAAGACCTGGAGTAGTCATTGGTCAATTACCGAGCCTGTAATCAAAAGAAACCACGTGGGGATTCGAGGTAAACATAAACAAAAACGAGCACATCACGAGCGAGGTCAAGTAAGGGGACAAATGCTTAGGAAATTGTAGGACAGTTTCATCCCGTATCCCTATTGATGGCACATATTGAATTATAAGGTGAGAACCATCGTCTAGATAAACTCAAGCACACTACCCTGTTGAGACAAGGATAGTTGCACACTGCGCTCTCACATTGGTGTCAACAGTGTAGGTAGACAGATGTAAAACCCACGAAGACGTATACCCCCGATGACCTTATCTATCATCAAGTCTAGCTGTAGTGACTATGAATAGGATGTTTATGAAGAGAAACACCAGATAAACATATCGAGTGAGGGTACCAAATGCAGTGTAATGAACAGACCACTAGAGGTATGCTGTCTAAGGCATATATGTATATGGAGAAGAACAGATGTATGTATCCTACTGCTAGTATTGGTATATCAGTGGCAGTAGATTATGATTGAAACAGGAACACAGTGATTAATGACCTTTTGATATCGGAAGAGAGACTATAGTGTGGACCAAGGGATATCATCATTCAAACCCTCTTTATGTGTCTTAAGTTTTAGTACCCATCTTTGTTCTTTCTTCATTAGGTACTTGGCCACATCTGCTGTGTGTGTTGGAATAAAAGGTTGTTCCAAGACAGTCCACTGAAATTCAGTGGCTAGATGTTTAGCTTCCAAGAAGTGAGCAGTCAGTTTTGTGGCCTGTCTGGCACAGCGAATGGTGCTCTTATGTTCCGATATCCGTATGCGGACCTTCAGTGTGGTCATGCCCACATACTTATAACCACAGGGGCAGGTAATTAGATAGATCACATGATCACTGTTGCAGTTGGTAAATTTAGTCTGCTTCCAGGGTCTTGAAGTGCCAATATCAATCTCCATTGATTTTGTTGTCTGTGCACACACCTGACAATTGCCGCAGGGGTGGTGTCCCTGAACAGGTGGGAGATTCCACAGTGAACCTATGGCTCTTGGTAGGTCTTCACGAGGTCTGGTGTGCACCAGTCTATCTCTATGATTTGGGCCTCTCTTGAATGAAACCAGGGGGCGAGGAAGAGTTAAACGTCCCGAATTTAGTATTGGCCAGTGCTTCCTGACCATACTTTGAATGCTGTTGGAGAGATTCCCAAAAGTATAAACAAAGGTAAGGCGATCCAGAGTAGCCTTGGGAGGCCTCGGTTCCAACAGAGCTTCACGATTATTGTTCATTGCCCTTTTCATGGACCGTTGGACAAGTCTAGGGGGGTATTTGCGGGCAACCAGCTGTGTGCTCAACTCATTGGAATGTTTCTTGAAGGCTGCCTTTGTTGAACAGTTTCTATGAACCCGTAAAAACTGGCTAAAGGGGAGGCTCTCCTTCAGTGCTTTCGGGTGGTTGCTATCGAAAAGTAGCAAAGAGTTCCTTGCAGTGGGCTTCCTGTAGAGCTCAGTTTGTAGGCCCTCTGGTCTAGCAGTGATTAACAGATCAAGAAAAGCCAGTTCATGTTGACCGATTTCAATTGTGAACTTGAGATGGTTATTTCTGCTGTTCAGTCACCCCAAGAATTCCAAACAACTATCGCTCGACCCTCTCCACACAACAAAGATGTCATCGATATACCTTTTCCAGGTCTTCAGGTTATCGATGAAGGGATTCAGGTCATTCAATACATGGTTTTGTTCGAATGAATGAACGTATAGATTTGCGAAGCTGGGAGCATAAACGCTCCCCATGCTGGTACCCGATGTTTGTAAATAAACCTGCTCTTCGAATTGAAAAAAAATTTGTTTCATGGCCAAAGTGGCACAGGCCATTATGAATTGGACAGGAGTGATGCTGTTCATTTCCCTGGAATCAAGTAGTTGGTGCACAACGTCCAATGTTTCATCCTGAGGGATGGAGGTATAGAGTGCCTCCACGTCAAAAGAGACTAAGAGGTCAGTATCCATATCAAATTCGATGTCAGGTATTAGTCTTAACAAATCCGTGGTGTCCTTAAGATAGGTGGGCATTTCAAGCACCATCGGTCTTAAAAAGTGATCCACAAAGGTGGAAAGGGGTTCCAGGGCTGATCCTATCCTGGAGATTATGGGGCGTCCAGGAGGCGGTCGTAGCTCTTTATGAACCTTTGGTAAGGTGTAGAAGTATGGCATCTTCTGGTGTTCTGTGCATAGGTACATGGCCTCGGCTGGTGTAATCCATCCTTCAGAGGAGGCTTCTTCAACCAGTATTTTGATGTTCCGTTTCAGTTCTTCAGTAGGATCATAGTTCAAAGGAGAGTAGGCATCTCTCATATTTAGTTGTCTGAGACACTCAGCTCGATAGACTTCAGTGTCAAGTATGACAATCGACCCACCCTTGTCGGCTGGTTTTATTGTTAGGTCCTTATTCTCAGTCAGGGATTTGAGTGCTAGATGGTGTAGTTTGGGCAAGTTATAAAAAACTTTATGTTTTGCAGCAAAAAGATCATCCATCTCTTTCTCAAGTTCCTGTTGCCTGAAGGATGGATTACACCAGCCGAGGCCATGTACCTATGCACAGAACACCCGAAGATGCCATACTTCTACACCTTACCTTGCCCTTTTCATGGACCGTTGGACAAGTCTAGGGGGGTATTTGCGGGCAACCAGCTGTGTGCTCAACTCATTTGAATGTTTCTTGAAGGCTGCCTTTGTTGAACAGTTTCTATGAACCCGTAAAAACTGGCTAAAGGGGAGGCTCTCCTTCAGTGCTTTCGGGTGGTTGCTATCGAAAAGTAGCAAAGAGTTCCTTGCAGTGGGCTTCCTGTAGAGCTCAGTTTGTAGGCCCTCTGGTCTAGCAGTGATTAACAGATCAAGAAAAGCCAGTTCATGTTGACCGATTTCAATTGTGAACTTGAGATGGTTATTTCTGCTGTTCAGTCACCCCAAGAATTCCAAACAACTATCGCTCGACCCTCTCCACACAACAAAGAGGTCATCGATATACCTTTTCCAGGTCTTCAGGTTATCGATGAAGGGATTCAGGTCATTCAATACATGGTTTTGTTCGAATGAATGAACGTATAGATTTGCGAAGCTGGGAGCATAAACGCTCCCCATGCTGGTACCCGATGTTTGTAAATAAACCTGCTCTTCGAAATGAAAAAAAATTTGTTTCATGGCCAAAGTGGCACAGGCCATTATGAATTGGACAGGAGTGATGCTGTTCATTTCCCTGGAATCAAGTAGTTGGTGCACAACGTCCAATGTTTCATCCTGAGGGATGGAGGTATAGAGTGCCTCCACGTCAAAAGAGACTAAGAGGTCAGTATCCATATCAAATTCGATGTCAGGTATTAGTCTTAACAAATCCGTGGTGTCCTTAAGATAGGTGGGCATTTCAAGCACCATCGGTCTTAAAAAGTGATCCACAAAGGTGGAGAGGGGTTCCAGGGCTGATCCTATCCCGGAGATTAAGGGGCGTCCAGGAGGCGGTCGTAGCTCTTTATGAACCTTTGGTAAGGTGTAGAAGTATGGCATCTTCGGGTGTTCTGTGCATAGGTACATGGCCTCGGCTGGTGTAATCCATCCTTCAGAGGAGGCTTCTTCAACCAGTATTTTGATGTTCCGTTTCAGTTCTTCAGTAGGATCATAGTTCAAAGGAGAGTAGGCATCTCTCATATTTAGTTGTCTGAGACACTCAGCTCGATAGACTTCAGTGTCAAGTATGACAATCGACCCACCCTTGTCGGCTGGTTTTATTGTTAGGTCCTTATTCTCAGTCAGGGATTTGAGTGCTAGATGGTGTAGTTTGGGCAAGTTATAAAAAACTTTATGTTTTGCAGCAAAAAGATCATCCATCTCTTTCTCAAGTGCCTGTTGCCTGAAGGATGGATTACACCAGCCGAGGCCATGTACCTATGCACAGAACACCCGAAGATGCCATACTTCTACACCTTACCAAAGGTTCATAAAGAGCTACGACCGCCTCCTGGACGCCCCATAATCTCCGGGATAGGATCAGCCCTGGAACCCCTCTCCACCTTTGTGGATCACTTTTTAAGACCGATGGTGCATGAAATGCCCACCTATCTTAAGGACACCACAGATTTATTAAGACTAATACCTGACATCGAATTTGATATGGATACTGACCTCTTAGTCTCTTTTGACGTGGAGGCACTCTATACCTCCATCCCTCAGGATGAAACAGTGGACGTTGTGCACCAACTACTTGATTCCAGGGAAATGAACAGCATCACTCCTGTCCAATTCATAATGGCCTGTGCCACTTTGGCCATGAAACAAAAAAATTTTCAATTCGAAGAGCAGGTTTATTTACAAACATCGGGTACCAGCATGAGGAGCGTTTATGCTCCCAGCTTAGCAAATCTATACGTTCATTCATTCGAACAAAACCATGTATTGAATGACCTGAATCCCTTCATCGATAACCTGAAGACCTGGAAAAGGTATATCGATGACGTCTTTGTTGTGTGGAGAGGGTCGAGCGATAGTTGTTTGGAATTCTTGGGGTGGCTGAACAGCAGAAATAGCCATCTCAAGTTCACAATTGAAATCGGTCAACATGAACTGGCTTTTCTTGATCTGTTAATCACTGCTAGACCAGAGGGCCTACAAACTGAGCTCTACAGAAAGCCCACTGCAAGGAACTCTTTGCTACTTTTCGATAGCAACCACCCGAAAGCACTGAAGGAGAGCCTCCCCTTTAGCCAGTTTTTACGGGTTCATAGAAACTGTTCAACAAAGGCAGCCTTCAAGAAACATTCCAATGAGTTGAGCACACAGCTGGTTGCCCGCAAATACCCCCCTAGACTTGTCCAACGGTCCATGAAAAGGGCAATGAACAATAATCGTGAAGCTCTGTTGGAACCGAGGCCTCCCAAGGCTACTCTGGATCGCCTTACCTTTGTTCATACTTTTGGGAATCTCTCCGACAGCATTCAAAGTATGATCAGGAAGCACTGGCCAATACTAAATTCGGGACGTTTAACTCTTCCTCGCCCCCTGGTTTCATTCAAGAGAGGCCCAAATCTAAGAGATAGACTGGTGCACACCAGACCTCGTGAAGACCTACCAAGAGCCATAGGTTCACTGTGGAATCTCCCACCTGTTCAGGGACACCACCCCTGTGGCAATTGTCAGGTGTGTGCACAGACAACAAAATCAATGGAGATTGATATTGGCACTTCAAGACCCTGGAAGCAGACTAAATTTACCAACTGCAACAGTGATCATGTGATCTATCTAATTACCTGCCCCTGTGGTTATAAGTATGTGGGCATGACCACACTGAAGGTCCGCATACGGATATCGGAACATAAGAGCACCATTCGCTGTGCCAGACAGGCCACAAAACTGACTGCTCACTTCTTGGAAGCTAAACATCTAGCCACTGAATTTCAGTGGACTGTCTTGGAACAACCTTTTATTCCAACACACACAGCAGATGTGGCCAAGTACCTAATGAAGAAAGAACAAAGATGGGTACTAAAACTTAAGACACATAAAGAGGGTTTGAATGATGATATCCCTTGGTCCACACTATAGTCTCTCTTCCGATATCAAAAGGTCATTAATCACTGTGTTCCTGTTTCAATCATAATCTACTGCCACTGATATACCAATACTAGCAGTAGGATACATACATCTGTTCTTCTCCATATACATATATGCCTTAGACAGCATACCTCTAGTGGTCTGTTCATTACACTGCATTTGGTACCCTCACTCGATATGTTTATCTGGTGTTTCTCTTCATAAACATCCTATTCATAGTCACTACAGCTAGACTTGATGATAGATAAGGTCATCGGGGACATACGTCTTCGTGGGTTTTACATCTGTCTACCTACACTGTTGACACCAATGTGAGAGCGCAGTGTGCAACTATCCTTGTCTCAACAGGGTAGTGTGCTTGAGTTTATCTAGACGATGGTTCTCACCTTATAATTCAATATGTGCCATCAATAGGGATACGGGATGAAACTGTCCTACAATTTCCTAAGCATTTGTCCCCTCACTTGACCTCGCTCGTGATGTGCTCGTTTTTGTTTATGTTTACCTCGATTCCCCATGTGGTTTCTTTTGATTACAGGCTCGGTAATTGACCAATGACTACCAGTTTCCTGTTGTGTTATGTTCTACCTTGTCTCTGCGCCGGGACGCCCCTTGGCTGGGGTATCTGTGCGCATAATAAATCAATATAACATAACATAACATAACTACTCCAGGTCTTTGGCTGGGTAGCCATTGAGCACGCACTTTGCATTGTTGATATCATCTGAACCAATGACAACGCGCATTCTCGCGCCCTAGGTGATTACGTGACCAATGGCAGTGCGTTTTATAAACAGCCTCGCGCCTGCCATCCGGTACCTCCCCAGTCGGCCAGGACGCCGGCCTCGGAGTACCGACGGAAAGGTAAGACGAGCCTCTTCATTTCCCGCTATGCTGCTTCATTCCGGCACGATTCCTTTTTATGCGGCGGAGTTTTGTTCTCCGTTATTCTAAGGGAACGGCATCACTAACTAAAGATGCAAGTCCCGTTTTTCATCCGGCTACCGATAATGGGAAGTGTTCTGTACTTGTTTGTGCACATTGTGATTGACATGTGTTTCACATTTTTTTTAGAGCGGTGCTTCATCTTCCCCTGAGCCGCTGCCAGGTGGGGTGAGGCCAGTCTACCTTACAGATCAAGGTAAGAACTGAATGACATTTGGCAAACGAAGACTCTTTCCAAATGGATAATATCTGGCTTATAAATTATAAGAGCATTTGATCAACTTCTTGAGTGTGATTGTAAGATTGATCCATAGACTATGGACTTAAATCATAGCCCATGGGATATTGATAGTATAACCCAAACCCCTTACCTCTTTTCCTTCCACAGTGATCGACACAGACTGTAAGGGCACTCGGATTATTCAGGTGACTGTGAGCACTTGTTTTATATTTCCTCGTGTCACTTTATTCACTTCACTTATTATTAGTTCACGTTGTGCAGTAGCTCTTACTTGTTTAGATCTGGTCCTGATGAATGCAAGGACGTAATAGTCCCCATATTGCAGAAACATGTTGACCACCCTTGCCTCAGGCAGTCTACATTATCAGACTGCTTAAGGTCACACATACTTTTAATCTTGGTATATAAGGCACGCATAGAATAAATATTATTTTGTGCTTTTCTAAACCAATTTTAATACACTCCTTTGTCTTGGTTTTTTCTCTCACTCACTTTTTCCTGCACTGCACACCCCAGTCCCATGTATTTGTCCACTCATCAACATCGAGTGGCAGACCACACTGTTAGTGTCTATACTATCTGAGGGACCCCCTTACCACCGGGTTGACCTCTGATTGTGGCACTGATTTTCTCAGACGGGTGGTTCGGATAAAATCCCAAATGATGAAGGGCGGATCCGAATGGTGACTGATGGGTAATTTCCTCATCCTTTGAGAGCCTTCTGTGCCCTATCAATTTAGTTTGTTGGGTGTCTTGGGTAACTTCTTTACACCTCTGGGCTTTGTCTGTTTTTGAGACCCTCTGGTACCTTTTGTTGTTTCTAGGTTCTTTGGGGACTGTATCCAGAGCTTGGTCTATAAATCTCCCCGAGGTCCTCTCCCACCGTAGTGTTTTTGTTGACAACTCACTCCTGGCTGTCATGCGGACTGGGACCTGGCTGTGTTTTGTGGACAGCAGGCCCACTTGACTGGGCTGAAAGAGGCCCATGTGATGTCGTAATAACAGAGGGCCTGCAAGGTGGAGGGCTGTGTGGACCAGGTGGCACAGTGGCACGTGGAGGTGGAGTCATGCACACCCCTGACACAGTGTGGGTGGGAGAGGTTGGAGGGGTGCTCTTCCACTTTTTTGGGACATGAAAAGGCTTCCCTGTCTTGGGATTGATGGGAAGTGGTGATGGCACAATAGGCACACACACCAACTGTCCCACATCAGGGGCAGACACTGCCACTCCCTCTGGTGATGTGCTTGATCCTGCAGAACGCTTTGGCTGGCTACGCCTCCGGACCACCTTACCCTCTCCGGAAGGTGTACCCCCTACAGTGCCCACCTCCCCACTTCCCCCAGGGGTGGTGTGTACATTGCCCTCCTGTCCCTTCTTGCCAGAGCTGGTCACAACACTGACCTCCTTTCCCTTGATCACTGACCTGGACCCAACACTGGCCTCCTTTACCTTGATCACTGTTCTGGAACCAACATTGGCCTCCTTTCCCTTGATCGCTGGCCTGGAACCAACACTGGCTTCCTTTCCCTTGATGAGTGGCCTGGACCCAACACTGGCCTCCTTTCCCTTGATCACTGGCCTGGACAACGACACTGGCGTCCTTTCCCTTCACCACTCGCCTGGACCCATCACTGGCCTCCTTTCCCTTAAGCACTGGGCTGGTCACAACCGGGCTCCCCTCTGCCTCAATGACTGGGCTGGTCACAACAGGGCTCTCCTCTGCCTCAATGACTGGGCTGGTCACAACAGGGCTCTCCACCACCTTCATCGATGTATAGTGTTTTGGGGTTGATGTTGCTGGTGGTTGTGTCCCTGTGCTCCCCCCAGTAGTACTCATAACATGCCACACATCCTCTGTGGGCATAGGACAGTCAATTACTGGAGATGCCTCAGCATCAAATGAGCCTGATGTCTGGCACAATTATCTGCTGGCATTGCTCTTCAGTGACTTTTCCTTGTCTGTGCATATTGGTGGGGCCCTGCTCTTCTTTGGGGATGGAGTCTGTGGACGTGATTGTTTTGTTTGCGACTGACGTGTGCTCCTAGTGTTGTATCTTGTAGGTGATGTAGTTGCCAAGTGGGGACTGTGATCTGATGTGGCCACTGAATGGCTTGTCGTCGCAGGCTCATGAGCTCCAATGGGAGCATGTGCCTGTTGGAGGGCTGACGTGACTGTGGCTGACAATGCCTGGACTGTACGGTGTAGCCCACCCACGTCAGAATGTATGCCCTCCATGAATGCAATCACCTGGCCTAATTTGTTATTGTGTGCACTGAAGGCATTGAGCAGGGCGGTCTGGCTCACGCATATTTGGCACAGGACCTCGACGCACTCTGCACTGAGGGCAGCAGGGGGGACAGGGGCAGGGGCAGCAGTGCCAGGTGTGAATGTCACTCTTCCCCTCTTAGTAACACGGATACGGCCAGCACCAGAGGAAGTGGATGGGAGGCTGGGCAGTGGCCGCTGGCTGTCAGATGCAGCAGCAGACTCCCCATCCCCTGTGCCTGCTAACATGGATGCTTCACCGCTGCCATCAGATGAAGTGGTACTCTGTCTCTCAGCCACGGATTCCTCCTGCATACTCCTGTCACCCTCAGAAGCGCTGTTTAGCTCACTGTCACTTGGCTCAGTCTCAGTAGGCTCCGCTGCCGATGTCGTGCTGGTCTCACCGCCACTTGTCTCTGGATCATGTTCCGCCGTGGTGTCTTGTGATTCTGCATTAGTGAGAGAAACAGGGTCGTGTAAGAGTCATCATCTTGTTACACGATTACAGATCAATGCAGCACTGTACAGGCCTTGGCCCACATGCTAATCATCACACCCTGCAATCACTATTCAGCAACACACCATATATTCCACAACAGTGCCTGCCATGCCCACAAAGTGCCTGGAGTGAGTCATGTCGATGCCAAACATCACATTACCCTGCCAGTGGATGGAGTGCCCCCACATCACTGACACCTGCCCCATGGACATGATGTTGCCACTACACTCATCACCACTGACAGCCATACATTGCACCAGAGGGTACCACACACACCTGTACTCACTTCACATGCCACGATGCCAACCAGGCCACAGCAAGCACCATGTGCCAATCTGTGTTCACATTGTCATCGGATGTGTGGTCCTCAAACAGAATGGTGCATGCAAAGTAGACTTTGCAGTTCGGCAAAATATGCAGTCAACACACCATCCCAATGAGGAGTGACCATGTGGCCACAATAAATCTGTCACGGATTGAGGACTGCAGGCAGGAGCAGCGCAGTTAGGCCATGGTGGGCCAATGCCTCATGCAGGCACACATAGCAGTCGCCACTCACATCACACATCACAGCATGGCAACACACCCACATCACATGTGTCACCGCTGCCACTGGCCCTGTACACATGCATCCACTCCCCGACACACTATCCTTCCCCAGATACTCACCATCTCTGTCTTGCAGCTGATGCCCCTTCAGACGTGCAGCCAGGTCTGGATTGGTCACTGCCAGTATGCGTCCCATCTGCGGAGTCATGGTCCGCCGTGCCAAATTCCCTGTGCGTGGTAGCATCCCCAAGGTCATCTCTGCCACTTGCTTAGCCAGCCGGCTGATGTCGTCCCACCTCTTGTGACAGTGTGTGTTGTCTGTTTGATACCCCCAGGGCTCGCACCTTTGCTGCTATGGCCCTCCACACGGCCTTACGTTAGTGTGGCTTGAGCTGAAGGTATGAGAATAGAGAAGGGAAAAATGACATCTATGACATGTGAAAAATCAGCATCCATAGGTACAGCAGCCACACACTGTCTCAGGACTCACAGTAACCTCCCTCCCTCCATAACTGGGGGTACCCTCACGAGGGCACTCAGCTTGACATAAACATTAGTGATTGCATGCACACATTGTGGTTCCTAGTCTCAATGACATTCACACAAATGCATGATGCCTCAACCCAAATGCATCGTCAGCAGTGTGTAAATCAGTAATTGTAGAGGGCACTGATGGGGTATATGTAATTTTCAGTGTGCAGCTACTGTAGCAGGCGAGTCTGTTGATGTACATCGACTGGCAGTGCTGCCACTGAACCTACTCTGTGGGTCACACTGACTCTGACTATAGGGGCACGCACAAATGTCCTCACAAGCATTCACTGTTCTTCCATCTAATGGGACAACAAGCGTTGGTTCTGTATGTGCGACAATGGAACACACCCCACTCACACGTACAGGGCTATAAAAGAGTTACATAGCAACACACACACTCCCTCGAGGTGGATACAGCTTGTCTGTCAGTGTCTGTCATCCCCCCACATCCCCAATCATATTATGCAGCATCACCACTACACGTCTCACACCACCCTGCCCTACAGCTCCCTTTATGGTGACTTACCACAACATTTGGCCCACCAAACAGCTGTGGGTACTGTGCCAGCACCTCGTCCACAAGGACATCTAGCTCCTCACTCGTGAATGGACTGGCACAGATCTTATCTGTTCTTGACATCCCTGTGGATATGGCAGACCTGTGGCGGAACTGAGTTGTGAGGGCTCCCAGACAGCAGGCTCTTGGTACAGCAGCAGGATAGGGTCCCAGGCAGCAGGCTCTTGGGGCAGCAGCAGGATTAGCTCTCAGGCAGCAGGCTCTTGGGGCAGCAGCAGGATTGGCTTCCAGGCAGCAGGCTCTTGGGGCAGCAGCAGGATAGGGTCCCAGGCAGCAGGCTCTTGGGGCAGCAGCAGGATATGGTCCCAGGCAGCAGGCTCTGTGAGCAGCGGAAATGTGAGGCTCACACACACAGATTTATAGCCCCCTGGGGTCGTTTGGAAGGTCAAAAGCTGCAACAATTGGTTGTCTGGGTCTGCATTGTTCAGAAGCAACCAATGCCCGCCTCCGCGGTTGCGGAGCACACCATCCGCGATTTTCAAATATGCATCATGCCACCGTCATCATCGCTGCCATTGGCCGCATGCAATGCTCCAAGGCTATGAGCACCGCTGGTGCCCGTGTTGCACTACCGCGATGGTGCATCATTCAAAAGCAACCAATGCCCGCCTCCGCGGTAGCGGTGCACACCTTCCGCGATTTTCAAATATGCATCATGCCTCCGCCATCATCGCTGCCATTGGCCGCATGCATTGCCCCATGGCAGCGACGCACCACCGGGGCCCGGCGGTAGGTACTCCCATTTTCATACCCATTGGTGTGTATGTCAATCAAGGACACTGTATCAGCACCCTGCAGCAACATGTAGAAGGGGACATCATTGTACACACGATGCCACACAGCCATGTCATCCACAGGTGGACGCACGTTCAGTGTGAGTCACTTTGGACTGTGTTTCCGACATTTTAGTGACACATTTGTTGGCTGATGATGATTGACAGACTTCAGCTGTTGTAATTCCTGTCATTACGTGGAATTAGTTGAGGGCCAATGCAGACCTTGACCTGGCTGGTGGCACTGCATTGTATGGGACCAGACTTCTGCTATCGCAAATGGTCATGCACACAACCGGAAGTGTTCCTGCTATTGTAATCATTCTGTTGATGAATGTGTAATGACTTTACATGATGCCTTGAGGTGTGGGAGGTACAACAGATGTGTATGATAGACATTGTAAGTCACAATACATTAGCGGGTCTTGCTGCACCTTGTCTGCACATGTGAATTGGACATCCATTAAATCTGCATTCACTGTCCCAGATGTGTGTGTGATAGTTGTGCATTGTCACTGGAGAGGTGTGCCGTCTGTGTGTAGTAATTAGCCAGCCATGTAACCTGAAGTGTCATCCATCTCTCGTGCAATGGTTGTTTTCCCATAACATCATTGGTGTTTTGTGCTATACCCATCTCATGATGCTTGTCACTGACATTGTCATTTCACTTCTCAACTAGGAAGAGGCCGAATCTCCTACGTCAACTAACAGTGCTGGAGGACATGGAGAATGAGGCAATCATCAGGAAATTCAGGCTGGACAGACCAACATTGAAGTTCTTGTGTGATCTATTGGAGCCCCACCTGCGGCCTCGCCGTCACTATCCTACGGCATTCACACCCACCTACAAGGTGATGGCAGCACTCCACTTTTTTGCGACTGGTTCCTTCCAGGAGACCGTGGCTATCGCGGGGGGGATGTCGCAGCCCATGTTCAGCATGGTGCTGCGGGATGTGCTTGCGGCCATGATGCTCTATCGCAATCGCTACATACATTTCCCCAGGGGACGTAAATTGGCTGCGGTGAAGGGTGACTTCTATCCCCTAGGGCGCATCCCACATGTAGTTGGTGCAATCGATTGCACCCATGTGGGTCTGTTGCCACCGATGGCGACGGAGCACATTTATCGGAGCCGCAAATACTACCACTCCATGAATATGCAGGTGGTGTGCCTTGCGGACATGACCATCTCACATGTGTGTGAAAAGTTTCCAGGTTCGGCACATGATCCGTACATCATGAGGAACAGCATGGTGCCACGGATGATGGAGAATCTGCATATCGAATCGGCCTGGATTGTGGGTGAGTATCACTACTGCTATGGCGTGGTGTGTGTCACTTGCTGCACTCTGGCTGTACAATATTGCAATGTGTGATTGTCCTTCACAGGAGACTCAGCATATCCCAGTCGCCCATGGCTGTTGAGCCCACTCCGAAATCCCCAGACACCAGCAGACATCCGCTACAATGAGGCACATGGCAGGACACGACGGGTCATCGAGCGGACTTTCGGCCTGCTAAAGTCAAGGTTCAGGTGCCTTGACAGGACCGGAGGCACACTGGCACACTCGCCTGGGAAGGTGTGCAAGATCTTTGTGGCATGCTGTATGCTGCACAACCTGGCCATCCACAGGGGTGTCCCCCTGCTCCTGGACGATGGTGATGAACCAGGGCCACCACCTGCTCAGGGACCTCAATCCAGTGATGAGGACAGTGGAGAGGATGAAGGAGTTGACCTGCGCCAACAGCTCATTGTACGCTACTTCTCTTGAGGTGGGTGACGAGGTACAACGTGTACATTGTCTGGTGTTGTTGCTCTTGTTATGAATGGTTATGCGCAGATGTAAGCGATTGGCACATGTTCTGTCACCCATGTGTGTTATTTGTGTAAATGAGGTTCTGTGCCGAGATGTACATTGGACTGTATTTCTGCACATCTGCTAGACATTGTGTAATATGCCTGTGATGTCTTGGTTATTTGTAGTGCTGTGGTCTGTGTGTTGCCACAATGAGACCAGTGACTGTTGTTCTGTTGTGTCTCCCTAGGTGCTACAGAGGGTTCCTGCCATGCATACTGTACGTCATTTCTACACATCATGGACATTGTCGACAATGTAAATACTGGAATACATAAATCACTACACCAAATATTGTGGTTAAGGTATTTTATTTTGTGAGTGGACATGTGATTGGTGCGGTAATATTTACATGAAGGTGTGGAATGAACAGTGAGTTGAGAGTCCTGTTCAATGAGATGCTACAGTAGACACCACATGGATGTGGTGACCCAGTCCAACTGAGAGGTGCCTTTGCCAGGGCAATGTGGGGAAAGATAGTCCAAAAAGTGAATGCAGTTGTGAAGAGGGTTGTCTTCACGGCTGGCTCCGTGACTGGCGTGTCGTAGGTGCTTTGCCTTCAGTAACTCCCAGGCTTTTCTTCGGATGCCCCCTAGATATTTTGGGCGGTGGGGGACCTGATGAATGGCCAGCATTGTCAGGGGAGTCGTCTCTCTCTGTTGGCGCAGGGGAGGATGGTGCACTGTCATCCTGCGGTCCAACAGAAGGGGACGGAGGTGGTGGTTGGGACACAGGCCTGTCACTCTGCAACGCCACTTGTTGGCCCATGAGGTCCACCATCTGTCCCAGGCGGTTATCGATGGACCTCATCAGCACGATCAGCTCCCTCATGAGTTCATCCGACCGGCCACTTTGTCCCTGGACCTCTTGGTAGGCCTCCACAACTCTGCTGAAGTGGTCCAGGGATGGTGTCCACTTCTCCCGAGGTCTGGTGGTGACCCTGGCCCTCCCACTTGCTCTACTGCCACGGACCTCTTCACTCGCTACTGGGGGGCCACGCACTCTATCCCTGCCCTCCACAGCTGTTGGTGTGGGATGGTCATCCCTGGGGACAGGGTGGGTGCTGCTGGTGGTACTGGTGGTCCTGGTGGTGTTGGTGGCAGTGGCGGTGGTGGCTGTGGTGGTTGCGGTGGTAGAGGCCGTGCCTGCAGGGGTCTGCTGCGTTGTAGTGGCAGCAGAGGTGGTGGTGGTGAGGATGGGGGCCTGGGACCTCTGGGTCTGTGGCACACCAGATGTGCCGGGCTGGAGCTCATCATCCATACTGTCCTGGGGGTACACAGACAAAATATCGATTTTTAAATATCGATATACAAAAATATCGAAGTTTAAATATCGATGGGACAAAATATCGAAGGTAAGTAATATCGACAGTCTTAATATCGATATTAGTATGATATCAGTAATATCGAAGTTGAAAATATCGATGTCAATAATATCGAAATTAATAACTTCGATGTTACTAATATCAATTTTTAAATAAATTTAGTGTATATTATATTGTATTTATTATGTTTTATTATTTATTTTTAATGTAATTTAATTAAATATTGTCTTTTACTACTGTAGTGGGTTGTGGTTTTATAGGGGAATAGGGTGGGAAGTAATTTAATTATGTTAAATTAATTATTAATTAGTAGGAATTATTAATTAATTAATTGAGAAATAATTTTTAATTAATGTTAATTAATTGATTAATTGATAAATATGTTCTGTAGCGGGTTATGGGTTTATAGGGGAATAGGGTGGGAAGTAATTTAATAATAATTAATTAATTAATATATGTTTGTACATATTTTAATTAATAATTAATTGGTAATTAATTTATATTAATTAGTTAATTAATTAATATAATTTTGTACATATTTATAATTAATAATTAGTTGGTAATGAATTAATATTAATTATTTAATTACATTAATGATAGTAATTTTTTTTATATATAATTGATTGTTATTATTAATTAATTAATTGGGAAAAATAATATTAATTATTAAATTAAATGAATTACAGCAAATGTGCTAATATATTTACTTTATTGTTATTGTTAATTAATAATTAATTGGTAATTAAATAATATTAATTAATTTTGGGTAAAGGAGTATTTTTAGGGTTCAGGGTCAGTTTTCAGTTTTTGGGTAAAGGGGTATTTTTAGGGTTCTGGGTCAGTTTTCAGTTTTTGGGTAAAGGGGTATTTTTAGGGTTCAGGGTCAGTTTTCAGTTCATGGGTAAAGGGGTATTTTTAGGGTTCAGGGTCAGTTTTCAGTTTTTGGGTAAAGGGGTATTTTTAGGGTTCAGGGTCAGTTTTCAGTTTTTGGGTAAAGGGGTATTTTTAGGGTTCTGGGTCACTTTTCAGTTTTTGGGTAAAGGGGTACTTTTAGGGTTCTGGGCCAGTTTTCAGTTCATGGGTAAAGGGGTATTTTTAGGGTTCATGGTCAGTTTTCAGTTTTTGGGTAAAGGGGTATTTTTAGGGTTTAGGGTCAGTTTTCAGTTTTTGGGTAAAGGGGTATTTTTAGGGCTCAGGGTCAGTTTTCAGTTTTTGGGTAAAGGGGTATTTTTAGGGATAAGGGTCAGTTTTCAGTTTTTGGGTAAAGGGGTATTTTTAGGTTTCAGGGTCAGTTTTGGGTTTTTGGGGTACAGGGATATTTTTAGGGTTCAGGGTCAGTTTTGGGTTTTTGGGGTACAGGCGTACAGGGTAAAAAGAATAAAATATTACATTAAATCAAATAAATTACATGAAAAAAATTAAAATTACATTAAATTATTAAGTGTTTTATTTATTTTAAATGTATATGTATTATTTTTAATTTTGTTTTATTATTTTTATTTAATATTTGTAAAATGATATGTATTTTAAAATTATTTTTACATTATTATTAATACATTTGAAAAAACAATATTTTTGCTTTCGATATTTTTGTACTACGATATTAATTTTACGATATTTTTGTACTCACCTTAATGAAGATAGGATTCCGATATTTTTGCTGTCGATATTTTTGCTCCGATATTTTTGCATTTCGATATTCTGTCTGTCGATATTATGTCAGACATTCTGTCCTGGGAGTCCACATCCGAGAGTCCATGTTCCGGGGGTGGAGACTGACTCTGCTGGTCGTTGGTGTTGTCCTCAGCAGTGAGTTGTTCATCACCTGTGGAGTAGATGGGGAGTGGTCAGTGTTTGTGTAATCTGTGTTTCATCATCTGTCTGTACACTACTTACGTATGCATTCATCAGTAGTACTAATCATGACAACACAGTGTAACATTTCATAGTGCTGAGTCACATCATGGAGTCATACATGTTGTTTTTCAATGCTTTGGGTTCTATTGTTGTAGGTTGTCTGGATGCAGGTCACACACACACACACCATGCGGATTTACTGTAGGTACATGCCTGTTAGGTGACTGTGCAAGATGCAATGGCCGAGACATGCTCCTGGGTGGGGGAGGCCTCCATGCTGCTGGGGTGGGGGCCAGGGGAAATGGTGGCAGTCGTAGTGCAGGCCTCCCTCCCTCCCTCCCTCCCACACCCTCTCAGTGAAGATGGCTACCAACCTGTAAGTCTGTTTGTTACACTCTGCAATGGCTGAGACATGCTCCTGGGTGGGGGAGGCCTCCATGCTGCTGGGGTGGGTGCCAGGGGGAATGGTGGGAGTCGGAGTGCAGGTCTCCCTCCCTCCCACACCCTCTCAGTGAAGATGGCTACCAACCTGTAAGTCTGTTTGTTATACTCTGCAATGGCTGAGACATGCTCCTGGGTGGGGGAGGCCTCCATGCTGCTGGGGTGGGGGCCAGGGGGAATGGTGGCAGTTGTAGTGCAGGCCTCCCTCCCTCCCTCCCTCCCACACCCTCTCGGTGAAGATGGCTACCAACCTGTAAGCCTGTTTGTTACACTCTGCAATGGCTGAGACATGCTCCTGGGTGGGGGAGGCCTCCATGCTGCTGGGGTGGGGGTCAGGGGGAATGGTGGGATTCGTAGTGCAGGCCTCCCTCCCTCCCACACCCTCTCAGCGAAGATGGCTGACAACCTGTAAGTCTGTTTGTTACACTCTGCAATGGCTGAGACATGCTCCTGGGTGGGGGAGGCCTCCGTGCTGCTGGGGTGGGGGCCAGGGGGAATGGTGGCAGTTGTAGTGCAGGCCTCCCTCCCTCCCACACCCTCTCAGTGAAGATGGCTACCAACCTGTAAGTGTGTTTGTTACACTCTGCAATGGCCGAGACATGCTCCTGGGTGGGGGAGGCCTCCATGCTGCTGGGGTGGGGGCCAGGGGGAATGGTGGGAGTCGTAGTGCAGGCCTCCCTCCCTCCCTCCCTCCCACACCCTCTCAGTGAGGACGGCTACCAACCTGTAAGTCTGTTTGTTACACTCTGCAATGGCTGAGACATGCTCCTGGGTGGGGGAGGCCTCCATGCTGCTGGGGTGGGGGCCAGGGGGAATGGTGGCAGTTGTAGTGCAGGCCTCCCTCCCTCCCTCTCTCACACACCCTCTCAGTGAAGATGGCTACCAACCTGTAAGTCTGTTTGTTACCCTCTGCAATGGCTGAGACATGCTCCTGGGTGGGGGAGGCCTCCATGCTGCTGGGGTGGGGGCCAGGGGGAATGGTGGCAGTCGTAGTGCAGGCCTCCCTCCCTCCCTCCCACACCCTCTCAGTGAAGATGGCTACCAACCTGTAAGTCTGTTTGTTACACTCTGCAATGGCTGAGACATGCTCCTGGGTGGGGGAGGCCTCCATGCTGCTGGGGTGGGGGCCAGGGGGAATGGTGGGAGTTGTAGTGCAGGCCTCCCTCCCTCCCTCCCTCCCTCCCTACCACACCCTCTCAGTGAGGATGGCTACCATCCTGTAAGTCTGTTTGTTACACTCTGCAATGGCTGAGACATGCTCCTGGGTGGGGGAGGCCTCCATGCTGCTGTGGTGGGGGCCAGGGGTAATGGTGGCAGTTGTAGTGCAGGCCTCCCTCCCCCCTCCTTCCCACACCCTCTCAGTGAAGATGGCTACCAACCTGTAAGTCTGTTTGTTACACTCTGCAATGGCTGAGACATGGTCCTGGGTGTGGGAGGCCTCCATGCTGCTGGGGTGGGGGCCAGGGGGAATGGTGGTAGTTGTAGTGCAGGCCTCCCTCCCTCCCTCCCTCCCACACCCTCTCAGTGAAGATGGCTACCAAACTGTAAGTCTGTTTGTTACACTCTGCAATGGCTGAGACATGCTCCTAGGTGGGGGAGGCCTCCATGCTGCTGTGGTGGGGGCCAGGGGGAATGGTGGCAGTTGTAGTGCAGGCCTCCCTCCCCCTCCTTCCCACACCCTCTCAGTGAAGATGGCTACCAACCTGTAAGTCTGTTTGTTACACTCTGCAATGGCTGAGACATGCTCCTGGGTGGGGGAGGCCTCCATGCTGCTGGGGTGGGGGCCAGGGGGAATGGTGGGAGTCGTAGTGCAGGCCTCCCTCCCTCCCTCCCTCCCTACCACACCCTCTCAGTGAAGATGGCTACCAACCTGTAGGTCTGTTTGTTACACTCTGCAATGGCTGAGACATGCTCCTGGGTGGGGGAGGCCTCCATTCTGATGGGGTGGGGGCCAGGGGGAATGGTGGCAGTTGTAGTGCAGGCCTCCCTCCCTCCCTCCCACACCCTCTCAGTGAAGATGGCTACCAACCTGTAAGTCTGTTTGTTACACTCTGCAATGGCTGAGACATGCTCCTGGCTGGGGGGGGCCTCCATGCTGCTGGGGTGGGGGCCAGGGGGAATGTTGGGAGTCATAGTGCAGGCCTCCCTCCCTCCCTCCCTCCCTCCCTCCCACACCCTCTCAGTGAAGATGGCTACCAACCTGTAAGTCTGTTTGTTACACTCTGCAATGGCTGAGACATGCTCCTGGGTGGGGGAGGCCTCCATGCCGTTGGGGTGGGGGCCAGGGGGGAATGGTGGGAGTCGTAGTGCAGGCCTCCCTCCCTCCCTCCCTCCCACACCCTCTCAGTGAAGATGGCTACCAACCTGTAAGTCTGTTTGTTACACTCTGCAATGGCTGAGACATGCTCCTGGCTGGGGGAGTCCTCCATGCTGCTGGGGTGGGGGCCAGGGGGAATGGTGGGAGTCGTAGTGCAGGCCTCCCTCCCTACCTCCCTCCTACACCCTCTCAGTGAAGATGTCTACCAACCTGTAAGTCTGTTTGTTACACTCTGCAATGGCTGAGACATGCTCCTGGGTGGGGGAGGCCTCCATGCTGCTGGGGTGGTGGCCAGGGGGAATGGTGGCAGTTGTAGTGCAGGCCTCCCTCCCTCCCACACCCTCTCAGTGAAGATGGCTACCAACCTGTAAGTCTGTTTGTTACACTCTGCAATGGCTGAGACATGCTCCTGGGTGGGGGAGGCCCCCGTGCTGCTGGGGAGGGGGCCAGGGGGATTGGTGGGAGTCGTAGTGCAGGCCTCCCTCCCACACCCTCTCAGTGAAGATGGCTACCAACCTGTAAGTCTGTTTGTTACACTCTGCAATGGCTGAGACATGCTCCTGGGTGGGGGAGGCCTCCATGCTGCTGGGGTGGGGGCCAGGAGGAATGGTGGGAGTCGTAGTGCAGGCCTCCCTCCCTCCCTCCCACACCCTCTCAGTGAAGATGGCTACCAACCTGTAAGTGTGTTTGTTACACTCTGCAAAGGCTGAGACATGCTCCTGGGTGGGGGAGGCCTCCATGCTGCTGGGGTGGGAGCCAGGGGGAATGGTGGCAGTCGTAGTGCAGGCCTCCCTCCATCCCTCCCTCCCACACCCTCTCAGTGAAGATGGCTACCAACCTGTAAGTCTGTTTGTTACACTATGCAATGGCTGAGACATGCTCCTGGGTGGGGGAGGCCTCCATGCTGCTGGGGTGGGGGCCAGGGGGAATGCTGGCAGTTGTTGTACAGCCCTCCCTCCCCCATACAGGCCTCCTCAGCAGGATGGCTGGCTACATGTTGGGTGGGGCTGGACAGTGTAATGGTGTTTGTGTGTTGCAAGGTAGTAATTGCATTGTGATGGTTGTCATTTGTATGTACTTACCAGCCTCCGCTCCCCCGGCTACTCCTGTGAGACTCTCAGGTAGCAGTATGGCAAGCACCTTCTCCTCCCATGGTGTGAAGGTCTTCGGTGGGATGTAAGGGCCACTGCCAGTCTGGTTGGCCAGCGTCCAGTTCTTGCTCCTCCTCTCCTTGACAACCCTCTTCAGGTCATGCCACCGCTTCTGGATCTCCTTCTTGGATCTTGGGGTGGCCCCTACTGCATTCACCCTTTGGACTATCCTTTCCCAAAATTTTATCCTGGTGGCTAATGGTGTCTGTTGGACCAGGCTACCAAATAGCTGTGGCTCTACTCTAACAATCTCCTTGACCATGACTGTCAACTCACTGTCGGTGAATTTGGGCATTTTCAGTGCTGTCATGGTGTGTGGGGGTTGAGGTGTTTGTGGGTGCAGGGGTGTGTGGGTGCAGGGTTGTTGTGGGGATGTGTGAGGTGGGTTGTGTGATGGGGGTTTGCTTGTGATGGTGTGATGGTGGTGTTGATGGTGGTGGTGGTGTGTGTGTGTGTGTGTGCTTAGCTCTATGGTCTCTCCTGTCAGGTCTGGTGTATGGCCTTCTGATCTGGAGTGATGCTAAGGATTGTGGTCAGTGAAGGGGGTGGCTTTGTACTCAGCTGTGTGGGTGTGTCCAATTGGAAATATGTTGTCAGGTGTGTTGTGGGAGTGGTTCTGTGGTTTTGTCGTTGACTTTACTAAATCATATTTATGTGTATGTGAATGTGTTGTATATTTAGGGGGCAGTGCTACTGTGTTCATGGGATTTTGGCATCACTGAGGTGTATTCACATCCACCGGCATATTTTTCATGTTTGTCCGCAGCGGTGGATTTGCTGCTGCTTGTGCGCCATTTCGCCCATTCACTCCTGGATGCGACCGCGCCGGTCGTTGTCGGCGTTTCCGACTGCGACACCCTCGGGGATATCGTAATTTACCGTGCGGTGTGTCCGCTTTCCATGCGGTGGGATGTGCCTTTTCCGCTGCTTATCCGTCCGCCGCGGTCCATTTTTTGCAGTCTCCGCTCGCGTCCGGCGGATTTGCTTGGCCCGCTATCGCCGCGGTCGGTCTTTTGCGGCGGTTCATCCTAATTTTGCAGACGGTATTTCCGCTGTCCTGTCGGGTGTTGTTTTTCCGCCTCCATGGCGGTCGGGGTGGTTTTCCGCCCGCTATCCTAATGGGCCCCTAAGTAACTTGTTAAAGATTAAGTCAATTACATTTCATATTGGATGTATTCATGTGCTAAGGATTGTAGATGTGCATGTATTGTGCAAACAGCTGTGGGGGGAATGTAGCTACTGTACACACGATTGTGGATATGCCACTGAGCTGTAATTAACAAGGAGTCAGCATGATCTGAGGTCCCAGCCAACACGAGATTATGTGGTTACCACTGTCATTCGGCTCCAGGACTCCTGTTACATGCCAATATCCTTATGCAGTGGCCATCTTGGTAGAGGGGATTCGAAGCTTTCAACCCACATGAAACCCCAGTGGATTGTAAGGGGAATCCTCCCAGTTAAGAGGCCACAAGTCAACTTTAGGACGCAGCTGGCATCTTACATGAGGGGATTTCTTCACCTTCCAATTAGGATTGCCAGGAAGAAAAAAGTCAAAGCTTGGCAAAAAAAAGTACTGTATGATAGTGGCGTCATGCTGGAGCTACTAGGGGGGTTTGCGCACTAGCAAGGGGCGCCATTTACGCGAGAGTGAGCAGTGGAGTTATCCATGTGATCTTGGTGCTGGTCTAGTGCTTTGCCTCAGACCATACAGAAGTACATTTAAACCTGTACAATACACTGGCGGGCTCATCAAACTTCGAAAGATCCTCCAATAGATCACTGGCTGAAGGGGACGGACCCAATACGAACAATGACTGAACTGAGCTGAAACGAATCCCCTTCCTGTGCTTTGTTCACAGCATGAGTTCTGTGGTTGTGCCAGATGTAGAAATGAGAACAATCATAAATTGTTCTGTGAAAACTTTGCAGTTTTAAACTGAGTAATTTGCACAAACAAGTCATATTTATATGCCCTATTGGCAGAGCAAATCAGTCCACTGAGGTTGAGGTGGCGAATTAAAAATCAGTAAACCTACAGCTTGAGTGTGCCTTGTCAGTAGCCAGCAGTAAGCTTTAGTGTGGTCATGGCAATGGGGATCAAAGCCAGAGCAAGCTGTGTAGCAGGGATTCAGCAGCAGAGCAGACACGCAGGAGCTACAGAGCCGTGAGCTGTGTGGGCATACACAATATCATCTGTGGAATACAGCAACAGTTATAAACTCAGCACTTATAGCTTATCTGGTGTTCTCACTTATCATGTATCGACACACAAAGTTTGCATCGGAAGGAAACTGACAATTATAGAAGCGCAGCCTGAAACAAAATGTCGGGCTATAATTAGGTCTCACTAGAGACAGCTTTAGCTGTAGGCCAGAACTAAAACCGTACACAATAAAGGGCTCTCTTTCAGCCCATTTCAGCAATTGCTTAAATAAAGAGTGATGTACATTTTGGTTCAGCCAGGAAGAGGATTTCTTTTTCATCATCATGCTGCTTTGTGATTGGGTGTGACCGCAGTCATGTTGCGAATGGTGACCAGGCAGCAGAGTCTGAGCAGCGCATCCGCCTTCCACTGCACAGCGCCAAGTCCAAGATCTGCACCCCCCCATCTAGCTCTCTGCAGAGCACAGTGCCCAAGCAATGAACCCTCTCCCAAACTGACTGTGCAGAGCATAGTGCTTCCACAGTGTATCTACCTCCCGTTTCACACTCCAGAGGACCGGGCATGAGCAGTACATCCCATCTCACACTGCACAGTACACACTCATCCAGAGAGCGGTGCACCCTCGTCTCACACTATAGAACGCAGTGAACCCTCCTCCTCCAGATCACACGGGGACACAACCAGGGCCAGACTGGGAACCAAAACTGGCCCTGGCAAAGTGCTCTGCCGACCCCAAACATCCCCTCCCACCCCCTCTGGGGGGTTGTGCGTGCCGCCGAGCTCTTTGTCAGGGCCGGTTTTCGGTTGATTTTGGTACAGGGCTGATTTTGCAGCTATGCTGTACAAACGGCCCCCAGGGGTCCCAAACCGGCCCCCCACCCATGCGGCTCACAGGGGGATTGCCCGGTGCCCGCTACGGCCAGTCCGGCCCTCGAAACAACGCAGGGAGTCCCTTGGTATACGTTGGCTGCCCAGCTCTCAGACTTTGATCTCTTAGATGTAGGCTCTCCTCCACTGATCCCTGAGAGAAAGCAGCGTGCATTGGCTGCCTGGGGAGCTGGTGTGACCTTGAGGAAAGGGGGCTAAGTTGGATTGCAAGGTCTTCATAGAAGCATCCTGCATTCTAGGGCAAATGTTTCTTCGTAGGGCAGCATGTAGAAGGCTGCCTTTAGTGCAGGTTAACAGGCATGTGAATTAACTGCAACACTGCACCGCCAAAACCACCTACATCACTACTATATCACATGTCATCCATAGTACCACACATTACTCAAATGTTTCCTACAGAAGCCTCCCAACCTCTTAGAGTACTGCATGCCTCTTCAGTCCCTTATGAATTTCTGCAACCCACCTGCAACTCAGCAGACTTCTAATCACCTTCTAGAGCACTACAGCACTTCTCAATCCACTACAGCGACAACCTCCTAGGACAGTTCACCCATTACCTTTCCTCAAGCACTGCACACAGCTTCATTTCTTGCTTCACCACAGCGCCCGCATGAGCCCTGCTCACTTCTAGTCATTTTCCACAGCAGTCCTCCTCTGTTGAGGCAGTTCTGCAGCACCGCACCCTTTTAAAGGACTGCACATCTAAACCTTTCCTGGAGCATTGAACAGCTCTAAACCACTGCTATAACACTGCACCCCACTGGACGAGTTTGGATTCTGACCGTAAATAGGGTTTAGCTCCTCATAAAATATCCCACATATGCAAATCGCAACCTTTGTAGAACAATTGCTTGGTTAGTATCAGAAGACTATTTATTGGCAAAATAATTGGTGAATTTGAATGTTTTGAAGTTTGCAGGGTCTCTACTGGGGCCACTATTATTCCACTCTGGTTCGGTGAACCCTGGGAAGCAAAGACGAAGAGGCGTCCATGTTGTTTGAATAGCTCCCAACCTGAAGTGGCTCTGTTCTTCAGAGCATTGCAGGCATGTCAAGAGGAGGGAAGCGTTTGGAGCTCACACGCTACATCTAGTAGCCAAGGCGTCAGTAGAAAGAGCATGACTGGTATTTGGCAGAGGGCAGCGGGTCAAGGATTAAAACACTCAAACAGCTGATTGACATGCACCAGACACAATGCATGCAATACCTTGACCCACTGAGTACTAGTATGTGTTCTTGTCATATTTTATATTTCTTCTGGCAATAGACTGCCACGGGCTCAACAACCACTGACAACCATGTGGTCAATGTGGTCCACTGGCACTGCCCTGTCTTGTTGGGAATTCTAGCATTGGATGACAAACCAGTCTGGGCCTGCTCTCCTGTGACACCTGTCTCCCTGCTTCCCCTAGCACTCCACCACAACACCAGTCGCACCACCACCTCTTACTCCGCCTGGACCCTAACCTCTTCTTCATCTCGGCTCCTCTACCTGTACCCCTACTTTCGTCGTTCTTTGTGCCTCTCTCTATGTGTATGCAACTCTCACAAGTGTCTATGTAGATATGTTTATTTTTAATATGATATTGACCTTCCAAGAAAGTTGACAAAACATACATTTCAAAAATAAAAGAAATACAACATCAACTGATTTTCTTTTTAAAGAATTTTTTTCGATTTAAAATACAACAAATACAAAAAAACAGTTACAGATAAAAAAAATCACTGATTGAAGGCAGAGAAAATACAAAATTCAAACCTTTTTTTTAGAATCAAGTATTATGTTTCCAATATATATAATTCTAAGGAATCTTCAATGAATATGATGTAGGTTGAGAAATACGATTAGCACATGGTTCAAATCACAGTTGTACCTCTCCTCTCACTTTTGCATCTTACCTCAATCACTCTCTCATCCGTTTATGTACATCTCTCTCCATTTTCTCTGTGCCCATTGCCATTTCCCCTTTCTTCCATTTCTGTATGCACATTCCTCTTCGTTCTCCCGCTCTGTGTAAAACTCTTCAAACTGTGGGCTAGGTGTACAAAGCATTTGCGATTTGCAAATTTTCTCCAATTCGTAGGGTGTATATTAACTATAATGCACATATGTTTGTGGTAATCAAATGAAAAATGAAAGAAAGCTCACTGTTATTTCTTTCAGGTGATAGTGTGTCTTCCTGGATTTTGACACCATAACTATCCCTCACAACCTAAAATGAATGGCAATGCAGCACAGCAGATTGTCACACCAGGGCAGATTGCTGAAAACTCGTTTCCGGTACCCACATAAAAATGGTAGCGCCTTACAATTTGCTCCAGGAACCCCATGCAAGATAGGGGCACCATTTGCAATTCTACATAACATCAGGACCAGGAGAAGCCTACAATCAGCCTCTGATTCGGAGGATGAAGATCCTGAGCTACTTATTCTGCAGCCTACAGAGGAGATGAGAGCAGTGAACGGGAGCCAAGGATGTGACCACATTGCCAACAATTACCTTTCAAGGTAAGTCATATGTGAAAGTACAGGTAAAATACAATGAACACTTGGTTGATGCTCCAAAGTACAGCAACCTTTCTTGTCAGGTTTCCATACATTTTTAAAACCAATTTTTAACCGTCACATGCAAATTTTACATAATATCTACAACCAATGTTGGTTACATCACCGAAATACAAATATATAGTACTAGTGGTACTTCATGTACTGTGATCTTTAATGCTTCTTGTGGACGCATCTCAAATAGGGTGTGCCCACATATTTAGCAGCATGCGTATGGCTGCTGTTGCATCACAGTGAGAGTGCATCTGTAACTGAGACGCTGAAGACACTCGAGATTTCCTTACTATCTTGAACTTCAGCGCCTACTTGTTATTTGGGCAGTTTGTAGTGCCTCAACTGCAGAGGTAATCTGCCCTAAGCCCCCGAGACATCACCACTAAAGTGGCCCATTTCCAGGAGGGGCCTACAATCACACCATTTCCACCTGGAGAATAACTGTCCACCTGGATGAGGTTGAAGTGCCATGTGCTAATCTCCAGATTGAATGGGTTAAACCATCCATTTTTGCCGCAGTGCTTCTGTCTCTTTGCCTTTGATTGGCACTGAGACACGCTACTGTCGTGGCCTCGCAACTGGTTGCAGGGTTGGACTGTGGCTGTTGGACATCATCCTCATCCACTGATGGGGCCTGTGGGGAGTATGAAGTACCGGAAACAAGGGTGAGCCCATGTGTATCAAGAACCTGGGGCAATTCAATATATCAGAGCGACAATGCTTCACTCATGTTTCATTCTCATATCAGGAATCTCAATACTTCCTACAGAGGACAATATTATTGACCCATGGATATACAAATCGCAATATGCTGCTAGTTTATAATTTCCAATAAACAGATTTCACACAAATAAAAAATAGATTTAAAAAAGCTAATAAAAAAAACTTCCAGACATTTTTCAATAAATGGGAATATTTTCAGAAGATATAGTGCTCACAAACGTGAAAGAAAGTGCAGTGGTTAGGAGCAAGTGAAATAAAGTTCATCATAGATAAATAGATGTATGACTCCTGACTCCATCCATTGTTTCTCAAATTTGGGGCCAAAGGGTGGGGTTTATATACGACTACAGTCGATGGCGTTTTGACCTCGGGTGCAAAAGAGGTCATCATCAGGGCAGTGAGCACCAAGTATCTTCCTTGGTCAAGTTGGTGCATAGGAATATTCTTTTCTAGTAAGGTGTTTTTTCTAGTTGGTCTCCATAAAGAATCCAAACCATTTCTGGTCCACAGGAGGGTCCTTCTTAATGGGGCTCAAATGAAGAACCAGTTCCAGTAGTTAACATTTAACCATGGCTGCTAATTAGTCATCTAAATGCAGAAAAACCCAGAAACAATTCAAGAGCACTCGCGGCAAGGCAAATGTATACACAATGCTGGCCGGAATCCGACTTCTTAGTGGCCGCAATTGAATATTAACCACGGGAGCTGGATTTGTCATTGGGCCCCAGGAGTGGCCATGAGGTGTGGTTGGCTGACTCTATTTCTACGGTATCTTCCACTACCATGTGGTAGTCAACCTGTCCCTGCACATTAGGGCCATCATTGCCTTCCATAGGTTCATCTGTTTGAAAAATGGACTTCCAAGTAATTTTGATATGAGGGGAAATCCCTTCTTGTATTTTGCTATCATTTGTTTAATACATTGCTAGCACTGAGTACAGTTAGTGAAGTTTTGACTGCATGTCCCAAAATGCACTTTGATGGTCTTTTTACAACTCCCTAATAATAACTGTATTATGGTATTTGATTAATGCACACAGAAAACAGTTTTAGGATAACAGATGTTAAAATACAAAACGTTTTAGACATACTTTGAGATGTGGAAAGTACTGTTGTATCAATATCGTAAATGCCACAGCTGCATCTGACTTTAAGGTAGTCTCAACCTTCGACTTCAGTGCAGTGGTGGGGGAACAGTAGAGGGGGCACCTCTTGTTGCCTGAAACTCACTCAGCCGCATTGCAACCTTCTCCTTTGTACATGACCTGAGATCATGCCACCTCTTTCTAATTTCATTAATGGAGCTCAGTGTTACCATTGCAGCTTAATTTTCTTCTGCGTTTCCTGCCAATTCTTTTTTTTCTACGCTCCAGGACTTTCATGGATGATCTTCCAAACAGGAGGTCATGGTTGTTGCAACACTCCTAAGTCAGAATCTTAAGTACTTTTCACCAAAAACTTCCATTTCATTTTCTTTCGCCTGCCTCCTTCTCTGGGTCTTGTCTGGCCATTGCTGGGATTGAAAGATGTGGCTTGCTGGTTCAAGTTTCAATTAGCACAGGTAGCTGTTCAGTACCAATAAAAAGAATTTTAAGGGGGTCAAGGGAATATATTTAATGACCTGTCATTTCATTTCCCTACATCCTAGACATTATACAAAAATATGTAGAAATGACCGGTCCTCTATGTGTTGCTGTACTAGTGACTGAGAAAACAGGACTCATGCAAACCGTGAAAGAGTTACAACTAGCTGAGATATTCCCATCAGACCACCCTTCTGGCGGAGTCTCATCATATGGGATATTTGTTAGTCCACCAACCAACCGCCCAAGCCATCAAATGATGGTGCGGATATGGATGTGGAGTAGAAACTCTAGCCAGAATGTTACTCAGAGGGTAGTACTAAGGGTGTGTAGTGCAGTGCTGTGGTGAAGGAAAAATTAAAATTAACGACTCAGGCAAAAAATATGTTTAATGAAAATTGTCTAAGTGTCAAGGTTAAAACCACGCCGGGTAGCCTAAATATATAACTACACTATGGCGCTGTGCAGAACGGTCAACATGTTTCAGCCAAATTGGAAGTCTATCCGGCTTTTGTCAGGACCTAGATAAGAAGCTACTGCAACATGGAAAACGTGAATGTGAAAAATAGTAACAAAAAGAATAACAGAAATATTTTAGGTGTTCTATTATATAGGAATACTTATATCTACCAGGAACTTGTAGCCCCAATGTTCACAAGGAAGATGTAAATTGTGTCTTAATCCTGTTGAAGCAAACACAAAAAACAGACACATATTCATTCACATGTATATCCATAAATTCACAAGAGACTGTACAGACAACACAATAGCATAAGTATATTGTACTCAGCTTATTCTTGAGTATACCCACTCTTTCACAGAAGAAATAGCCTATCTGTGAATACTCACCGCGCTTTGCGTGGGAGATGACCTCACCTCACCCGGCAACCGCTCGGGAATAGGAGGCCCCGCTCTAAGGTGTAAAAAGGAAGAGGAGGGCATAAATACCATGGTTATATGCCCCAGCTAGTAGCTATTACATCCTATCTCTAACTTTTTAAGTGTGGACAGAGTCAATATAAACCATAGTCACAACCACACAGGTATTGGCAACGGAAAGAGGAAAGCACACACTCCTGGCAATATGATAGGGAGCTATTTACTACAGTCCCCCATCTATCATCGGTTTAGGTTAAAATCAAAAACCAAGTTGTTCCATTGTCACAAACTAAACCTGGGTAGTTGTTTTATAAAGGTTTGTTTAAGGGCTAATCAAAAAATACCCGAAGGAGGAGACCTTACCTGTCCGTCTTTACCTCTCTCTGTCATCCGAGAGGAAGTGGAGGTACCGACTGGACCGGGCTACTCCTTTTTTTACTGAAGACGATTGAATAATTGGCTTATTTGGCTCCGTGTCACCCGCTAAAATCAGGGCTAATTGGTGATTCCAAGGCGCTTGTATCATTGCACATGTGTGTAGCCACATCATAATTGTGGCTCGTTGGAGAGACTTGCGCGTTGTTGAAACCTTTACTGAAAGCATGCCCTAACCCTAGACGCATGCGCACAAGGGATAAAGCGTCTAGAGTCATGTAAGCGGTGGAACTGCTGAACCCTCGCGCAGCCGCACTAATGGATAAGACTTCCTGGTACCTCCACTTCCTCTCGGATGACAGAGAGAGGTACCGACGGACAGGTAAGGTCTCCTCCTTCGGGTATTTTTTGATTAGCCCTGGGGCTTGAGTCGTTGAGATGCCGAGGCAGTAGTTGAACAACAACGGCCTGACGAGCTCGGCTCACTGCCTTGGAGTTAACTTTCGGTTTCGCTTTCGGTCTCTGGCCTTATTCTATCCCTTGATCGGCCTGGTCACTCGAGGTCTTCCTAACTCTGTGACTCCACCATCTGCCAATGGTTGCGAGCAACTGTGTGCTGGCCTGCAGCTGCTGACGCCTGCCTTTGAAGACGCTGGTGGCTCGACCGCAAAGGGCCATTTTCACCAGGTCTCACAGGCCCCTCAGAGGCACATTGCCCAACATGGCGGGCAGACTGGACAACGAGAAGTGGAAGAGAAAGACGCCTCTCTGGGGGGTAACTATTCAGACAAATGTCATGGATCGATATACCCAACCTAAAGGGTCCCCCGGTGGTACGAATAAGATTCTAGAGGAGGTAGGCGGAGACCCGGCTGCACCGACCGAGTTGACTCTCCAGGATGTAATGGGTGCCATTGCAGGTAACAAGTCTTCCATCGGCCAACAATATGAGTCTCTTGCTCTTAAGCTCGATACTGTGGCCATTGACGTCAATTTGATCAGAGCGGACTTATCGAAGACTAACGAGAAGGTCAAATCTTTAGATCTCAAGACCTCCAGCCTTACGACCGATGTGTCCGACTTGCAGACGGAGGTCGGCAATCTGCGGTCCTCAATTGATCTCACGGCCCGTCGGCTTGAGGAGTTCGAAAACAGGGCCAGACGCAATAATGTACGTATTATTGGGGTTCCTGAAAAAATGGAAAATCCTGCCGTCGACCTCCTTGTGGAAGACCTGATCCTAAATCACCTCGCACCCAGAGGCCTAAGTAAATTCTTCGCTGTGGAACGTGCGCACCGTGTGCCTGGTGGGAAGCCAAAGCCGGGTGCACCTCCGAGGCTGATCATCGCCAGAATTTTTAACTTCAGAGATAGAGACGCTATACTGCAGGCGTCGCGGGTCGGAAGACCCGTTAAGTTTGAAAACACAGCGGGTTAGCTTTTACCCGGATTTTACCCAGTTCGTTCAGAGACAGAGGATGGGATTTCAGGGGGTGAAGCGACGGTTGAGAGACATGGATTTGAAATACGCGATGCTATTTCCAACCAGGCTTCGTGTTGAATATGATGATCGGACCTTTTTCTTTGATCGTCCGGAAAATGTGAGTGACTGGCTGGATACATTACCAAAGCGGAGCGAACGAATGGAACACTCGGGTGGAGCAGAGGGTGGCGTGCCGGAGCAAGAATGACAATGTGGTCCCTGATTCCCGAACAATTAACATATCATACAGCTCCGTTTGAGTTATTGCATGCTGACTTGATCTACGGTGGTATACCCGAGCGTGGCGGGGGGAGTGGGACTCTTTCCTCCTCTGGGTTTCTTTTTGTAGAATAGTTTATTGCTAGGGCGACAGGCACACTGTAAGTTGGGGAAGTTATTGAATCTACCGCAGGGGTGCAGGGTGGGGGTATTGTAACGGGTTCAGGTTCGGGGGTGGAAGGGGGAGTTTGGGCATGTTTTCCTTTTTCTCAAGGCAACGTATTGTATTATTTTTGTATCTTGGTTCTGTGCTCGCTATGGGGAGGACTCTGCATTCATTCCTGGGATGGGGGTAGTGGGTTGAAACTACTGTCTTGGAATGTCAATGGGTTGGGAGATAGGATAAAGCGGGGAGTAGTATTGCAACTACTGTGAAGTAAAGTAGTGTGGCTCACTGGTTAGAGGCGGCAGACCCGAGAGCAGAGGAAGGCCCGGGACCAGGGTTCGATTCCCGGCGCGGCAGGTTTCTGGACCAGGGTCAGCAGACTCGATAATTCTCTCGCCTCGGTGCCCACTCTGATCAGCGATCACACTCGGCAACTCTGGGCACTAGCTTGCCTCATCTTCACTAACGGCCCCACCAGACCGCCGGGGATGCCTGGTCTCACCCTGGAGATACCCATTAAGGGACCATCTCTCAGGGAAGCCAGGAAGGGTTTCGCAGCGGTCGAAGCGCCTTGGGACCCTCCGGGTAAGTAGTGCGCTATATAAATGCCTATACATTTACATTTACATTTACAACTGCTGAGGCGCCTCTCCCCGGATGTTGTGTTGTTGCAGGAGACGCACTTGATTGGGAACACTTGTCAAGCCATGAATCGGCGAGGATACCGTCTCGCTGTACCCTCTGGGTTTACTACTGGTTCGAGGGGCGTGGGCATCCTAGTCAAGAACTCTCTCCCTTTGGAAATAGATAACATGATTCTTGACGATAGGGGGCGCTACGCTGCCCTCACGGGAAGGTTGGAGGGGAGGACTGTCTCTCTGGTTTCTGTATATGTCCCGCCTGGTTTACAGACCCTCACTTTTGCTGATCTTGGACGTTTAGTGCTGGGGCTTCCGGATGGTATCCTGGTGCTGGGCGGAGATTCAATTCAGTTGTCTCCGGTAGTGCAGATCGCCACCCCCCCAGAGGTCTCACTAGGTCGCAGTCATGGTTAGGTGGTTTCTTAGATACAATGGGTTTGGTAGACTGTTGGAGGCTGATACATCCGGGACAAGTGCAGTACACGTTCCACTCTGGGGCCCACGGCAGTCTCTCCAGACTTGATTATGTTCTGATGCCGGCTGTACAGGCCTCCTGGATCAGGGAGATTAGACACCTGGCCAGGGGTATATCAGATCACTCCCCATTGTGGCTCCAGATCCGCACTAGTGTGAGTGTTGAGGGACGGGTTGCCCCGATCAATCCCTGGTAACTTCGTAACCCTAAACCTGTGCTGAATTGATTAAGTCCCTGGATCTGTACTTTGCCGAGAACGAGGGGTCCGTCTCCTCCTTAGTGTCACTGTGGGAGGCATTTAAGATGGTCATCCGAGGACAGGCATTACTGTTAATCGCTGGTGCCAAGAAAAGTAAGAATGAGGAGGTGGTCCGTCTAGAGACTGACATAACTGAGTTAGAAAGGGACTTGGAACTGTGTGTGACTCGTAATAAGCTTTATGCTCTCAGCCTCAAACAACTGGATTATAAAGCCAAGGTGACCAATGCCGCTAAACTTATGAGTAGAGAACAGCAAGGCAGACTGTATGATGTGGGTGATAAAGCTGGGAAACTGATTGCTTGGCTGGATAAAAAGGAGAGGGCGAGTCGTGTGGTCCCCGTGATTGAGACGCTGGATGGAGTGAGCGTGACTGATCCGGTAGCGATTGTCGAGTGTTTCGCGGAACATTTCCGACAATTGTATTCCCCAGTCTCCGATAGACCGGAAGAAGACTCCCACCTATTACTACGTGATATCACATTGCCTTGCCTATCGGACTTGGATAGGGACTCAATGGACGCTGTATTTTTAGATGACGAGGTGGCCCTCGCTATTCGCTCTCTGCGCTCGGGCAAAGCTATGGGCCCTAATGGCCTGCCCATCGAACTCTATAAGTTACGTCCTGACAAAATGGTGCCGTATCTCCATAATATGTTTTTAGAATCGCGAGACCTCGGCTCCCTTCCTCGGGATCAGTGCCTCGCTACCATTGTGGTGATTCATAAGGAGGGGAAACCGCGTGAACGCTGTGCATCCTATAGGCCCATTTCGCTTCTAAGCGCTGAACCAAAGATTCTCGCTAAGTTGCTAGCAAACCGTTTGATAAAAGTAATTAGAGACTTGGTGCATCCGGATCAGTCCGGATTTATTCCACACCGCAATACAGCACTCAATCTGAGGCGCTTGCACGGGGTCCTCGCGAGGGCGGCGTCATTGCGCGAACCCGCCATTTTGGTTTCTCTGGATGCCACGATGGCATTCGATACAGTGGAATGGCCGTACCTCTGGGCCACGCTTGCGAAATTTGGATTCGGTCCTGGTTTCATTGGTTGGGTGAAACTTTTGTATGAAAAGCCAATGACACAGGTGTTAGTGAATGGTCGAGTGTCTAAGCCCTTTGTTCTCGGGAGGGGTACACGTCAGGGCTGTCCATTGTCTCCGCTTCTTTTTGCCCTTGCCTTGGAGCCCTTGGCTGCCTGGCTGCCTGGCTGCGATGGGAGCCCTCGATGAAGGGTATTCGATGGACCCCGGATTTTGAGGATCGCATATCGCTTTATGCTGATGACATTTTGTTGTACCTCACATCCCCTCGTAAGTCGTTGAATGTGTTGTTTGATGTGCTCAACTCGTTCGGAAGGAATTCCGGGCTTGTGATCAATTGGACCAAGTCCTGTGTGTATGTGATTTCAGGTGAAACCCCCCCCTGCCGCGTTGTTGTCCTATCCAGGTGTCACTGTCGGGATTTAAGTACTTGGGCATTTTTATATCTTTGGATCCGGTGGCTCGATATTACCGAAATTTGCTCTCTCCTCTTCAGAGGTTAAAATCGGACGTTGTGGGCTGGCTCAGGCTACCACTCTCACCACTTGGGTGCCCAGCTCTTTTTAAAATGATGTCCTTACCGCGTTTTCTATATGCACTCCAGAATATGTTTGATATTATTCCCGCCAGTTATTTTCGTGAAGTGGAGAGTTTGCAGAGACGATTGATCTGGGATGGACGCTCGCGTATCGCCCTCGCCAAACTCACGCTTCCTTGGTATGACGGAGGTATCGCACTTCCGGATATCAAGCGATATTATTGGGCCTCTCAGTTGGGAGCAATTAATCATGGAATGTATTGACCAACTCCCAATCCCACATTTGAGATGGATACGCATCTGTTGCCGGGTGGAGATTATAACAGAGCTCTTTATTCCAAGGCAGAGGGGAGGGAACTGTCGGGACCGACTAAGATAGCAGTTCGAGTATGGCATGATGCGAATGCGGCAATGGGATGGAAGGATAGACTGACCCGTGCTACTACGCTTTATGCGTCTGAGAGACTGGGTTGCCTGTGGAAAACAAAAGTATTTGAAAAGTGGGAAATGATTGGTATGAGTAGGGTGAGTGATTTATGGGTCAAGGGTAAATTCAAGACTTTCGATACACTGAAGGTAGAGTATGAGCTGAGTGATAGAGAATTCTTCTGCTATGCACAGATCACCCAAGCGCTGAATTTGGCTTTTCCCAAGGGGATTGACATCCCCGAATCCTCCCCATTGGAAGATCGGGTGCTTGAGGGCCACGTGCCAGACAGCACTATATCCTTGAAATATAAGAAATTAATTAATAATCGCACAGATCTGTTGGCACAGCTCAGAGAGGTCTGGACCAAAGACGGTTTGCAGTTGGACGATGAGGATTGGCAGTCAGCGCTATCCTCTACGAAGGAGGTCGCCATTCCGGTCGCCTCCGACTCGTTCAACTTAAAATCCTACATCGGATATATGTCACTGGCCCGCGCCTGATTCACATGGGTTATTCAGTGGATGGGTTATGTAAGCGTGGTTGTGGACTGGTTGGAACCTTCCTTCATATAATATGGGAGTGCCCGAGGGTGGCGGCACTCTGGAGTCGTGTGCATGCAGTGATGGAAAGAGTCGCGGGGTGGTATTGTTACCTGAAGCGAGGCGGTGTCTGTTGAATGTCTGGGAACCGAATGACTATGATGTTGCACAGACACAGTGGGTGACCCTCGGTAATATGATTGCTAAAAGAGACATTGCACAGCTGTGGGGTTCCCAGCGCCGCCTACGGTCTTGGCATGGAAGGAGAATATGGACTGTTGTATCTTCATAGAGAAGACGGTGTATGTGGCACGGGGTAAACCCAGAAAATTTAATAAAGTTTGGAGCCAGTGGAACTCCTTCCGTGGAAATATATGCACGCCTCCATTCGTTGAAACCCCAGAGGTTCCCCTTTCCCCCTGACCCGGCATTCCAAGTTTGGTTTAGCCTTTATGAACATAGACCTTGTTTCCTCACTCACACCCCCCCTAGAATTAATGATGTCTGTTTTGTACTGTAAGGTTTCCTTCCTCCTTGAATACATGTCGGACTGTATTGTTTTATTGCCTTGTATTTCAATTTCTTTTCTAAATAAAATAAAATTATACCAAAAAAAAAATACACAGACTTCATTTTCTTCACCCATGTCTTAGTCAGACACTTTTCTCAATCCCAATGAAAGACCATGTTTTAACTCGCCACCACTTCTCCTAACTACCTACTTGGGAGAACCACCTCAGCCTCGAATGAGACCAGAGCATTCCACATATTCAACCAGTCTGCTTTAGGACATCTTTGATGAAGCTCAATCTCTGTATTTTACTCACTATCTTCTGCGATGTTGTCCTTCTGTCCTATTTCCACCCCCAACCCCAAAAAATTCAATTCCATGCATTTCAGCACTGCACTTGATGAACTCTGCTCCACTTACACCTTATCTGACACACCACACACAAAAGAAAACACATACCTAATGATTAACAGTCCATAAATTGATCTTCAGTCCTACTTCAATCACACTCTTCGAACAAAGCTTACAACCTTTAACTTTAACATGCCCGCCACTGTCATTCCTTAGCATCTCAATTTCTCCCCTGATAGTAAAAGTTCAGCTTTCTTTCCCCTTTTCTCTCTTAATGTTCCCTGATATTGTACCATACAGCACAACATAAGAACCATGGCACCTTTCTGTCCCCAACACCAGCCTCACTAAACACATCTACATCTCCACTACTCTGACCATCTTCAAGTCCAAAGCTGTTGCTGACACCAACCTAATTACACCTTTAAATCAATCACATACCATGGGCCTGGTGAACATGTCCAAAGTTGTATATATCAACACAGCCCCTGCTGTGGATCAAACATCTCCTGCTGTCCTGAACTCCTGTCTACTGTGAAGGGAGATCAAGACGCAGATGCATTCATGAAATTGAACAGCGAGCATCACCAGCGCCTCAGCTCTTCAGTTCAGGATCCCTAGTGAAACTTGGTAAAGAAGAAGCATAGTGATTAACGTGTGTGAAATTTGACAGACCAAAATCCTCTTAAGCATAAGCTAGATCTCCCCAACTCTACACTAAATGAGTTAGCGGATATTATGACCTGTTTAAGCATGGTAATCAGACAAAATATCGAAAAAAAAATATCGGAAAGACAAAATATCGAAGTAAAAATATCGAAGGTCAAAAATATAGGTATGCAAAAATATCGGATACAAAAATATCGAAATAGGTGAGTATGCAAAAATATCGACAAAAAAAATATCGAGTGTCAAAATATCGTTAAAAAAAAAATATCGTGTAGTAATGGAAATAATCAATAGTATAGGAAAAAGTAAAATAATTGTATAGAAAAAGTATTAAAAAAGTTGTATTATTATAAATTAAACAATTATAAATAAAATATTTAAAAATACATATCTATGTTTAGGAGCGGGTTATTGGGTTTATAGGGGATAAGGGTGGGAAGTAATTTATTAATAATTAATTAATATATGTTATTAAAAAATACTATATTATACCTATTTGTTAATTAATTATAATTAATTTGTTAATTAATTAAGCTCATATAGTCTATATTATTAATTAATAATTAATTTATAATTAATAAATATTAATTATGAAATTAAAATTATATATTTTAAACAATATATGGAGATATTTGTTGATTTTGTATTTCGACATTTAGTAAAATCTTATTTTTACAAATTACATTTTTAGGTTTAGGAGCGGGTTATTGGGTTTATAGGGGATAAGGGTGGGAAGTAATTTATTAATAATTAATTAATATATGTTAATAACAAATACTAAATTATACGTATTAGTTAATTAATTATAATTAATTAGTTAATTCATTGAGCTCATATAGTCTATATTATTAATTATTAATTAATTGATAATTAATAAATATTAATTATGAAATTAAAATTATATATTTTAAACAATATATGTAGATATTTGTTGATTTTGTATTTCTACATTTAGTAAAATATATTTTTTACAAATTACATTTTTAGGTTTAGGAGCGGGTTATTGGGTTTATAGGGGATAAGGGTGGGAAGTAATTTATTAATAATTAAATCATTAATAAATAAATGTTATTAAATATTTGTACATTATACCTAATTGTTAATTAATTTTTATTAATTATAATTAGTTAGTTAATTATTTAAGCTCATATAGTCAATTATATTAATTAATAAATAATTGGTAAATAATTAATATTAAATAAGAAATATTAAATATTTACTTAAATAATTCAATGTACATACATGTTTATTTAGTATTTCGAAATTAATGTAAAATTTTGTTATTTGTAAATTACATTTCTAGGTTTAGGAGCGGGTTATTGTGTTTATAGGGGATAAGGGTGGGAAGTAATTTATTAATAATTAAATCATTAATTAATAATTGTAAATATTTTTTTGTACATTACACCTAATTGGCAAATAATTAATAATAATTAGTTCAGTAATTAATATTATATAGTCTAATTTATTATTTACTCAATTCTTTGTAATTAATTAATTTTTATTGTTATTAATTGTAATAATGTACTTAATTATTTTTATTTTAAGGGGTATTAGTTGAGTTTTGGGTCAGTTTTCAGTTTGTAGTTAAAGGGGTATTTGTTGAGTTAAGTGTCAGTTTTTACTATTTGGGTAAAGGGCTAATTTTAGGGTTCAGGGTTAATTTTTCGTTTTTGGGTACAGGGGTATTTGTTGGGTTCAGGGTCAGTTTTCAGTTTGTGGATAAAGGGGTATTTGTTGGGTTCAGGGTCAGTTTTCAGTTTGTGGATAAAGGGGTATTTGTTGGGTTCAGGGTCAGTTTTCAGTTTGTGGATAAAGGGGTATTTGTTGGGTTCAGGGTCAGTTTTCAGTTTTTGGGTAAAGGGCTAATTTTAGGGTTCAGGGTCAGTTTTCAGTTTGTGGATAAAGGGGTATTTGTTGGGTTCAGGGTCAGTTTTCAGTTTGTGGATAAAGGGGTATTTGTTGGGTTCAGGGTCAGTTTTCAGTTTGTGGATAAAGGGGTATTTGTTGGGTTCAGGGTCAGTTTTCAGTTTTTGGGTAAAGGGCTAATTTTAGGGTTCAGGGTCAGTTTTTAGTTTTTGGGTAAAGGGCTAATTTTAGGGTTCAGGGTCAGTTTTTAGTTTTTGGGTAAAGGGCTAATTTTAGGGTTCTGGGTCAGTTTTTAGTTTTTGGGTAAAGGGGTATTTGTTGGGTTCAGGGTCAGTTTTCAGTTTGTGGATAAAGGGGTATTTGTTGGGTTCAGGGTCAGTTTTCAGTTTTTGGGTAAAGGGCTAATTTTAGGGTTCAGGGTCAGTTTTTAGTTTTTGGGTAAAGGGCTAATTTTAGGGTTCAGGGTCAGTTTTTAGTTTTTGGGTAAAGGGGTATTTGTTGAGTTCAGGGTCAGTTTTCAGTTTGTGGGTAAAGGGGTCATTGTTGGGTTCTGGGTCAGTTTTAAGTTTTTAGGTTAAGGTCTATTTTTGGGGTTCTGGGTCAGTGTTCTGTTTTTAGGGTAAAGGAGTATTTGTAGGGTTCAGGGTCAATTTTTTGTTTTTGGTACCTAGTTCTACAGGATAACAATATATTTATTTTTCATTTAATCAATTACAGGATTTTTTACATATATAACATTACATCAACTTTAATTTACTGTACACTACTGTTGGAATAATCTATTCTAATTAATTAGTGTATAGTACATATTAACATTTTATGTAGAGTGCAGTAGGAATATTAATATTTATGTTATTACTGTGCTACACCTATTGTAATTTAATGTACACTGGATTTTGTATATTATTCATTACATTATTAGAGTCCAACATATACTCACTTGTAATATACAGTTATTTATTTTTTATTACATTGATACTTTTTAGTAAGATAATAAAATACAATATTCAGCATGATTTTATTAACTTTTATTTTATTCACATTTTAACAAATAACATAAATGCATAATGATATATTTTTATTGACATTTCATTCGAAATAAACTTTTATAAACACACTTAAGAACAACTATACAGAACCATTATTATTTTTCTTCTTTTTCATATGAAATTAACATTCTTTATTATCTCTTTCACATATTGTTATGTCAGAAAAAAAATGCAAATAACACTAATATTTTTCTGTTAAGCTTTTCTCAGCTTCATTTGTGAAGATCACATTTTAACATTATAAATAAACATTTTTCCTTTTTTTACAATTTTTTTTCCTTTTTGTGACAATGTACTTACATTTTTTAACATTGTTAACATAAACATCATTGTTTTCATCATATTAAATTATTATATTCATGTACATTTTTTTCATGATTTCTTTGTAGGATAAAAAAATAGAATTTTTCTATATAACATAAATTAATACTTCTTTTTTAACACATTTGGTTCTGTATAGATATTATATTTTACACTTGGGACTATTTTATTCATTTTTGGTGCTTTCTTTTGTAACCGGGTTTGGTCGTTTTGGGTTATTTGGAAGAAGGGCTGATCGCGGTTGGGAGACACTTCACGTCGCTGCAGGTAAGGTTCATTTTATATGTTATATGTGTATTAATATTATGGTTTGAGACTAGTGAGCTTATATTTAGTGCTGTTGAATGTGAGGGAGCTATGTTTCAGATTTTGAAATCACATATTTACGTATGGTATATACACGTCGTGTTAGTTAGTTAACTAATTATTTATAGAGTTCATTTAAGTCTTTTAGGGTATATCGAACATTAAATCATCAATGTTAATATGTTAGTCTGTAATTATTTGTTAAATATTGTGGGTGGGAATGTCTGTTTTCTATGTTTTTTTCCTAGGTGTACGCAACATCGGAAGTTCCGTTTTTTTTTTAAAGGAAGTGTTAGTTTTTTTAATCCAACACTGATTTACAAACACTTCTTTACAGTTTTTCGGGTTTTCCGGAGCGATTCTTTCTTTTTTTCTAATTTTTCAGGTTTTTTATGGTAGTTCGATGGCTAAGGACCGCCTGGAATTCGTAATTGTGGAACAGTTGTATTTTTACATTTTTTTGGGGTTACTTTTGCACTACCTGGATTACTTTGGTGGTAATGGACGTTCTTGGATAGACAACAAAATTGGTAAGTGTTTGCTTTCTATTATTTTTGTGGGTGGGTAATGTCATATTTATTATGGAATTGTTTTTAACTTATTATTTTGTTTTAATGTGTGCATATATTAAAATAATATCATTATATATTGCATACATTAAATACTTTAGAAGCTCACGTTACATAATTTCCAATACTTAGGTGCTACATTTGGTGTTTTATAACAGTTTCGGCTTTATTTACAGTAGTGTTTTGGCTATGATGTTTAGGTATTCTATGCCTTTCGTATTAGGGTAAAGTTTAACCTGCTCTTCTAGGTACTTGTGCATTTGTTTATTTTGCTTGGATGTTTTAGGGACAATTTCGGTAACAGATTGGTCCATTCGAAATTCTTGATAGCTCTGTTCTTTCTGTAGGCATTTTATGAATTTTTCGAGACTAGGTTTGCTTCTGCCAGTTGATTGGACAAATGCATTGTGCCAACCTTCAACAGCATTGTTAGTTTTTGACTCCCCGTTAAGGGTACTATTGTACACATTCCACCAGGGAATGAGGAATTTTGGATTTCTTCTGTGGCCAGATCTGTGGAGTCTGCCTACCCAGGTGTCCTCAAAGTAATCAAGAAAAGGAGTTAATCTAGCTTCGTTTTGTTTGTAAAATGGACTGTCTATGATAATATTGTAATGTTCAGCTACATCTGTTGTAGGGACATAGGCAAGTGCTATAAGTTTTTTGATTTGAAAAGCAAATGAAGAATTTGTAGCATATTCGACACTTAGGGTAGTTTTTTGAAGGTGTCGCCATAAACACTGGTTGAAATGATAATAGCACCCTTGAATGGAGGTATGTGGGTGGATCTTTAGAATAGTTGAGAGCATTGCATGCTCAAAATCAAGAATGATTTTGTCCGGAGAGAAATCATTGGTTTTTTGTTTTATGACATTTAATAATTCCATATATGTAGAATTGTTTTTGTTAGGCAATAGTGCATATAACAAAGGGATATTGCAGTTGTGATAGAGGCCATGTATTGTGTATAATTGGAAGAATGGTTTGGGACAGATGTTAAATGTCCCATCCATCATCCAATATTGGCTTTGCTGCAGTTTCACTAAATTCATACTGGTACCAAAAATTATAAGTCTATTCTCATTGCTTTCGTTGTCATAAATTATAAAGGGTTGTTTATTTAAAGTTATTATTTTGTTAGCACTAAAACTAATATCCTGATATGTTCTAGGACATGGTGTTGAAGAAGTTGTCGCTTTTTTGGTCCGTGCTATAATTCTTTTTAATGATAGGATGTTTGGCATTTGGGTTGAGGCTGTTTTGGGAATTTTTGGAATGGCTTCTTTTAAAATGACATTAGTTTGCTTTTGGGATCCGGTACTAGCTTCTTTTATACTTTCCATGGCTGTTCTGACTTCTATTTCTGTAATATTAGGTGGATGATTATGTTCCCTAGTATATAGTACTGTAGCTTCTTTTGTTGTTGCTCTGCCATAGCACTTGTTGGAATAATATTTGCAACATTTCCAATTCACTTTCATGCCATATTGTTTTTCCTGTGTGTACGTGTAACCCATGTAGCATAATAATAATTTTCCTTTTTGGCTGGTCACAAATTCGGCTCCTTCGGTCATTTTGTACTTTGTATATCTATAAAATATATATAATAGTTAATGTCAATTTAAATGTGATCAATAATCTATGTTAGTGATAAGTAGGAATGTTTATACTTACGTGTTTTAGAATGTACAGCTAAACTTCGGACTTTCTTGCTTCTTTAGTTGAGGATAAATAGTTTTGATGTTGTTGTAGCTGTTCTGAGAAATATGAAAGTAGTATATTATTTATTAATGTTTAGGTAAATTAGCAATTATAAAGCTCATTTTTACTACAAAAATGTGTCTTCATTATTCACATTGTGAAGATACTTACATAATTTTTGTGGTTGGTATTTGGCAGTATAATTCTTTCTTCAGCTTCTGTAGAATACTTTGTAGTGTTATCTTTAAAAAATAAGGAACATATGAGTTACTTTGATCACCATGTTGGTAGGTTTTTTGAAACATGTGGTAAATATGTTAATTTATATACTTACTTAGTTATTTGTTTTACTGTTGTTTAGAATGTGAAGTTCTGTATGTTGTCTGTATATCTATTCACTGTGTTTGCTCTGTAAATAAAGAATATGTCATATAAAATTATTAAAACAGTTAGAAATGTTAGTATTGTTTTTACACATTTATTGCAGTTGCATAATACTTACTTACTAAAATGTATTTTAGAAATAGTACTGAGGTCCTTAGTTAATTAGGAGTGCAGTTTTCAGAAGTCGAATCTACAGAGAAAAAAATATATGTTGAGGAAAACTGTTATTTTTTCTGTGTTTAGATTTTTGAGCACATAATTACACAATGTAACTTAACTTACATAGTTATTCGATTCTGTGTTCCTATGCTTTCTTCACACTTAGTTTGAGAAGAAAATTCAGTTGTTGTATTATCTAAAAAAATAATATTATGTTATTATTTAGGATGTTAAGTAGTATGAATAGCAAAGAGCCACTGGGTATTTAGCAGGAAAATAATTAGTAGTACTAAATATGCAGTTTCTATTTTATGTACTTACTTATGACAAAGTATTGTAGAAATAGTTCTGATGTTCTTAGTTCAGTAGTAAAGCAGATTTTAGTAGTATAATCTATAGAGAAAAATAAATATGTGGGAGAAAAATGATTATTTCATTGTGTTTAGATTTATGTGGACATAATGAAACAATGTGCCATTATTTACATATATTTTGGCATCTGTATTCCTATGCTTTGTTCACAGTTATTTTGAGTAAAATATTCAGTTCTCGTGGTATCTTAAACAAATAGTAGTAGATAATTTATTAGCATGTTAACTGCAATGAATAGCAAAGGGGTACTGGGTATTTAGCAGGTAATTAAGTATTACTAGCAAATGAAGCACTTTCTATTTTATTTACTTACTTAATATAAAGGATTATAGATGTAGTACTGTAGCCTTAGTTCTGTAGTAGTGCAGTTTTCAGTAGCAGAATCTACAGAAAAATAAAAAGATGGTGTGCAAAAGTCATTATTTCAGGGTGTTTAGATTAATGTGCACATAATGAAACAATGTCAAATTACTTACATACTTATCTGAATCTGTATTCCTATGTTTTGTTCACAATTATTTGGAGTACAATTATCAGTAGTGGTAGTATCTAAAAAAAATAATTTTATATCATTATTTAGAATGTTAAGTAGTATGAATAGCAAAGGGCCACTGGGTATTTAGCAGGTAAGTAAATACAATTAGAAAATAATGTATGATATATTTTATTTACTTACTTAGTAGATGTAATAGTAGGTTTTGAGTCTCGTTCTTCTACTTGTTGTGCAGCAATTCGGATAGAGATGAATCTCCTTCTGTGACTTTTGGCAAGTAGTTTGTGCTTACGTTTTCATTGCTTATATAGGGGAGTGTCAGTAGTAATTACTTTACTATTGGTTCATTTAAAAAATTAGGCTTGTGATTGGTTAGTTAGTAGATTTGAATTTCTGTTGACATTAATTAGTATTAGAATATAAAATCAAACAATAATTAGAAAAGTATACACAGTACCATAGAATATTTTTATATGTGTAGGTGACATTTTTTAAACCAATATAAAAAAAGATTTGATTTTATAGTGTGTGTATAGTAGAAATGAAAGTGTTGTATGTTATTTTTGATGTGAAAACATATAAAGCGTTAATTAATTATGTAAAGAAAAGCTTTACAAAAGTCGATATAGTTCATAATCCGATATTTATGTGCACGATATTTGTGTTTTCGATATTTTTGTAAATGTCATTACATTTTGCAGATAGCGATATTTTTGTTTTCCGATATAAATGTGGTCGATATCACAGTAAACGATATTTTTGTATATCGATATTAAAAAATCGATATTTGTGTAGATATATAGTTAAGTATAGGATCCCGATATTTTTGACATCGATAATTTTGTTCCGATATTTTTGTACTTCGATATTCTAGTTTTCGATATTTTGTCAGACATTCTTTAAGCATGAGGTTATCAGCCTTTTCAAGTGTCCATGCCCTCAGAGACTGTCTGACAGTACATAGTACTCAAAACCTAGGAGTAATCAACTACTGTATCCTGATAGACTTCAACCCTATCTATCACAGGGAGACATTGACAACTTACTGGCAGACTATAACATTTTGTCCCCTCCTGCCATCAAAACTGTGTTGTACCTTGACCAAAACTAAATACTGACTATCTCCTCATTTAGGACCAGATGTCAGTTCTACTCAAGGAAACCACTGGTGAAAGGAGAATATTACTCTTATTCATATAGAATCCATTGACACTCTCTCCATTGAAGGGTATCTTCTGCCCTTCGGGGCATGCTTCATACCTGTAGATCAGCAGTAAAACAGTCTGGAAATTTTAGACCTAATCTCACACTACAACCTTGATATTCTAGGTCTTGCCAAGACATGGCGCAACAATAGTTTCCAAAACACAATGGACCTCCTACTCCTTCGGAGTGATTTGATCATTAGATGCAACCAGGAAGGTTACATTGAGGAGGAGTTGCACTCATCTTCTGAAACTCCTTGCAATGCAAAGAGATGGCATATAATTATTTGTCTTGGTTCCAGTGCCTGTCACTGGAACTATTCAAACAACAGAACTCTCCTTTTCAACTCAAAGTATTTATCACCTTCCTGGTGAAAATTCAGCTTTTATTGAGGCATGCATAAAACTCATTGCAAACCTATTAATTCAATATGACAAGGTTATTGTTCTTGGTGACTTCCGTTTTCATGGGGAAAACACAGGTGCTCTGTGGTAAACCTTCTCTTCTTGTTCCTCACTTGAAACAGTTTGATACAATGTACCCTCTGTCCTACCCACATACAATGATCAATACTACAAGTAATTATATCTAAGAGTGACATACTCATAGTAGAGAATCCCATACCTGTAGATTGATTATTATTTTATCTCTTTATCTTTGCTTCTCTCTTTCTACATTACCAAAGGCCAACCGAAAAAAGTAAAGGATTTACCATGGTTTGCGATACCAAGAATATGGACCTCAATATTCTCCGCAGCATGGAGCAGGATGTTCGTCCCTTCTTCATGTCTGACTCAAGTATCAACCATTCCATAGTCTACAATTTGTACATCTTTTGGAAATGTTTAACAATCTAGCACCACTTAAGAGCAAAAAGAAAAGACTAAAGCCATTGGTTCTCAGGTTTCATAAGGCTATTTTCAAGGAAGGGAAAGCTCTGAGACTTAGGATTAAAAGGTGGAGACAATCACAATCCACCCCAACCTCACTTACCTCAGAAATGCAAGATCCATCTACAAGAAACGTCTTCCATACAAAAGCGACTCACTTTAGACCTCTCGTGGACTCAGGTCAAAAACAATCCAAACAGCTTTTTGAATTGGCTGGAAGGAGTTGAAACACTGCCACGCCAATTACAATTGATGACCCATCTCTAAAACAGAAGAATTTGCACAGTTCTTTGATTCTAGTATAAAAGTTATTAATCAGTCACTGGCAAGCTAATCCAATCAACAATCCAACCAAATCGCCACTTGTAAATCTAAGACCACTTGGCATCTCTGACAAAAAAAGGGAAGGACACATTGCTAAAGACATCACAAAGACCCAATCCTCAGACCATTTCATGGACCCAATTCTCAACAATTTAACCAAATATTGCCATCCACTTGTTTCCATACTGGACCAAACCAGTGAATCTCTCACTCACACAGGGAGTAATTTCTGACTGCTTCTGGAGTGAACAAGTCACCTCACTGTTCAAAAACCTTCAGCAGACACAAAGGACCTCAACAACTTTAGTCCAGTTTCCAAACTCATATGCCTTGCAAGAATGATTGGAAAGGTGTATAGCAGTGTATAACTTACCCAAAACATCCAAGACAACCAATCGACGAAGGATACCAGTCAGGATCCAGTCAAGGATGTAGCACTGAAACAGCACTTCTCAAAATCTTGTTGGTGGCCTTCGACACAGTAATAACGATACACTCAGTGACACTCTCAAAATTCCGATGGCTATTGATGGAGTGGTTTTTAAATGGTTCAAATCATACCACCTGGACAGACCACAGAGGTTAAATATAGACTCATATTTTTCTAAATATGTCGCCATGCCATTGCTCAAATGGTTCCTCAAGGATGTCTAAGCCCCGACCCTATTTCACCTCCACATTAAACTCCTATGAGTCTTTCTAAGAAACTGAGGAATCCTCTACAAACAATATGCCAATACCACCAACTGTACCTATAGATTTCCGCCCCAAGCGACATCTTCCACCTAGCCAGCACTTTAAACGAGGTTTAAGAGTGGATGACTACCCATCATTTAAACCTTAATCCATCCAAAACTGAATTTTTAGTTACTTCCGCATCTTAGTCACTGCTAGCAATACAATCATGGTTCAACTCAATAAACATCCTCAACTGCAAGCCCACCATTGTCGACAGTGCCAGATTACTTAAGGTCATCCTAGACAAAAGACTCGATCTACAACCACAAGTCAACACCACAGTCAAAACTGCAGACTTTCAATTGCATCTCCCCTGGGCAATCTGCTGCTTCATTCCAGATCATGATCTGAAAGCACTTAAGCAATTACACTGTCTAGAATCAAATACTTAAATTCTCTCCTAAAAGGCCTTCCCAAAATTGATCGCACTCCGCTGAAAGCAGTTTTACACGCAGCAGCATGTGTTGTTAATGGGGCTAAAAGAAAAGACCATATCACACTGGTAATGTTATAATTTCACTGGCTTTTGATTGAAGCCAGAGCTTTGCACAAAACAATTTGCACAACACAGAAGGATATTCACGCATGTACTCCACCTATCTAACTAGGTGCCAAGTTTAACATTTCTGGTGGGTCTAAACCATCACAAAATGTTAAAACTCTCCTTCCAGAACAACCAACCTTTAAAATGGAAGGCTTTATGGCTCAATCATTTTCAGGGAGTGCATCCAGAGTTTGGAATACTCTCCCTTCGAATCTATGAACCACAACCTCATTGGCAGTCTTTGAATCAGAACTGAAATCCCTTCAATCCGAAAGACATTTTAGCTGATTCCTATTTGTATTTCCTCGTTTAGTTTGCAATGTTCCACAATGGTACATGCCTGGAGAATCAACTCTCTATCTTGATATGATTTTACCCCCTTTTAACAATGCACACACTTTCATTCTGACACTCACTAATTCTGGGTGGGTAATTTATGTGCAAGGTGTAATACTATATGTGTAACAGAAGGCACTCAAACACCTGGAAGGGTCCGCAATGATGCTAGATGTGCTGGGACATTCTGTTCTACCTCAAGATTATTTGGCACCTTCCCAGCCTCGCAGCTGTGCTCTTTCTGCTACCCTTTATGATTTATGACTATGTAATCTGCGTGTCTTATATAATGGCAAAGTGATGTCGTAAAGCGCTCCAACACCTTCGGGTAATGTCCACACTATATAAAACGGTACAAATAGATACATAGAAATTGTGAGATGCATGGCGTGTGTAAGTAGGCAGATGTGGGTGATCTACAAACTCCAGTGCCTTGACGTTAGTACATTTCTTGCACATAAAATCATCATGATGTAAAAGAGGAAACATACACCCATAAGGGTACCCACAAATAATAAATGCTAGGTGCGGGAACAGGAAGAAAACAAGAAAGAATAATGAACTTCACCCTCAACCTTATTGTCTAATGTAAAAGAGGTCTGCCCAGTATGAGGCATTGACAGAGTTTTACTGAAACAGCTGTAATGCTCTCATTTCGAAATAAAGCAAGGATGCACTCATTGTTCACAGAACAAAATACATTGAATCTTCAAGTCCTATTTCCTAGGTTTAGTCACATCTGCAATCCTTATCAATTAATCATTGGATCCAGCAGGTCTGTCAGAAGCTTTTGTAGGGCCCGCACTAAAACCTTTGCGGGCCCACACTGGTTTGTAATCCAAGGAGCACCATGTAATTGGAGCGAAAGATTAGCTCGGGAAGGAGAAAACATTGGGCCATTTGTACCAATATTTCACGCAATGCAACGCTGCAAGCCGCCTTGCTGCACTGCGTGGAATGGAGAAGGAAGGAATGTGCAGTATTCAACATTCCTTCTCTCTGCCTGCGCTGTTGCACAAGCTACTGCCTAGAGCCAACGCAGGCACCCCTGCGCCATTGTGTAAAGGTGCCTGCGCTGGAGGCAGGATTATTTTTGTGCACCAAAACAATCCTCAGAGGCATTTTCCTCTTTCTAATTGTCCTGCAGAATGCAGCAGACTTGGAAAGAGGAAACAATCAGGAGAAATAAAGATATTTCTCCTCTTTGCACCTCTGGTGGTGAGGTCTGCCAGTGTTGGTAAATCTGGGAATATATGAGGATGCATGGGTGGATGCGTGGTAACAAACAGGCTCCAGCCGTGGCTCGCCTCCCTGCCGTACAGTAACGCAAGGCCGCAATTTGCGCGGCCTTGCGTTACTCTAGACTAATAAAGCCAAGCAAGGCCACGCAAGGTGGCCTTGTGTGGCTTGATAAATAGCATTTAGGTTTTTTGTCATGCTTGCATTCCCTTGTGAGGCGCAAGGTCGATGTAATGCCTTGAAAAATATGGGCCGTCGTTTTTAGAGCCACCCAGTGTCATGGCTGCGTTTGTTACGTAAGAGAATAAGGCAGGACTGCTTTTTATTATCTCTTTATTTGCTTTTTGTATATAAGCACGGAGCAGACCCTCCTGAATAGCAGTGTTTTATGAATGTGAATAATAACAAGAAACATAATACAGTCTCCATAAGGGGGGAACGAATAATAGGAGAAACAAAGGATATCTGTGTAGTCCAGAATTATGAGAAATATGCTCAGACTCAGAATAGAGTCTTAAAGCGGTTTAAAATAATCTTATGTCCGGACAGTTGACCGTCTACCTACGCTTGTCCTAACCCTAAGAGGTGGTGCAGTAAATTGTCATTTTTGGAAGAGTGTGGATTTGGGATCTTTCTTGAAAAAGTCATGGAAAGGATTGGTTCTTATTGCAGAGGGGTGAGGTTCTAGATCTTCATGGGATTTATTATTTAAATGTGTTTTTTAACAGAAGCAGTGCCCCTCAGAAAGTGCAGGGCTGGGCAGAGAGCCTCAGGTGCCCTCCCTTTGACACCGCCCTGCGAGCCAATGAGATTCCCCTCTGTGGCCATGTGCACAGTGTGATCGGCGGGGCAAAGAATTGCCATAATAGCCAACATTTCATGTGCATAAGTGAGGATGCAGCACAGACTCTGTGCACGACCTGAATTGAATGCACAATAGCTAGTGCTTATTTGAGGTAACTCAGTATAGAAAGTTTGAGGAGACGATTCTAATAGTGATGGCCCAGGTGTTTAGGTTTTTGTGTGCAGTAGTAAGATTAGAAGAGTTTGTTGATGTTTCAGAAACTGTTAAGCAGCTGGCGTTCCTTGGAAGTGGATGCTGGGATAGTGTTCAGGCTGGTACATAGTCTAGGAGAAGCCGCTTTAATGTTTCTCAACACGTACTATTAGGGCACGACAAAAGTCTCACCTGTAGAAGCTGTTTATGTGAATCCACTGGCCAGAGTCAGTCCTCTCCAAGGGTCAATAAAATAGGCTAGTGGTGACTGTGATCTTGGGTGACCATGTACCATCAGAGAGGCATTACACAGTCAGTACTTAATGTGTAAAAAGAAAAGGGTCCAAAGTTTTGTTCAGAAGCCCGCGGCTGGGGCTGTTGAATGTCAACGTGCAGAGTCCCAAGAGTGCACAGCCTTGATTCCACCTCGTACCCCTTTAATCCACCACGAGACACTACTCGCCCCTTTTTCTCACTCTTCCAGGTCTGTTCCTTTGTCAGTGATGCTTCGCCCTTCTCTTCCTCCTTCTTTCCCCTTGAATGTCTTTCACTCTCTTCCTCTCTTGTCTGACTAGAAATAACTGGTGCTGGGCTCCCAAAAAGAGTGCCTGGGGCCCTCACCTGCAACCACTGGCTCAAATTAAGCACTGATTTCACCTATTTTGTTTTTGGGAAGTATCATGTTCTGAAAGGACATTGTAAGGGTGGTATTTCTTCCGGGAGCTCCCATGCACTCAAGCTTCCATCCAGGCATTCACTCAGCCATTAATGTTCTGCACCCCCAGTCAATTATCTATTCATCTGTCAATACATTTGCTCATCCATTCATCCGTTGAATCACTCATTCTCACACTTACCCACCTACACAACCACATACAGTCTCGCTCATCAATGAAGACACATTTTCATTTCGAAAGTTGCCATACCTGTTGGCTTTGGAATGCTTCTTAAATGGACCTTCAGATGTGACCCCAGGCAGTGAAGCTAAAGAGACAAGTTCCAGCCAGCACATCCAATTCAAACGCTGATAGAGCTTGACTGTGTGATTACAAACTGTCTTGTGCACATGACTACAGTGTTCGAACACAGCACTAGAGGCTGCAGTCCACAGCTGCACTCGGTGCAGCGGGGTGTCAGGTGAGCAAAAGAAAGAGAGATGCTCACTGTGCACTGGTTGGGTGGCAGATTCCTTCTTATCTGTGGAAGACACAACCTTCGAATGGTGATGGACAACCAACTCACCATGAGCGTCGTCACAACCACACTCTGCACCACTGAGTACCAGAGCCAGGTGCAGCAAAGGGCAGTGTGAATGAAGAGCCATTAGGAATGCCAAGTAGGACGATTCTAAGAAGCAGCAGTGAAACCTAAACCATGTTTAATTCCAGCTATCAGAGAAATGCCATTGCAGGTGGATAGTGAACAATCATGTATTAGTGGGCATCATTATTGCTCCCGATTTATGATAAAATCACACATTTACCCTGATTCATTTGGTTCGGCACAAACAGGACATACCGATAGTTCATGCTCCAGTGTTGGGTGTGGTTGCACTGATCAATGAACACAGTGGGCGCGCGGCACGCCACACTAGTGCGTGGCATTAGGACCCATGTGCCCCCCAGGGCCGGACCCCCTTCTCTTCCTGTTTCGAGTCTCTTGCCATAAGAGAAGGGGGCATGTCACTTCCACTCCCGCCGTCGCAGGCATGAGGGCTTATATGAGGCGCGTCCGCCCATGCCCCTTCCTTTCACCTTTCAGTGCTCCAAAAAGTTTTTGTCCGTTATGGACCATAACGGCAGAGAAGTGGACACAAAGAGCGCTGTTCAACAGCGAGGGGAGTCCTCCAACGCACTTCTTATGGCAGCACTGAGGTGGAAGACAGTAAGCGGAACCCCGAAAGAGAATATTCACACCTGCTTGGGGCAAGGGCGCACAGTTAGTCAGTGTAGGGGGCTCCTGCCCCTGATCACACTCTACAAGCCCCGCGGGTAGCCTGGTGTCGTGCCCAGGCCAGGGGCACTAGGACCCTTAGGCAAATTGCAAAGGACAGGGGACACCGGACACCGCTTCTGGTTAGGGGAGGGGACAGGAAGGGACAAGGGACATTCAGGAGAAGGACCTCGGGGCAAGAGGTCAGGGATCACGCATGCTAAGTGAGAAGTAAATAAAGACAACTTACAACCAGCCATCGAGTCCTGTGTTTCCTGGGGCATCACAACACGACACCTGGTGTCAGAGGGGTGGACCCCGGGGATTGTGGACAAGGATCAGAGGACTGGAACCGCCACTCAGGGACGCAGGTGGAGCACACCTATGTGGTTCTCCCTATGATCAGTGCTTTGATGGGCCGGTACTCACTGGTACTGAGTACCGGCACTTCTTGTTTTTACTAAGCTGAGTACCAGCACTTTTCCAGTGCCAAGGAGAGTACTGGTACTCAGATTGATTAGGTGGGCACTGGGCCGATGCCTGAAGGCTAGCTGTAGCCCGTTTATTTGGCAGCATGTTTGCCGTTTTGGCTCCTGTCTGTCTCATTCAGCTGAACAGCCTGCTGGAGGCCTGCCGCAGGGGCAAGAGGGACTCTGTTGCTGAAGCTGTCATTGTCCTCACCCGCCCCCTGCCGGGCCTCCATGCTGAGTCGTCTTGTTAGTGTATTGCACATCGGCTGCCAGGGGCTCAGTAAATGTAAATGTAAATGTGCTGGACTTGTAAAGCGCACAGCTGCCCGTAAGCGTCCCGGCGCTTGCTTAGGGAACCCGTCCTGGTATTCCCCTGTGAGAAACCACGGCAGGGTGTCCACAAGGTGAAAGCCAGGCATCCCTCCGCGAGGGGCCGTAGTGGAGATTAAGCAAGCTATTGCCCAGAGTCGCAGAGTGTGTGTGAGAAGGTGGCCTGATATGCAGTGCTCACTATTCTAGTGAACACTATGTATCAGTCCAGCAACCCTTATTGATGATTGGTTGTAAGTCAACCTTATAGACCAGCTATCCTAGTAGCGTGGATACGAGCAGTCTAAGGCTAAAGACTCGAGAGGGCGTGTTAAGCCAGCTGTTTACCACACATATACCCCTTGAATACCAAGTGAAAGGACACCACACAAGTGTTATGAAAATAAACAGTTATTTATTTAAAGATCACAACAGCCCTGTACTCTTTATGAGGACAGGGTACTAAGCACAAACCAAAAACTCTTACAAAATACTTAAGTTAGCACAGTATATACAAATGCCCGAGGGGCACGGAAAACCATATACTCTGGAAGTGGAATGCGAAATTCCTAACAGGTAAGTACAGTACTAATAGCTTTTGGAATCGCTAGGACTTGACTAGGGAATCGTTAGATTACTTCTAGGAGGCCTAGGGGACTCGGGTGCAGTGTGTGCACTCTCACGCGAGATGCGGGACAAAAGTCTATGGTAGCTAGGAATTAGAAAGTTAGTGTTCTCGGGCGAACCCGACCTGGTAGGGAGAAAACGAAAGTAGATTCTGACCCTTGGATAGTGAGGCTATGCTGGGGCACCGAAATGCCGAAGTTACCTAGCCCAGGGGCTGCAGCTGCATAGGTCTGAAAAGACGTCGGGAATCCTCGTAGACGGACCAGGAGCCGGAAGAAAAGATGCTGGCCGGTGACCAGTGAAGAAAGTTCAGTTGGATCCAAGCCTGGATCTCGAAGATAGATGACACCTGAAAGCAGAGGGGACCAAGTTCGAGACTACTAGCCAGTAGTCAGTGGGCACCAGGAGGGCACCGGATGGTAGCCACCTCGACAAGGTGAGTGGGTGACGCTTGACTCGAAGATCTCACGGACCAGGAGGCGTTGTCGGCGACCAGGATGGAGGATCGAGCTGTCCCACGAAGATGGAAGCTGTCGGCGTCGCTGGACCCAGGATTGGGCAACAAAGCCTTGGCAAATTCAAGCCCACGCGGTGGACCTAAAATGGCGTCTGGAGTGGACCAGGAGGGTCCGGGGTGCCTCTCTTGAAAAAGGAAGCAAGGGCCAGCCTGGGGCAACCAGACCAGCAGTCGTGAAGTCGTTGGGCGTCGTTCGGAAGGCCACAAGCCAGCCGGCTAGTAGCCAAACAACGCGGTGCACAGCAAACAGCAGAAGGGCCCCACGCCGATCGTGGAGATGCAGGGAGGCTGATCTTGGGTGCTGGAGCTGCGCAGGGTCGGGGCTTCTCGGACCCCAAAGCACTCACCAGTGGAGGACACGGTGGGCTTGCAGTAAAGATGTCGTGCAGTCTTGGCGATCGTCGGTCCCTTGAGGTCTCGTCGCACTCACGGTTCTCAGCTTGGCTGTAGAGGTGAGTAGAGGTCAGAGGTGCCAGGGAAGCCGGGTCTCGTCGAGCTGGGTCGTCGGATTCGTGATGAAGGACTTGCAGCAGACCGCAGTGTTCTTTAGGATGGTGCCTGCTTGATGCAGGGTGACTACTCCTTAGCCACAAGGGAGAATCTTGAAGAAGAAATCGTGAAGTCCTTTCGAAGAAAGTGGTATCTTGATTCCAAAGATGATCTAATTTTAACAGGGGGCCCGCTCCCATCTTTATACTAAAAAAGGGGGCTGACCCGGTGACTAGGTCCTGCCTATGGGTGGGACTAGGTGGGGGGTGGTTACACCCCTCAGCCATGCCGGACTTCCCCAGGCCAGGGGCTGGTGTGCCCCTGGAACTGGTTCAGACCGGCCTATGCGTAGTGAGCACCGGGGTGCCACTCAGCAGTCACCTTCCTGTAAAGCCCTGCCTACCCAGGATACACAAAACCATGTCTGGGACGGTGCTAGCACCGCCCCTGACAGGAAACCCTTTGTCCAGGCTCCCCTCGCTGGAAGGACTCCCAGCTGCAGGGGCTCAGACTCGTGTCTGTGGTGGCAGCATCCATTTTGTGGAGCTGAGGCTTCAGTTAACTTTAACCGGGGTTCACAGTTACATACATGTCGTGTCCCTCTAGAAGGGTGGAATGCTAACCCCGTCGCCAGAATTGGCGAGGGGTTAGTATTCCAATTCGTATGACACCTTACTCGACATGTTTTGATAAAGCAATACCAAAGATAGCATTTAACCGCGAGGATTATAATGCACTTAAGAGTATATGGTATGCGATATCATGGAACAGCTATTAGGACTTGATTCCGCAAGCTGCAGACAGGCTCAGCTCATGCCAGAGCACCATCTCACACGATTCCAAGCACTCTGCCTTCAGGATTGTCAAGGCCTGCCATAGGAGTGACTGATAGGAATCTGTGTGTCCATTTTAGGGTTAGGTATAGGTATACTACACCTACAGCAAAGGGTGATTACACGACTTTGCCCCAGCTGTCATGCAGCCAGTTGTGTCAGATTTAGGAGGCCAGCCAGGGGTGGCATAATACATGCTGCAGCCCCTGGCAGCCCTGGGTACACCTATGCCCTGAGTTACAGGGTCTGATAAGGTGGCCCAGTACCAATTGGTAGATGCACCTAGGGTACATGAGGTAATTTAGAAAGAGAACAGCCAGGCTGTGGGTCTGATTGGCAGGCCCACAGCCAGAGAAAGTCGTAAACCAGTGAAACAAAAGCAAAAAATCTGGGTGATCATAGGATTGCAGACCCTACTCTCCTACATGACCCCCCCCCCAAACTTTGGGACAATAAGCTAACCTTGACCAGGTGAGTCTTCTTGTTCTAAGTGGAAATATCTGGAGAGCCCATCGGCATTGCCATGATCAGTACCAGGTCTATGTTCCACTGTAAAGTCCATCCCCTGTAGGGAAATGGACCACCTAAGCAGTTTGGGGTTTTCACCCTTCATCTGATTTAGCCACAAGAGGGGCTTATGGTCGGTCTGAATCTTGAAGTGAGTGCCAAACAAGTATGGCCTCAGCTTCTTCAGGGCCCAAACCACAGCAAAGGCCTCCCTCTCAATAGCTGACCAATTCTTCTCTCTGGGGGTCAGCCTTCTGCTTATAAAAGCAATGGGCTGATCCTGACCATCAAAATTCAGTTGAGAAAGAACAGCTCCCACACCCAACTCAGAAGCATCTGTTTGGACAATGAATGGTTTGGAGTAGTCTGGACTCTTAAGGATAGGTGCTGTGCACATGGCCTGCTTTAGGTCATCGAATGCTTTTTGACAGCCTGCTGTCCACTGAACCTTTTTTGGCATTTTCTTACTTGTCAGTTCATTTAATGGTGTCACAATGGAACCATAGTTCCTGACAAACTTTCTGTAGTATCCAGTCAGGCCCAAGAAAGCTCGAACCTGAGTCTGGGTGGTTGGAGGAGCCCAGTCCCTGATTGACTGTATTTTGCTCTCCAGTGGCTGAACCTGGCCTCCACCTACAAGGTGGCCCAGGTATACAACCTGTGTCTGCCCTATCTGGCACTTGGTGGCCTTGATAGTGAGGCCTGCTGCTTGCAGAGCCTCTAACACTTTCCTCAGGTGGACCAGGTGATCCTCCCAGGTGGAGCTAAAGACAGCAATATCATCTAGATATGCTGCACAGAAGTCATCCAGCCCAGTAAGGACTTGATTCACCAACCTTTGGAAGGTGGCAGGTGCATTTTTCAGACCAAAGGGCATTACCACAAATTGATAATGCCCACCAGGGGTTGAAAATGCTGTTTTGGGTTTGGCATCCTCAGCTAACCTGATTTGCCAATACCCAGCTGTTAAGTCAAATGTACTTAAGTAGTTGGCAGAAGCCAATCTATCTATAAGTTCATCTGCCCTTGGTATTGGATGGGCATCAGTCTTAGTGACTGCATTGAGACCCCTGTAGTCTACGCAAAACCTCATCTCTCTCTTACCATCTTGGGTGTGAGGCTTTGGCACTAGAACTACTGGACTAGCCCAAGGGCTATCTGAGGGTTCAATGACTCCCAATTCCAACATTTTCTGCACTTCAGTTTTTATGCAGTCTCTAACATGATCAGGCTGCCTGTAGATTTTACTCTTGACTGGCAGGCTGTCACCAGTGTCAACCTCATGGGTGCACCAATTGGTCTGACTGGGGGTCAGAGAGAACATATGTCTGAAAGACTGAAGAACCTGTTTACAGTCTTTCTGCTGATGTTCAGAGAGGCTGCCACAAAAGACAACACCATCTACTGACCCATCATCAGGATTCTGAGTGAGCAGGTCTGGGAGAGGGTCACTCTCTTCCTCCTGTCCCTCATCTATGGCCATGAGCAAGCTCATGTCCTTCCTGTCGACATATGCTTTGAGCCTGTTGACATGGAGTACCCTGTGGGGACTCCTGGGAGTTCCAAGGTCCACCAGGTAGGTGACCTCTCCCTTTTGCTCAAGGATTGTGTGGGGCCCAGACCATTTGTCTTTGAGTGCTGCTGGGGCCACTGGCTCCAACACCCACACCTTCTGTCCAGGCTGATAAACAGTCAGGACAGCCTTTTGGTCATGCCAAGCTTTTTGAAGTTCTTGACTGGCCTTAAGGTTTTCTGATGCCTTCTCCATATACTCAGCCATCCTGGAGCGGAGACCAAGTACATAGTCCATTATGTTGGTTGCAGGCTTTTTGAGAGGTCTCTCCCATCCTTCCTTCACCAAACACAAGGGGCCTCTCACAGGGTGCCCATACAAAAGTTCAAAAGGGCTGTAGCCAACCCCCTTTTGTGGGACCTCTCTGTAAGCAAACAGAAGGCAGGGCATCAGGACATCCCATCTACGCCTGAGTGTTTCAGGTAGTCCATGAATCATCCCTTTTAGGGTCCTGTTGAACCTTTCAACAAGCCCATTGCATTGTGGGTGATAGGGTGTAGTGAATTTGTAATTGACACCACACTCCTTCCACATAGCAGTTAAGTAGCTTGACATGAAGTTTGCACCTCTGTCAGAGACAACCTCCTTAGGGAAGCCCACTCTGGAGAACACTCCAACTAGGGCCCTTGCCACCACAGGTGCTGTGGTGGTCCTAAGTGGAATAGCTTCAGGATACCTGGTGGCATGATCCACTACCACCAGTATAAACTTGTGCCCTGATGCTGTCTGGGGTTCCATTGGACCAACAATGTCAATCCCCACTCTTTCAAAGGGCACCCCCACCACAGGCATTGGTATAAGGGGGGCCTTTGTTGTGCCACCTGACTTACCACTGGCTTGGCAAGTGACACAGGAGCGACAAAACTCCTTGGTATCCTCATTCATGTGAGGCCAGTGAAAGTGTGAGACAAGCCTGTCCCAAGTCTTTGTCTGGCCTAAGTGACCTGCTAAGGGAATCTCATGGGCCAAGGTAAGTAGGAAACCTCTCTGAGACAAGGGTACAACCAGCCTCCTGGTCATGCCAGGCTTGGGGTCTCTTGACTCAGTGTACAGGAGTCCATCTTCCCAGTATACCTTGTGGGTACCTGTGGCGTTCCCAGCAGCCTCAGCAGCAGCCTGCTGTCTGAGGGGTTCAAGAGAAGGGCAGTCTAACTGGTCCTTCCCCAGGTCTTCCCTTGAGGGTCCCCCTGAACCCAAGAATTCAACTTGATCAAGTTCAAACTCTCTAGGCTCAGTTTCCCTCAATTCCTGCAGGTCAGCCTCCTCTGAGACTTGATCCACAACCTGGGGCAAGGGGGAAGGCACAGCCTTAACCCTACTGCTCTTTTTCTTGGAAGGTGTCTGGTCCATTGTTCCAGGATCCAGCACCTGTTCAGTGGGGCATTTTCTGGCCTGTGACCTAGTCACAGCAAACACATGTGCTGGCAAACCTAACATTTCCAGATGAGTCCTCTGCTCCACTTCTGACCATTGTGATGACTCCAAATCATTGCCCAACAAACAATCCACTGGGAGGTCTGAACTAACTACAACCTTCTTTTGGCCAGTTACCCCTCCCCAGGAGAAAGCTACAATTGCCATACTATGATTGGTAGTGACATTGCTTGCATTGGTCACCAGGAATTCTGTACCTGGCATGATCTGTCCAGGGTCCACAAAGCCAGGTGTCACCATTGTGACACTGGCACAAGTGTCCCTATAGGCCTGAGCCATTTTTCCATTAATAAAAGGTGTCTGTCTGTATTTGCCCAAAGTATTGGGACTTATGTCAGGGGACATATCCATATCCCCTGTACTGACAAGGACAGCCTGAGTGAGGGTGCCAACTAAGTTGTCACTCCCCTCAGAACCCAGGGTTAACCCTACTAAACCCTTGGGAGGTGCACTACCACTGCTGGCTGTACTAGGGGGCACAGGTGCCTTAGGGGCTGCAGTGGCAGGAGTCTGCCCTCCTCCTTTCTTGGTGCACTCACTAAACCAGTGAGTTTTACTTTTGCAGTATTGGCACCACCTTTTAGATTGGCCTTCTTTCTTCTTTTGGGGAGCCTGACCCCCACCCTCTTTGGGTTGTTGGGGACCTGTCGAAGACTTCTGGTCATTTTGTTCCCCTTTTGAATCTTTACCCTTCTGGTCTGCTTTCTTCTGACCACCTTGATTCTGGCCCTGGTTCTGTTTAACTCTTGTTCTAACCCATCTGTCTGCCTTCTTTCCCAATTCTTGGGGAGAGGTCAGATCTGAGTCAACAAGATGCTGATGCAACAACTGGTTCTGACAATTGTTTAAAATTTGCTCTCTCATCATCAAATTGTACAATCCTTTATAATCAGTAACCTTACTGCCCAGCAACCAGCCCTCAAAAGCCTTAGTGGCACAATCTACAAAGTCAGCCCAATCTTGAGACTGAGTTTTCTGGGTATCCCTGAACAGCACCCTGTACTGCTCAGTGGTTAGGCCAAACCCATCAACCAGTGCACTTTTCAAGACTTGGTAATCATTAGCATCCTCCACCCTTGTGGTGAGGAGCTTGTCTCTTCCTTTACCCTCAAAGGAGAGCCACAAGATAGCTGCCCACTGACTTGGGGGAACACCTTGCACAGTGCAGGCCCTCTCCAAAGCAGTAATCCATTTGTGGATGTCATCCCCTTGCTTAAAGGGGGGCACTATCTTACCAAGGTGTTTTGTATCAAAACTCCTTTCCCTATTGCTAGGTACAATGCTGCCACCAGTGGGGACTGTCCCACCCAATTGTTGCTCTCTAGCAAAGGCAAGCCTTTCTTTGGCCAGGGCAAGTTCTTCCCTTTCAATCCTCAGATTGGCTGCCTTTTCCTTAGCTTCATACATTCTCCTCTGGGGAGATGTCATTCCCCTTTGAGAGGAACGTTGAGAGCCATTGGTATGAAGGGATCTGATAGAGCCTCTTGATAGAGATCTAACTCGTCCATTCCCCACGTTAAGCTGACCTGAGAGTGGCCCTAGGGGTCCCCTAGTGCCCATCTCATGTCTGCTTAAGTTGGACCTGGTTAGTCTGCTGACTTCTACCTGTCCCTGGTCTGCCTCACCCCCAGACTCCAAGTCATCATCCTCATCATCAGCATCATCTGCTTCCTGAAGGGGACGGTCCTGGTTATCAAAGGGTCCCTGTAGGGAGGGCATATTGCCTTCTGAAGTAGAAGGGTCTGGGTTACCAGCCCTCCTTGCATCATGAGTCTCTAAGAGACCAATCAGAAAAGCAGTTGTGGGGTTAGACCCCTGCTTAATCTTCCTAGAGGTACATACTTGTCGTAACTCATGGAAGCTAAGCGCAGTATATCTTGAAGGGATGACCTGTGGAGGGTCAACTGACACAAGGGGAGACTCAGTGTTTCCTCCTGTGACCGACATACTGCTTCTAGTGTGGTGTAAGTGATGCACCTACCTACACTATGTGTTACCTACTGGTCCCTTGCTAGAGTTGTAGCCAAGGTGTGCTAAGCCTTGAGGAGCTACAACAGCTGGTTCAGTAGAACTCAGAGTATTCTAAGCTTTAGTTATATGTACCTAACAGTACTTATGTGATCTTTCAACAAGATATTCTTAGGATACGTGTGGTAAAACAACAGCAAGCTCAAATCCCAACCGCTGCCCACCAATGTGAGAAGGTGGCCTGATATGCAGTGCTCACTATTCTAGTGAACACTATGTATCAGTCCAGCAACCCTTATTGATGATTGGTTGTAAGTCAACCTTATAGACCAGCTATCCTAGTAGCGTGGATACGAGCAGTCTAAGGCTAAAGACTCGAGAGGGCGTGTTAAGCCAGCTGTTTACCACACATATACCCCTTGAATACCAAGTGAAAGGACACCACACAAGTGTTATGAAAATAAACAGTTATTTATTTAAAGATCACAACAGCCCTGTACTCTTTATGAGGACAGGGTACTAAGCACAAACCAAAAACTCTTACAAAATACTTAAGTTAGCACAGTATATACAAATGCCCGAGGGGCACGGAAAACCATATACTCTGGAAGTGGAATGCGAAATTCCTAACAGGTAAGTACAGTACTAATAGCTTTTGGAATCGCTAGGACTTGACTAGGGAATCGTTAGATTACTTCTAGGAGGCCTAGGGGACTCGGGTGCAGTGTGTGCACTCTCACGCGAGATGCGGGACAAAAGTCTATGGTAGCTAGGAATTAGAAAGTTAGTGTTCTCGGGCGAACCCGACCTGGTAGGGAGAAAACGAAAGTAGATTCTGACCCTTGGATAGTGAGGCTATGCTGGGGCACCGAAATGCCGAAGTTACCTAGCCCAGGGGCTGCAGCTGCATAGGTCTGAAAAGACGTCGGGAATCCTCGTAGACGGACCAGGAGCCGGAAGAAAAGATGCTGGCCGGTGACCAGTGAAGAAAGTTCAGTTGGATCCAAGCCTGGATCTCGAAGATAGATGACACCTGAAAGCAGAGGGGACCAAGTTCGAGACTACTAGCCAGTAGTCAGTGGGCACCAGGAGGGCACCGGATGGTAGCCACCTCGACAAGGTGAGTGGGTGACGCTTGACTCGAAGATCTCACGGACCAGGAGGCGTTGTCGGCGACCAGGATGGAGGATCGAGCTGTCCCACGAAGATGGAAGCTGTCGGCGTCGCTGGACCCAGGATTGGGCAACAAAGCCTTGGCAAATTCAAGCCCACGCGGTGGACCTAAAATGGCGTCTGGAGTGGACCAGGAGGGTCCGGGGTGCCTCTCTTGAAAAAGGAAGCAAGGGCCAGCCTGGGGCAACCAGACCAGCAGTCGTGAAGTCGTTGGGCGTCGTTCGGAAGGCCACAAGCCAGCCGGCTAGTAGCCAAACAACGCGGTGCACAGCAAACAGCAGAAGGGCCCCACGCCGATCGTGGAGATGCAGGGAGGCTGATCTTGGGTGCTGGAGCTGCGCAGGGTCGGGGCTTCTCGGACCCCAAAGCACTCACCAGTGGAGGACACGGTGGGCTTGCAGTAAAGATGTCGTGCAGTCTTGGCGATCGTCGGTCCCTTGAGGTCTCGTCGCACTCACGGTTCTCAGCTTGGCTGTAGAGGTGAGTAGAGGTCAGAGGTGCCAGGGAAGCCGGGTCTCGTCGAGCTGGGTCGTCGGATTCGTGATGAAGGACTTGCAGCAGACCGCAGTGTTCTTTAGGATGGTGCCTGCTTGATGCAGGGTGACTACTCCTTAGCCACAAGGGAGAATCTTGAAGAAGAAATCGTGAAGTCCTTTCGAAGAAAGTGGTATCTTGATTCCAAAGATGATCTAATTTTAACAGGGGGCCCGCTCCCATCTTTATACTAAAAAAGGGGGCTGACCCGGTGACTAGGTCCTGCCTATGGGTGGGACTAGGTGGGGGGTGGTTACACCCCTCAGCCATGCCGGACTTCCCCAGGCCAGGGGCTGGTGTGCCCCTGGAACTGGTTCAGACCGGCCTATGCGTAGTGAGCACCGGGGTGCCACTCAGCAGTCACCTTCCTGTAAAGCCCTGCCTACCCAGGATACACAAAACCATGTCTGGGACGGTGCTAGCACCGCCCCTGACAGGAAACCCTTTGTCCAGGCTCCCCTCGCTGGAAGGACTCCCAGCTGCAGGGGGTCAGACTCGTGTCTGTGGTGGCAGCATCCATTTTGTGGAGCTGAGGCTTCAGTTAACTTTAACCGGGGTTCACAGTTACATACATGTCGTGTCCCTCTAGAAGGGTGGAATGCTAACCCCGTCGCCAGAATTGGCGAGGGGTTAGTATTCCAATTCGTATGACACCTTACTCGACATGTTTTGATAAAGCAATACCAAAGATAGCATTTAACCGCGAGGATTATAATGCACTTAAGAGTATATGGTATGCGATATCATGGAACAGCTATTAGGACTTGATTCCGCAAGCTGCAGACAGGCTCAGCTCATGCCAGAGCACCATCTCACACGATTCCAAGCACTCTGCCTTCAGGATTGTCAAGGCCTGCCATAGGAGTGACTGATAGGAATCTGTGTGTCCATTTTAGGGTTAGGTATAGGTATACTACACCTACAGCAAAGGGTGATTACACGACTTTGCCCCAGCTGTCATGCAGCCAGTTGTGTCAGATTTAGGAGGCCAGCCAGGGGTGGCATAATACATGCTGCAGCCCCTGGCAGCCCTGGGTACACCTATGCCCTGAGTTACAGGGTCTGATAAGGTGGCCCAGTACCAATTGGTAGATGCACCTAGGGTACATGAGGTAATTTAGAAAGAGAACAGCCAGGCTGTGGGTCTGATTGGCAGGCCCACAGCCAGAGAAAGTCGTAAACCAGTGAAACAAAAGCAAAAAATCTGGGTGATCATAGGATTGCAGACCCTACTCTCCTACAGTGTGACCCCGTGAGTTGAGTAGGCACCAGAGTGAGAATTGTCGAGTCCGTGGAATTTTGAGCTCGAGACCCGCGGAGGCGGGAATCGAACCCTGGTCCACAGTCGATCTCAGCTTCCGGGTCTGCCGCCTCTAACCACTGAGCCACGCTTCTCCACGTGATGTGGGTAGCCTGAATGGGTGGGAGGGAAGAGAGCCTGCATAAGTGACCTTACCATTTAACGCCTGACTCACTTGCTCCTAAAATCCACCCCACCCCCACCACCTACTGGGACAAGGTGGTGGCGATGGCCTGCACAACATGCTCACGAACCTGCAGTGCTCACTGGCCATGTGGCCTTCTGCCAGGGAAGAGGAAGGAGAGTGGGGTGAAAGAAGGTGAAGAGTGAGGGTACAGAGATAGAATGAGCAGAGGAGAGATTAAAGGGGTAAGTGCAGACAGAGATGGGGAATGGATCGAGACAGCTATGGAAAGAGTAAAAGAGGGACGGAGATGGCAGATTAGAAATAGAAAGAGTGATAGTAAAGGATTATAGGATACCTTTGGGGTAAAGAAAGTGGGGCAGCAAGAGAAATGGATACAAATGGGAGAGAAGTGAGTGGGGCAGGGATCGAGAGATTAGAGATGTGAAGATTGACAGAGAGTATTCGTCTGCTTGTTTCTGTGCGGTTGCCTGGTTGTGTGTATGTTTGTGTGTGAGAGAGAAACTAAATAATAGAGGAAGAGCATCAGGACACCCAGGAGGTATTTGAAATGAAATGCGTCTAATATTTGTTATTAATGATGCTATGCCAGTCTCTCTCGTCCTGGTGCACATTGATTCTTTCTGGAAGGGCTAATAGTACTGTTGATGGCTTGGCTGCATTCAGGGTTTAGAAGATTGTTGCATTGCTCACAGAAGTACTTCACACCACCCTTTATTAGCATATGCACCTGTTTATCTGCACATATGGAAAGTTTGAGACAACTACCAAGGGCAAAATGAATACTCAATAGAATTGTTTTCTATCATCGTGTTTTACCCCGCCCACTAGCCACGCCCCTAACTCAATTTAATGAGTACCTGCACTTATTTTTTTTCCATTTAAAGCACTGCCTGGGATGAAGGTTGGACCGTTGACTGGTCCCAAGTGCTTGATTGGCAAAGCAGGGGAGGCTCCACTTTCATTGTTTGATTTCATAGAATTTAGCTGCTAAAGTGTAAAAGTTTGCTATCATATGTACATAGACTATAGAATGTAAATTGCGGTTTTCCGCAATTTTACTGGACGTGTACCGCTCTATTTTATAAGGTAACAATGTGAATGTTAAAAATGTCATGCTTGTGTATCTTTATGTAATAAGCATGGCACTCTTCCCACACCAGCTGTTGTCTGTCATTGATTAGTGGGGCTGTGGTGGTGGTGTAGTGGGTTGGGGGGTTGGCATGACTTTGGGGCCTCGGGGTCCGATGCAAATGAGGTTATTGGATTGCTAACCAAGGTGTATATAATGATGCTTTTTAGAAACTGATGGAAGATGAAGTGGATTCTAGGTAACTTATAACTGTATTATGAAGTAGCCTGTCAGTGGTGGAAGCAGTTAGCATTAATAAAGAGGGAGACACATGTTTTCTACTGTTTTACTTGAGGAAATTGTTTGCAAAGGCCATACGCGTCACCATGGTGGGAGAGTTAGTAAGAGGTGGTTATGTGAATGGTAGCGGAAATGGTCAGAGAGTTTAAGGAGTGGTGTCGGTCTTGCAGTGTTTGTGTGCATGTGCGCATGACTGCTGACAATTGTATCTAGGAGCATTGCCTGTGTACCCTGGGGGATGGCTGGGTGAGCAATGTCGAATTATGCTGCCGATATAATTGGACCGTTTGCATCATTCCCTCGGGAACAAGCTTCCAGGGCAGTACTGGCAAGCTACCCTTCTAAGGGGTTTGCTATATGGTGACTCCACATGAAGTTCTTTAATGTGGTTCTTGCTTGTGAGTGACAATTGTAGTCAGTTTGTGTGAGTGGACTTCGCACTTGAATGCAGCTTCGCCAGTGGTTTTGTGGGCTACCGCACTCCACCATATACAGGAACTACCATTTAAATTATTGGAAGGGACAGTGTCAATGAGTTGGTTGCGGCCAATTTGGTTGGGCCTAAAGGAAAGGAAAATGTGCTTCTTGAAGGATATTATTGCAGGAAGTGAGGAGACAATGTAAGCAATACGTATTCTATATTACTTTGGGGAAAATAGGTAAGAAACAGGCATCTGGGATATACAGGGCAAGTTAAGATGTGAAGAGTGATCAGTACATGCACCAAAGGCTATGCCAGGAGCTCTGAGCTTGTGGACTGTGGGAGGCAGTCGAGTTTTCAGGGAGCAGAGAAAGTGCAAGGCTTTGGCTGCAGGAGCCTGCATGTACATTTGAAGGGAGTTATGGTTTGTAGGACTTGGGTCCGAGAGAAGAGTTGTCTGAAGTGTGTGGGGAGGAGAATGTCAGAAAAACCAAAGTGAGTGAGCCTGCTAGTTTGCTGGTATGGTGAAAAAGGGAACGCAGACTTTGAAGAAAATGGAATAGAACTGAATGGTGAAAGCTGAATGAATTAAGAACGTACAATGAAGTGGGCATTTATTTTAGAAAGACCCATTCAATGAGCACATGCACACTTGCAAAATCCCAAGACTGCTCTATGCAGGTACTTCCTTCATGTGATTATCCTTTGTTGTCTCTTGTTTTCATGCAGCACAGATTGGTTGTGTATAGATGCAGAGAAAGTGTGAGACTGTGGGCATGAGAGATGTAATGTTGTGCATGTATCAAATGGGATGACCTTGAGGTTGAATTGAGGATCGTTTGGAAGAAGGAACATCATTTGTGCTAGGTGCAGTTTACCTCTTATTTGTATTATGTGAACCAGAACATTGGTTCTTAACCTGTAGGCAGAGAATCCCTGGGGTTCTTTGAAGCCGACTAATGTTAAAATGAACTAAGGTATATATATACCTTAGTTCATTTTAACTGATGTCTTGAGTGATGTAATATGTGACATCATCAGCAGTGCATTGCAGGCGCGCTTGTTATAGTGAGTCCAACTAACTATAACGTTGGAATTTCTATGGTTTTATATCAGTAAAATTTCCAGCTAACTATAACTGGTGTGAAACCTATGGTTTTTTCATTGAATTTAATAGGTTTTTTAAATGCTAATTTCTAACTATAACTAGTGTGAAACCTATGTTTTTTTCAGTGAATTTCATAGGTTTTTTAAATGCTAATTCCTAACTATAACTGGTGTGAAACCTATGGTTTTTTCAGTGAATTTCATAGTTTTTTTAAATGCTAATTCCTAACTATATATAGGGCCTCAAACCTATGAAATGTAATATTTTTTATAATGAATCCTGTATTGTCTATTTATATAATACTATTTTTTTTTTTTTGCTCTGGTGCGCTCCCGGTGCGCGCCCCGGTGTGCGCACTGGAAAGCGCATTTTTTTGGAGCGCCCCAGGTCGCGCACCGGTGAGCGTTCCATTATCGCATAGCCACATCCGCGTGATACGCACGGCGTAAGCGCACCCGGAAATACTCGAGCGAATACGATCGCGCAACGTAATCATCTGACGCGCTTACGCGATGCGCCTGAGGTTCCGTGACAATTGTAAGTGGTGTTTTTAACTCGCACGAATATGGTCGAGTCTAGTATCTATGAACCGCAAATGACGAGTTTTGTAAGTGTGCGCAGTTTCGCTGTGCTAACTTAAACCGTTCGTTTGTTATGTGGGTTTGTCATCTGTACCCACGGGTTCCATCTTAGATACGGCATCCATTTTGTCTCTTGCCCTCAAGTAGCCAGCGAACGGACGCTGTCCGCTTCGCGACCCTGGGACTCCCAAGATATGGCGGAAGACGCATGTTCTTTGTAAGTGTCTTTATGACGAGGGGGATGCTACTGTAAGGCAGATGGCGCCGCTCGAGGCTCATCTTGCCGCACGGGCTTATTGTCTCAGTCGTGCATCTCATTAGGCACGTCCCTTTGATGCCTGTATCTCGTGCTTCTCGACACTCCCCTTTTACACCCTTTCCGATCTCCCTACTGTCTCCGTCTTCCTCTGCACCTGTCTTCGTTCCTATTTCGATCTACTTTACTGCTGATTGGAATTTGCTAATGGTGGGAAGATGGGTTTTTACAGTTGGGAACCGCCAAATGTTTCCGCACTTATGTTCCGGATCTTGTGTGTTTCAAAGTGATCTAAGCGACCCCTCTGAGAGCGACTTGTGGGAACCAGGTTGTAAACTATTGTGTATCATGTTATCCTATGGGTAAAAACTGTATAAAAGGAGCGATCCACAAATACAATTTGAAGCAGTCTCCCCGAACTACACTCGATGTACTTCCTGTGACTTCTGTGTTCCCTGCAGTAAATAAACCTTGACTCTTTGACGCCGAAGGAAGTGTCCCGTGTCTCTGTGACTTGTACGCCGGAGCAGGTTACCCACGAAGGTTTCAGGTGTTGTGCCCTGGCACCGCTGGGTCCAAAGAACCCAGTCCTTCAGTTGGCGCCCAACGTGGGGCTGCATCAGTGGTACCGGTCCAAGCCCGACGATCGTGAGGAACTTCGTGTGAAATCTCCGAGGGAAGGTGCACCCCGCTTCATCGATCCTGTTGTCGAAATAAGTGGCCCGAAGACTTTTCCCGCGAAGATTCCCGCCTCCTAACGGCTGCGACGGACTGCTGCCCTGACTGTAGACCTGTTTTGGCGCCTGGCGTAGACCTTGGTATAGCGAGACGATTGACGGGCCTTCCTGAGGACGCCATTGATCTTTGAGTTAAGTATTTGTGGGTCGCTCCCAGAGTTCTTGGTTGTAGACACTTTAGCGAGTGTCTTTGTTGTAAACACTTTAGCGAGTGTTTTTGTTGTAGACACTTTAGCGGGTGTCTTTGTTGTACACGCTGTGTGAGTGTTTTTGTCGGTGACACTTTGCTAGCGTACTTTGTTGTTGTTGTATTTGTTTGACGACTGCAGCCGCCAAAGACCGAGGGTTTAGTTCTTTGCTGGGACTTGGTAAATCCCGAAATCCCGTAACCCTTGAAGTTTGTGAAACTCGGCTAGTGTGCAAGATGCCTGGTCGCAGTACTTTGTTCAGTTGCTTTAGACCTTGTGGTGCGGATTCCCTGCTGGAGGACTCGTGTCCGATACCTCCGGTTGGAACTCCTACATATGACTTATATAGCAAACATGGGCTAGGCCCGATTGCTTTTAACGATTATTGGATCAAATATACAAAGAAAGACGGCGATCTTCGTTGGCCACCTCACGGTAGCTTCGAAGCGTCGATCTTAGATAATTTGGAAATAAAGTTGTTCGAACGTAAATCAAGGCCGGCCATGTTTGATGCCTTTCGGTTCTGGCGCAAAGAAGCCCGACAGAAAGAGATCAGACAAAATAAACGTAGTCAGCGAGATACTGTTGCTACTATAGTGAAGAAAGCTGAGCAGTTTCAGCGTGATAAGGAGGATAAGGATAAGGAAGTGTTTGAGAGATTACAGCGTATGTCCATAGACAAATGCTATCCTGTTTTGCCTACGGAGTCGGATAAGAAGGAAGAGGCAGTTGAGGATTCTTTAATGTCCTATCTTATGAAGTCGCCACCTCCGTACGTACAGGGTACCGCAGCTCCTGTGGTCCCTGCCGTACCTGTTCTTCCACCTGTTATTCCTCCACCAGTTCCTCAACCTGCACCTGCTCTTCCGACTGTTCCTGCTCCTTTGCCTATTTCTATTCCTACTGCTCCTCCGCTTCCACATACTCCTGTTCCCGCTACTGCTCACGCTACTGCTCCTGTGTTGTTAACCCCTGTTGCTGCTAACGTCTCTACTCCTTCTCTTGTTAGTCCTGTGTCTTACTCTTCTCCCTCTACTCGTAATCGTGATTCTCCCCTTGCGACAAACTTCTTTCAGTCGCTCGGACCTGTTTTTGGGTCTGCAGGTTCTGATGGTCCACAGAGACGTAGCCAGCTTCCTGGTAATAGAGAACGTGTTGCGCTATACAATATGGCGATGGGTTGGATGATAAACCCTGTTAGAAATCCACCTCGTGTTGTCCTCGAAACGTTTGATCAATTCAACATACCTACTCAGAGATATGTGTTTGATGAAATGTGCAAGTTCTTACATGATCAGATAGCGGCCAATGCGCCTGACGAGGTGCTGACCGCCCTGTCTGAACTCCGGCTTCAGTTCGCAACTGGACTGATAGTCGACACTAATGTCCGACGTGCTATTGAGCGGTTGCTATCTCTTCGTCCCGCTCCTATTCCTCATGCATTGTTCGTTGAGGACATTGAACAACGAGATGGGTCTGGCCAATATCCTATGCGTGAAGTTCCGCCAGTTTGGGTACCCGCTGATAATACTAATGCTAATGCTCCAATACCAGCACATTTCCAGAGAGTGTGGATACACCTCCCTTGGAAACGATCGGAAGTGCTTCAGGTGAAACAAACTTTGCCTGATCCTCGCAAAAATCCTGCGGGGTATTACAAAGAATTATCGCAGCTCGTAGACGCTACGATAATGAATCTGGCCGATATCGACATGTTGTTTGGCAATGTCGTACCGCAACCGGTATGGGCCAAGATTCGTCACCAAGATCACGCGAATGAATTAGGTGGTGATTGGGCTGCCATTACAGCGGCAGACGCTGGACAAGTGGCTGCTACTAAACCCGATCAGTTGATTGAACTTCTTCCCCAGCGAATCATTACATTAATGAAAACGCTTATGCCAGCTATGAGGGTAAATTGGGACAAGTTGTCAGCCTGTAAGCAGAAGAAAGATGAGAGTGTTTCAGACTTCTTTACGAGGTTCGAGGAAACATTCGTCGATCATAGTGGGCAGGATATGGGTACTGAGGGTGGACAGAGGTTGTTTGTGGATAAATTCGTATCGAACTTATTGCCCGACTTGAGCCATAAATTGAAAAATTCAGAAAGTTCATGGGCCGTTTCTACCTCAGCTCAGATATTGGCTACGGCACAATATTACGAAAATAGAGAAAAAGAGGAAAATGACCGTGCCGATAAAAAGACGAAAGAGCTGAAAACTAAAGTGTTGTTACAACAAGCATATCCGCCGCGTTCTAATCAGAATGCGCCTCAGCAGAATAGATCGCAGTCGCAATCGAATCGATCGCAGCCGCGTAATGATTCATCTTTTCAGAGATCTTCATTAGGGTACAATCAATGTGCTTATTGTAGACAGGAGGGACACATTAAATTCAATTGTCCTGCTTTAAATGACCGTAGTGGTGGTAATTCGTCTAGAGGAGGTCGTGGTGGTGCACAGCACGCATCACGTGGTAGAGGTCGTGGTGCTCAGAATGATCGCTCTGACCATTCATCAAATTCTAATAACTGTTTCGATCAACGTGGATCATCGCAAGGACGATCTGCGCAGTACAATGTAGACGATTATTACGTCGATCAGGGACCTGACGATAGTAATTACTAGGACAGCCAAAGACAAGGAGAGGGAGTGGTATCAGTTCCGGTTGATCAGAGAGGGCCTTACGTCGCAGTTGCTACATCGGGCGTCGTTGAGCCTTTTCTGTTGGACACTGGTGCAGCGAAAAGTTCTATCATGCATTCGAAACTCCCTGGCGCACCTTTGTCTGGCTTAACAAATGTTTCCGTTGGATTCTCTGGCGCCCCCGTTAGCAATCCAGTTTCGCGCCCTTTGCCCCTTAAAATTGGGCCACGTGAGCTCGAAGCTCCATTGATTTTGTCTACTGGTTGTGGCGAAAATCTTTTGGGTCTGGATTTGCTTAAACGCTTGTATGCGACTTTGTATTGTTCTCCTGCGGGTGTAAAGCTTACGTTAGGAGAGAGGGTAGTCTCTCCCATGTACTTGTCCCTCGATAAGCTTCCACCGGAATTGAGTTCTCTTCCTGCATCTTTGTGGGCGACGGGTCCAAATGACGTGGGCCTACTTGATATCTCCCCTTATGTTGTTCAGTTGAAATCGAATGTGCGATTGCCACGTATTCCCCAATATCGTATCTCCCTTGATGGTGAACGAGCTTTGTTAGCGATCATCTATGATTTGATCGAGAAAGATGTCATTGAAGAAACTCGGGGAAACGTGTGCAATAGTCCTGTACTGCCCATTCTTAAACGTACTGATCCTACCAAACCGCCTGTTTATCGTTTTGTTATCGATTTACGGGAGGTGAATAAAATTGTGGTTCCTCAATTCCCTGTTGTGCCTGACATTACGGCGCTACTGACTCTGATTCCAGCTACAGCTTCATGGTTTTCGGTGATTGATTTGAAAAATGCGTTTTTCAGCATCCCGATTGCCGAAGAGAGCAGGGACCTTTTCGGTTTCTCTCTTGGTGGACGTAGCTTCCGGTTCAAACGCGCTCCTCAGGGCTACTGTGAAAGTCCATCGATTTACAGTCAAGCTTTGAAGGGTCAACTAGATGCGTTTAGGTTGCCGGTTGGTGCGGCTTTAATCCAATACGTCGACGACTTATTGGTGGCTGCTGATACTCAGGACATTTGCAAAATTGCTACAGTGTCGTTGCTGCAACATCTCTGTGAGTTAAATCACAAGGTGTCACCTTCTAAACTCCAATATTGTTGTCAAGAAGTAACCTACCTAGGTCACTTATTGTCAAAGGAGGGAAGGAGATTGACCCCAGAGAGAATTGCAGCGATTGCGCGCATGGCTGTGCCACAAACCCAAAGAGATGTGCGTGCCTTTCTAGGTATCACATCGTACTGCAGGCAGTGGATTCCTAATTTTTCATTGCTAGCGAAACCATTGGTGGCTCTTACGTGCAAGGATGTTTCGACTCCTTTACCATGGACGGAAGAATGTCAGAAAAGTTTTTCTGAATTACGTGATTCATTGTGTTCGGCTCCTGTGTTAGGTACCCCTGATTACAGTAAACCGTTCACGTTATATGTTCACGAGAGGGAAGGTTGTGCTTTAAGCGTCTTAACGCAACCTTTTGGTGGTAAGCAACGTCCATGTGCATATTTTTCCTCGACCTTAGACCCAGTAGCTAGAGCATTGCCGAGTTGTTTGAGAGCAACTGCGGCAGCTGCGGTCTCCATCCGACAATCAGCAGGATTGGTCATGGATAATATGCTTACGGTGATGGTTCCGCATGCAGTCGATACTCTTTTGAACCGTACGAAAACTCAGCACTTGACGAGTGCGAGGTTATCTGGGTACGAATTGACGCTCTTGGCAAGCCACATTCAGATAAAACGTTGTAATGTCCTAAATCCGGCAACTTTGTTACCAATTAGTGCAGAGTCAGATGCAGTAACAGAACATGACTGTTACTTGCGGACAGAGGAGGAAACAAAAGGTCGTGTGGACCTTAAAAACACCCCATTGGAAGACCCGGATGGCATCCTGTATGTGGATGGGTCATGTTTTAAATTGCCGAATGGTGATGTGACTACTGCTTATGCTGTGGTGACATTGAATACTGTTGTTGAGACTGCGAGATTGAATCAGAATTCTGCCCAAGCTGCAGAGCTGATCGCTCTTACTAGAGCATGTGTATTAGCAAAAGGTAAACGTGTGAATGTGTACACCGATAGTCAGTATGCTTTCGGTGTAGCGCATAGTTTCGGACGATTGTGGCGAGAACGTGGTTTCTTGACGTCACATGGCACGAAAATACAGCATGGCCAGCTTGTGAACGATCTTTTGGATGCATTGACTTTGCCTGCTCAAGTTGCAATTGTTAAATGTAGTGCGCATCGTAAAGTGACGGATGATGTTGGTCGTGGTAATGCGTTTGCAGATGAGATTGCTAAGGAGACTGCCCGGAACCTTAGCACTCGAATGTATGTGACGAATTCGGTTAGGTGGCCTACAGAATCAAGTATGTGTGAGAATACTATAGAGAGTGTGAAAGCAATTCAGAATGAGGCCACCGACACTGAAAAGATGAAGTGGAAAGAAAGTACGGGAAGGTTGGATGTGAATGGTTGCTGGATTGATTTGTCAGATCAGAAAAGATGGATGTTGCCTGATGCGTATGTACTGGCCGTTGTGCAAATGGCACATGGGTTAGCACATATTAGCGCGAAAGGTATTTGCAAGTTGTTGGCTGATGTGTGGAAGAATGATGGAATTACTAAGTGTGCTGAACGTTTGGTGAAGAATTGTATGGTGTGTATAATGTACAATCCTGGCAAAGGAACCCCAACTCCCCCTGGCAGTTTTGCTCCTCCTTTGTATCCCTTTGAGGTGATCCAATTGGACTTCATCCATATGGAGCGATGCAATAACCTGAAATACGTTTTGGTTGTGGTTTGCGCATTCTCCCGATGGATCGAGGCCTATCCCCTCAAAGACAATACTGCTTTGTCTACTGCGAAAATCCTACTGAAGGAATACTTTCCTCGGTATGGAATGCCTAGAGTCGTGTGGTCAGATAACGGAAGTGAGTTTGTTGGAAGTGTGATGAAGAGTGTGTGTAAGGGCCTTGGAATAAATCAGAAATTCCATAGCGCCAATCATCCCCAGTCAGCTGGATTGGTTGAAGGGTACAATGGCACCCTTAAACTAAAATTAGCGAAGATTCAAGCTACGACTGGACTTTCGTGGCCTGATGCTTTGCCTCTAGCATTACTGTCAACTAGGGCGACTGTACACTCCCGAATAGGGCTCAGTCCCTATGAAATAGTGTTCGGCCGTCCTGCGAATGTGTGGGGGGTTCCTAGGCCAGGAATATTCTCTGATCTTGAGTTTCCGATGTTGATTGATTACTTACATGACTTGACTGCTAAACTGAGGTTAATTCATCAACAGGTTTACGACGCCTTGCCGACGCAGACGGAGGGTCCAGGCCACCAGCTCCAGCCCGGAGATTGGGTGGTTACCCGAAATTTTTCACGAAAAAACAATCTGGACCCTCGCTTCACCGGACCTTACCAGGTGCTCCTGGCCACGAGGACTGCCGTTCGTCTTGAGGGGCGGAAAAATTGGGTACATGCTACCCATTGTAAGCGAGTCCCTATTCCTTTGTCGGCAGACCCGTGGGTAAGGAAAGGCATTGCGTCAACAGAAACAGAAACATTGCCGGCGTTTGTACCTTTTAGCGACGCACAGCTTGTTGGAGAACCCTCAGCGCAGCAGAAAGCCACTGTTGAACATTTGTCAGCAAGAGACTCAAGACCAGACCAACGAACTGATCAGCAGGACGCTGTCTCTTCGACAGATCCTTTGTTCGACGTGCAGACACGTCCCGGGAAACATCGATATTCTTTGCGATCTCACACTAAGGACAAATAAAAATTTGCTTGCTTTGCTGAAATTGATAACTGCAATATCTTCGTTTCCCATGATCAACTTTGAACATTCGTATCATTGAAAATTGTTTTGTATATATATATATATCAAGCTTCTTCCTTGTATCTTTTTCTTCCACAGCTGAGAAATATTGTGCTAATATATACATATTGTGTATTGAGGGCCGTAGGGCCGCGCGCGTACTTCCTTCTGGACAGTAGGTCTTGACACTAGGTTAAAGACCGTCGGTTCCTAGGAACTCCTGGGGATTGACTATTGCTGCACAGAACGAAGTGCGTCAAGAAACGTTGCGGACGGTCGTAGGGAAATGGCATTTTCGAAGCTGAATGATTTGGAAGGAGCTCAGGCATATAGAGTCAAGCTGCAGAAACTTAGTCGTACGAAATGTTTTGTATCCCAGTTGTTTGTTTTGTTTTTAACTGCTTCTGCATTTTTGGCGGGTGGGGTGTATTACACTATGTCTTACTTCTTACTTCCTACCCCTACTCCTACTCCTTACCCTAACATTACTTCTACTGCTTCTCCTCATTCCTTTCATATGTTACCAGAACACGAACAGGCTAGACGTGTAGAATTCCGCAACAATTCCTTTATCCAGCTCCTCCATCAGCATCAGTTAGTGGTTAACACTACTAATTGTTGGGTGTGTGGGTTGATGCCACATACTACGGGTAAGGGAATTCCATATCTGGTGTTACCGTATAGTTCCCAAGGGTCAGCTCGAGCATTCCAAACAATGCTTCGAAGCGCACTGGGTTTCCACCCCACTCCAGAACAACGTTCCCCCAACGCTGGTCCTACCTCGTATCAGTGGGTGCTATCGATGGCAATAGAGGAGATGGAAGATGAGATCCATGATCCTTTTCTTATCCCTAAAGAAGAGGTACAAGCCTATAGGGTCCTAAGTAGAGGGGAATATAGTATGTTCATTAATGAAAAGCAGCTTAAAAGCTCGTCTCCAATATGGGTCGTACCCCACACTGGTAATCTTTGTCTTGTGGGTCGTGGCTCGCAAGCCTCACTTGGAGTAAGTGCTTGCACTGAAAGTTACGTTTTGCCAATGTCCCCGTCCCCTGTGTTTCTGGCTGCCAAGGGTACATACTTTATCTGTCATGATCGTGCATACACATGGTTGCCCGCAGACTTCATGGGCTCATGTTTTGTTGCAAATCTGTTGCCTCCGACGTTTACTGTAGATGCCGATTATCATAAGACTAGAGTTGTACGAGGCGTAATTAGCGAAGAGGATACTGCCGGTCAAGAGGCAGGAGACTTTTTCAAGGGTTTCCTCCCGTTTTGGGGACCTATGGTTAATAGTAGGAACCTGAGACATTTGACTCGAGTGGTAGAATCGACAGCTAACATTACTGCCAGTGCCCTTGGTAATATCACCACAGAACTTCAGGCGGAGAGACTTATGACATTACAAAACCGTATGGTTTTAGATGTTGTCTTAGCAGATCGCGGTGGGGTATGTAAAGTGATCCATTCGAGCTGTTGCATTTTCATTCCAGATAATGCTCCTACTGTCTATCAAGCCATCTCGAAGTTGCACAAGATCTCCGAATCCATACACGTGGATGTAGGGGATTGGACGCTACTTGGTTGGTTTTGGGGCCTGGTGTCGACTTGGGGTTGGAAGATTCTGACGATCATCGGGGTTGTGGTAGTGTTCCTGTTCACGTGTTGCCTTTGTGTGCAGTGTGGTCCTGCCTTATGTGGCCTCTGTGCTACAACGTGTATGAGACAACCATCTGTTACCAAGGGGACTCGGTTGGACAGAGCTATGCTACAACGACATCTTGATGGTCTGATGAATATCGAGTATGATTCCGACTAGTGCTTGCCTACATGAGGGCAAAAGGAGCGTCTGAGGTTCCGTGACAATTGTAAGTGGTGTTTTTAACTCGCACGAATATGGTCGAGTCTAGTATCTATGAACCGCAAATGACGAGTTTTGTAAGTGTGCGCAGTTTCGCTGTGCTAACTTAAACCGTTCGTTTGTTATGTGGGTTTGTCATCTGTACCCACGGGTTCCATCTTAGATACGGCATCCATTTTGTCTCTTGCCCTCAAGTAGCCAGCGAACGGACGCTGTCCGCTTCGCGACCCTGGGACTCCCAAGATATGGCGGAAGACGCATGTTCTTTGTAAGTGTCTTTATGACGAGGGGGATGCTACTGTAAGGCAGATGGCGCCGCTCGAGGCTCATCTTGCCGCACGGGCTTATTGTCTCAGTCGTGCATCTCATTAGGCACGTCCCTTTGATGCCTGTATCTCGTGCTTCTCGACACTCCCCTTTTACACCCTTTCCGATCTCCCTACTGTCTCCGTCTTCCTCTGCACCTGTCTTCGTTCCTATTTCGATCTACTTTACTGCTGATTGGAATTTGCTAATGGTGGGAAGATGGGTTTTTACAGTTGGGAACCGCCAAATGTTTCCGCACTTATGTTCCGGATCTTGTGTGTTTCAAAGTGATCTAAGCGACCCCTCTGAGAGCGACTTGTGGGAACCAGGTTGTAAACTATTGTGTATCATGTTATCCTATGGGTAAAAACTGTATAAAAGGAGCGATCCACAAATACAATTTGAAGCAGTCTCCCCGAACTACACTCGATGTACTTCCTGTGACTTCTGTGTTCCCTGCAGTAAATAAACCTTGACTCTTTGACGCCGAAGGAAGTGTCCCGTGTCTCTGTGACTTGTACGCCGGAGCAGGTTACCCACGAAGGTTTCAGGTGTTGTGCCCTGGCACCGCTGGGTCCAAAGAACCCAGTCCTTCACGCCCCATGGCGCGCCCCTGGGCGTGCCCGGGGGCGCGTCGCGTAAGGGCATCGGGTCATGTGACCTAAAAATAACACTTTTTATTGGTGCAGAACAGTTGTGGTTTCTAAATGATGAAAGCCCAGGTCATGTGACCTGAAAATAACACTTTTCATTGGCTCAGGACAGTTTTTTTTCTCCAAATGATGAAAGACCCTACCTTTTTTCCTTATTCTGACTTTGTCCTTTGACTGAGGAAGACCTGTTTGGAGATCTAACAGAAATATTTTGTACTTTAAAATGGCTACAGTAGCAGCAGCAGCTGGAGCATCTGCACCACCACCACCACCACCACCAAGAGGACCACCACAACATTACATTTGTGGTCAAGAAGAGGAGAAGGAGGAGGAGGAGGAGGGGAGAAGGTGGCTGCCAGAAGACAATACCCCATACAAGCCAAGGCAGCACATTCTATGGGAGTTTTTTTCTATCCCAGAGGGCAAGAAGAAAGTCAATGCGCCCAAGGTGACTTGCCAAATCTGTGGCATGGAACTTTCAAGGGGGAACCCTAACAATAAATATTCATGTGGTAATAATACCATGATTAGACACATGCAGCGCAAGCATCCGAACAACTATGCTGCCACAGAGGTGAGAGAACTGACTAGTAACCCTCCCCAATCTTCAACCACCACCTCCAAAAGAAAGCAACCCACTCCATCGGGACCAGAGACAAGGGAGACGATCCCTTGCATACAACCACGGTTTGGGGAATTCAGGATTACATATATTTTTTGTGGTAAGACCATCTCCTATGGTGAGCAGAGCATAAAGCTCATCCTCCTTGCTGGTGACAACCACAATTGCCCCAAAAAACCCTAATTTTTTCCTGATTTTTTTTTGCTCCAGTTGAGCCATTTTTAATTCCCTGTTTTTTGTTTCTCCCCATAAAAATAACAAAAAAATATAAAATTGTTCATAAAAGCCAAAAAAGTGTACAAAATGTTCAAAAAACATTAAAAAAAATATAAAACAACAAAAAGAAGAAAAAAACAGTTCTTTTTAGAATTACCTCCAATTTTTTAAAAAAAGGCTACATTTTTTAAAAACTCTATCATTCTTTTTTCTCATGGAACACGTCCCAGTACGCTCCGCAGTGCGCGTACCGGGCGCTTCCCCCGCGCAAATCAAAACATTTTTTTTTTTTTTTACCCGCGGGGCACTTTTATAGCCCCCACAGCAAACCTAGCGGGTCAAGGGCGGTCTACTCTGCCCCCTTATGGTCATTTCCCCCTTTGTTTTTGCCACCTCTCGTGTCTCGATCCTACTGAGACACAAGATGGCGGCCGCTCCGGACTGTTTGGAATGTTGACAGACACCCAAGAGCCAATCAGCTTTCCGCGCGTGAACTCGCATAGCACGCTGGTTAGCGCCCCGGTGCGCGTACCGGGGAGCGCTTATAGATATATATATTTTTTTTACCTAAATTACTCAAAATCCACTGGAGCACATATCTTGAGACATAGCAAAGGCACATCGGGCTACCAGTCCCTACAATTTTGCCAAGTTTGGTGGAAATCCATTCAGCTGTTCGGGCTAAAAGTGAGGTCGACCGCCCTATGGAAATTAACATGGGGAAAACACGTTTTAGGACCCCCCTTTTATCTTGGCCCCCGCTTGACAAATGCCCCCCAAACTTTTAGGGAAGGACCGGGGCACCACGAGGCAAATTTGAGGAAATTTTCAGGCAGATTCCTCAACCGGCGCCAAAGTTATTCACAATAGAATGTTGAGATTTTGTATCGAAAATAATCCTAACTATAACTACCTACTGGCGAACGCCAGTAGGTAATATATATACCACCTTTGAGTAGCACGCGAACAGCAGCTTGGTTTATGTATAGGTGAGGGCGGGGATCCACTCGTAGACGCCGCTCCGTACGGGATCTGCCGGACGCGTTTCGAAGCTCCATTCGCTTCTCTTCAGGGGCTTTAACGGAAGCGGTGTGCACAACCGCCGACCCACTTCCCCATTTTATATATAACACACCCACCGATGGGATGCTCAAATGAGACTGTGCATTCTGGGAAGTGTGGTCCGGGAAGCACACAATCGAGTCCTGTATGGACTCCACAAGTGGGCCCGTCCTCGATTCCAAGTACGACTGCTGCTTCACTTTTGTGACCCCCAGGGTACCAGGGTGGTGCATACTCCGCGGCTGGACGGCCGCGTATAAATCAATGCTCGAAGGTGTCCACCTTTGAGTAGCACGCGAACAGCAGCTTGGTTTATGTATAGGTGAGGGCGGGGATCCACTCGTAGACGCCGCTCCGTACGGGATCTGCCCGACACGTTTCGAAGCTCCATTTGCTTCTCTTCAGGGGATTTAACGGAAGCGGTGTGCGCAACCGCCGACCCACTTCCCCATTTTATATATAACACACCCACCGATGGGAGGCTCAAATGAGACTGTGCATTCTGGGAAGTGTGGTCCGGGAAGCACACAATCGAGTCCTGTATGGACTCCACAAGTGGGCCCGTCCTCGATTCCAAGTACGACTGCTGCTTCACTTTAGTGACCCCCAGAACCAGGGTGGTGCATACTCCGCGGCTGGACGGCCGCGTATAAATCAATGCTCGAAGGTGTCCACCTTTGAGTAGCATGCGAACAGCAGCTTGGTTTATGTATAGGTGAGGGCGGGGATCCACTCGTAGACGCCGCTCCATACGGGATCTGCCCGACGCGTTTCGAAGCTCCATTTGCTTCTCTTCAGGGGCTTTAACGGAAGCGGTGTGCGCAACCGCCGACCCACTTCCCCATTTTATATATAACACACCCACCGATAGGAGGCTCAAATGAGACTGTGCATTCTGGGAAGTGTGGTCCGGGAAGCACACAATCGAGTCCTGTATGGACTCCACAAGTGGGCCCGTCCTCGATTCCAAGTACGACTGCTGCTTCACTTTAGTGACCCCCAGGGTACCGGGGTGGTGCATACTCCGCGGCTGGACAGCCACGTATAAATCAATGCTCGAAGGTGTCCACCTTTGAGTAGCACGCGAACAGCAGCTTGGTTTATGTATAGGTGAGGGCGGGGATCCACTCGTAAACGCAGCTCCGTACGGGATCTGCCCGACGCGTTTCGAAGCTCCATTTGCTTCTCTTGAGGGGCTTTAACGGAAGCGGTGTGCGCAACTGCCGACCCACTTCCCCATTTTATATATAACACACCCACCAATGGGAGGCTCAAATGAGACTGTGCATACTGGGAAGTGTGGTCCGGGAAGCACACAATCGAGTCCTGTATGGACTCCACAAGTGGGCCCGTCCTCGATTCCAAGTACGACTGCTGCTTCACTTTAGTGACCCCCAGGGTACCGGGGTGGTGCATACTCCACGGCTGGACGGCTGCGTATAAATCAATGCTCGAAGGTGTCCACCTTTGAGTAGCATGCGAACAGCAGCTTGGTTTATGTATAGGTGAGGGCGGGGAACCACTCGTAGAAGCCGCTCTGTACGGGATCTGCCTGACGCGTTTCGAAGCTCCATTTGCTTCTCTTCAGGGGCTTTAATGGAAGCGGTGTGCGCAACCGCCGACCCACTTCCCCTTTTTATATATAACACACCCACCGATGGGAGGCTCAAATGAGACTGTGCATTCTGGGAAGTGTGGTCCGGGAAGCACACAATCGAGTCCTGTATGGACTCCACAAGTGGGCCCGTCCTTGATTCCAAGTACGACTGCTGCTTCACTTTAGTGACCCCCAGGGTACCGGGGCGGTGCATACTCCGCGGCTGGACGGCCGCGTATAAATCAATGCTCGAAGGTGTCCACCTTTGAGTAGCACGCGAACAGCAGCTTGGTTTATGTATAGGTGAGGGCGGGGATCCACTTGTAGACGCCGCTCCGTACGGGATCTTCCCGACGCAATTGGAGAAGTGTAGCGAGTGCGCACACCGCTTCCGTTAAAGCCCCTGAAGAGAAGCAGATGGAGCTTCGAAACGCGTCGGGCAGATCCATTACGGAGCGGCATCTACAGGCGGATCCCCGTCCTCACCTACACATAAATAAAGCTGCTGCTCGCGTGCAACTCAAGAGGTGGACAACCTGGGAGCGAGAATATATATATATATATGATATATATATATGATTGAAATGGCTCCCGAACAGAGTTTCTTCCTCCCAGGAACCACACAAACGACTCGCACACCAGGGTCCGTGTTTAAATTGCGTTTATTGGCGACGCGTTTCGACCAAACGGTCTTCTTCGAAAGCCAACCACACATAAACACAATCACCATTTTATACACCTAACAGTGCTCCAGGAGGTAGAGGAAACTGAGGTAGGACTACATTTTAAGTCAAGACTACATTTTCAAATGAACTACAAATGAGGTAAAAGACAGACTGTGTGAAAAATCGGTCTCGAATAATTAGGATAGCCATGATTAAAGGTGTACATTTAAACACAAATAAAATGCTTTCAGCTTAAATTGAAATTGAATTAAAACAAAAGCATGGACAATTTCATACAATTGTTCGAATTGTCGTATTAATCAATGCACAGTTCATGTAAGTTTCAAGTTCATGCCTGAAAATAAATAACAAACAGTTGTGCATCGAAACATATATTTCCTCCAAATATCCTAGAGACCAAATATTACTGTCACAAATGCCTGTCTTGTTTGTACAAGCCACAATTAAGGTTGAATAGGGCTGGAGTGGGAAAAAGGGGTGCACGCGTCACGGCCAAGTGGCCAATTCTTTCTTACTGCAGACGAATTCTTGAGTGGTAGTCTAGGAGTAAATTAAGACTTAAACAATTTAAATTGACAATCCTCTAAGGAGGTGTGGGTTTTTTCCACAATCAGTGACGGACTTCTCCAATGCCATATAGGAGCCGTTTTAAAAGAAAAATAAAATAAAATAAAAGAAAATTGAGGGTGCCGAAATTCTTCTTTCAGCCCCGTGAACTATACAAAAAGTGAACCCTGTGCTGCCTGAGATTTGCCTAGCCAGACAAGCCATAATCAGACACTCTGGTGTGATTGTGAAAAATAAAAATTGTGGAATTTAAAGGAAGTGCCCATAGAAGGAACAGGAAAGGTCATTTATCCTAATAATGGTGCAATATTGCTCCCGTGTCTGCCAGAGAATGGATTTGGCAATGGTGTTAGTTAAGGTCTAAAATTCTAAGCTCGGATGTAATAACAAACTTAGCTCACCTGCATCAGAGAGAGCCCTGTCTGCGCAGGATTCGTGTGAGTGAGGGGAAATTGCAAACACAGAAGCCCAGATAGAGGGATCCGGGCAAAAGCACTGAATAGGACCTGTGTGGAACTGGTGCAGTAAAAAGGCAGATCTTCCGGCTCAACATAAGGTTCTTAGCCAATGTGCACATACAGTTCCTCATCCTCGTTCAAACCAAAGGGGTTTCTCGAATCCAGGTGAATGATATATCGGGATTCCAGGACACGCAGCTGTTTGAGACGGTTACCCCCTCTGGGGTTCGCTGGAACTCTGTCAATACCAAAAAAGGAAAATTGGTTAACATCGCTGTTGTGGACACGCAACCAATGTCGTGCAGTGGCATAGGACATATCAGCATTCTTGATTGCTCTCATGTGTTCTAGAATTCGCTTTTTTATCGGGAATATGGTGCTCCCAATGTAGAACTTTGAACATGGACACATAATTACATATACACAATGATCAGTGTTACAGTTCATGAATTTACCTATATTCTCACTTTTTCCCGTGGGGAGAGGAGAGGATAGGATTTAACATTTTCACTGGTAGCACAGGCCTTACACTTGCCACATTTGTAAAAACCCTTCTGTTCTTTCAACCAGTTCTTCTTCTTTACTGGGACCTCGAAGTAACTCTTAACCAGCATGTCTTTAAGAGAACGTGCCTTTCTGTAGGTAACCTGGGGTGAGCAGTTGACCGATTTCCCTATAGTGGGATCACTTTTGACAATGTGCCAATGTCTCTTCAAGATTTCTCGTACTCTACCTGCTACCTGCTTCCACACTATATGTCGTTATCATCCTGACATTACTCAATCCCGGGCTATTGGGATGTTTGGTTATTCTCTTGCTCAGAAGTGACTCCCTATTCCTGGCTTTCACTTTCTCCCTGGCTGTCAGTAATGCCTGGTTTGAGTACCCCCTAACTCTGAATCTCTGGGTCATTGTGTCCTGTGCTCTCTCATAGCTGTCATTGGAGCTGCAGTATATATATATATATATATATATATATATATATATATATATATATATATATATATATATATATATATATATATATATATATATATATATATATATATATATATATATATATAGGTATCAAGGGGGAAAATGTAAAATTTAAAATGTGAAAACCTTTTCTATATTTGAATGTTAATTAAACAACATAGTTAAATATTTGATCATTTGTAATGGTGTATACTTGTTTTTGCATTTTTGTGTATTGTTTTGAGGTTCAAATCATGAAAAGAATGTCCAGGATTTCCAGTACTGAGTCAATGGGGGTCCCCGGGCTCCAGTAATGATTCAGTTGGGGTCCATAGAAGTCAAAGGGATAAGAACCACTGATCTCAGATACATACAAGTGCATTTACACCACTACGGTTGCTTCTCTCAATTAATTGCCTTTTTGTTCCACCCAGGCTTGAAAGAATTTAGTCTGAGGCCCTGAGCTAAAATTTAATGCAGGGCCCTCTGGGTGTGTTTTCGGTTTGGATTAGATGTGATGAGCTGCACTTGGTTTTGAGTATTGAAAAATGTACGCCAGGAAAAGAGAAAACATAGCATCTGGTGCCATCTAGTGGTTTGGCCACATTAATAATGATCATGTCAGAGTTGCTTTCAAATACAATTCCATAAATAAATGTTGGGAAAGGTAAGTGGGGCCCTCGAAAGTGTGAGGCCTGGGGCAAATGCCGCCTCTGCTACCCATTTTGCTCTCTCGTATCAGCTGTGGTTCTTCTCTATAAGCTATTCTCTACCACATGTATGGCCATGATGTTGACAATGAAAAATTGTACTCTATATGATCCCAAGAACGGGACAGCGAGTTCAACTGTTTGATGTATAATGTGGGAACTATCCAAATAAATGTTATACTTCCATTGATTGTGTCTTGACAATTGGATTTGTAAGTACTCATTTATCTGGAATGTGAGGACGTACACGCTCTTTGTAAGAACAAGATACGTCAGACACCTTGACAATAAACTGAGCCAGCAAGATCAGAAAAATTACATAGCTCAGCGGGTAACCGCATTAACCTTTGCATATAAGACACTGGCAGGGAAGCTAAGGGGCCCCTCATTCAAACCACTGATTACAGTAATAACGGCTAAAACATTACCTACGTTAACATACACCAGCGTAGCCTTCCAAGGTAAAGATGCAACCATACCCAATAATTTAACAACCCGCATTTTTAAAAGGGTCTTTCAGCTTCCTCAAATGGCATTTCCAGCACAAGTGCGATTAGAATTTGGATTACTGAATGAGACAGTTGGCAGGCAATATTCAACAATTAAAGTGTGGTACCGCATAAAGCAAAACACGGTGGACTCTAAACTAAATGAGGCTTTGTGGTCAGAACAAGAGAACGGTCCCAATACACCACATAAGCGCTATTTGCAAAATGCTCTCAAATCCACTTGCACTTTGGACCTGTGGAATGAAAACCTGCCTTATGTTACATTTAAGTCCACAATTAATAAAGTTGCAAAATTGCACTTGATTTTGCTTGACAAAAATATGTTGTTCCATAGGTCCCACGCGTGGACTGTCCTTAACAACTACAAGATACTTAAACCAGCAGCATACCTAGATTTAACATACTCTGTCCACCTATCAGCTAATGGCAAATCGTTTTGGTAAATATCCATCACTGGCAGACGGCCCAAAGTGGAAAAATACGGAAGTAAAAAGCTGTCGTCTATGTGGAAGCCCTACAGAAGACCTCATCCACTTAACGCCTTAAACGCAGCGGTTTTTCGCCGCAGTGCGGGTGTTCTAAAGGGTGGGCGGGGCTTCATCGGCCGTTGGCCGACGGCAGCACTGGGGAGGGAGCACGGAAGGGGTTAATATTCATTTGCAAGAAACTTCGGCCTGCACGAGAGACCTTACTAAGAAAAGCTTTTTGGGATAGAGGAATACGAACATGTCGGGAGGCTATAATTAAAGGGCTTGATCCATCTGATACCCAGATGAACTGTAAATTGATTAAGTTCCTACATATATACGATCAGGCAACACAGTCAACAAAGTCAACACAACAATGAGAGGGTTCGTTCATGAAAAGCTTGATGCTAGTTTTATTGTTTTAGGGAGTCATCACAAGGAGGGAGCAGTTGGTCCGGTGCATCTACTTTTATTCATATTGACTTATTGCTGGTACCGAAGGGACTAACATTTGACATCTGTTAAACTGTCGGTTTATAACTGTAATATATGTAGAAAAAGTAGAGTACAGGCATTATTTCATCAAATTTTAGAATGTAATTATGATCTAATAGTGATTTTAATCTGTAAGACTTTTTGGTGCAACTGACGGTTGAATAATTTAGAAATGTTGTTAAATTCTTGACTGCTATCAACAGGGAAGAAAATTGTAATGGTTTTAATTAACCTGAAGCCTCACAATAATCAAACATCAACAGACTAGGCACTGTTGGAGAAGGCAGCTGTCCAGACAGTGGCGCTTAGGATACAAGAAAAGACTGGGCTCCAATTGGAAACACTTGTGAGTCAGCTTGCACTTCTTGTTCACCAGGGCAGCGTCACCATAAGTTCCGCTATTCAGACTAACTCAACATCTAGCAACTTCTCCTGTTGCATGAACTCTCACAGTCGTCCCTAGTTTGCACCTATTTTGCATCCCTCACCTTTGTTTACCCCTTCTCCAGCCCCTTCAGGTCAGCATTCCCTCCTTTTCTCTATATACATAAGGCGTGTTAGGCTCTCTCTTTTGTGTCCCTTACTTTGCAGGCTTTTCTGGAATCCATTATTGATTCCTGGGTTGGTACCAGGTCTCCCTGTGAAAAAGTTCAACCTATTAACATCCAGGAGCCGGTAGACTGCATATTACCTTCCCATGTACCTTATTTCCTTGTGGCAATGTGCTAGTATTCAACATATGTGAACATGTGTGATATGTTAAGGTAACCTCCATAGCTTATGATATTGACAACCAACTTTGGTCTTACGTGTTGCCTGTAAAAATCATCATTATTTCCCTCTTCTTGAATTTACCATTACCAGAGGTTCAGGTAATTTTGGAGGGGGCAGGGGAAAACAGGTATAATGGATTTATGAACAATAACTTGTAGACATTGAATTATACTGTGATATTATTCAGATTTCTCCATCGTATCCTACCGAGAGGCTTTGCCTGATTACATAAGGTGGAATTCCACTAAGCAGTGGTGTTCCTTCTAAACTCATAATCCCCATGTGTGTAATTACTCCTGTTACCAGGCCCATCCAAATTAATGATCCACCCTCTTCTCTCCCTTCGGGTGTATCAGTGCACTGCAGTTTCAACTTTTATATATATGGCTTGGAGCATCAGAGGGTGGACTGGGATAAACACTAATTCCACTGTTGCCAGCTCGTACCTAACACTACTTCCATCGAGTAATGCTGGACCAGAAGAGGACAACACAATGCAAATCACATTACCTAAAGGATGTTTCTACTACTGGGAAACTCTTCACTTATTATAGTTATAAATGAATGAACAGTATAAAAAAGAGAGAGAGAGCAATGCATTTTAAGAACGTTTTGGTGCTCCATTCCGAAACACACTCTGCCACATTCCTAATTCTAGCTATTTTTTTTGGATTGAAGTGCATCATTTAAAAGGAGACTAACAGAAATATGTTTTCTGTGATGAAAGATAAAGCTGGAAAAAGCTGCATCGCATGAGATTTAAAGTGGTTATTGCAAACTAAATGCCACCACTTACCTGTCGACACGATTTAGCCATTAAGACCAATGAGATGTTTATATGTTAAGAGTAGTTTCATTTGTGTCAGTCAAACTTCCTTTTCCATAGACAGGGAATTAAGAATGAATTGACCTGCCGGTATATTTTCCATCAAAGGCACCTATGAAAAAAAAATATTTATGTACTTCTATGCACTACTACAAAATATTTGAATACGTTCACAATTAAAAGTATGCACTACAAAGTGTCAGGTCCGTTCTTCCTCCACCAAGTTGTGCCAATTCTTTTAAACTTTTATTTGAGATCTTGACAGGTGTCAATATTGTTCTAACTTAATAGGGAGCCTCCTTGAAATGTGCAGCTCTTGAAGTTTTTTTTTTTCCAATCTTCATTCTACTGAGCAGACACAATCTGATTGTGGTGAGCTATAAAAGTCCAGGCGCTTAGGAGAAAAAAGGTTCAAATGTGCTTGGCACGTTTATTTTTCATCTGTAGTACATGTGGAGGTACAGCCAACAAGAACACGGTTTTGGATTCTCTTCATCCTCGTTTCAGGTATACTTTTCTTGATTTTAAGTCTTCTTCCATTCTGTGGACATTAAAGGCACTTTTAGCGTTTCCGAAGCCAAAACTGCCTATCCTTGCTTTATTCTTGGGGATTCCTCAAGCAGATACATTTGTGTAGCTAAAGAATATAGTCAGAGATAAGGTGTTCCTGGCAAAAAAATACAACCTTTCCACCTTCTGTAGGTTGATATAGCTCCGGGCGGTGTGGACCCGACCTAAACTTGGCCCCTTGATTTAAGAGTCTGATTAAGTATGTAGGATAAAGCATATTTGCCAACTTGAAGAACAATCTCACCATGTAAGGAGGGGTGGGCCATCATGCAATGTGAAGTACACATGAGGCAATTTTGAATCCCACCCGCCCCCAAGCACCATCCTCCCCCCCAAAAAAAACATGGTGCTGAGGCTGGTGCCTATGTCTAAGGGTGTTTTCACATACTTAATGGACGTCGGCAGTTCAAAGTCTCGACAAACGAGCCGGAAAACCACTATTTTAGTCGTTTTCAGCATGTTTTCCCTGCCACAGTGTGATTTCACCTCCCCTGGGAGACAGTGTGATGGAAGCCAATATGGTCTGTTACACTATGGCATCGTGTGAGTTTGCAGGTTTGCTAAAGGATGACTGTGAGGAAGAAAAAAGTCATGCCATACACTACGTTGAATACAAGTCTCAGGAGCTTGTTAAGGTCCCTATTTCTCCTGATGAGTCAGCCAGCTTGGTGACAACAAGATTAGGTGGGAATATGCCTATGTACATTGTACATAGTTATGGTGGCAACGTTCGTGACCTTGGTGAGCGTGCAAAGAAGTGCTGTGGTAGGCCCAACAGTGATGTTTGCAGTAGCCAAGTTTGCTGCAAGTTAATGAGTTTATGAATGAAATGAAAAGGTGATTTGTATAGCGCGGCTGTTGCCCAAGGGCGTCCAAGCGCTGAGTAGAGGGCATAGTACTCTGAGGGGGGTGGGGTGCCTAGTTTCTGAAAAGGAAGGTTTTTAGTTCTTTGCGGAATGAGGAGAGGATCTGATTAGATCTTAGAGAGGGGGGAAGGGAGTTCCAGAGCTTGGAAGCGTTGAGCTCGAAGGACCTGCCTCCTGCCCTAAATCTTTTGATTCGGGGAACTGTTGCAAGGAGTGTTTTTGATAAATTGACAGGGATGTGAGAGCAGATTCAATTAATCAGGACACTTGTAGCGCGCACTACATACCTGTGAGGATCTCAGGGCACTGGTGGGGGGTTCTGCTACTGATCGAAGAGCCAGGTCTTGAGTAGTCTTCTGACGGTCAGTAGGTCTTGGGTCTGCCGTAGGTTGGTGGGGATGGTGTTCCAGGTCTTGGCGGCAAGGTGGGAAAAAGAACTGCCTCCGGTTGTTGTTCTTTGGATGCGGGGTGCAGCGGCGAGGGCGAGGTCGGCAGAGCGGAGCTTGCGGGTGGGGGTATAGAAGCTGAGGCATCTGTTGAGGTACGCTGGGTCGGTGTCGTGGAGGGCTTTGTGTGTGTAGATGAGGAGCTTGAAGGTTATACCTTTGTTGATGGGGAGCCAGTGTAGGTCTCTCAGGTGGGGAGTGATGTGACTGTGGCGGGGGATGTCGAGGATCAGACGTGCCGAGGTGTTTTGGATGCGTTGCAGCCATCTCAGGAGCTTGCCCGATGCTCCTGCGTAGAGAGCGTTACCATAGTCCAGCCTGCTGGTGACAAGGGCCTGGGTGACTGTTCTTCTTGTTTCAGTGGGGATACACTTGAAAATCCTACATAGCATTCGGAGGATGTTGAAGCAGGAGGAGGAGACGGCGTTGACCTGTTTAGTCAGGGTAAGGGTGGAATCGAGGATGACCCTTAGGTTGCGTGCGTGGTCTGTAGGTGTCGGAGCTGTTCCCAGTGTGGTCGACCACCAGGAGTCATCCCAGGCCGAAGGGGTGGACCCAAGGATGAGCACCACCGTTTTGTCCGAGTTCAGCTTCAGTCGGCTGTTCCTCATCCAGTCGGCGATGGCCTTCATTCCTTCGTGGAGGTTGGTTTTGGCTGTGTGGGGGTCTTTGGTGAGGGAGATGATCAGCTGGGTGTCGTCGGCATAGGATATGATGTTGAGGTTGTGTTGACGGGCGACGTGAGCGAGGGATGCCATGTAGATATTGAACAGCGTCGGGCTGAGAGACGAGCCCTGGGGTACGCCGCAGATGATCTTGGTGGCCTTGGAGTGGAAGGGGGGGAGGCGGACGCTCTGAGTTTTGCTGGAGAGGAAGGATGCGGTGCAGTCCAGGGCCTTCCCTAGGATTCCGGCGTTGTGTAGGCGTGTGCGAAGGGTGCGGTTGCAGACTGTGTCAAAGGCGGCTGACAGGTCCAGGAGGATGAGGGCTGCTGTTTCTCCATTGTCCAGCAGGGTCCTGATGTCATCTGTGGTGACGATGAGGGAGGTTTTGGTGCTGTGGTTGCTGCGGAAACCAGACTGGGATGGGTCCAGGATGTTGTTGTCTTCAAAGTAGCGGGTCATCTGTTTGTTGACGATTTTCTCGGTGACCTTAGCCGGAAATGGGAGCAAGGAGATAGGCCGGAGGTTCTTGAGGTCCTTGGGGTCCGCCTTTGGTTTCTTGAGTAAGGCGTTGATCTCTGCGTGTTTCCAGCTTTCCGGGAGGTTGCCGTTTAGAAGTAGATGTTGGTCACCTTGCTGAGATGGGGTGTGATGGATGTGCTGACTTTGTTGAAGATGTGGTGGGGGCATGGGTCTAGCGGTGAGCCGGAGTGGATGGTCTTCATGATCTTGCTGGTATCCTTGTTGTTGACGCTTGTTCAGGACAGTAGATGGTTGGTGCGTGTGGTGGTGGTCGGGGCGGTAGTCGTCGGTGCGGTCGTGGCGTTGAAGCTGTCGTGGATGTCGGTGATCTTGTGGTGGAAGAAGGTAGCCAGTGAGTTGCATAGGTCTTGCTAAGGTGTGATGTCATTGGCGTTGGAGCTGGGGTTGGAGAGTTCCTTCACGATGTTGAAGACTAAGAGCTTCTTAGTGTTGTGTGAGTTGTTGTCAAGGCGGTCCTTGAATGAGGCCCTCTTGGCGGCTCTGATGAGTTGGTGATGGCTGCGGGTGGTGTTCTTGTGGGCTGTGTAGCTGTCCGGTGATCGTTCGCGGAGCCAATTCATCTCCAGTTTTCGGCATAATCTTTTGGAGGCCTTGAGGTCTTCGGTGAACCAGGTGGCTTTCTTGTTGGTGTGGCTGTTGGAGGGTGTCTTGAGCGCGGCGAGGGTGCTGGCGCAGTCGTCGATCCATTGTCAGAGGCTGCGGGCGGTGGTGTCGGGGTCGGTGGAGTCAGTGCATTGCTTCAGGGCGAGGGTGGTGGTAAGCTGGTCCTCAGTGACTTTGCTCCAGCATCGGGGCAGCAGTTGGGTGCAGTGGTGCGTGGTGGGCTTCCTGAAGGTGAAGTGGATGCAGTGATGGTCGGTCCAGTGGGGTTCGGTGGTGTGGTTGAAGGAGACGTGGGGACTTGTGGTGAAGATGGGGTCGAGCGTGTGGCAGGCGGTGTGGGTGGTTGTTGTCACAAGCTGTCTGAGTCCGAGGTTGGTGAGGTTGTCGAGCAGGGCGGTGGAGTGGGTGTCGTTCTTCTCGAGATGAAAGTTCAGGTCTCCTAGGAGGATGTAGTCTGTGGAGGCAAGGGTGTGCATGTTGAAAAAGTCGGCGAAAGAGTCGGAGAACTGGGGTCGGGGGTCCATATGTTGCATATGTTGACCTTCAATCATGCTTTGTTATTTATGTGAAAATCCATTGTCATGACTGAATTGAAATACATTCGATTTTATTTGTAGCATATGCCCCAAATGAGAAAGAAGGCTAAGAATAAGAAGAGACATTGAGAGAATAAGAAAAAGTAGGGAAGAAGTAACAAAAGACAGCACAAATTAATTTATGACCCAGGACCCAAATTGATACCTGCGTTAATGTATAGCTGCCACATAGCCAGTCCTTAAACCACCTTCCCACTTCCCAGTCACACACTATTGTCAATGAAACAGACCAGAAACCATGAATAAAGCTAAAACAATTCTTAAATCACTCTGACAGTAAGTGGATAGAAATTCATGTTCATAAAACCACCTCATAACCTAGTAAATGTTCTGTATATAGCCTACCAAAAAGAGGTATACTGTGCAAAGAGTCAGGGTACGCCTTATAAGTGGACAGAGGCTTGCTCTAGCAATCCCAAGGTGCTCTCTTACAGGGTAGTGTGGTCGAGCAGCCTTAGGCTTTTCAGAGAGGAGTGTTAGACATATGCTGCATGCACACAGTAAATAAATGATACACACAACTCAATAAGGAGATCCACACCAATTTATAAAAATAACACATCTTCATATAATTTTAGGCACCAAGATCATCAAAATCAGGTAAGTGCGTTTCGAGTTAGAAATATTGACAGTTTTTACAAGTCGACACAGTGCAATTGCCGTAGCGGTAATGTTATCCTACGGAGGAAAGACATATACTGCAAACAGGCACTTTACAGCCACTTACAGGACCAATCTTCCAGACTTAATGAGAGTATGGGGCACGGTCCAAGGCAGCACCAACAGGTCACCTCGGCCAGCACTGGTGCGGATGGGTGCTAAGGTGCTATGCATCGTCGGGTCCCTGTGTAGGTCTGGGAGGATCGGTACTGTCACAAAGAGGCTGCAACCTGAGATGGGAGGGCCAGTCCGGCTAAACCAACAAGGGGGCTCAGGTCTCACGATGTTCTGGGATGTAGGGACACTTTTGGCCCTCTTCTCCATGGCCAGGGCAGCCAGGTGCAGAGCGTGTCTCAGGTGTTGGGGTTTCATAACCAGACACACTTGCAGTAGAGGGGGCCTGCACAAAGAGGTTGCAGGCAGAGTTGGAAAGTCCACTGTTGGCAAACCCAAGGTTGACTTAATCTTGGAGGGTCTGGGGACCACACTGTGCACTGTTAGGCAACTTTGACTCGGGCTAAGAGACACAGGTGTAGTGGTGCTTTCAGGTGTCTGGTTTTGACGGTCCAAAGTCCTCACAGGGCTTCTGAGGTGCCTGCATGATGAAGGGGAGTAGCTCCGCTATACCGTGGGAGTTCCTGGGTCTTGAATGCAGGGCTGGCAGTCCTCCCAGGCTTTTGGAGGCACGGCAGCTGCAGGACGCAATTGTCAGGGAGAACAGGCCGGCAGGACAGCAGGTGTAGTGCAAAGTTAGTCGCTGGTCCTCTGTACTTGCTTTTGTAGCTCTTCGGTGTCCTTCTTCTTTCAGGTCAACAGGACCTGATTTTCTGGTGCCAGGGGCTCTCCTTAATACTAGATGTAGGGGTCATTAGGAGCGTGTAGAGTAGTAGGCAATGGGCTACTTACACCTGGGATCACTATGTGTCCTATATGATCATTTCCTGTGGGAAGTGGGCATAACCTTGTCCCAGAGTTCCTAATTCTGCCATCACCAAGATGGCAGACTTTAAATTATCATGTCCACATCAGTTAGCCCACATTAGGGGTGGAACTAGCCAGTGCTTGAACACCCCTCTCTGACTACTAATTTTCCCGTCTGGCCCCTGGTAGGGGGAGGACACCCCTCACCTCTGAGGTAAGCCAGATTTGCATACCAAATGTGGTGGGATCTTTGAAGCTCCCTGCCTTGGAATTCGAATTTACTAGCCATCCTGTTGGAGGGGGTGCCAGAGCAGGCTTTGTTCCTGACCTCCTGACAGTGTGGGCTCTCTCACTCTGGGGGTCAGACACATGTCTGTGGTAGCAAGCTGGTCTACACCAGTCAGCCAGCCACCACATGATTTTCTAAGGTGCCCTGTGGGTGCATATACTAATAAATCCACCACTGATTCAATTCAATTCAAAGAATCTTTATTCGATGATTAAAAATCACCGTAAAAGCACATACGTATTTACATGAATAAAAAGTCATTAAACATTTTCAAGATCCTGATACTAAAATATTAATGTTAATTTGGGACACAGAACAAAGGAAAAAATGCAACACATTAAGAAAAGAAAAAACATATCATTCATCTCCCCTAGTTAACCTTAAACGGACCGCCACTTTGATAAAATTCATTATACAACACAGTGTAAAAGGGTCCGATGCTTTTTGTAAAAAGACTAGTGCCTCACTAGCATGTTCCAGTTTAGCTTGTTTTAAAACATTTACTAGAAATCTGCGCCTGGGCATAGTAAAAAAAGGGCATAGTAAAATAAAGTGAAGGGAATCCTGCGGAGACCTATTGTCGCAGCCGCAGGATCCCTTCTGTTCAATTGATGTTGAAAACCCTGCTGGTGATGCCAATATGAATGGAAGAAGGTTAAGTCTAAAACGGCACATCGAAAATCTGTCCTGTGCATTGTGCATAAGGTACAAATATGGCTCCATTCCCTCAACGCTCTTAACCAGGCTATGGGCCCTCACTGTCTTTTTAAGCCCTTCAGCCTCAGCTCTACGTTGACCTTTCAGCTCTAAGAAAACTTTCTTTACTTGTGTCTTGTGCTGGGCTACAACAGTTGCAGGGTTGGTAAAGAGATTTCCGTAGCCTAGTTCCTCTAGGGTATTCTTTACATAATTGAGCCATGGTATTCGCATACATTTGTCCCTCTCTAAACTATCCTTTAAGATTTCTCTGCTTAGAGACGCATCGGGATTAACCCAGATTTTTAACCAGGCCACAATTGGTCTAAGTTTTACCAAATCATCTAGGTGCGGCCTCCCTAGTTCCCTATGTGCTATGAAGCCAGCAGTACTTGGGGGTACCCTCAGGATAGTTTTTAGGTATTTGTTTTCCTCCCGTTGGATTCTTGTGGTGTTAACAAAGCCCCATACCTCTGCCCCATAAATGACTTTACAGCAGGATATGGAGTTGTACAGGTTCATCACCTGTTCCGGGCTCCATCTACCTAACCTTCTGCCATAACTTGCAATGGCCCCATAAGAAGCGATCATTTTGCTGCAGCGCTCCTCAACCAAGGAGTTAAACTGTAAGGCACCATCAAAAGTTACACCTAGATATGGAAACGTTTTAACCACTTCTACTATGTGACTTCCTATTGTGTAAGTAAATTTAGAGGAGGGTTTTTTACCAGCCAGGAGCACATAGGATTTGCCCAGGTTAACAGAAAGATCTAGAGCACCCATGAACTTAACAAATCCATCAATCAAGATTTGCAAGCTCCTGGGTGTACGTGCAAGCAGGACCGCGTCAACTGCGTAAAGCAGAACGGGAATGTGACGCGACCCCACCCTTGGGCAATCTGCCTTTAAATCTAACAGAAACTGCTCCAGATTGTTTATATAGAGGGAGAACAAAAAAGGGGCAAGAATGCAACCTTGCCGGACTCCGCTCATGCAGGGAAAAGAATCGGTAAGCCCCCCCTCCCTGTTAAATCGAACCCTGGCCGAGGTATCACTATGAAGTTCCCTTAGTATGTTAATTAGGCCACCCTCTATCCCCATACAAGACATCATGTCCCAAAGTGTCTCCCTGTTGACGTGATCGAATGCCGCTGCCAAATCCATGAAACCCATATAGATGGATTCATCGCTGGCCATAGTGTATTTGGTAGTCAGCATGTAAAGGTTCAGGCATTGATCACTGGTGGACCTCCCTGTCCTAAATCCGTATTGAGTGTCCGAGAAGATGTTATTTTCTTCGGTCCACTCGGACAGTCTATTGAGGATCGCCCTACCCAGGAGTTTAGCCGATACATCAATCAGGGAAATAGGGCGATAACACTTGGGGTCGTCCCTATTGCCCTTCTTAAAAATCGGCACAATTATGGCTTTGGACCAGGACGGTGGCAGGCCACAGGTAATTGCCGTGTTTATGACCCTGGTCATTAAGGGAGCCCAGAGTTCTATACAGCTCAGGAACAGGTAGGGGGGGATTCCGTCAGGGACAGGGGCTTTGTTTTTGGTCAACCCCTCAATCCCAGCAGTGATCTCCTTGATAGTAAATACAACCGTTGAAACCTGAATTGGGGTTTCAGGTGGCTCAACGGAAGTACCGGACACATAGTTATACAAGCCCCTATAATGAGTAACCCACTGTTCTGGGAGGATGTTAGACCCTATCTCCGGAATGTCGCTTTCCTGGAAAGTGGGTTTGTTGATGATTCTCCAGAATCCGGCTATGTCCTTATTTTCCCCTGCTTCTCTTAAGTCTGCCCACGCTTCTCCCTGCAGAGCGAGTTTCCTCCTCTTGGTCTCTTTCTTGCATTTCTCCCTACACGCCTTAATTTTTTGGGGATCCCTTGGTTTGAATTTAAGGCTGCTTTTGAGCTCCCTCAGTGCTTTTGAGCAGTCTCTATCGAACCATCTAGGATTACCTTGGTTCCTTATGGGCGCACTAGTTTTTAATAGGCCATCAATCAGGTTAGCAATCTGACCGAATGCTTCAAGTAGCCTCGGTCCGTGGACTTCTGTGTCTAAACAGTCATTAATAGCGGATTAACCAGCGTCCACCAGGGCCTTATAAAACCTTTCCCCGTCTATTTTGGACCATTTTAATCTCCTGCCCTGGTCTGCTACCTTCTCCGTGAATGTGCGATGGTCTCTACTTTTTGACCCCGCCCGGTACATCAGCTCCACAACGAGTGGGTTATGGTCGCTGAAACTGCTCCATTCAATCCCTACACTAATAATTCTATTTAGCAGGGATCTTGAGACCAGGATGTAGTCTATAACAGATGAGCATCCTCTGCCCTTAAATGTGGGTGGGAGTGTGCCATCCTTCTGTGTCTGAAATCAGTGAGGGTTTGTTAATACAAGGTGTTTGATACCAAACACCATAGATTTCAGTAAAGCCATCATGTAGCTGGGGATCTTGTTTTACCAGTGTATAGCACATGTACTTAAAATGGCCTCCCTGTTCACTTGTACTGGCAGTAATTGAACTGCCCATCACTGGGGCATATCTGCTCATGCAGATCTGTCCACACATAGGGAAATATCCTTTACGACGCAACTTTTACCACGCAGTGCCTTTACAACGCAGGTTTTTCAACGCAAGTAATTACAACGAATTGCGCTGGGGGCGCTGTAGGATAGGTAATAGTATAATTTACTATTCAACACCTTCTCTACTATCCACGGGGACTGGAGTTGGAATAGTAAATTAAACTATTCACTATCCAGCACCCCCCAACGCAAGTCGTTGTAACGACTTGCGTTGAAAAACCTGCGTTGTAAAGGCATGCGTGTTAAAAGCATGCGTTGTAACAACGTACATCCCCACACATGTGGCATAATATAACCTCCCTTAGGGCTGTAAAGCCTGCTGTAGGAATTACTTACGTATACTGCATGCAGTGTCAGAAGGCATGGCACACAGGAATGTGTGTCTTGTCATGTTTTCAGTTTTCACTTTCGTCTGCACCAAGACTCGCAGCCCTCAATGGCAGCCTGCATGGGCTTGGTGAGGGGTCCCTTGGGGTGGCATAATACATGCTGCAGGCTTGAGGGACCCTGTTTAGCCTCCTCATCTTTGGTACAAGGGGTACCATTTACTAGGGACTTGCAGGGGGTGCTAAAGGTATTGCCCATTGGAGAAACAATTGTACAGTTTTAGGCAAAGAGATCTGGCACTGGGGACCTAGTTATCGGGAACCCAGTGCACTTTCCGTCAAAAAACAAAAGGCAAAAAGTGAGGTTGACCATGTCAAAGAGGGGTATTTTCCTACAATGCCCAATAAACCCAGCCAACCCAATAGCTCTTGATCACTAAAGAATTCTGATACAATATGATTTATTTACAATAGTTTATATGCCAACAAACACTGTAAACAACGAACAATCTCATCTCTTCTACCACCATAGACCTAACATGATATTTATAAAAGTTGCCAAATAAGATAGCACATATTTTAACAGTGCAAGATTATGGAAAATATATAACTACCCTGGAAAGCCCTGTAAGCAAATGGTTTGTTTATATTGGTTATTCCAAAATCCTATAAGGTCAAAAACACAGTTTCAATTGTTTAAACATAGGCTCAGTACCTGGTAGTTTGGTAGCTGTTGTACAGATCAGACAAGCTTAATTTAAGAAAAAGTGTAGGATATATATGGCAATACTAAAACACCCAAAAAGATAAAACATAGCACTATACAAATCTCACGATTTTTATAAAAGTAAGAAAAATTCAATGTGAAAAATTACACCTAAATGCCTAAAATTCAATAAGGGTGACTGGAGATTTGCATTTTTAAAATTTCAAGGGAAAAAACACCCAGGAAAAAGCAAAGCATCAATCATAAACCACTCTTCTCTTGGTAGGTATGTTTTCAGGCTGTGATGGAGCAGAGGTTGGATGCACCAAGCATGTTGTCCTGGTTAAGGTTTTTTCCTTGAGTCATTTTTATGGAAGTTGAATTCCTCTAGGGCACAAGGTTGCAGGCTGTATCTGTCAACGTCCTCTTGAATTTGAATTGCCACTGGACAAAGTACCACTGAAGCTGTTAGTTTTGGAAGGCAAAGCTTAAAGCGGAAAAATTCAACATTCATGGTTGCCGAAGTCCTCTCATGGAGGTGGGGAAGGGGGGTGGGGGATACATTTAACACCTTCACTGAGGCTGAAGATCTGAGGTCTTGATGGTCCAAAAAGTTCCAACTTTTCAGACTTTTTGGGGCAGCACCTCTTAGCCAAGGACACGCTACAGCAGAGGTCCAGGTCCACTTGTAGGTCCACTGGTCACTCCAGGAAAAGGCATTTTGCAGCTTGCTATGTCCCTGTAGCCACACAGGAGGCCTGTCAACTAACCCTTGGAGTCCACTTCTTAGTCCTGGTTACAAGTGGGAACAGGTTCAGCCTTTCAGGTCTCCTTGCTGGTTACAGGCAGCAGGTCCTGCTATAAGAGCCCAGATAGCATTCTGATAAGCTGTGGGCAAGATACCACTTTTGATAATTTCACTAGCCAGTGGTGGAGGTGAGTCCTGGAAACTCCCTGATGAATGGGCAAAAAAGTCTGGGTCCAGGTCCCTCCTCCCTTGAGTCTAGAACTAAGACAACTCTTCTCCATGCTTCCTTCATCACTAAACTATAAAAGTACAGGTTTCCCCTCAGTCCCATCCATGATAGTGACAGACGCTCCTAAACTGCTTGACTTTCGTTAAGCTGGATCACATTCCTCACCCAAGCCATCCTGCCAGGCCCAAGCCAATGTCTCTTCTCTGAGCGTAGTATTTCACACTTTAACAAAGAAGCACGGATAGGCTATCTGCAGGCAGGGCAATGCTAATTAGCCTGCGGAGGCTTCAGGCAAAAGAAATATAACTTAAAAAAATACTTTCCAATATATTTATCAAAAATCTAATTTCATCATTTAGATAGGTTTTTAATATAAATTAAAAACAATGGTTGAACCACCACTGTACCTTATTCCAAACCCAGGATACGGGAATAACACATTAACTGTACCTCAGCTTCTTCTTAGAAGAATAAGCTGCAGCTTAACAGTGAAATTTGCTTTTGGGGGCCAGTCACTGTGGAAACATGTAAACATTTTTACATGTTCCAGGCTGAGTACCGCGTGGCTACAAAGCCTACTTAAGGATGACTTACTTAATATTTAAAAGTAGTGTTTATTTTTACTGCAAACAAAACAGGTGATGGACCGAATATGGATCAATGTCACACATTCACCCCAGTCCAAATATCTGGGCCCAAATCCATCGTTTTTTTGCACTCCACACCACCCTGGGTTAGACAATGGCGATATGCAAATCAGCTCTGACCCTGTGCCCCATGGGAACAGTCCAGTCCGAACTACAAAAGCAATTGCCGCCATAAGTGCGCTGGGGATGCTCAGACGTGGGTCCCAGGCACTCCACACCACTGGAGTCAAGCTAGCCGGGCTGATGAGAGGTGTTACCTCGAAACCGGTCCGGTCCTCGGATGCTTGATTCCGTTCTGGGAAGGACATGGCTTTTGTAGTTCGGACTGGACTGTTCCCATGGGGCACAGGGTCAGAGCTGATTTGCAAATCGCCATTGTCTAACCCAGGGTGGTGTGGAGTGCAAAAAAAACATGGATTTGGACCCAGATCTTTGGACTGGGGTGAATGTGTGACATTGATCCACATTCTGTCCATCACCTGTTTTGTTTGCAATTGCCGCCATAAGTGCGCTGGGGATGCTCAGACGTGGGTCCCAGGCACTCCACACCACTGGAGTCAAGCTAGCCGGGCTGATGAGAGGTGTTACCTCGAAACCGGTCTGGTCCTCGGATGCTTGATTCCGTTCTGGGAAGGACATGGCTTTTGTAGTTCGGACTGGACTGTTCCCATGGGGCACAGGGTCAGAGCTGATTTGCAAATCGCCCTTGTCTAACCCAGGGTGGTGTGGAGTGCAAAAAAACGATGGATTTGGGCCCAGATCTTTGGACTGGGGTGAATGTGTGACATTGATCCACATTCTGTCCATCACCTGTTTTGTTTGCAGTTTATTTTTACTGGCCTGCCTGCAGGTTTAAAAACATAAAAGAACACTGGATGGACAGAAGTTGGGGTGATGCCCCAAAACCGGTCCCAGGATGCTTGTTTCCGGTACAGGGAGGACCTGGCTTGGCCGATCGGGCTGGACTGTTCCCATGAGGAACAGGGTCAAGACTTATTTGCATATGGCTGGGTCTAAACTGGAGTGGCATGTTGAGCACAGAATGATGGATTTAACCCAGATCTCTTGACTGGGGTGAATGTTTGATTTGTTCTGCATTCCGTCCATCATCTGTGTGTCTTTTGCAGGTTTAAAAGCACCAGGAGTCATGCTGCACATGCAGGCAGCCGCGGTCCGTAGGGGAGTACCTGCCGGGGCGGTGACGTTGGGAGGGGGAGGGGCAGGGTGGGGGGTAGTAATCTATGGATAATGGAGGTTTACAGGTAAGTAAACATTTAAATAAATCAAATGAATTTCGTTGCGTGCACTGCATTGCATGAGGGGATGCAGTGCACACAACGAAATTCGTTTGCTTTGTTTAAATGTTTACTTACCTGTAAACCTCCATTATCCATAGATTACTACCCCCCACCCTGCACCTCCCCCTCCCTACGTCACCGCCCCGGCAGGTACTCCCCTACCGACCGCGGCTGCATGTAGGCCTGGAACCATGTATACCCTGTCAGCCTAGTGAATGGCACAAAAGGCGCAACAGTCCTAAAGTGATATTTAACTTTCTATGCCATTGACATATTTTCTTACCCCATAGATTATGGCCTTACTGCAAAGTTAAATATGCCAATTGAAGAATTTGCCAATTTCGCCTCATTTAGGGGTCAGAGCACATATACTGAGACTGGACAGCAAAACCCCAGCTTGCAGAGTTCGAAAACCAGCATCACCACTCCACAATAAATGAGGGTGACCCCGTAAAAAAGGTTATTTCTTTTATCAGCCTCTGGCAACAAGCCATGGCACCTTAGATTACTTTCTAAAACCTCACACTAACTATTATAAATATACTTTTGGGGAATCTAGAAGGAAATATAGTTAACATGTTTGGCACAGCATTAGAAAGATGTGTTAGAATAATACTCATGTTTCTGGGAACCTATTAGCAACATAAATGTGGAATAGAATGAGTCAATATAAATAATTAATAGTGAATATATTTATGAGGCATACCTTTAAAAATTGACAGGTGTACAGAACACATGTTAAAGTTTTTACTTTTCTATATGAAAAGTGATAACTCACACTGTCACAAATAACCTGACTAGGAGTAGGCTGGGAGAAACATTTCAAGATTTTGGGCCTGATGTATATCTTGGCAATATAGTTACTCTGTCGCAGCAGTGACGGAGTATCCATACCGCCAAGACTATGATCCACCCATATTTAAATGTAAGTGGACCTCAGGTTTAATCATGGTAGAACCTACTCCGTCTTTGCTGTGATAAAAGCCCTTTAATAGAATAAGGGCCATCAGAGATTGACCTCTAATCCCACTCATCTGATTTAGATGGGTGGAATCAGAGGTAAGTTTTCACTGCCCATCACCGCCAGGAAAACCTCGAGGAAAACCCTACAAAATGCTCCCCTCGCCATGCAAGAAGACTCCTGTGGCAAAGGGAGTATTGTCTTTTTTATTTTCATTAAAAAAAATCCCGTTTTGGGATTTTCTTTTTAAAATAAAAAATAAAACAGTTTGCTGTACGGCTCCATCGTGCTTGACGGACCAGTGCTTCAAACGGCAAAAACCATTGTCAGGAACCGCTGTGACTGCAAATCCTGGCAATGCTTTAAGAAACGACTGCCAGCTTGGCGGTCGTTCCAGAATTTGGCTGGCAGAGGTGCAGTCAAGGCGACGGAGCAAATTACTTCACCGCCCTGACAGCAAAACCTCTGACCGCTAAATTAGAAATCGTTTTTTGTAAAAAATTAGACATTAGTTGTAGAGTCAATGAACCACTCTGGATTCATTCATCTTCTGTACTCAAACACCTCCAAAGTTTCAAATTGTTGCTCTTGTGATGAATTTGTTTACCTTTTAAGGAGCATAATATGTATCTGTAGCCACCCGTCTTGTGGACTAAATCATATCTGCAGCTATATTTTATTAATATGTGATATGTGCCTCTGTTTGTAAGTATGTATGTATGTATGTATGTATGTATGTATGTAGTATTTATGCAAAGGAAAGTCTAGCTGGGAAGAAAAGGAGCACTGTAAAATGCACTGGAAATAGCGGGGCAACAATGCAAGATGTTGAATTACAATTTGCGAAGGAGCCGGGAGTTTATGTTTTGGGCCGGAAGAAAATACATTGATGGGGACATTATCAAGGGTTAATGAGGTGCTCCTTCCTTTCTGAATTGGAGTACTAATGGTGCTAATGTAATATGAATGGACACAATGATTCAGATCCCTGTGCACAGATTGAAATAGCTTATTGTGCGGGATGGATGTGAAGTGCATGTTCATCTGGACTTTTGTAGCGATGGCAACACCATGTAGGATGCCCATCAGTGAGGGCAACATAGAAGCAGGCTCGATATTAACCCCACCTAAAAGGGAGAGGATCAGGGTATGAAACTCCTTTTCTAATGTATCTTTCAGGGACATAGTACTTTCTGTTTTTTGACAGTGCCAGGTGACATAATGCTGTTTTTGACTGCTTTGGCCAGGTAACTTCTGGGAAACCTATTAGCAACATAAATGTGGAATAGAATGAGTCAATATAAATAATTAATAGTGAATATATTTATGCAGCATACCTTTAAAAATTGAAAGGTGTAAAGAACACATGTTAAAGTTTTTACTTTTCTATATGAAAAGTGATAACACACACTGTCACAAATAACCTGACTAGGAGTAGGCTAGGAGAAACATTTCAAGATTTTGGGCCTGATGTATATCTTGGCAATATAGTTACTCTGTCGCAGCGGTGACAGAGTATCCATACCGCCAAGACTGTGATCCACCCATATTTAAATGTAAGTGGACCTCAGGTTTAATCACGGTAGAACCTACTCCGTCTTTGCTGTGATAAAAGCCCTTTAATATAGTAAGGGCTATCAGAGATTGACCTCTAATCCCACTAATCTGATATAGATGGGTGGAATCAGAGGTAAGTTTTCACTGCCCATCACCACCAGGAAAACCTCGAAGAAAACCCTACAAAATGCTCCCCTCGCCATGCAAGAGGACTCCTATGGCAAAGGGAGCATTGTCTTTTTTATTTTCAAAAGGAAAATCCCGTTTTGGGATTTTCTTTCTGAAAATAAAAAATAAAACAGTTTGCTGTACGGCTACATCATGCTTGACGGACCCGTGCATCAAACGGCAAAAACCATTGCCAGGAACCGCTGTGACTGCAAATCCTGGCAATGCTTTAAGAAACGACTGCCAGCTTGGCGGTCGTTCCAGAATTTGGCTGGCAGAGGTGCAGTCAAGGCGACGGAGTAAATCACTTCACCGCCCTGACAGCCAAACCTCTGAACGCTAAATTGGAAATCGTTTTTTGTAAAAATTAGACATTATTTGTAAAGTCAATGAACCACTCTGGATTCATTCATCTTCTGTACTCAAACTCCTCCAAATTTTCAAATTGTTGCTCTTGTGATGAATTTGTTTACCTTTAGAGGAGCATAATATGTATCTGCAGCTACCCATCTTGTCGACTAAATCATATCTGGCAGCTATATTTTATTAATATGTGGTATGTGCCTCTGTTTGGAAGTATGTATGTATGTATGTATGTATGTAGTATTTATGCAAAGGAAAGCCTAGCGGGGAAGCAAAGGAACATTGTAAAATGCACTGGAAATAGCAGGGCAACAATGCAAGATGTTGAATTACAAGTTGGGAAGGAGCGGGGAGTTTATGTTTTGGGCCGGAAGAAAATACATTGATGGGGACATTATCAAGGGTTAATGAGGTGCTCCTTCCTTTCTGAATTGGAGTACTAATGGTGCTAATGTAATATGAATGGACACAGTGATTCAGATCCCTGGTGCACAGATTGAAATAGCTTATTGTGCGGGATGGATGTGAAGTGCATGTTCCTCTGGACTTTTGTTGCGATGGCAACACCATGTAGGATGCCCATCAGTGAGGGCAACATAGAAGCAGGCTCGATATTAACCCCACCTAAAAGGGAGAGGATCAGGGTATGAAACTCCTTTTCTAATGTATCTTTCAGGGAGATAGTACTTTCTGTTTTTTGACAGTGCCAGATGACAAAAGGCTGATTTTGACTGCTTTGGCCAGGTAACGGAATGAAAGCAGCTTTATTGATTATTTTGCAAATAAATAGCAGATGTGTGATGGGTCTATAGTAGGTGACGTCATCAGGTCCAAGACTGATTTTGTTAGGAGCTGCAGATTCGGTCTATTTTGCAGCCCATCAGGGAATGTTCTGTGATTGAGTAAAGAGTTGACAATGTTGAGTCATCGGGTGACTGCTTTTCTGGAAATTAATTTCATACTGGTTGAGTGTAGGATGCCATCCACAAATATGATGACTTTAAGAGCTCTGAGAATGTCAGAGAGGACGTTTCTTTAAGGTTATTTCACTGTGGACCCCTAGGGAGTGTCGCACGGTTGAATGGAAAGAAGGGTGGTAGTCTACATCACTCAGTTGGTGTGAAGTCAGCTACTGTTTATTTTCTCTATGCAGAAATGGATCAGTGCACTGTATTTATTAATGCAGTGTTGAATAGAAAGTTTCATCACTTTGGACAAGGCCTTTCTTCTTTGCTTTTGCTGGATACTTTAATAATGTTTGTTTTGAAGTAGGTGTCTTTAGCTGTTGTGTGAAGCATACATATGGAATAAGAAGTCTTCATTGGTGTTAGATCGTCTTGGAATATGGCCTGTCTCCACCTCTCTTTACCTACTTGTAAATAGGACATTTGTTGTTGTTTTTTCCTTGTACGTTCCAGGACATGGAGGCCTTTGGTTTGATGTATCGAATTTTGATTGAATATTTGGTTTCCATATTGTATTTCATGGGTATGTTTTAGACATTGAGAAGTGAATTGATGCTTGCAGGGTTAGCTTGTTTCCTTGGTGATGTCTTACTGGAGAGAGTCCGGGAAGAGTGAACATGGTGAAATCCTGTCTAGAGGCAACTGCGCAAGTAGCACCCCAACGGTGTGCCAAGTGCAAAAAGAGCAAGTCCATCTATGCCCACCTGCATAAGGCTACACAACTTTCATGCAGATCTATCCTTTCTTCCTCAAACATCAAGGGCCCCTACAGGCTCTAATACACTAACAATCAATTGCTATACCACGTGGTGTCAAACTGACATGAGTTCTGCAGCCCAATTACAATATGTGGCTGCTTCCGTCATATAATTTAGTCAAGTCAAGTGAAGTCAAAAAGTCTTTATTCGGTTTTGATTCAAACCATAAAAGTGCATTTACAGTATAAACAATTTAAAACATATTAAAACACACAGTAATTATAAAACATGAGCGAATAGTGCAATAGTGCAGGGTACAGCAAATTCCATACATAGCAAATTCATTAGTAAAGACAATCAAATCAACAGAGATACCATCATTGGTCCAAACAATTTCTCAACTTAATAGAGAATTTAAAAAATTCAGTAACTTGAAGAATACTGTCACTGTGCAAAAGTTGCAGATACAATAATGCTGGTCTGATCTGGTTAAAATTAAGTTTCTTTAAGAGATCTACCAGATAGCGTTTGCGAGGATATTCATAAACTTTACATAAAAATATAAAATGCAGCATATCCTGTGGAGACATACCGTCGCAGCCACAGGGAGCTGTAGGTTTAATAAAAGCAGCATTTTTTGGTCTAAACAGCTTAGTCATAGCATGCAAGGTTGGAATAACCATGCTTAAATGACAATCAAAAGAGGTAGACCTGACCAGTGCTCTAAGGAACTGTTGCTCTCTAATAAAGCAGAATTGGGAGTTGTTTTTTTGCTTGTTACCATTCAGTGGGATTTGGTATTACTTGCAGAGACCTAGCTACAAGATACATGACTCTCTAGTTTGCTCATAGCCATACTAGATGACTACAAAATACTCTTCTATGTAGAGAACATCCAGCCATGGAGTAGGGCTGGTGGTCAGTCATAAGAAAGTGATTAGGTGCTATATATTGCAGGAATGTGATACTTAATTCCTGGGAACTTTGTTTGATTCTGCCTTCCCTCAACAGATTGGTCCATCATGTTTGTTAGAGGGTAAAGAGTCACTGGTTCCAGCAGCGAATTACAAAATGCCCTCTCAGAGGCCTCTGGACAGACAATGTTAACTTTTAGCCTAAGCAGTTTCAACATTCATATTACTATGAAGGCAGATAAACTTGCCCAAGAGTTTCTAGGTTTCTTTGAAGACTTGGGCCTTGTCACAGGGCACATATTAGATCTGATTCTGGATCGGAATGGACTAGCTTCAGTTGACAGTATTGAACCACTTAGTTGGTGTGATCACTCAAACATTAATTTTGATATGGATCAACCTAGAGCCGTAACGGTGGGTAGCCTTGAACTAAGAGGCATCAATTCTGCATGTGGTGGGCAAGATGGACTTTGGTAAGTTTAAGTAGGTATTAAATGATAAACTAGAGATACTGGAGCAATTAGAGGAAGCTTCATGATTCCAGCAATAGTTAGCACACCTTGTCTCTCTGCGAAGGATACTCTTAAGGAATACACAATGGGAAAGAGTCCCTTTGCATCATGCCAGACTGAAAAATGTTTGGCGGTAGGAGTCTGTTAGAGGTGAAAAACTAAACACCCAGTGATAAAACTCTATATGCTGATAAACACCCCTATAAGATACAACTTAAATCTTGCAACAGTGAGTTAAGGCATGTTAAGACCAACTTTATATGCCACAGTAACAAGTAGCCACAGCCAATGCATTTGATTGCCACCCTGAAGACTTCCTGCCATGCCTAACAAGCATTCTCTCAAGGTCTCAAGACTCTTTTGATGAGGTAGCCACCTTTTCCACCCAAGATCAGTGACATTTACAACAACATTAAAGGTAAAGCGGTTCTCCACTTTTATATCCACCAGATGAAGTATGAAGGAGTCAACTTTGTGAAATTATTTCTCCTACTTTGGTATAAGTCGTTGAGGTCCTGATTCTAATGGTTAAATTACGTTCTTCTTCTGACTCATGCTCTGTGATTGTATTGGGTAAATCTGCTCCGTGCCTATCAGTGACAGTAATCAGTCAATGTAAAACCTGCGTAGCCACTGTGGTGGTCCCTGGTGATTGGAAGGAGGGGTTAGTCTAGCCCCTCATTACGAAGCACAGCCTTGACCTCCTCTCTTCTGAATGACTATCAAATGTTACTCTCCTTCCTAATTTGGGACAACTGTTGGAGAAAGTGGTGGCAAGGCAGTTTTCTAATTAACTTAAGGAGGAACTTATTCTTGAGCCCAGGCAGACCCAGTTCCATTGAGAGCATGGCACGCCCGGCTGAATGACTTGAATGAAGTTCTGGATATAGATTACATTTAATGAATGGCCTTTCTCCCCCGCATTCAGTGCAGACAACCATGGCATGTTGCTGCAGTGATTACAAGAGACAGGTATGAGGTTGGGCATCTTGGACTGTTTGAAAATATTCCTGCCTGGAAGATCTCAGTGTCAAACAGGACATGAGTCAGAGGTAGATGCGGGTAGACGGTGCCATGTATCTTCTTAGGGTTTAAAAAAATAAATGTATAAGTTGGGGCCCAGCTTTTGCATCGGGGTTGCGTCACTTTTTTGGCACATCCCTAAATCAAATGTCATTTGTTAAATATTGAAATGCACTCAAATGTATTCATGATAGACCTGCTAAACGTATGTGTGAGGTCTTAAGAACTGACGCCACATCATGTAAAATCACTTCCTGTGAGGTCGTGGGATGTGATGCCACCTCCTGTGAAGCCATGTGATGTCACACACCATGATATCACGCACTGTGATGTCACGTGCCATGATGCCACTTGCATAATGCCTAACTTGTTTAGTCCCCCCACTTCTGTTTTTTAGGGCTTGTGCACTGGTGTCAAAGTCTTCTTACTTTTTATCAGTGAAGTCACATTTGCTTTACAGGAGCCCCTGGCTTCATCTTTCTCTCAAATTCTATTTAATATCTGTGTCAGACAACTGTCCTCTTTGTTTAGCTCTTCTAGCTTTCTTACCTTATCATTGGGTGACAACACATCTTATTAGGATAGAAAAGTCAGCCCCCACAGTGCTGTAAACATCGAGTTTATCTGTCAGCAGATAACCAATGGATGGGGCTCAAATGTCCAAATGTTAAGACCAATAGAATAGAGTTTCTAGACCTAGGAAATAACGTGCCTTGCTGGAACACCAGTCTCTGGATTAAATGCATGGCTTTCCCTCCTTATTAGTAGGTATTGCAAAATGCCTGGGGGTGATCACTGACCAAGAGGCCACTTTAAAATTTCACGCCAGATTAGTGGTGGCCTCAGGAGGATCTTTCCATATTTCCCACTTCAGGTTCCGGAGGCAGTGGTAGCAGCATGCGTTCTATCTAGGCTCGACTAATGTAACAACCTCTTCTTGGTGTGCCTGCATATCTTATGAATATCCTTCAAAAGGTGCTGAACCTTGTGGTGAGAGTGGGTCATACTCTTCAAAAAGTTGATCACATCTCAGGGGGCCAGCATGCTTAAACTGGTTGGCTGTGGAGCAGAGGGTTCATTCAAAAACTCTCTGGGTCGCATTACAATCTTATACAAGCACGGAAAGTTGGAAATTGCTAAGATTTTGAAACCCTGTACCCAGGGCCACAATCAATCAATCAATCACTGCATTTATAAAGCGCGCTACATACCTCTGAGTGTCTCAAGGCACTGCCTCTAAAGGCCAAGGCAGGCCACTAGAATTATGTCATTCTGCGGCCACAGTGTTTTCCACGTAACTATGGATTTGCCGCTTAATCCATCATGTATTGCATAATCTGCAAACGTGGTGAAAAGTGTTCCTGTGCAGTGTGAGGCCCTTTGTAAAGGTTCGCTGGTCATATTTCAGTTGTTTAGTACTGTAGTTGCTTGTTAAACTGGTACCGGTGATGTAAAATATTTGCCAGACATTGTTACCAGTATACAAAACGCAAAATAAAGAAGCAATACTCCCTCAAAATGTGCCACACTATGCTTCATAATTTGCATTTTTCTGCATAATTTAGGCCTCCCTGTCGCATTATTCCAGTGGCCCGGTCTATACTCCAACATAGCCTCTGTGTTCTGAAAATAACTGGTTCCTACCGTTTCCTCGACCTGGGACTCTGGATTCCTCTCTTATTGGAATTAAGAGCACATGAAAATTGTATAACTTTCTGGCACAGGCTAAAAAGAGATCCCTTCCCCCAGTCTGGTCTTTAAGAGCCAGATCAGACTTTGTTTTGATGGCTTTTAGCTATGTGTGTGAGTTCTCTTTTTGTGGTACGGTTACACCGCAACATTTTTGGCAGCGGTATGTTTTATAAATACAATAATATTAACTTTTAAGAATAAGGATAGGTAGGAGGCTGGTGGAGTTTTCTTCATTTTCGATGATGAGGTTGGATATTTTGTGAATGTAGTTTTGTTTGTCCGGGAAGTCGATAATTCAGAAAGTAGTGTAGGTCAAAAGTGGGAAAATGGCAGGCGATGAGCTCGATGAGTCTGAGAGGGGAGGCACTCCCGAGGAGTCCAGGGATGTGAAGATGTGTGGGTGAGTCTGGTCATTGCATTCTATTGTGTCTCTGGACGGGTCAAGGATATTGAAAACGTGAAAAGATGTGGTGGTGGTCCTCCCCTGTTGAAGAATGCATTGAGATGGAGTGGCGAAATTGTCCGTAATGTCTGTGGCAAGGAACACTGCAGAGAAGTGCATTGACGACAATGAGCAGTCTGTGGGTGGGGGTGATTGGGTCAGGGCTGAGCTTGCTAAGGTTATCAATGCAGGAGAGTTGAATATGAGTGTGTTGTTTGAGAGCATGTGTGAAGGTGGGTATATTACTGGAGGAAAATAGTGTCAAGCGCCCAGAAGTATCATACACAAAAAGAGGGAAGTTGTTGCAATGGCTTTTGGTGCATTTCCAGGCCTTGATAAGATCACACTGGACATTTATCTGGCCTACATTTGCCCTTTCCTTTATAGTCGGGTGAGGATGCTCTGCGCAGTTCACCGTAGAAGGGTAGGTGGCAGAAAAGAATGGAGAATGCTCATTGCCTGCAGGGGAATGTTGTGGACTTGCAGGTCGTGTAACCTGTCTCCACACTCTCTGATCTTCTGAATTTGACTTCTGGTGGTTATGGGGGCCTGATTCACAAAGGTTTTGCTGTGCCATTTTCTTGTAGGACTCATATTACTCCTGGCTGACTCCTGAATTTAAGGAGAACGCTTAGAATGGTCGTAGCTCACTCCTGAAATGAGTATGCAGGAAGTGCCATATGAGCCCAACATTTGTGATTCAGGCCTTGGATTTGTTTCCCTTACAGCTTTTAGTGAGACGAAAGGGAGGCTACTGCATGATCTATTGGGAGTAGGCGGGCCTCCTAGCTCTCTGTGCTTCTGAATGGAAGTTGCATCACCCCTTGAGTGTATTAATTTCTGGTATTGGCTGGAAGGAATAGCAGCTGCTCATTGGCTATAGGGTATTGTGAGATTCAGGTCATGACACCTATCTGCTATTTAATATGCTATTCATGTTTAACGTTTAACTATTGCACTAAGAAATCTTGCTAAAGGATTCGTTTTTGGCCTGTACAAATCAGTTGTCCCCTTTTCCCTTTTACTAAAATTGTTTGTAGAATGTACTTATTTAAAGGGAATTTCAGCCAGCTTTTTTGATCCATTGGTCTGTTGTTGTGTCATTCACATGTTGCATCTGCCTTCTGCAGCATACAGCATTAGGCAATGGGTCAGCCTACTTCAGCCACTGACTAACTTCACTATCAGTGACTGCACATTTTGTTCTTTAACAAGAGGTTCATCCGCATACAAGGTAGTATACTGTGTCACTGGAACCACACTGTACCCGACTGATGAGCTCTAATTAGGGCAAAAGCGGTCATGGGTTGCTTGTGTTTCAGTTCAGGGAGGACCTGGCCTGGCAGTTCGGGCTGGACTATTCCCATTGGAGCAGGGTCGAGACTGGTTTGCATATGGCTGGTTCCAAACTATGTTGGCATAATGTGCAAAATAATGATGTACTAGGATGCAGCCCAAGTAATTACCATTGGCTGAGAATAATGAAAGCATTCCATCCATCACCTTTTTGTATACTGTAGTGTGGCCTTTAAGCAGAAGCATATCCACACACAAAGTAGTATCCAGGAACTTCTATGATAATCATGTGCTTTCTGGAGACGCAAAAATAGTTTTGCTCTAGTCAATTTGTTTTAGATTGACAAGAGCCCAGCAGCTTAGCCTACAGTACTATTTTACAAAATGCATGTCAGAACAAAACAAGAATTGCCAGAGCCAAAAGGGTGGCTGCCAGCACCGGACTAGACCTATTGGCTTTGCCAATGCTTGCTCTTTGCTGCATTCTATCCCTCTATTAGATGAATATATTATAAACGCATCATAATAAGGGTTGATGGAATGTGCCTGTGTCATATTTTATGTCAGTATTTACGTTGCCATTACGCTATGGCTATTTGAAATTCAGTGGGATTAGAATGTTGGTTATTACAACCGTTGCTGCATTCAATATGAGATCGTTTGGCAGTCTTTTCTCAATTACTAGTTTTACCGTTATGCCCTTTCATTCTAGCAGCAATACATTTCCACTATTTCTGCATGAAAAAAAGCACTTAACAATATTTATTTTATTGAGCATTTTAGTATTGTATAATATGCAGTTATCATTTCAAATTATTGATGCAATGTTTAAGTTAACTATCATTCAGTTTTTTAACTTGTTAATGTAATATAATTGGACTGAACCCTGTTATAGCAAATCTTGAAAGAGCCTACCGCAAGAAACTTCACTGTACTTTGTATGCTTCTGACACATATTTTGAGATATGTTTATTTTACTTTGTAAAGCAATAACATCTTTATGTATTTGTTAGAACACCTCTGGACTACTACACCTTCTCCTTTGATCTGTATCCCAGTATTAGAGTCACCTGTGAAAGTAACAAAACACCCTATGGGGCTTATTCACAAGAGGTGTGCGCTGATGGGGCATCACTTTTAAGACGTTCCAGTGGTGCAGACCTCTCAATCATACCTATGATGCGATGCAAAGCCTCCCTTCGTGGCTTTGCATGTCCTCCTAGATATGGAGTAAGGCAAGGCAGCGCAAAGCTCAACGTTGCCTTGCTCTGTGTCAAGGAGTGTTGCAGTGGGTGTTCCCATGCAGCACCTATGGATTTTGATGCTGCCCCAGATTTACAAAATCACGTCAACTGGCGGCAGCAGCAAAACCTCATGGTTCTCCATAGTTGGTGCAACGAGGAGAAATTTTCTCTTTTCTCCACATTTTTCCTCCTTGCATATGTGCTGAGTTCTGCAGCACACATAGAACGAGGTAAACGTCTTTCTAGATTATTTTTTGCAGAAAGGTGCCCATTGCTGCACAAAAAACAATCCCGCCAACAATGCAGACACCCATACACCATGGTGCAAGGGTGCCTGCATTGGCGCTAGGCACCAAATTCTGCGCCAGCTCCGGCTGAAAGGACAGGAATGCACTGTATCTTGTAAATACGGTGCATTCCTGCCCTTTTAAATTGGCATGGGGCAGCGCAGCAACAAGACTTTCCCTCTGCCATTTTTTGTAGATGTAAACATGCAGGCAAGGAAAGGAAAGGAACAGCGAGCACAGTGTTCCATGTTAAAAGAAATAGAATAATTTGCCTTTCATGAGATAGTTTGTAAATAAAGACCTCTATTGTTAATTCTCCATGAAGGATGTATGGGAGTGCTGCGGCACCACTGCATTCCAGCTCTCAGAGCCACTGCTGGCCTGCTAAGTTTTTAGACTTGGAAAATAACACAATCTCCTAAGCAACAATCAGAATGTTCTTAAGATGGTGATTTGACCCTGCCAGTCATGTGACTACTTATCTTCAAGCTTGGACTTGCTGTTTTTCTACCATGCTTTTCTCTGGTGTGTTGGAGCCATGGAGGATGGTTTTTGCTTTGGTTTTTATTAAAGCAGTACCCCTGGGTAATTACAGCAGGCATGGGGGGCTTCAGAAGAGGCAGAGGTGAGAGACAAGAAAGAGAGCAGGGTTTGAACATTTTTCCAGAGCTGCTTTTCTTTCCCAGTCTGGCCCTGTTTATATAATAATTTTACTGCCACCAACCTCCACACTTAATAGCCTGAATAATGATTGTGTGGGTCAAAACGCGCACAGGAAATCAGGTTCAGACATATAGAAGTATATTACTGCTAGTAATTCATACTGAGAAACCTATTCACTCGAAACGGGCACGAGGGTCGGTCCCAGCAGAGCCACTGGCACTTTCACCAACAACAGTCATTCTAAAATAATTTCTTAGCAATTCTACTTATTTGCTGACAAGGATTCAAGGTTTTTATTAGAGATGTAGATCTTGCAATGAATCTACAATATACCAAGTGACATCCATTAATACAACTTTGAAAAGGAGCAAAACAATTTCAACATTTTACAGCTCATTAGTTCATTAACTGGCCAATTTATCATCTCCATTGCTGCTTTTGCTGTTGTAATACCATATTATAAACAAGCATTTACAATGCAACGGTTTCGCCTTTGCAAAAGTTAGAGATATTGGCATTGTAAATGACAACATTTTTATTTATGTGTTGGTTTTGAAAACAGATAAATAAATGTCATTTTCATTCACAATGCCAATAGCTTAATCTCTCGCAAATGCCACACCCACACACCCACAGAGACCCCCTCACACAGTGCCCCCCCACACACACACAGAACCCCCCCACACATACACCCACACAGAGCCCCCCACACAGAGCACACCTCACACACCCACACAGAGCCCCCCCACACACCCACAGAGCCCCCCCACACACCAACACAGAGCCACCCACACAGAGCACCCCCACACAGAGCCCCCACACAGCCCCCACACACACCCACAGAGCCCCCCCACACACAGTCCCCCCACACACTACGAGCCCCCCCACACACCGCGAGCCCCCCCCACACACTGCGAGCCCCCCCCACACCAGATAAGTTTCCGCTCTCAAACCTATCTGCACTCTCTAGCAATACAGCACCCTTAGCGCTTCCCGGGGGTGTCCAGCGAGGCCGAAACATTTCACCTCGAAGAGCCCCATTAAGGAAAACTTTTCATTGCATGTTTTTCTTAAATGATTTTGTTTCCTCTTCCGGATTATATCCGGGGAAAAGGTGAAGGGGTATTGGGGGGTCTGTATTCAAAGTTGAACACTGCGCCCTAACTTTTCCCTCCATTGTAGGAAAGATTCAGCAGGACCTGAACACGTGGAAAGCTGGTAGTAGTAACAATATCACTACTATTATGATAACATTAACTAACGGTCGCTGCAGCTGCTATTTATAATGTTGACACGAATACCAATATATTAATAATAATAATAATATTCCATTCACTCTTAATATTGAAAATATTAAATGTGGCACCGCTGCAAATGGCGACTATTGTCATATAGTTTTTATATGTCATTGGCTAGCGCTATACACATGAAATGAATAGAGGTAACATGTTACATAACTGGCGGTACTTCAAATAAAGACGCAAAAGAGGCCCCTCTTATGCACTTCTATTGAACATGAACATTAAGGACCAGAAAATTCCTTTGCAGGAAAACTTCAATTCATTTTAAATATATTTAAAACCTGTGAGAAAACGAGGTCTGTGGTGCGGAAGCAGAGCGGTGAAGCGTTACTCTGAGGGTAAACCATACATATGTACTCAAACCTGGAAGAACGTGTTTGTGAAATACATACGTAATAATCAACTTAAAAAACAGGCGGACACACATGGGGATGGTAAATAACACTCGCGGGAGGAGAAAACAGCAACGGAAATCACTTCTCGCAGGGAAGATGCAAACGTTCGTGAAACCTTAGGAATATATTTTAAGAAATCTACAAAGCCTGTGCACTTTTATTTTAGAAGACCGGCGAATTAGCGAGGTCAAGGTTCTTGTTTTAGCTTGAAGAATCTGCGAGGTAACTTAAAATGTATTTACATTTCGGACAGAGACAAAATGCACAATTATTAAAGAAAGCCACACGTCAACTAGGGAAAGAGACATCAGCTTGTTATACAGGAAAGTTGCCACTGCTGTGCGACTAAGACAAAAGCAGGTGTAGCCGGAAAAGGTAGAAAATGTTCATAAAATAAACATAACTCGCTCAGTCACATAAGAACATTGTCTTGTGCAAGACGCAGCGACATCCCCCAAAAAATCACAAACACACCATAACTTGCACACACACTGACACACATGCACACACTCATACTTCCACACACACACAACTTGCACACACGCTGACACACACATCATAACTTTTGCACACACTGACTCATGCTTACAAGCAACCCGACACACACAACTTATGGACACACTCACAACTTGCAAACAGGCGACACTCACAGCCACCACTTAATCACACGCTGACACTCGTGCACGCACCCATACTTGCACACTGGCACATTCATGCAAGCACCCACAACTTCACACACACTGACACACCTACATTTTGCACACACACTGACTCATGGCTGTACATACACACATACACACACACAGACACACCCACAGCTTGGCACAGCCAGGGCCCTCACATGCTGCTCAGACAGATGGATAAAAGGCAAAAAGGAGAAAACAAATGAAATAAGCAAGGGAGGGGCCGGGGGGGGTGTCCTGGGCTTTCACCCTGTGCGTAGGACGGGCGGGGTCCGTTAGATTCTGGCCGCTGTTATAATCCACTCTGGATAACAAGAGTATTTACACAACGTCCAGACTAGGAGGGGGGGTTGGTGAGTGTCTCACAGTACAGCCCATAAACGGTCAAACTGGACAGGACCGCACAGTTCTCTTTGTTATACGAAAGTTCGACACTGCATACAGCAATTGGATCATAGGACCTTGCCGGCAAACGAAAATCTGGAAACAACGACCCATAAACAGTAACACAAAACATTAAGGCAAGCGATAAAAATATAACATATTCGTTCCTAATGCAATTTACTGCCAACACGGCGTTCTGCAGACAGGCGTTAATCTGACGTATAGGCTTTCTAAAAAAAAATACAATACAAAAAAATCGAAACCGCTAAAATGTTATACTACATAAAACAAGATAAACAGTCGAACGAAATCATGAAGAGTACAGTAAAATAACCACTCTCTCGCAGGGAGTCTACTCTCTTATATAGTGATCTCATTTCAATTCAGCACCACGCCGCACAGAGCCGGGGGCATTTCTGGTCTCCGGGCTGGAGTAGCTAGGAGACCGGGGCGCCGGCTATGCAGGCCTCTTGCAGCAGGCTTCCCGTGGGCATAGGTCACAGGGCGCCGGAAAGGTCCGAGGAAAAGCGCAAAAAACGTGGAATTCGGAGCATGGGAGCTCCTGAAAACTAAAACTGGTGCTATATAATGAAGTTAACAGCACATACACCATCAACGCGTATGGGAGGCGACAGAAAGGGCCGTCTTGCAGAGACATACAGAATTTGAATGCAAAAGCCCATTCATTGCCAGGCCGGCCCACTCAGCAATCCATTCAACAATACTACCCAACCTAAGAGGTGGGCCTATAGTGTAAACAGGGAGTTAAATACTTTCTTTCCAGGACCCTGACTCTCACATTCTCAAACAGAATCCCGTGTTCAGGGTATTATAATTGGTGAAAAGTGAAAGTGGCATCACTAAATTAAAAAAACTTAATAGGCCCGAGTCCCAAAACTTTTTTTTTTTTACGAACATATGTTAATCAGGTGCGCACAGAAAGCATTACGATAGCCACAAATCGAACGAGTATTTAAAAGGATTAGATGTAGCGCGAGGGTGTTACGGAAGAACGCATGCTTCATGTTAAGGGCAGAGAGCACGTTCTGTTTAGATAGTTGATTAGGGAGTCAAAGGGTTTTGTTTAAACATAAAAAAAATTACATTAGAAGAAGTTTATAAGAAGATAACTTGATTTTAAAGAAATCGTTCGTAAGAGGAATTTGAATAGGGCAGTTTAACGGAAGCCTACCGTTGTGGGATGAACGTCAGAGGATTCCATTCAGTGGAAATGCGCGAGGGCTCTCTCGAGGCATACGCATGCGTGGAGGAGTTTCAGAGTGGATATGGAACAGAGTTGCGCTGCGTCTATGCGCGTGCTTTGTGAGTGATACTGACAGGCGATTTCTCAGAGAGGAAGACGGAGATTTAATAGAAATATTTAAGTTGGTTAAGGAAAGGAAGGAAGATTTGAGGCGATTATGTAAAGATAGATGAATATTAATATTGGTTGCTAGTTGAAACAAGCATTTACAACAAGAAACAATGGCACAAACGGGGGCAGAGGCTTACCTCATGGCCTCGGGAGACGCTGCTCGGAAAGCACAGCGTCCTGTAGGGATTCGGGGGCGTGCTCTCCCCTTCCCATTGGCTGGAAGGTAAAATTCCAGCCAATGGGAAGAGGAGAGGGCGGGACTTAAAAAAAGACCCAGAAACGCCCCCGAATCGCGTCAAGGCGGGCCCTGAACTCAGTGACGCTCCTCTCCTCCAATGGTTGGCCAGCATTTACGAGGCCAGCCAATGGGGAAGAGGGGCGTGTTCAGGCCCCCTTACTACAAACAAAAGATTTCGGCTCCGCCCACCCACTGCTTACGCAGTGGGACGGTAGCCGAAACCTAAAAAGTGGCTTTATGAAACAAGCAATATGAGATGTTCAATGGTCTGACAACAGACCCTTCAAATCTTGCAATGTTTTAAAATGTGTCCTGTTTAAGGCTTACCCTGTGTTCATCTATATTACCCATGGACTTGGTTGTTTTCCAAAAAGAAAAAAAGCCCTGCGGAATCTTTTAACATTCAAGAAATTGTACCTTAGAAAACAGATGCAAAATGTGTGGGATTTTTCTGAACTCTGCATGCCCTTTGAAATAAGTGTTTATTATGAACACTGCCATGTAAATATCAATTTACATAGAGAGTGAAAGATAATATTATTGTGACACACAAGGAATCGTTCTTTCCACCCTGTTTGAATAAACATGTAGCAGGTTTGTCTCGTGTTACCCGGCTCATTCATAGGAGATAACAACACTATCAGGATGAAATTAATACCCTTTTAATGTCTGAATACAACACGTAACAGATGAAACATGGCTAGTTGACATTTCCAATGCTTTTGTGGCCTGTGTTGCATTGCTCATGCAGCATGTATAGTAGCGTTTTATCCATTAACGTCAAAAATAGTATTTTGTTGAAACCCGCAAATTATGCAATACTTTATGAATGATGTGCCAAGTGCAAACAAAATTAAGTGGAAAAACCAAAGACGTGGAATCTCTTAATTCCAGAATTCCCTGTTTTTGTGTGTTTCTTGTATCTAGCCAGCAGGCTTCATTTGCGAGATTATAATAATCTATTATGTTATTCATTTAAAAGATGCCAGTAAATGTGATTTCTTAAGTCCCTTGTGGGTGGAAAACCAAGCATTAAGAGGATTTCAGAGGTCGTGTTAGTGATAGAAATACAAAGTTATTTTGATAACCAATGTCATTGCAGTTTACTTGAGTTCCAGAAACAGACTACTATAGCCGTTTTTAACCAAGTATTTTTGGCCCCTCCCTCACCACAAGTACATAAAGACATGACGCTTTTCCCTGTCTGGTTTTTCTGTTTTTCTCATGCAGACTCACAGCTGAAAGCTGGATGGAGCTCTGTGTTTAACTGTGTTCCCTTTTTAGGTCAATCCTTGACAGCGCTTGCGCTGTCTGGAAGACCTGTTGTATCCTCTTCTATGGACTCTGGCACACCTACCGATTGCCATTGGTTGTTGTCCGTAGCATTTTAAAATGCTGGCTTGTTATTGGTGCATTAGTGTAAATGTCCCTCCTTCGTGTGCTGGGTTCCCTCCCTGGAGATTTCACTAAGAGAACATTTTGTTGGCCATCACACTGTACAGCGTGTGATGGCCCTTCCTCCCTCCTCTGGTATGGGCATTGCAGGTTTATGTTATTTATAGCTGGCTTCGGCAACAAAAACAAAAGCAATCGTCCACTCATCTTGTATGTGAGGGCAGAACAGATCGCTTTTAGGCATTTTTGTGTGCATTGCAGATAAGTGCTTCTGATCACTAAATTGAAATATTTTTCTTTTGCCTGCTCTTTATTGCTGTTTTTAGCAGACACTGCAGTACTGACTAAAGCTGTTACGATTCTATTTTCTCAGTGGATTTCACTTGTTTAGAGTGCCTGTCACTTTAAATATAAATCACATACCCGCCACTGTATGGAGCCCTGCAGTAGGTTACACGAAATGCTTAAGCTTTGGGAGGATAGTGGGTAGATCAACCGTGGGGTATATGTAAGAACACTGCACAGCAAGAGGTAAGTTGGTAAATTAGTGTGCAGCAAGAAAGCTGTTAGACTTATCTTACTACTTCCGAAGGGCAATCACAGATTGTAGTATTCCTCCTAGTGAATGGTAGTATGTCAAATGTAGAATGTTATAATGTCATGTACAGAATGTTAGGGATGTAATAATATGATGTCATTGCATTTATTTGCTTGGATTTGGATGTAAACCAGATCAGTACTCTGGTCAACTGCTACTGTCTGCCTGCTTATGGTTGGATGGGATTCTTTAAGGAATAAACTTCTGAAGATTTGAGCTTCCTGTGTCCAGTCACCTTTGCAGGAATCTTACACTGGCATAGTCGGCAGTCCTTAAGAATCTCAACAAGAAAATATTGGTCAGAGATTTCCTTACTTAAAAGAAATTTGGACTTCCTTCAATCAAGCAATCTTATCATTTAAAAGATATTGGAAAAGTAATTGACTGTTTAAATATTAATGATGGTAGTGTTCGCCACAGTGGTATGGGAGCACTTAGTGTTTTGTAAAATACCCCTCACACACCAAAAGGCCCCTGACAATTTCGTGAAACGTGAGTAAGGTGGGGAAGTTGTGCCCCCGTCCTGAAGAAGGAGCTCTGCCTCCGAAACATGTCGACGCACACATGAGGTACTGTCCATAATCACGACAGGTTTACCTCGCACTTCACTTCTTTTAATAGTACCAGCCCGGGGTCGTGAATAAAATTTTTTTCAAGTACACCCACGAGCCTGGTATTTTTAAATGTTGTCACAAAATCCCACCACGCGCATAAAATATCCCCAATCACATGCACCACATATAGTCATACTTAAAGTGCTCCCGCGTAGTCGTAGGTCGCAGCACGCCGCATCCCGTTAGAGGGGTGCGAAGACCCCTGTGATGAAGCATGACACCAAGGGGCCTTTTGGTGTGTGAAGGGTTTTTTACAAAACACTAAGTGCTCCCATACCACTGTGGCGAACACTACCAAAACACCCCCAGTAGGATTCCTTTTGTTTATTCAAATAAGTCTGTGGAGTAAGAATCCTACTGTGTTACTCTACCTCCCCTCTCTTGTTTATTTGTGTAAATATTAATGATCACATTATCAAGTTGGCATCATCTTTCTATTATTAAGATTTTTTTTTTTACCTTCTTATGAATTCACTAGGATTGGGAGCTGCGCCGCATAATAGACACATCTGACTGTTTTAAATGTAACTTAGACGTGTATCTACGCGGGCTCATCCTTTATTATTGTGATGTATAATAGCTTGATTATTTGAGATAGCGAGTCATTCAACGTTAAAAGGTCGAAGAAAATTGTGATAATATTTGTAACATGGTTATTTCGACCGGAATGGCATTCTCATCAAGATTTGATTTTGCATAAGTTATGGCAGTTAGCAGTTTTTATTTTTAACATAACCAAAACAAGATCTGAACAGTAAACTGTAAACGTAACAGCGTTTCTCTTCGACATAAGCTGTACTGGTACCTCTTTGTGTTGTTTTTTGAAAAGCACTGCCATCGTGTTGTGGAATCCGACCATAGATTCTTCCATTTGTGTTGGTCAGCGTAGAACTTGTCACTGGAAGCGTTCCATGGAGGATTGAATGTGTGTCAGCTTCTCACAACGTAATAGACACACTCCGTCATAATGCTTCAAACGTCATTCCGTTACGTGGCGTGGCGCCATTTTAAAGGAAAGAAATTTACTAGAAGTCGCGGACAATCTTGTATAGGGTATCACAGGTTGGTTCCTGGATAAAGTTTTTTTTTTAAAAAGAAAGAGGGAACGGAACGATTTACGCTCTTGTTTTTGGTTTCTTCGTGTCAAGATTTTACATTCTAGACATATTTTTCACTGTTTTGCATGTCTCTTTGTGTCAAGCCACCTCATTTTCTACATAGTGTGCACAGTTACGTTGATGCGCACAGCATTTAGGGCCAGATGTAGGTGGGAGATTTTGGCCATTTACCGGCCGGTAACGGCCGAATTTGGCCGTTACCGACCGGTAAATGGCCATGGAGATGTAGGGGGATAAAAAACATGCATTTTCGGTAATTTTACCGAATCGGTAATTTTCCTGATTCTGTAAAATTACAGAATCGGTAAAATTACCGAATCTATATATTTTACCGAATCAGTAGATATACCGGTCGGTAAAATTACTGAAAATGCATGTTTGGTATGTAGGTGCCAATTTTAACATTGACACAGGGCTTTGAAAATCGGTATTTTACCATGCAATACAATTGCATGGTAAAATACCGATTCAGGTGTACATGCACATCTGTGCATGTACACCTGTGCCATGTGGCACACATACATGCCCTTAGGGCATATATGTGTGCCACATAGCACACAAGCCTAAAACAGGGGTGCCAGAGGGTGTCAAAGTGACACCCCCTGCACCCTTGCAAAATTCGGTATTTACCGATTCGGTAAATACCGAATTGGTATTTGATATTGAATCCTATGGGCTTCAAGGCCCATAGGATTCAATAGCAAATACTGAATCGGTAAATACCGATTTTTACCGATTTGGTAAAATTTACCGAATTGGTACCTACATTAGAAATACCTACTCTTAATTACCGAATCGGTAAAATTCGGTAATTAAGAGTCGGTATTTCTGATTTTGCTACATCTGGCCCTTAATTCCTTCTTTTCTTTGGGTGCTGCATCTTCAACATTTACTGTTATAAATGGTATTGTACGATCATCATATATTGTTCGTGCGTAGGTGTGCAGCTGTTCACATATCTGCGCTGATACACACAGCTTTTGGGGAACAGTAGTTTGAATTGTGCTGCAATATCATTAATTATCACATAACAAGACTCTCAAAATTTTATATAATTTTGTGAAGACACAAAGGTATTGACTTGGGTCTGAGACTTTACAGAGTATATTTCAACGAGTTTGGTAAACTTTTATCCAAAGTTTTGTGGTTACCAGTAATATTATTGTTGGTCTTCAAAAAGAGATTCATTATGCAAAATGTTACGTCTGCCCCGTTTTTCCTCTCTAATCCTGGGGACCCCCCTATTCAATGGAAAAAACTGAAGGTGGTATTTGAAAGGTATGCAAGGGTGTGTGGATCATCATTAAGTGCTGAAAGGAAATCATAATTGTTGTTGCACTGTCTAGGTTCCGAAGGTCAGGATGTATTTGACAACTTACCTGAATTATCTGGGGAAGATGCTAATGGTCTTAATGATTATGAAATTTGTATCAAGAAACTTGACAAGCATTACCTACCCAAGCTTAGCACTATATTAGAGAGGTATGATTTTGCAAAAAGGATGCAAGTTAAGGAAGAAACAGTGGAAAGTTATGTGACTGATTTAAAAAAACTGGCATCATCGTGTAAATTTTGTTGATGATCCAACATTAGATGAATTTCTCAATATGGCCAAGAGAATTGAACATTCACTAAAATGTGTAGCAATTCTAAAGAAAGATTCTGATAAAGATTGTAAGGTGCAGAAGGTCAAAAGAAAGGATAAAGTAAGTTTAAAGGACAAGAACTTTAAGAGTCCCACTTACAGCAAGGAAAAGTTAAATGGAAAATGGGTAGATGCCAAATGTTTCAGGTGTGGTAGAACTGGAAATTTGGCTAACTATAAGAAGTGCCCTGCTCTGAACCAAAAATTTACTAAATGTAAAAAGAAAGGACACTTGACTTCATTGTTTAACAGCAAGCCTACGTCTAAAGTGAAAGAGGTTGAAGTGTATGACATTGATAATGGTGAGTCAGGCACTGATGATTACGAGTGTGGTCGAATTGTAGTAGAAGCAGCGAGTGATGATAGAAAGAAAAATTGTCCTTGGGACAACATTTTAGTTGAAGGAGCAATGACTAAAGTCTTATTTGATTCAAGTGCGAAAATTACAATTGTTTCTAGTGAATTTTACATGAGTAATTTAAAAGGGTAGGTGAAACTTTTCAAACCTGACATAAGACCGCTAGCATATGGACATATGGAGGTGAACCCATCAAACTTCATTGATACTTTTTAGGTCTGGTGGAGTATAAAGGGAGTTTCATATCAGGGAAGATTTATGTTTCAAAGAAGGGAGGCCGTATTATTAGTCGGATCTATTAAGGTGAATTTGGAGTTTTTCTTGATCCTAATGCTGATCCTCCTATACAACTGAAAGGCTCCGTGAATTCTGTAGCTGTTAACAATAATGATAGTTTTGTCTCTAATTTCATGAGGTGTTATCCTAATCTTTTCAAGAAAGATTTGGGTTGTTTAAAAGGTTATAAACATAAGATTGTGCTGAAACAGGATTCTATACTAATGTGTTCCAAGGTAAGGAATGTTCCAATATCGGTCAGAGAAGACATGAAAAAGGAAATTGACAAGATGAGAGATGGGTAGATCATAGAAAAGGTTGAAGGCATAGAATGGTTGGCTCCAGTTGTGGCAGCTCACAAGTCGAATGGCGATTTGAGACTTTTCATTGATTTGAGGCAGTTGAATAAGTGTTTGGTCATTGACGAATATCCTCTGCCAAACATAAATGAGTTGTTGGTTTTGCTAAGTGGTGCCAAGGTCTTTAGTACGATCGATCTTACCTCAGCATACCATCAAATTGAGTTAGAGGAATCTTGTAGGGATTTAACTTCATTCATTACTCCCTTTGGTACTTATAGATGTGTGCGCATGCCTTTCGGATTAGTTTCAGCATCATCCGTATTCCAAAGAGTAATGGAGAATGTTCTTTAATGTCTCCCAGGTATTTATATGTACCAGGATGATATTCTGTTTTTTGGAGATGATGAGAGACAGATTGATGCACGCTTGGGTCTAGCTTTAAGAAGATTATCAAATCATGATTTGACTATTAAAGCTAAAAAGTGTAAATTTAAAACTAGCTCTATAGATTATTTAGGTCATAACATCACTTGTGATGGAGTAAAACCTAAAGCTGACTTGATTAATACTCTTCAAGGCATGAGTTCTCCTTCAAACAAATGTGAATTAATGAAGTTTTTAGGAGTAGTTGAATACTGTGCAAAATTTTAAAGAATGTAGCAGAATGTGCAGTTAACATGAGGTACTTGCTAAAGAAGGGTGTTGACTTTGATTGGTCAGATTCTTCTGCAAGAGAATTCATTGATATCAAGGAGAAACTTAAATCTGCACCTTCTCTTAGGAGTTTTAACCCAAAAATCAAACCCATTTTAATCACGGATGCGAGTGAAAAGGGTTTGGGTGCAGTGTTACAACAGCAAAATCCTGAGGGTCTGAAGACAATAATGTCCTTGTCACGTAGTCTCAAAGATCCTGAGACTAGATATTCGGTGGTGGAGAGAGAATCTCTGTCAGTGTTTTGGGCAGTGAAGAAGTTGAAGAAGTTTCTGTGGGGAATTGATTTTGAGATAAGCACTGACCATAAACCCTTGGTTCAAATATTCAGCAAAAAGGATCTGGACTCGATTTCTAGCAGGTAACTAAGAAGGTGATAGGATTGCAAGAGTATAACTTTGTGATAAAGTACATTCCTGGCATAGAGAATACTGTGGCTGATGCTTTGTCTAGTCTTACTCCTAAAGCATCAGTTGTAGAGGATGTCGTAGAAGACTCTGATGAATGGGTTTGTGCGGTTGATGATGAAATCATTTCTGAAAAACAGTGGAGTGATGAAATGTCTCAAGATGATGTTTTGAATGAGATCATTGGTTTGATAAAAAAGGGGTGGAGTAACAACAAAATGGGATCTGATGATGCAAAGAAATATTGGACAGTACGGAAGAAACTGTCTACAGTTAATGGACTACTGTTTAGTGGGACAAGATTGGTTCCTCCTATCAGCCTTAGGAAAGTTCTTATAGATTTAGTTCATTCCTCACATTCTGGTTTTTCTAAATGTAAAGAAAGATTACGCTTATCTTATTGGTGGCCAGGGATGGACGAAGAGGTTGAGCGTGTCATACGAGATTGCATTCCATGCAATTTAAGTGATAAATCCAAATGCACACGCATTCAACCTATTGTCTTGAGAAAGCGTCCCGCGAATCCTTGGCAGGATATTGCTTTGGATATTCTTGGTCCTATACATTCCAATGGATCACAAACATTTGTTTTAGTGGTGATTGATATGTTTTCAAGATGGCCAGAAGTTTTTTTTCCTTCTAAGACAGCAAAAGGAAACTTTGAGGGTGCTCCTGTACAGGAAATGCAAAGAAATGTGCAGAAAAATAGGTGTTCATCAAGAGTATATAAACGTCCATCTTATCTTGCTGATTATGTTTAGTTACTTTATTTATTTAGTTAACGAGGGCAGGTGTGTGGTATTCCTCCGAGTGGAATGTTAGTATGTCAAATGTAGAATGTTATTATGTCATGTACAGAATGTTAGAGATGTAATAATTTGATGTCATTGCATTCATTTGCTTGGATTTGGATGTAAACCAGATCAGTACTCTGGTCAACTGCTACTGTCTGCCTGCTTATGGTTAGATGGGATTCTGTAAGGAATAAACTTCTGAAGATTTGAGCTTCCTGTGTCCAGTCATCTTTGCAGGAAACTTACACAGATGTACAATTCCTGTGCGCCCACTATGGTCTCGATTACAAGTAGATTGATAGTTCCGATGCGCCCAGTAACTAGAGTTATCACATCCATTATAATTATGTGTTCTTGTGTTTTATACAACCATTCCTGTACGGTATTCTTCAAAAGCTTGTAATCCACATTATTTCCCCTCCCTAACATTACAGCGGCCCCCAGTAACAGTAGTTCTGGGCTGCTCATAATAAAGGTCTTTGGGTTTCTGGTTTAGGTGCGGGCCCATAATCCAGGGTGCTGGCAATTTAAAGCAACTATGGAGAAAAAATGCTTTTATTGCTTAGTCGTTTTAATGCTGATAGTAAAATGGTACCAGAAAGCTTACAGTGTAGGCAATAAAGACGTTTATCTGCCGGCATTCCTGGTTCACTGAGAGGTGAAGCAGAGACACGAAACAACCAGAGGTAATAGATACGTGTGTTTGCCTAGAAGGGGGAGGGCTGAGAGAAAACGCACTATGAACTTTTTTGCCTACATGTTCCTAGACATTATATGTGTTTTTATTATGCTCTCCTTATCATGCCTTTTGGCTCATAATTGAATAACAGGCAATTAACAGCTGATAAGATTTTTAGAAGAGGACACCAATGCCTAATTGCCACCTGCCAAGACAATAAATGCCTCTACGCTCTGGGACAGATTGAAACATCTTGCTTGATTTAAAAGACATGCGGTCATCAGCTTTTCTTATAAGTGTACAAAATGCTCCATACTGTTTCCCGATACTGTAATAGAACAAATAGAGGACAAGTGCCTCCATTTAAGTGAACAGTTTGTACTCCTTCAGGATAGCTGGTTATGAATGGTATTGATTATGGGGGGCATTAGACTTTTGTGCAACAGCTAAAATGTGCAGGAGCACAAATTTGCACTTCCTCAAGATTTTGTTGCAGGTAGTTGCCACCAACAGGTGTGCAAGGTGTAACAAAGGAGGCAAATTAGGTGCAAAAATGTTTGCTCAATATTATTCCAATTATCTGTTATTGTTTCATGGGTGTAAACGCCTCATTACAAGAGCTGCTGGAGTTCCAGGTTACTGGCCCATCAGAGCTAGATAATAAGCAGAAACATCATGGATCCGGAGAATTTCATGCTGACATTTTGGCTGCTGAAAATCTGAGTGAAACTCCAGGGAGAAATGAGGAACTACTGGGGACCCAGGTGTCGTACTCCCCATTCCTCAAGGAGTCCTCAAGGACCAACTCCTATTCCTGCAATATTTCTCTCCTTCCACCCCCAGTAGTTATCGATGCCCCCGGTATCAGGATCTCTGAGGGGACTGGCAGGACCGTTGCCAGGGCACTCATAAATAGGCAGAAATTAACATGTAAATGTTTTCTAGTAACATGTTTAGTATTAGTTAAATTCATATAAGTTTTGCAAGGGCACTGAGGAATAATTAAAAACAGACACACATCACACATGAGAGTAATAAGTGCCAAATCCTTTTATTTTAATTGCAAAAATGAATCTAATCAATCAGTTATGAAGGTGTTTTAATATTTAGTTATGAATGTGGGTCTGTTTGGAAATGTAAGTAATAGTGTCCCTCAGTACTCTGTTAGGAATAATGGTGCATAATATGGTATTGTTATTAACTTTCATAATTGAAGCAAAATCCTTTAAAAATGCAGACACCAATGCTCCTGGTTGGAGGGGAACACAAGTGATGAAGCAATGTTGACTAATTCTATCCATCCTCAATATTGTCTATGCCAGCACTTTACAAGGTGTGGATCTCGAAGAACAGACCACGATAAACAAACTAGACTAATTTAGCAAATAGTTGTCATTTTTAGGTTGAGCCACGACAGCACGTATGCTGTCTGCAAGACCTGTTATATCGCTACTGTGGGCTTTTGGCACACCCACTGATTGCCATTGTTTGTTATCTGTGGCATTCAGAAATGCAGGCTTGTTATTGGTGCATTAGTGTAATTGTCCCTCCTTTGTGTACTGTGTTCCCTACCTTGCAATTTCACTAAGAGAACATTTTTGTTCACAATCACATTGTACAGCGTGTGATGGCCCCTCCTCCCTCCTCTTTTATGGGCATTGCACGTTTAGTGTTGTTTATAGCTCCCTCCTCCCATCTTGCTATTGCAGGTTTAGTGTTGTTCATAGCTGGCGTCGGCAACAGAAATGAAAGCGATCTTCCACGCTTCTTGTATGTGAGGGCTGAACAGAGCTCTTTTAGGCATTTTTGTGAGTGCTGTGGATAAGTTCAGTTTGAACACTAAATTGATACATTTTTTTGCCTGCTCTGTATTGCTGTTTTTAATGAAAACTGCAGTACCAACTAAAGCTGTTGCTTGTTTGAACTGTAATCTTGGTGATTGTTCATACCGCCTGATACGATTCCATTTCCTCAGTGATTTTGCTTGCTTAGAGTGCCAGTCACTTTAAATAAATGACCACACACCTGGCACTGCATGCAAACCCTGAAGTGGTGAACAGGAAGTGCTTAGTTTCAGCAGATCTCCCTGGAAGAAAGAGTTGCACATTGGTTTTGTAGCCTGCGAGGTACGTTATTTCTGTATGACAGCGAACTAAAAAGAAGTTCATTTTTTATGCATTTCTCACTGGTCTACTGATTGGGTACCAGACATATATCAATTTGGTTTCGCTTTCTGGTTTGTGTGGGAGCCCCGTATTAGTTTGTTTACATTTTGCGGAACTACTTTCTGAAGAGTTTACAAACCTGGTGTTTGGGCTTCAATATACATACTGTGCGCGGGTGGAATGACTTGTTTAATTGTACATATCGCTCTTTTATTCCTATGTGTAAAAATAAATCTTGCCACCTTTAGCCAATGCACAGTTTCAACATACTCTAAACATGTAACTGTAGAAATGACACTGTACCAAGGCGCGGTTATTGGTCATGAATTGTAACAATAAACTTTAATAAATAAACAAATTAGTTTAAAAAAAATACCCATGAGTGCAGTGCAGTCTTCAGGCTGGGGTCTTTACTGGTGCCAAAATTCTCCTTACATTGACCTCTACATTTCCAGTAGGAACAGTGTGTGTGATATAGGAGGCAAGAGGGTTGGTAAACTCATGAGAAAGGTGCTAAGTAACTGTTGGACTTGGCCCTTTTTGCAGGGTCATCCCAGAACGTTTTGCCTTCCTCCTGTATTTTTTCTGTCTTGTTGTTGGTGGTTTTAAGACTGTGGGCAATGTACCACTGGTGATCAGTGCTCAAGTGCATAAGCTCTCTTTTGTAAATTGTGTTATGGATTAGTGTTTCCATGATTGGCTATTTGATTTACTTATCAGACCTAAGTACAGTGCACTATGTGTGCCCAGGGCCTGTAAATCAAATGCTGCTGGTGGGCTTGCAGCACTGATTGTGCCACCTACAGAAGCAGCTTGTACAATGTGACTCTGGCATACCATTGCAGAGCCTGTGTGCAGTCTGGGACTGCCATGTCGACTTTGGAAGTCCACACACTTGTCAGTCCCTAAACCTTCCTTTTCTACATATTAGTCACCCCTAAGGTAGGCCCAAGGCAGCCCTGTTGGCAGGGTGCATTGTATGTGAAAGGTAGGACATGTACTGATGTGTGTGGTATGTCCAGATAGTGAAATGCTGCCAATTTCGTTTTTCATTATTGTAAGGCTGGGGAGATTGTAACATCTTATAAACATAACTGGCCCTGGGAAGAAGGTAGAAAAATAAAGTTTAGTATGCCTGAACTCAGAATGTTAAAATGCATCTTTTAGTGAGGGGGATTTTTATATTCTGTGTTTGAAAATATCCCTTTTAGAAAGTATATATTTTCTTGCCTAACTATCCAGTGTGCCTCTGCTAGGTGTGCATATTGCATGTCTGGCTTTTGGATGACAGAGACTGGAGAGGAGCAGCGGCTCCAGGAGTCTGATGAGCCAGGGCTGGGCTGAATAGGCCTGGTCTGCATTGGGAGTGGTGGGAGGAGTAGCATCTTTACCTGAATAGGGTTGTGACTGCCTTCCACAATGATGGCTCCGCCCCCCTGTGGTGTGTCTGAAGCCAGGGCTCACACTGACAAAGGAGGTTCTTGTGCCGCACAGAACTGGTTTTGGCTGGGTACAGACACTCTCTGCTTCAGAGAACAAAGGATTTTAGTGTATAAAAAGAGGGAGTTTGAAACTGAGCTTGCCTCCTGTTCTGAAGTCTCAGGAACACAAAGACTTCACCACCAGCTCCTTCGAATTTCCTTGCTGTGAATTCCAACCTGCAAAGAGGTACCTGCTGTTGTTTAGGACCTCTAGAGACTGTTTGTCCCTTGAGCTGGAAAATCGACGCAACACCGAAGAAGGGTGTCACATCCGCTTCTGTTTCTGTTGCAATCCTAAAGAAACCATCGCAGCACCTGCCGCAGCTCGAGAAATTTCCGCACGAGGCATCGGGTGCAACGATCTCCAAAGTCCGAGGTCACTGCACCGATCCTGACGCAAGCCTGCTGCGCGGCTGCACGAAGCCACGCATCGTACCAGATTGACGCATCGCATCGAGGCACCAAGAGTGTCGCATCATTGGGGGATGTAGTAAGAAACCGACGCATCACCTCCCAATGCAGTATCGAATCCGACGCATCACCTCCTCTTTGGTAAGGAACCAACGCATCAGCTCCCCTGCGCTGCAGTAAGGAACCGACACATCACCTCCCCTGCGCTGCAGTAAGGAACCGTCGCATCACCTTCCCTGCCACAATTTGATTGTTTTGCGTAACACATCCAAGGTACTTTGTGAGAAACGTGTTGCATTTACAACTTGCATTGAACTGAACTATTTCTAACATTTGAAAGCCTTCTTTTTAATACTGTATTGTGGATTTTTGTTGTTTGATCTTGTTTTTGTTTAGATAAAGATTACATATTTTTCTAAACTGGTGTGGTATTTATTTGTACTGTTTTTACTGTGTTACTTTATGTGTTCACAAATGCTTTACACACTGCCTCTGAGATAAGCCTGTTTGCTCATGCCAAGCTAGCAAGGGGGTGACAGGGGTTATTTTAGGCGTGTATCCCCCTTACCCTGACTAGAAGCAAGGGCCCCTGTTTGGACAAAGGTACCTACATCTGCCAAATAGAGACCCTCATTTCTAACAGTAACAGAGACCGAATCCCTAATATTCAGTATATAAAGATCGCTGATGTGGACGTTGTATGCCATCTATAATTGGATTGATGTTATCTGTTATATTTTCATAGTAGTATACAGATATGTAAATTATATATTATAAGATCTGGAATGTGTGGTTTAGTTGTACATTTAACATGAAACCGTAGCAAAGCACTATAGTTACAAGGGGGAGTTGAAATTTGTGCTTTGGAGCACAATGCCCAGAAGGCGATTATTTGAGCAGGGACACTCTTGGACTAATAGCGTGGATGACATTTTGCGCATGTACCTTTTTTCCAGGATTTCTGTATGTAGAAAATGGTTGGGAGAACTTTTGTAGGTACGTTTTTTTAAAGCGCATTAATTAACCATGTCACCTTTTGCCTCTGAGCAGCTGAGACCATCACAGCCTGAGTCAAGTAGCTCCCTGCTTGTTGCAATCAGTCAGACTTGTAGCCATCATAGTGGAAATTTGCTTGCTATGTTGCTGACGCTGCTACATGCATGACTTTCTGGATGGGGATGGGATGTGACGTTACATTTCTGTTTCCATGCCAACCATCTGTAATTATCCTAACCATGCATCACCTACCATCTTTTCATTCATCTAATCACCCAGGCATCCATGCATGCATTTATACAGGTATCCATCCAGTCAAGCATTCATACAAATATCTATCATTCCACCAACCCCTCCATCCAAATCTACACCTCTGCTTCTTTTTATTTTTTTTATTTTTTAAAACCTTTATTATATTTATGCACAATACACAGCAGGCAGCCTACAACCCAGCGGGCCGGCAGCTATAACACATGAACATTGTGACGTCTCACAATCAGGCCCCCCAGTACCTTGTTTAGGGGTTAAGCTACCCACAGTATAATCCTGTACATGGCGTAGAATCAAAAGACAAGTATTGTATGTTTAGTTTTAGAATTTTGATGAACTGAACTAACAACATAAAACACAGACACATGGCAATAATCAATTACAGGGAATCAAAGGGAGCGGGCGGTAGAATCCGACTAGCATACTATGACGGAGCATATGTCTCGAGATGAAGGGCGGCAAGGAGATTGGTCAGCACATACAATTACAGACTTAAGCCTGGAAAACCAACTAAGGGGACAGCGAGATATCGATGGTGTAGTCTTGTGGGGGAGTGCAGACATTCCCACGGTAAGTGTTCCATTGGGACCAAATTCTACCCCATTTCTTAGGTCGCCCCCGAGCCACATAGACCGTCTTTTCTCTGAACATACACCAGTCCATGTTCTCCTTCCAAGCCGCTATCGTAGGTGGTCTATGGGAACCCCAGAGTTGGGCAATATCCCTCTTGGCCACCATGTTACCAAGAGTCGCCCAAAAAGTCTGGGCCGTGTTGTAGTCCGTAGGTTCCCAAACATTAGGAAGGCATCGCCTGGCCTCAGGTAATAGAGAGACCCCGGTGACTATTTCTATAATCGCATGTACTCTAGACCAGAAGGCAGCCACCTCAGGACACTCCCAAATGATATGCAGGAAGGTTCCACTCATACCGCAGCCGCGCTTACATAGCCCGTCAGGAGAGTAACCCATTCGCACCAGACGCGTATCAGTTACATATACAAGATGGAGGATCTTCAGCTGTACGAAACGGAGGCGGGCGGGTATGGCCACCTCCTTAGGGGAGGAGACGGCCGTTTGCCAATCCTCGTCATCTAGTTCCAGGCCGTCCGCGATCTAAGAAGCCCTGAGGCGCTCAAGCAAATCAGCCCTGTTATTGATGAGCTTTTTGTAAATCAGTGATATGGTACTATCTGGCACATGGCTGTCAAGGATACGGTCTTCCAGCGGCGAGGATTGAGGGATCTCCGTCCCCGGAGGGAAAACGGAGGTCAAGGCGTGTCGCACCTGAATGTACCTGAAGTATTCCTTGTCATCAAGCTCATATTCAATTTTGAGCGCCTCAAAAGTCTTGATACTACCTCTGGACCAGAGATCCTCCACCTTGCTTATACCAATCATGTCCCATTAAATGTAAATGTAAATGTAAACGTATTTGTAAAGCGCACTGATACCCCGGCAAGCAGTGTGTTCTGGCGCTGTACTCATACCGCTAGGGAACCCGTCCTGGCTTTTCCCCGTGAAATGTCCACTCCTGGGCATCCCCGGGGTGCAACCAGGCATCCCCAGCGCTGTAGGGGGCCGTTGTGGAGGCTAAGCAAGCTATTGCCCAGAGTTGCAGCGTGGGACCCATGATTAGAATAGGCACTGAGGCAAGAATATCCAGTCAGCGGAATTTATGAGCCAGAGACCCGCCAAGGTGGGAATCGAACCCTGGTCCCTGGCCAGAACTCTGCATCAAGGTCTGCCGCTCTAACCATTGAGCCACACTCCTCCATGATTAATCAAATCCTTTCGTTCTCCACAAATTGCCCAAACTGTCAGAATCATACAACGGTGTCACTCGGGTTAACCTATCACTCCACCACATAGCAGCATTCGCGTCACGCCACACTCGCACAGATACACCTCTGCTTCTTAAATGCTCACATTATCTAGATGGGAACCAAATAATTACACTACACACCACATACATCCACTCCACTTTATTTTACAAAAGTAAAAAATATTTACATTTACAACGCTAATAGCTATAACTATCATTTTCTAAATAATTACTACACTGCAAGCAAAATAACATAAGTAAAAAACACCAATAGCGCTAATTTTCACAAATGCGAGACCAGTTGCATTGCAAATGCTTGTTTTGTTTTATTGTTCTGCTTTGTTTGAGGTGTGCTGTAAAGAGGATCTGTTTAATCAGGCTTTACTTGTTCACATCCAGAAACCTATCTAGTTTCTTTGCTCTTTCTCCGGATTACCCTTGCCATGCAGGCTGATATCCTGGAAGCCTGGCATTCTCTTGGTGTGCTTACTTTCGTATACAAGGCTTGTCTACCTGTGCTGGTTATGGTGTATCGAGCTTTGAAATTATTTTGTTTAATCTATTGTGCTCTAAAAGTGGTTTAAGTAAGCAATACAAAATAACAGTGAGTGCACATACCAGTCCCGACAACACTAATTACCTTTCGCCTCAGCAGACATTTCCCGCAGTGCTCCAGTAGATGGCATGTTAGTTCTATTTTACAAGATGTGGGTCTTCCAAAATGGTAATAGCACATTCTTTCAACCAAAGTTTATATATGAGCAAGACGTGTTCTTGTGTCCAGATTTTAGGCCTGACGTACAAACCTATTTTGTTGTTTCTAATCCTGAAATTAGCAAAATCACAGCATTTGCTGCACTAAGATCAGAAGTAGCAATGTACCATAGGACCTTAGTGAGTTGGAAATTTCTTTCCAATCCGCAATGTGCCTTTTGTGATACATTTCACATCGGATAGAAAGTGAGGCACAAAAGAGGTGCCCCCCCCTTGTCTTGGTGATTCAGAATGCTATATTTATCAATAGCTTTCGGCTAGAATTGTGGGTCTCACTAGGACGATTGAAAATTGGTCTGGGCACCAAAATAAAGGAGGCCCTCACCTGTGAATCTGATTGCTAAGAAAGTGCCCCGAGTTACAAATCGGGGGCAGTTTTGTACTTGTAGAAACCTGCTTATGTAGGAGTTGTGAAAGATATGGGAGACTGCATGCATTTCCCCTCGTTATCGTTCGTCAAATTACCCCCCCAGCCCCACCGCCCCACGGGTCGCAGCTAGTAGCTACCTATGATGCCAGCCCTTCAACCCTGCCACATTTCCTGATTGCCGGTCCGACCCTGATTTCCGGCACACACACCTGGAAGGATACCGACAACCGACTAGGGGCCAGATGTACGACGGAATTTTTCATTCGCAAATGGGTTTTAGACCCGTTTGCGCATGCAAAAATTCTATGGCCCATGTACTAACCCTATTTTGTGAGTCGCTAATTAAATAGAGACTCAAAAATAGGGTTGGCGACTCGTTATTAGAAAGAGGCATTCCAAGGGCATCCCTTCCTAACACTGAGTCTGTACCCTATGCAAGAATGTTTTCCGACAGCAATTGCGGTAGCAAAACACTTGCAGTTTACCATCCTCTTCAAAAGGGTGGTAAACGGTTCGCAAACGGGACGGGGTCCCCAGGGAACCCCTTCTCCTTTGTGAAAAGGTGCACAAACATTTTTTAAGAGAAGGCAGTGGTCCCCGGGACCACTACCTGCCCTTAAAAAATGAAGTAAAACGATCCTTTAGGGTAAACGGGCTGCATATAAAAAAAAAAAAACTGCTTTATTTAAAAACAGTCCCAGACATGGAGGTCTGCTGACCCCAGCAGGCCACCATCCCTGGGAGTGCCAGCCATTCCCAATGGGGTCGCAAATTGCGACAGCCTCTTTAATATGCATGAGGCATGCAATTTGCAACCCCATTGGGAATCGATAACAGTGAGACAGACAATGTTGTACATGGAAAATTGCGACTCGCAAATTGAGACTCGCAATTTGGCGCAATTTCCGAGTCGCAATTCCTATGGTCGTACATCTGGCCCTAGGGAAGTTCATTCGATCCACAAAATAGAAACTGTTCTGGTGGGACAGCTTCCACTCTGTGAACGCTGGTGGCGGTCTCAAGGAAGGAGACAGTGGTCGAGGGGACTGTTGTGTTGCATCCCAGGTGTACAGGCCCTGGGCCGCAACTAGATGATGGGGATGCAGAATGCTCAAAGGCCTTGCGGCCTGATAATGGATTACAAAGTGTCACGGAGTAATGTGTGTTTTGCCCCAGTCCGGGTCCAACACGCGTCCCCCCCAGCTGAAGGCAGGGAGAGTCACCCATCCTCTTGGGTAGTCTCCTCGCCTAGGCGGAAGAAGCGGGACAGGCCGTCTGCGTTGGCGTGGTCGTGGCCTGGGCGATGCTCCACAGTGAAGTCCATCCCTTGCAGGGAGATGGACCAACGCAACAGCTTCGGATTTTCTCCCCGTATCTGCATCAGCCATTGCAGAGGTTGGTGGTCTGTTTGCACCCGGAAGTGGGTACCGAAGAGATAGGGCCGGAGCTTCTTGAGGGCCCACACTACGGCGAAGGCCTCTCGCTCTATGGTGCTCCAGCGCTGTTCTCGGGCCAGCAGGCGTCGGCTGATGAGGCCACTGGCTGGTCAACTCCCTCTGTATTGATTTGGGAGAGAACGCCCCCAACGCCGTGATCGGAGTATGTATGTATGTTTGTATAGGCATTTATATAGCGCACTACTTACCCGGAGGGTCCCAAGGCGCTTCGACCGCTGCGAAACCCTTCCTGGTTTCCCTGAGAGATGGTCCCTTAATGGGTATCTCCAGGGTGAGACCAGGCATCCCCGGCGGTCTGGTGGGGCCGTTAGTGAAGATGAGGCAAGCTAATGCCCAGAGGTGCCGAGTGTGATCGCTGATCAGAGTGGGCACCGAGACGAGAGAATTATCAAGTCCCCTGACCCTGGTCCAGAAACCTGCCGCGCCGGGAATCGAACCCTGGTCCCGGGCCGTCCTCTGCTCTCGGGTCTGCCGCCTCTAACCAGTGAGGCATCGGTCTGTACTATAAATTCCCGGTTGTAGTCGGGGGCTTGGAGCACTGGGGCGGTGCACATTGCAGTCTTGAGGGTCTCAAAGGCGGCCTGACACTCAGGGATCCAGTGTACCTTTGGTGGGTTCTTCTTGGATGTGAGTTCTGTGAGGGGCCCCACAATGCTGCCATAGTCCTTCACGAAGCGCCGGGAGTATCCGGTGAGCCCCAGGAAGGCTCAGACCTCTGTTTGGGTGACCGGAGGCTCCCAGGCCCGGCTGGCGGCGATCTTGGGTTGAAGAGGGGCCACCTGGCCACTTCCCACCTGGTGCCCCAGGTAGGTCACGGACCCTTGGCCGATTTGGCACTTGCTGGCCTTGATTGTTAGTCCTGCCCGCCGGAGGGCGGTCAAGACCTCCCGGAGGTGTTGGAGGTGTTCTGCCCAGTGGAGACTGCACAACGCAATATCGTCCAGATAGGCGGCGCTGAACTCCTCCAGCCCCGCCAATACCTTGTTCACGAGTCTCTGGAAGGTGGTGGGGGCGTTTTTCATTCCGAAGGGCATTACTTTGAAGTGGTAGTGGCCATCCGGGGTGGAGAAGGCGGATCGCTCCTGGGCACCCGGGGTGAGGCCGATCTGCCAATAGCCCGCAGTCAAGTCAAAGGTGCTCAGGTAGCGGGCGGCCCCCAGGCGGTCGATCAGCTCATCAGCTTGGTGGGTGGGGTGAGCGTCTGTTCGGGTGACGGCGTTCAAGCCCCGGTAGTCCACACAAAATCTGAGTTCTGGGGCGACGCCAGGGGCAGCGGCCTTGGGGACCAGCACGACCGGACTGGCCCAGGGACTGTCGGAGGGCTCGATTACTCCTAGAGCCAGCATTTTGGACACCTCCGACTGGATGCAGGCGCGTACCCGATCGGGAACTCTGTAGGCCCTGTGCCGGATAGGGAGACTATCCCCGGTGTCGACATCGTGGAGGCTTAATGTGAACAATAAGGACCCCCTGTTCAAATACTGAATTTGTAATACAGGGAAAAGAACAGTATGATAAGCACAACAACCAATTAAAAAGTACAAAGTTAAATTTATTCATAAATGTACATCCTCATATTAAAAAACAATTAGTGCAAAATCATGTGAACCAAATATTTAAAAAACAATCAATCACAAATAAATGATGTATTCGTAACACATTTACACAAAAAGCAAGTATAATAAAATAGTGGCGAACAATATAAAACATCGACGCGCGTTTCGGCGTTATCAACAGAACGCCTTCATCAGGAGCCACAATCAATCTGTAAAACATGTATGAAATAAATTAAAAACAAACAAGGGTCATATGCAACTCCCATTATACAATAAACAGTACATATACATATTGCTGTGCTTACATAACAAAAAATCCCTACGAGATGTAGCCAAACAATATAGCCACAAGAGATACAGACTAATCACTTTATATTAGAGCAGTGGTTACAGATTAGATAAGGGAATTGCAAGAACAAGATTAAAGACAGTGTCTCTATAACCTTTTGAGCATTGGCCAATGATTGAATGTAACTTAGCACTGTGTGCTCATGTGAACACAGACCAATTATTTGCTGTGACCTTGTACTAAGAAAGAAAACCTGCATGAATATAAGAACTTAAATCATTTACTGTTGCCTTACCTAGAGGAAACACGGGATGAGTATTCTCTGTTTGTTCCTTATGTCTATTTCAGCACCTATCGTCTGGGTGGAACTATGCCTCACCTGACTGAGGGTGTTAATCTGGAAAAAATATACCCATTATAAATATGTGACACCATTCTGACCTTCCGATTATAAGACCTTCTTTGACTCATAGATGCACTACATGTATATTGCAATTCATCATGATTGTGAAAATCCTGTAATTGATCATATATCATGAAAAAGGGGTTGTGAAGGTATCTCTTCTCATTTTTATTAACCACTTAATTATAAGTATTCATCGCAATCTAACTGTGTCCGAGCATGATCGCTCCGCAATCGTAATTTAGTCTATGGATCAAAAAACGTTTTTTGATTTGGCATCATATGTGTATTTTCTAGAGGCTGGAGAATACTATATTGTGGTATGTTTCGCCGGATCTTACCCGATAATCTTAGAACCTCAAAGGAATGCGTCAAGTTACGCGAACAATGAGCCAGTGTTCAATAGTGCTGCAAGTCAAGATGAAAATAACTTAAATTTTTTTCGGAGTTTGATTCAAATCCTTGATTCGAATTAGAGCATAACAGTGACTTACCATTGAAAAGTTCAGGTAATTACTAACATAATCGGGAGGAAGCCGCATTCAGGACATCGTGGAGGCACCAGGGGGTGACCCCGGGTGTGAGGGAGAATAGATCGGCGAATTGCTGCAACAAGTCTTGGCAGCTGTGGCGTTGTGCTGGGGTCAGGGTGGACGAGAGGTTGACTCCTTCCACGGAGCCGTCTTGTTCTAGGGTCTTCAGGAGGTCGGGGAGGGGCTCGGAGTCCTCTTCAGCCCCACTGTTGGTAGCCATCAGGAGGCTAAGTTCTGAGCGCACAAAGTGCGGCTTAAGTCTGTTGGCATGGAGGACCCGGAGGGGGTTCCTGGGGGACTCCAGGTCCACCAGGTAGGTGACGGGGCCCTTGCGTTCCACTACCTTGAAGGGTCCGGTCCATCTGTCCTGGAGGGCGCAAGGTTCGACCGGGGACATGACCCAGACCTGTTGTCCCGGCTCAAACTCAATGGACGAGGCGTTTTGATCGTACCAGCGTTTCATATCCTCTTGGCTGGCTTCGAGGTTGGCCTTGGCGAGTTCCCTGAACCTCTGAGTCTGGTTCCGGAGGGTTAAGAGGTACCTGTACACATCGGGGGGAGCCTTTTGGGGCGTCACCTCCCATCCTTCCTTGACCAGGCTGAGGGGACCCCGGACGGGGTGCCCATACAGGAGCTCGAATGGGCTGAATCCCAGGGACTTCTGGGAAAACTCCCGGTAGGCAAACAGGAGGCAGGGTAGCAGCACGTCCCATTGGCGGCGTAGGGGCTCTTCCAGACCCATGATCATACCCTTAAGGGTGCGATTGAATCGTTCCACTAGTCCATTTCCTTGCGGGTGGTAGGGGGTCGTAAATTTGTAGGTGACCCCACACTGTTGCCATAGGGACTTCATATATCGGGAGATGAAGTTCGTGCCCCGATCACTGACGACCTCTCGGGGGAAGCCCACCCGCGAGAAGATCCCCATCAGGGCTCGGCCCACCACGGGTGCTGTCACGGTCCAGAGAGGTATGGCCTCTGGATAGCGGGTGGCATGGTCCACCAGGACGAGTATGAACCGGTGACCTTGCGCTGTCCGGGGCTCCAGGGGCCCCACAATGTCGATCCCCACCCGCTCAAAGGGAGTGGTGACGATTGGAAAGGGTTGCAGGGGGACTTTTAGGTTCCGGCCGCTCTTCCCGCTGGCCTGGCAGGTGGGACAGGCCCGGCAGTGGTTTATCACCTCGTTCCTCATCTTGGGCCAGTAGAAATGGGTCACCAGGCGGCTGTAAGTTTTGTCCTGCCCCAGGTGCCCGGCAAGAGGCACATCGTGAGCCAGGTTCAGGAGGAAGTCTCTGAATCGGAGGGGGACTACCAGCACCCGGCTGGCCCCCAGTTCGGCAATCTTCTGCTCACTGTAGAGGAGCTCATTGTCCCAATAGATCCAGTGGGCCCCCGAGGCATCCCCTGGGCTCTGGGCTGCGGCTTGCTGTCGGAGCCCCTTGAGGGAGGGACACGTTTTTTGTTCTTGGCGGAACTGTTCCTGAGTGGGGCCACCTTCTTGGCGCCACTGGGCCAGCTCCGGGAGGTCTTGGAGTGGGTCAGGCTCTTCGTTGTTGGGCCCCGGGGGACCGGGTTCAGGGATTGTGTCTTCAGTGACGACAGGCGGTGGAGGTTCGGGCCACTCGGGTTCGTCAGTGGAGGGGATGGCGCGGGCGGCCATGGATCGGGTCGTCGCACAGACCCATTCAGGAAGTCCAAGCATCCCCAGGTGCTCTCTTCGTTCAACGGCTGCCCAGGGGGAGCTCTCGAGATCGTTCCCCAGGAGGCAGTCCACGGGGGCATCGTCTCGGACGGTCACTTTCAGCATGCCCGACACTCCCCCCCACTCGAAGGGGACGCGGGCCATCTGGCACAGGCTTTCGGAGTTGTCCGCAGACCGCACTGGACACAGTACGTTGGGCAAGATTTGATCGGGGGTTACCAGATGGCAACGGACGGCGGTCACACTGGCCCCTGTGTCGCGGAGGGCTTCGGCCCGGTGTCCATTAATGGTGACCCACTGGCTGTACTTTTGCGTGTTGGCTGGGATGGGGGCCCGCGGGACCATGTCCCTTTCCCCTAGACATACCAGGGACATGGCTGCAGGTTCCCACTCTGTCTGGTATTGTTCGCAATCTACGGCTTCTTCTTCGCCTTGTTCTTCTCCGAGGGCGACGGCGGTGATCTGGCGGTTCATTGGACCCGGGGCATTGCCTGACTGGTTTCTCGGACAGTTGGGGTCATTGGCGTAATGGCCGGGCCGCTGGCATTTGTGGCAGACAATGTTGGAGCGGAATCCCGGTCGCGTCGGAGGACTTCCTCTTCCGGCCGGGGACCGGGGGTTGCTAGTCGGGGGCATCGTGGCGATGTCCCTGCCCGACCCTGGCCTCCTCCTCCTCCTCGCGGACGGTGGGACCCCTGGGAGGCTTTGTTTTGTTCGCCCGGCCAATTCCGGGGGACCCGGGTGCTCTCCCATCGATCCGCTTCGATGGCGAGTTTCCGGGGCTCGGTCAGCTTGCTGTCGAGGAGATGCTGCCTTAGTTCAACGAAACAATTATTGGAGAGGTGCTCCCACACGATGAGATCGACCAATTGTTCGTAGGTGGTGACCTGGCTGCCTTTGATCCACCCCTCTAAGGCTCGGCTAAAAAAGTTCACATATTCCACCCAGGTGGTACCGGGGATTCTTTTACAGTCGCGGAATCGCTGCCGGTACATCTCGGGGGTGAGCCCATAGCGAGTGAGAAGGGCGGCTTTCATGTGCTCGTAGGAGGTCATCTCTGCGTCGGGGAGTTGTAGCAGGGCATCTCTTCCTTCGTTGACGAATCTCCCCCACAACCCGGCTCCCCAGTCTTTTCGCGGGATATGGTGGGAGATCATGGCTACCTCGTAGGCCTTGAACCATTGCTGGATGTCGTCGTTCCGGTAGTACTCTCGGACGACGTCTTTGGGAATGTGGACCTTGGTGTCCGTAGGGGGAGCGGAGCTCTGGTTCTCGGGGACGCCGAGGTCCTTGTTTTGTCTTCGAATCTCTAGTTCTTTTAAACTGCGCTCATGTTCGTACGCTAGCTTTTTCTCCTCCAGCTCCCTCTGGCTTTTCTTCTCTTCTCGTTCTCCCTGTAGTCGTAAGTGTTCGAGGGCTATCTATTTTTCCGCTAGTTTCAGTTCCCCATCTAAGCGTAGTCGAGCCAGTTCCAACTCGTGGAGCCGGCTCCTCTCCCGTTCCCGGGCCTCCTCGGGAGAGAGGCCCGCTCTTCTTTCTTCTTCGGGGGTTGCAATTGTTTCTGTGGTCTCGATGTTTTCGTTTTAGGGTGGGGACGCTCCCGTCTCCACCCAAGACTCCAAGGCGTGCTTGAGGTCGTCTTTGGTGCTCAGTCCCGTGGTAGCGATACCCCAGTCTATGCAGAATTGCTTCAATTACTTGTGGCTGTATTCTTCCAGCCATTCCATCTGGAATTTTGCGGTTGTTCCGGTTTCTTTCGTTGACATGGTTGCTGTGTGTAGTGGGGCTAGTTACTCTCCGTACGATTATGCGTCGGCTCGAATCCCGCCGCTGCCACCAATGTTAGAAGGGGACCCTAAGGGTCGGCCGAGCAAGGGGGAGAGGCCTCCTGGCGAGGGCCCTCTCCTTAGATCATACGGACGTGCAACTACTCCCCCCACAGATGGACGCCACACAAAGATAGGTTCTGCACACTTTTATCGGTATTCTTAAGCAGGTTATACTTGACGATACAGCAGGAGCAGGATACTGTGATCCCTTCAATTCTAGTCTCTGGGAGGAAAGGGGTAGCGGGACAGTCTCGGTACCGGTCTGGTACAGGGATATCTGGCGTACAGCTCTCAATCCTCGAGCTGGAGGGTTCTCAGGTAGGGGCCGCGGCAGCGCCGGCAGGCCTTCAAGGATAGTTCACGAAGATGAGCCGCGGCAGCGCCAGCAGGCCTTCAAAGATGGTTCACGAAGATGAGCCGCGGCAGCGCCAGCAGGCCTTCAAAGATGGTTCACGAAGATGAGCCACGGCAGCGCCAGCAGGCCTTCAAGGATTGTTCACGGAGATGAGCCGCGGCAGCACCAGCAGGCCTTCAAAGAAGGTTCACGAAGATGAGCCGCGGCAGCGCCAGCAGGCCTTCAAGGATGGTTCACGGAGAGGAGCCACGGCAGCGCCAGCAGGCCTCCAAGGATGAGTTCATCTAGGTGCCTCTCGACTCCAGGATACAACTGCCTTCCTGCTCTGGAGCTACCCCAGTTAAGGTCTGGTGCACTTTGATGTACGGACCCTCGCACTTGGAGGTCGGGGGGTCCGGGATGAGGGAGTCCAGACACCCAGCAGGGGGGTGGAGCCAGCGCCCAGGGAGGCTGGGGGCAATCTAAACCAGGCGGAGGGGAGCCATCGACAATCCTTCTCCCATTGACTCGCCAAGTGGTCTCTTTACCCCCTGGGGGGATGGTGGTGCCTCGATGTCGGGGCTTGGCTGGGCCGGAGGCGGAGGTCGACCCGAGGCCACGAGGCCTGGTCGTGGAGGGTCCAGGATGGCGGCTGGGCCGGGGACGGTGGTTCGGGAAAGGGCCCGGGCCAGCCGAGAAGGTTGCGGATGCGAGTCTAAGTTCCGTCGGGGAAGAGCTGGGGGTGACCCGGAGGGCTGAAGGTGCGGTTCTTGTCTGGGGAACAGGGGTAGCAGTAGTCTGGGACCCGCCATGCGGGGAGGGGTCGGGCCACGCCACGAGGCCGGTCCAACAGGACCCTGATCCCAAGAAATTAGATCACTTCTGGAACAAGAAACCTTTTGCCAAGGAGAAGAACCAAGGAAGCTGTAGGAGTTGTACTGCCCCTCTGCTAGTGTGCTGTTTGCTGGATTGGCCTGCAGTGGTTGCTTCATTGCCAAGGAAAAGAGAAGGAACTTTTTAAGGACTTTCATCATCTTCAGAATATTCTCCAAGGGCTTGAACTGTGCTTACCTCCTGCTGAAGTCTCAGGGACAAAAGACTTAATCTTCAGCTCCCCTCTGAATTTCCTTGCTGGGAATTCTCAACTCCAGACATTTGCGTGTCGCAGGGACCTGGAAGCGCAACGCATCGAGAAGAAGCGTGTCGCCGCCGCAGCTGAAATCGTCGCATCACCGGAAAAGCGAGCCTTCGGCGCATCTCCTTGGAAGCGTGTGTTCATCGAAGCTGCCTGCTGTCGCATCACCGGAGAAGCGTGACCCCATTGAGAGAGTCACCATCGCATCACCAGAGAAGCGTGTCGCAGGGCCTGTCGTGGCTCCAAAGTACAGAGTCGTCGCAAGGCTGCCAGGGCGTCATCGCATAGTCATTGCAGCATCATCGCCGCATCAAGGGCGCCATCTTCTTGCATGGCAACGGATCATCGCATCGCATCAAGGCTCCATCTTGCGCACTGCAACGGGCCCGCAGGCCGAGAATCTACACATCACTTCCACACCGGTAAGGATTACGACGCATCCCCTACACTGCACAAGCATTGAGGTACGATGCATCATTTCCCCGGATCATGGAACCAACGCATCTCCCCTTTTGCGAGCCTTTTGTTTACTTTGCGTTACGCATTCAGATACTTTGTTGAGAACTTTGTTGCATCTAACATCAACTTGAAATAAGTAACTTTGATCATCTTTTAAGCAATCTTAAGTGCAGTATTGTGGATTTTTGTCGTTTGTGGTCTTGTGTTTAAGTCTATATAAGAATGCCTATTTTTATAAAACCTGTGTTGTGTCCATCTGTAATGTTTACACTGTATATATTCACAAATGCTTAACACACTACCTCTGAGATAAGTCTGTCTGCTCGTGCCAAGCAACAAAGGGGGTGGGCAGGGGTTATTAAGGAGTGGAATCCCCTTATCCTGACTTAGAAGTAAGGGTCCCTATTTGGACAAAGGTGAATACCATTGACAACTAGAGACTACCAGATCTAACAGAGCGCTACTGGCCTCACTGACTGATCAATTTGTAGGTGGCTCTCTTTTCCCTTTAGGCACCCTATTCCTTTAAAAACTGTAGGAAATTCGCTCAGAATTTGAGTGATGGCCTCCTGATGGATTCCAAAAGCCATGGTTATGATGCCTAAATCTTCACCTCTGAACAGCCTAGGAGCATGCCGTGGCCTTCCTCTGTGACATATATATATAGGAGTCCATTGAGCGGGCGCCATAAGTTATGGCAGCCTTGAATTTTCCTCTCATCACAAGAGTTTTACTCTGGCCATAGGCGGACACCTTAATCATCACAGGTGCAATTTTGGGGTGGGTCTAATGGTATAGTAAACCTCAGCGGACATGATGTTGTTGGTCGCCCCGGTATCTACCACAGCAGTGGTGAGATGATCTCTGACCCGTTTCTGGCATTGCAGTAGGCGAAGAATGGTTTGAGCAGCGTTACCAATGGTGAAGACAGAGTGGGTGGTATGTTCCTTGGTTTCGTCATCATCCATGTCACTGCTTCTCTCTCTTACTTCTGGGAGAACGTTTTCTGCCCTCATTCCTGTCATGAGTGATGGACTCTCATGAAATGATTGAGTTTTACACACCCTGCGCACATGTTCGCCATGGTGTTGAGATGAATGATGTGTACCCTGGACTATCACTTGATTAATTACTCCTCTTTTGCTGTTCTAGAGAGAATACGACTACCAATTCTCCAGCCCTCAAGCTCCAGTAATGGGACAGCCTTCTCAATGACACTTTATTATTATTTTTTTATTTTGCCTGCCAGCACACCCTGCTATAGGGACAATTCAAATGTGCAAGGCCTCCTCTCCAGCCACTGTGTTCATTGCTTCCAATGTGCGGACCAGTTAAATATTTGCTGGTTTTCTTTCTCTTTTTTTGTTTTGTTTTTTCACTTGCCTGAGCATGCCAGCAGGCGGTGCCTCGCCAAGTGTTCATCCCTCTGATGACTGACTCAACCTCTGATCAGTATTGCACAGTCACAGCACCGAAGCTCCACACACTTTGCAAGGAGAGCGGGTGGCCTCTGATGACTATCTGACACCTTCCCTTGTCGTTATTGCATCCCCACTAACTCTTTGTCCCTTTGCATCCCCACTATCCCCATGTCAGGTTGTTCCTGACTTCTGAAACTTCATTGTCCACCAGCTCTCTGTTTTCCATGTATTCCCCATTCCCCACTGCCCTACCTCTGTTGTGCACGTGCTTCCCTATCCCATCCTGCACACCCTCAATTTTCTGTGTGCTTCTCCATCCTCTCCCCCCCACCCTCCATTGTCAGCTGCTGAGCCAGCCCATACCGCACACTCTCTGTAGTCAGCTTGCTGCCCCATCCCCTCCCATCTACTCTCTGTTGTCAGCTTGCTTCCCCAGCTCTCCCACCCAACTCTCCATTGTCAGCCTGCTGCTTCGGCACCTCCTGCTCACCCTCCAATGTCAGCTTGCTGCCCATCCCATCCCATCCCACCCCTTGTAGTCAGCTTGCTACGCCATCCCCTCCTAGTCACCCTCCTTTGTCAGCTTGCTTGCCCATCGCCTCTGGTCCACCCTCCTTTGTCAGCTTGCTCTCCCAGACCCTCGCACGCACCCTTCAATGTTAGCCTAATTCTCCAGGCACTCCCGTTCACCTTACATTGTCGCTTTGTTTCCTCACGCCCTGCCGCCCACTCTTCGTTGTTAGCATTCTTCCTCAGCCCCTCTCACCCACTCTCAGTCTTCAGCTTGCTTCCCCATCCCCTTCCTCCATTGTCAGTTCACTTCCCTTGCACGGGTCTGGACTGGCCCACCGGGCACAAGGAATTTCTGTGGGCTGGCGGGGTGGGGACGGTTTCACTACCATAGGAGATTGGTTTTGTTCCCACTTGCAGTGCTTCTAAATAAACAATCCTAAAGCAAATGGTTTTAAAGTATGCTTTAAACCATTCGTTTTTGCATGGTTTAAAAAGAAGCACTGCAAGTAGGAACATTGCCGGTGCGGGGAATGAGATTTTGATATCAATTTATGATTATGATAAATTTAATAAAGAATCCCATTCATCTGTTTTGGACCGCTCGTATCTGTCATTGAGGAAAGAACCACCCCCGCATTGGTTAGATAAACCCCATTAACTGACGCCACTCTGAAGAACCACTTACAACTGATAAAGTTTTAAGAGTTTTATATAAAGTTATTTTGAATGCGTTACAATCCACTCAGGATAAAATCTCAAAGAATACAAAATACAAAATTGGTTACTATATCAGCTGCTTAAGCTTCGATGTGAAGTGGTTCCTTCTGCGTCATCTGCAGTAAGATACAAGTTAATCTGTCCCTACTCTATGCTATGTGACAATCCTACTTCGCAAGTTTCTTCCCTAAAAAGGTGTCAGCAGTTTGACTTCCAAAGAAGTTCAAACTCTCTTTAACCTCTAAAAGAAATCTTAAGTTTCGGAAGCAGTACCCTATCTGCCTACCCATCCGCTCTTTCTAAGGGTCCTCGGCCTACTGCTCCCTTGCGCTCTGATCTCTCAGCGCATCTGCTCAAGGCATCTACCCTTGCCTTCGCTCTGAGCAGTTAGTCCCACTGTTCCTAATCTCCCAATTGCTCATTGCTAATGGTTCTGCTCTCCTCCCCGGGGTGCTGTCCCTAAAATACACAATCACCATGTGGGTGGAACGCCCCTTGACGCCCACCACGGACTTTCCCCGATGATGTCAACTTCCTGCTTCTTCCATTGGTCCACTCCTTGCGTCGTTCGTTAAGTTGACCTTTTTCTTAGATGTCATCTTCATCATCTCATCGTCGACTTTTATTGATTCTTTCAGATCAAGTATCATACGAATTTAGACAAGGCTTTAACTCTATGTCTCTTAGCTTGACCCTGCTAGGTCCTGTGAATGGTCTTGTCAAAACATAGTCCACATTCAAAGTGTCTCTCCTCACGTTCGAGCAATAAGCTCCGTCCGGCATTGTCACCTTAAATCTAACAAGTGCTAGACTTCTCGGCTCTCACGTCCACATCAAGCTATTTACGACTTTTACAAGTCCTCTAAATTACATACATTTGACTATGCTCCTGCGAACTCTTGACCAGTTAGGTTACAAACACAAATGACCTAAACTCTTCCAACATTCCTACAGAAACCCTCTACACAGTACAACCTTTGGCATACATTTATATATCCGTATTTTTAGCAAAAAGCCTTAGTTATACTTAAATACATTCTACATCAAATATAAGTAATACATAGAATACGACTGCATAGAATATAACTTATGCATTTTCCTTGGTTACATTTTTATGTGAATTCTATTATACATTTATCCACGTTTCTCCGTTTAAAGTTACACACGTTTAAAGTTACACACGTACACGAATTCTACTGTGCACGTTCGATATTTCCTAAGCATTTCTACATTACCCATCATGTATACGGGCCTTCTAAATCTAATGCATTTTAACATGTAAATACATTTACATCTCCTATACCATGTTATCACATTCGTTGGCTTTTATGCTATAATCGCCAACTTAACATTACAATGTGCGTTTCATTCCTACGTTTATGACATATACGTCTAGATATGGCTACGATATACTTTGCATTCAAATTGCGCTCTCTCAGTTCCCCCCTTTGATGACTTTTAGGAGTCATCACTAAAAGCAATTTGAATACATCTCTTATACCGAACTAGTTACATCAGTTCCTCTTTTTATCGATTCAAGTGTTCTCAAACTTTTATACTGTTGATCTTGTAGAACAGCTAGTCTCCTTTCTTGGTCTCTCATCGATCTTTGTAACTGGTTCGACCTATACCATTTATACAATTTTACTAATCCTAATAATGTAATTATACAAATTAATACTATTAATACAGGCTTTAATATATACCAAACTATACTTTTGCCTAGATTAGCAAACCAACTTCCAACCTTTCCCACTCCATTTCCTACTTTTTCCCAAACATTTACTTTTGATAAATCTTCAATTTCTTGATGAATCTGTGTAATGTTCTGTATGACTTTCTCAAGTGGTTTTGAATTATCAGGAATATATGTACAACATTCCTGAACCTTCAAAGCTTTACAAACTCCGCCTTCCTTTGCTAATATCACATCTAAAGCAAGTCTGTTCTGTAAAACCATCGCTCTAATCGACTGCATCTCACCTTCTACTAACATCAACGATCTTGCAGTACTGGCAGACAGCCTATCCACGACTGTTGCTAACCTTCTAATCTTAACATCGTTAAGAATCAAACCTAACAATGGAAACATCGCTCCAAATACATCTCCTACTACTTCTGCATCTCCTACTTCCCTTTTCGTTCTCCTCGAAGCCTTTCCTTCTATGATCGCTAAATCCTTTGCATGATATATTTTGGGGAAGACAATTGCCAAGTAACACGAACCATACCAATTGTCAGGAAGTTTTACATAGGCATTTCTCCCACAAACAAAATACACATTCGGAATAGCCTGCATCCCTTTCATAAAATCTTTCGTGTAGTACTCTAGTTTAAAAGAGTGCTCGCAACTAACTTCACCTACAAATTCACTCTCATAATACGTTTTGCTTCGAGCTAAACATAACTTTCCTTTCTGCGTTCTATCCAATGCTACTGGACCATTGCTACCTTTCCTTTTATGTGCCTTCTCTTCTTCTGTCCAATCTGTTTTCCATTGTCCTGACATTTTTAGAATCTTCTGCCGTCTGCATCGATCATCTACTTGTGCTATAAACCTTTTCTCTACCTCTGATACTTTGCAAGTCAGATTATTTCTACGTGCATATGATGTATCTAATGTATCCCAAGGAAGAAAGAATTTAGCCAGTCTATCTTCCTTTTTGTAATAGTCCCACTTATTCATTTGCTTATAATTCGGAACTTCAGGCAGTACCGAATCATAATTTGAAAAGTAGTACTCAAATCCTTCTCTACCATAAAATATACTAAGCAGTAAACTACAGGTTATCCCATAAGTCAATGGGAGATGGTGATATCGAATGCCTTCGTCTACAGAAGCCGGCAATTGCATACAAACGTAGCAATCTTTGGCCTCCATGGCATCGATATATTCGTACAATAATTTAGCATATGCATTTGACCTAAAGTTTCCCTGTGACTCGTCTATGTGTAATCTACGAGCTTCATCTGTAAGTAAAGCCTTTTCACGTATAACATTACTCTCCTCCTTCTTTCCCACAAGAGCAGGTTTCAAAGTCGTTACAATTTTTACATTTGCTATTCTTTTATCATTCTCATGTCCTGCCATGTAAGATATTGTTACTACTATGATTATGAGAGATATCACTATTGCTATAAGTGTACCTACTATACATCTAGCTTTTCTGTTTGGGTTGCCGTTCTCCATGTCATCAAAACAGCGTACCTCGTTCTCTAGCGAAAATTCTCTTTCCAGTCTTTGGTTGCTTGTTTGCTTTCACAGTCTTTAAAGTGCTTTTTGTCAACAGGTATCTTTTTCACCACAATGTCTTTTTCTCTTCTTTAGCAGCAGACAACCCTAGCCCTTCTCCGTCCTCTAACTGTAATCCCTAATTTTATTCTTCTTTCCACTCGGTGCTAGGTTATCTTCTTCTTTATAACATACGTACAAAAGTCTTTTATGCATCAACAATTATTTTCGGACCTGCAGCTTTCACAACAATTATTAACAGTTCAAAGCGAATAACTTTTTCTTCTTCCTCTGTCATCTGCTGACCAACTGTTGGAAATTGTAATCTTTTTAGCACTAAATCTTGGATTTTACTCAGACGTGGGGGTATAGGAAGTGTGAAAGTCAGTAACCCCTCAGTCTCGAGTCCAGGCGCCAACATCCATATCTCCACTGCCACAAATGGATCGAGATCGATTACTTTCACGCTCTTCACTCTCCCAGATTTCTGTCCCCAATACATCTGCTAGATAAGTCCACTCTGGGGTGGCATACCTTCTGCAGGGCACACGTACCCTTCTCGATCTTCGTGGACTCTCAGTTCCTGAATCTGTCGTCTCTTCCTCCTGATCCGATTCTTCAGCGATCGGGGCAAGAGTTCTTTCCTTTTTACTTTCCGAACTTGGCCTTTTCCTTCTCTCCGGCCAACTGGCTTCGTTACTCCTTGTCTTTCCGCTCCTTGTTTTAGGACCTGTCTCTTGGTCACTCTCAGTCTGCTCGATATCTGTGTCGGACTCCCAATTACTTTCTTCTCCTGAGGCGACTTCGGTCCCACTAGTGTCCTGACCTTCGTCGTCCTGTTCCAACACAGTTTCAGTTTCTTCGATCACCTCCACCGCTTGGCTTTCCCCCTCTATGGCTTCTCCGCTTCCCGCCGGATTCTCATCCGAGAGAGGAGCTGTTTCTTCTGGAGGTGTTGGCACTCTTCGGGTGTGTGAGGCATGTATCCAGTTTGGCAGACCTCCACACTTCACTGCGGTATTCGTTACAAGTATGACTTGAAACGGTCCTCGCCAACGCACGTCTAAGCAGTTCTTCCTGACATGCTTCTTCACCAGGACCCAGTCTCCTGGACTCAGGTCATGGCACAAGTCTTGTACTGATGGAACCTCTGCAGCCTGGACCTGGAGGGACACAGAATTAACGGCATCAGATAGTCCCTTGCAGTAGTCCAAGATCAAATCGTCTGTGATGTTCACTAGCGCTGCAGTCGGAACCGATGGCAATCTCATAGCTCTCCCCATTAGCACTTCATGTGGAGAGAGGCCTGTTCTTCTATCAGGTGTGCTACGTATGCTCATAAGAACTACTGGAAGTGCGTCTGGCCAACTCAGGGATGTTGATGAACAAACTTTAGCCAGTCTGGACTTGATAGTACTGTTAATTTGCTCTACGATCCCTGAAGCTTCTGGTCGATAGCTGCAGTGTAACTTCTGATCGATATTCAAAGCTGAACACAGCATCTTCACCACTTCGCTATTAAAATGAGTTCCTCTGTCCGATTCCAAAGAGGATGGCACCCCAAATCTCGGTATCAACTCTCTAAGTAACAATTTTGCTACTGTAAGTGTATCGCACCTACGTGTAGGGTAAGCCTCAACCCATCTAGAAAATATGCAGACAATCACTAACACGTATCTGAGTCTGTTGCATGGAGGCATTTCTATGAAGTCAATCTGCATCCTATTGAAAGGCCCCCCAGACCTTCCTATGTGACTCAAGGTAACTGGTGTTCTCTTTCCCACATTTAGTTGTTGACAGATCGCACATCGTTGACACACTGCTTCTCCCGCTACTCTAAACTTAGGATTGAACCACGTCTGTCTGAATACTCTCACCATAGCATCTCTTCCTATGTGTGCTGATCCATGCAATTTCCTTGCCATTGGACTAACAAGTTCATTTGGTAAAACTGCCCTCCCGTCGGCAGAAACCCAGAAATTCATCTCACTTTTTTCACACCCTGCTGTTTCCCAGCTCTTTTTCTCATCATTGGGTGCATTTTCCTGTACAGCTCTCAATTCATCCCACGTATCCACCGTGTCTAACAACATGGTCAATTCAGTTCTTTCCTGGACTCCCCCCACTTTTACATCAGTGTGAGAATATCCCTGCTCTGCGCAGTAACGTGCTACCTCATCCGCGTAGCGGTTTCCTTGTGACACAAAATCAAGGTTCTTTGTATGTGCCACACATTTGACCACTGCTATGGCCATAGGTTTTTGCAAAGCCTCTAACAGAAGTCTCACGAATTCTCCATTCCTAATAGGAGAACCCGAGGAGGTCATGTAACCTCTTTGAGACCATAACTGCCCGTAATCATGAACTACGCCGAAACCATACTGGCTATCGGTGTATATAGTGACTCGAAGTCTGTCGCCTGCTAAGCAAGCACGAGTCAAAGCCACAATTTCAGCTACCTGTGCGGAGTGTACTCCTTCCAGGCAAGCGGCTTCTATAACTCTGGTAATCGTGCATACTGCATAAGCTGCTCTCAGCTGACCGACATCGTTTCTTACGCATGAACCATCAACGAAGAAAATTTCGTCTGGGTCTGTCAATGGCTCATCTACGATATCAGGTCTCGGTTTGGTACATAGTTCAGTCACATCGAGGCAGTCATGCTCTGTACAATTTTCGTCGTCCACTTCATTCGGAAGTGGCATCAAGGTTGCAGGATTCAAGACAGAGCATCTCTTTAGGGTCACATTCTCGGCAGCCAGTATGACCTGCTCGTAGCGTGTGAGCCTGCTATTCGTCAGATGCTGAGTCTTAGTCCTGGTCATTAACAGTTCTACAGAATGTGGTACATACACCTCTAACTGATGACCCATAACTACGCTTTCAGATCGCTCAATGCTGACACCCGTTGCAGCTACGGATTTGAGACATCCGGGCAACGCTGCGGCTACTGGATCTAATGTAGCCGAAAAATACGCTACTGGTCTACGCGCATCTCCGTGGATCTGAGCTAATACCGCTAGAGCGCATCCCTCTCTCTCGCAGCAGTAAAGCAAAAAAGGTTTAGTGTAATCTGGCATTCCTAACGCCGGGGCGCGACATAAGTCCTCCCTCAGCTGCAGAAACGCCATCAAACAATCTTTGTCCCATGGTACCGGATCACTTACTCCCTTGTGCGTCAGTTGTAATAGCGGTTTTGCCTTCAGTGAGAAGTTGGCTATCCACTGTCGACAGTAACCGACCATGCCTAGAAACATCCTGACTTCTCTTTGTGTCGTAGGCGCGTTCATTTTCATAATCGCCTCTATTCTGTCTGGAGACACCTTCCGCTTTCCCTTTTCAATCCTGTGGCCCAAGTATTGCACCTCAGTCTTACAATATTGCAATTTACTTGGAGACACCTTGTGTCCGTTCTCGGCCAAGTGATTTAACAAGGTGATGGTGTCTTCTCTGCAAGCTTCCTCAGTTTCTGACGCAACTAGGAGGTCGTCTATGTACTGGACCAGAACCGAATTCTTGGGTAGTACTAGACTCTCAAGATTTCGTTTCAATAACTGGTTAAAGATCGACGGGCTTTCTGTGTACCCCTGAGGGATACGACACCATGTTAAAACGCGATCTTCCAGCTTGAAAGCGAAAAGATACTGGCTCTCTTCGTCTAACGGTATCGAAAAGAAAGCCTGGCACAAATCTATCACGGTAAACCATTCAGCTTGGAACGGTATCTGAAACAATATGACTGATGGATTCGGTACCACTGGACAACATGAGACAACAATGTTATTAATCTTCCGAAGATCCTGCACTATTCTGTATTTTCCACTAGGTTTCTGCAAACCCATGATCGGGGAGTTACATGGACTACCCACGATCTCCTTCAGTATTCCCTGCTTAATCATGGATTCGATCACAGGCTTGATCCCTGCAATCGTCTCTGGCGTTAGCTTATACTGTGGTGTTCTTGGATACTCAGCATGGGGTCTAACCAAGATTTTTACCGGTTCCACTCCTTTGATCAATCCTATTTCTTCCCCAGTAAAATCCCATACCTCAGCTGAGACTTTCTCTCTCAAGTCTTGTGGAAGCTCCTCCACTGTTAAGGTAGGATAAAGTTCCACACACTCCTTTGAGTTTACAACTTTAAAATCAGCGTCCTCATCATTGGTCTGCACTTCTACTCCCTCAGGTGTGCAATGTATCGTGCAATTCAGTTTGCACAGCAAATCTCTCCCTAATAAGCACACAGGACTAGAATCGCAGATCACAAACTGATGTTCGTCACTGTAATTCCCTATCCTTACTGATACTGGTTCGGTCAAGGGATTTGTCATCCTTTTGTTCGCGACTCCTACCACCTGAACCGTTTCTCCTGATATTGGCAGACCCGGGACTGCCACAGATCTTAACGTGGATCGAGTGGCCCCTGTATCCACCAAAAAGGTCGTAGGACATCCCGCTATTTCCGCCTCTACGTATGGTCCTCTCTGATCTACTTCCAAAGCGGCTCCTAGAGTACAATCTTCCTCCCTATTCGCCCGCTGCCCTGTAAGAGGATCAACGTAGTAGCATTCCTCTCCTCCTACAAACAATGGCATCTGTCTGTAGGTTTTCCCTCCGTTTGAGATGCGAGGTGGTTGAGGAAACGGGGCTCGAGGAGTCTGAGTCCCCCCTTTGACAAACTTGCCCTTCGGGAATGTGGCTCCCCTGACCACGTTGTTCTGAACCTCGTCCTCCTCCTGCTCTAATTCCCCTGACTCAACATTGTAAGGACACTCGCGTCGCCAGTGTCCCACCTCATTACACTGATGGCATCTCGTCGTCTTTTTCAGTGTCGCGATATCCATTCTCGGTCTCGGTCTTTCTTCCTCGTCTCTGCTCTGATTATTCTGTTTCTTTGCCTGCGTTCCTGTTCCCTGCTGCCGCGGTTTATCCTTTCCAGCAGCTTGCATTTGCACTAGCATTAACTTCTCTTTAAGCTTCTTGGCCTTAGAATCTATCTCGTCACTGCAGTATCTTGCATACCTCAGAATTTCATCTAAAGGCTTGTTCTGCCAACAGATCAGATGCTGCTGGATCATTAGGCATATTTCTGGTCTTAATCCGAGGACAAACTTGGAAACAAATTGTCCAATGTCCTTAGGATCCATCACATCTAACCCGCTGTACTGCTTGAATGCTTTCAGCAATCGCTCGTAAAACTCATGAACTGTCTCTTTCGGCTCTTGGGTAGTTCGATCTATCTTTACCCAGTCTATGTCTTGCACCGGCACTTTCTCTTTTAGCCATGTTATTACCCTCTCGTACTTTTCCATGACTCTAACTGATGGACCATTCGTCCGAATATTTCTCGGTGGCTCGCAAGTAGGCCACTCAACACTGAGCTTGCATGCCGTCCACAAGTCTCCGGGTACTACGATATCGAACAGTGTGTTCACGAATCTTTCTACCTGTTTGTACCACTCGACGGGATTATCCCTAAGCTTTGGGAAGGAATTGGTAAACGCCGCCAAATCCCCCCTACTCCAAGGCACATGAACGTAGCTTCCATTCGCGATTTCTCGTAAAGGGAAAGCTTCCATTCGCATCAAGCCTGCGTCCTGGGACTCTTCAAGCACACTCCGTCTGACAGAGCCCTTTCTGGACCATCTTTCCTCCCATCTATCTAGATCTCTCCATATTCTGATACTTACGATCAATTCCCTTATGTGTACTTTCAGCGCGATTGTTCTGCGATCATCCAAATCCTGATCCGTGCAAGTTAGCCTATGGTTACTCTGTAAAGCCTTAGTTCGCGACAGGTCTACCATGTACCTGTTTGCCAAATTAGATAAGTTCTCATGAGCTGACCTCGCCCTCCGAGTAATATCTTTGGATAGGAACAGTATCTCATCTGGTGTATATGAGGCTAATCTCTCTAATGACACTGTACCATCAATCAATTCATCCAGATCTGCCTTCAAACTCATCACGTCAAGCCGTTTTGCTTTTATTTCAGCTTTCAGCATTTCAGTTCTATGTTCTTCTCTCATATCCCTCTCACCTCCACTATGCGCCCTACGCCTGAGCACAGGTGAGTTATGAGGAGTCTTCCTTCCATCTCTTCGTTCCCACCCTTCTAGATCCCAAGCCTTTCCATCTCCACGTGGGGTATGGTGGAATAAGGCTCCGTCCCCCAACCCTACGTTCCGATTTTTAGGCTCGGTTTCTCCAGATGTGAGATAGGATCCACCGTTCTGCTCTAACCCATTATAACTTGCTTGTTGTCTGGTGTCGCTTAATAAAATGAAAGGCCCTCGCCGGTCTTCCGTGTTCCCGTGATCTCTTTCGTGATCACCGGATGCATGGCGAGACGTTTCGCGACTCCCTAAATTCTCATGACTCCTTCCACTATCCCCGGATGCATGTCGAGACGCTTCGCGACTCTCCATGTTTCCGTGACTCCAATGTCTCACATTCTCACCTGGGGCATGGTGTGTGCACCTAAAGGTATTCTGGTACTCCTGTGTCCTACGTTCCCCTTCACTGAAGGTGACGCGAGGCACTTCGCCACACCCTGCACTTCTGTCTTCGCACATTAGCCTATTGCTGTTATCAGTGGGATAAGTATCTCTTCTGCTCTCTTGGCTTCCTCTCTCCCACTCGGGGCTGCTTTCGCCAGCTCCACAATGAGAGAGAATCCTGTTATCCTGCTCTCTCCATTCGGATCCCGTTTCTAAACTTCTATTCCGAGCTTCTTCGGCAGCGTCCCATTCTCTCAGGTATTCCCTTAATTCCTTATGGGTTTTTGGTTTAGGACCCCTCAAATCCATCGGTCCTCTTCGACCTCCCTGTTCTACCCTGGGACCCGTTGCGGAACCTAATGGGGTACTCCGACTTATTGGTGCTCGTATTTGCCTGTGGGGATTCATTGTGGCATTCCTATTCTCCTCTTCTGCTCTTTCATTGTCCCATCGTGCCTGTTCCTCCTGTTGGACCCCTTCTGGGTTATAGATTGACACAATAGGGCCTATGGTGACCGGGACCTGCAAAGCGTCCGGCATTTGGTATGACCTAGCGCATTGCGTCTCCGGCACCTTCTGGACCACAAATCTTCCCACTACTCTCTGTTCTGAACTGGTTTGGGGTATTTCCTCAGTCTTATTAGCGTCCCACTCTGTTACCGGGATCGACTTATACTCCCCCCACCTAGCTCCGTCTGTTTGCGGTAATATGGGACTCGCAAGTTCCCCGCTGTATGGAGGTGGTCTGTCTGTCAATAGCCTCTCTATCAGATCCTCCTCCGACTCGCTTTCCTCATCTTCTTGTTCTAGAGGTTTCCTTTCTCCCGTAACTTCCAACATCGGGTACAGTTTATCTGCTTCTATCTTCTGCACCCTCCATTTCTTAGCTTCATCGTCCCATTTAGCATCCTGCACTGCTTTTACCGATCTTCTCACTCTTTCTTGGCGCCTCTTTACGCCCCTTTCGTGTGCTGTTCTAAACCACACACCAAGAGCTTCAAATTGTGTTGGCCTCGGTAAAGGTCTCATTGAAAGCATCGTCGCCTTCAGTTGGTTCAACACTTCTAATTTAAACGTTCCAAATCTTGGAAACGCCAGTTCTTTTTGCCCTTCAGTTAGCCTGTGCCACTCGGAAATCCATAATATCGAGTGTAAGCCTACATTTACTGCCATATGATATGCTGGTGTGCCTTCTGGTGGAGCTTCTTCTCCGGCATATAAATTTCTCCTTTTCTTTTTAAAGATTTTTCCTAAACCCTTGAAACACTTCATTTTGATCCTTGCTAATTCTTTTCCTTGTTTACGTCTTGATAACAACCACCAATCCCTGTACGACTCTCGCTAATCAGCCTATCCCAGCACGGTTCTACACCAACCGACCAATCTCAGCGCGGCTCTACGCTGACGTCACTTGTCTCTTCTTCAGCAGCTTCTCTCGTTTCTCGACTCGTCTCACGATTTCACATGCGTTTTCATTCATACATTGAAAAATGACTACTTCCGTCCAAGCGATCACTTTTCTCTGACTGTACGGCCACAGTCTAACTGTAATTGCTACCTCAACTGGCACCGCGTCTTTCCTCTTACGGTCGGACACTTGCCTCAACTGATAGGTTACTTACACACAGTAAACGTACGACCAGCGTCCGCTACTCATTCACTCACACATACGCTCCCCCTATCATCGGTCTGTCGGGAAATCAATGGTACCTCATGACCCCCTTTCAATGGTAGTCAAATTACTCTGGGTGTTCGATACACCCGAACCACTTAAGTCCTCTGGACATAAGATTTCATCCGGTTGCGCGCGCTCACAACCTTCCCCCAATCACACTACAGGCATTCAACTCCGCTTGACATTACAACACAGGAACACATAAAACACCGCAATCTTACAACGCATGACCCTTATACTCACTCTCGACCGACTCTGCTGCTTTTCTCTCGACGCACCATCAGCACCGTCTTCGGCTGCAATTCTTCTTCTGGTCGACGATGTCTAGGGACCTTGGGGTAAACTAACCTGGCCTAGGTCGTCTTCCTCAAGAAGATAACCATCCTCTGCTACCAACTGCGGGGAATGAGATTTTGATATCAATTTATGATTATGATAAATTTAATAAAGAATCCCATTCATCTGTTTTGGACCGCTCGTATCTGTCATTGAGGAAAGAACCACCCCCGCATTGGTTAGATAAACCCCATTAACTGACGCCACTCTGAAGAACCACTTACAACTGATAAAGTTTTAAGAGTTTTATATAAAGTTATTTTGAATGCGTTACAATCCACTCAGGATAAAATCTCAAAGAATACAAAATACAAAATTGGTTACTATATCAGCTGCTTAAGCTTCGATGTGAAGTGGTTCCTTCTGCGTCATCTGCAGTAAGATACAAGTTAATCTGTCCCTACTCTATGCTATGTGACAATCCTACTTCGCAAGTTTCTTCCCTAAAAAGGTGTCAGCAGTTTGACTTCCAAAGAAGTTCAAACTCTCTTTAACCTCTAAAAGAAATCTTAAGTTTCGGAAGCAGTACCCTATCTGCCTACCCATCCGCTCTTTCTAAGGGTCCTCGGCCTACTGCTCCCTTGCGCTCTGATCTCTCAGCGCATCTGCTCAAGGCATCTACCCTTGCCTTCGCTCTGAGCAGTTAGTCCCACTGTTCCTAATCTCCCAATTGCTCATTGCTAATGGTTCTGCTCTCCTCCCCGGGGTGCTGTCCCTAAAATACACAATCACCATGTGGGTGGAACGCCCCTTGACGCCCACCACGGACTTTCCCCGATGATGTCAACTTCCTGCTTCTTCCATTGGTCCACTCCTTGCGTCGTTCGTTAAGTTGACCTTTTTCTTAGATGTCATCTTCATCATCTCATCGTCGACTTTTATTGATTCTTTCAGATCAAGTATCATACGAATTTAGACAAGGCTTTAACTCTATGTCTCTTAGCTTGACCCTGCTAGGTCCTGTGAATGGTCTTGTCAAAACATAGTCCACATTCAAAGTGTCTCTCCTCACGTTCGAGCAATAAGCTCCGTCCGGCATTGTCACCTTAAATCTAACAAGTGCTAGACTTCTCGGCTCTCACGTCCACATCAAGCTATTTACGACTTTTACAAGTCCTCTAAATTACATACATTTGACTATGCTCCTGCGAACTCTTGACCAGTTAGGTTACAAACACAAATGACCTAAACTCTTCCAACATTCCTACAGAAACCCTCTACACAGTACAACCTTTGGCATACATTTATATATCCGTATTTTTAGCAAAAAGCCTTAGTTATACTTAAATACATTCTACATCAAATATAAGTAATACATAGAATACGACTGCATAGAATATAACTTATGCATTTTCCTTGGTTACATTTTTATGTGAATTCTATTATACATTTATCCACGTTTCTCCGTTTAAAGTTACACACGTTTAAAGTTACACACGTACACGAATTCTACTGTGCACGTTCGATATTTCCTAAGCATTTCTACATTACCCATCATGTATACGGGCCTTCTAAATCTAATGCATTTTAACATGTAAATACATTTACATCTCCTATACCATGTTATCACATTCGTTGGCTTTTATGCTATAATCGCCAACTTAACATTACAATGTGCGTTTCATTCCTACGTTTATGACATATACGTCTAGATATGGCTACGATATACTTTGCATTCAAATTGCGCTCTCTCACCGGCAGGTCCTCGGCAACCAAGCTGCCCACCACAAAGGTGAAACTAGTCACCACCCTGCCAGCCCACCAGAACCCAGCTCTGCCCCGCCACTCCCACCCATCGTCCATTGTTAGCCTGCTGCCCCACCCTCCATTGTCAGATTGCTGGCCCAGCCCCTACCACTCACCCTGTGTTGTCAGCTTGCTTACCTGGCTTCTCATATGCACCCTCCTTTGTCAGCCTGCTTCCCATGCCCCTCCTGTCGACCCTCTGTTCTCAGCTTGCTTTTCAATCCTCTGTGCCCACCCTCCATTATCCATGTGCTTCCACTTTGTCTCTCGCCTGTATTCTCCCCCACCGACGTTCTCCTGTCCCGCCCCCCCCCCCGTATTGCCTCGTTCCCCCAACCACTTCCCCGTTTGTTAATTAAAAAAAAATTAAATGCACCTTAGCGCTGGTTGCATCAAATCACTTAAAAATGTTTCTTTTTTCGACATGCTTTACAGAGGATGTGCTGCTGGTCATCATAGCTAAAAACGATTGGCAAAACCAATAGTTTTCACAGACCTACTGGCTTTACCAATGCTTGTTGAGAAGGCAGTACAGAGCAGGTACCAAATGTCTTTAAGTCATGAACTTCGAGGGGGGAGAAGCAAGCAGTGTCAGCTGTGTTGTTACAGTTTATCAAATAACGTATCCATTCATAGACTTTTAGTAACAGACTACTGCTTTATCCCATGGTTACCCTGGTTTCACCAGCAATAACCCTATTGCTACATATCTATGACTTGAAAGCTGGAGGTCTTTAACATATCAGAGTTATGTCCTAAGCGGGGATGGCTCCAGCATATTATCTGTCAAGTCTGAAAAGGTAGATAAAATCACCTTCCAGGGCTGTACAATCTCAGAAGACAGCCAAACTTAAATGTTACTTAAGACTATGAGGACTACAAGGTGTAGGGGGTCACAAGTCACCTACACTGGTAGGCATATTTTTAGAGTGCTTGGTCTGGAGAAGCACAAACTCAGGATTTAAAACATAACACAGTAGTTGAGGTTGTCCTTTTTTTTAATAAGAATGTATTTATTTCCAAACTAGCCCTTTTCAGTAACCTTAGGATAATGAAAGACTGTGTGAAAAAACATAAGTTTCTAACCAATGTCTTGTACGTAGCTCTTTCATGACAGCTCGTAGCTCACTGTGCTAGATTAGGATTGTATTTTGTGAACTGTAATTAGCAAAAGGATCTCTGTGACATAAGCCGTAACCCACTGAACTATCTACATAAAATATAATTATGTGACCTGCTTGATACACGTGCTTTGCAGCAGTCTTTGTGTTCATGATGATTCAAAACTACAACTAGAAACAACTCCAGTACACTTCAGTGGGTACACAATCACCAGTTAGCTTGACGTTTTTGTTATTCCCTCAAAATTGCTGGCCTCACAATGAACACTGCTGCAGGTGATTTTACCACCATAAAACATTTCAAAATACAGCGCCCCCTCTAGTTAAGCACCCAGTGCAATAGCAAAGGTTGCACCGCCATAAAGCTGGCCCTTGGACTTGCATTATGAATCGGCCTCCAGTCTGTAGGAATCGAGTTTTGCAAGAATTTGTGCCAGCTGTTCATGGAGAAGTTTTTACTTAACCGATGCACAATCACCATTGGTCATCCGCTAGTAGGGACCCCCAGTTCAGTATTCCATTGATGCATGGCTGAAATGCTATTAGAGTTTGCGAGTCGGTATTAAGAAGGGTGTGTGTTAAGGGCATCCCTTTCTAATAGAGAGTTGCAGAGGGATGTAAGATAGTTTTTCGCCCACAAATTCGGTCGCAAAACAATCGTAGTTACCACCAATTTCAAATTGGTAGTAAGCCATTCCTCCTTTGTGTTTGGCAGTGAAAACATTTTTAAGAACAGGCAGTGGTCCAATGGACCACTGCATACCTTTAAAAATTGAAAAAGAAACTTTTTTTTCCTTTTACACACATCCTGCTTTCCTTTAAGATAAACGGGCTGCATTTCAAAACAAAAGTTTCTTTATTTAAAAAGCAAACTCAGACATGGTGGTCTGCAGTCCCTAGCAAGCCACCATCCTTGTGTTATTTCCCATTCCCAATGGGTCGCAAATTGCGACCTGCCTCTTGAATATGGATAAGGCAGGTAATTTGCGACCCCATTGGGAATCGCTAAAGTGTCTGAGACACATTTGTACATTCCGTTTTGCGAGTCACAAAAAGTTGTAATTTGCTTCCCGCAAAACAGAATGGTCGTACATCTGGCCCAAGTGCTTGAGAGTGATAGAAAGGTTGCTTCTGGATACAAATCGCTCATGCAAGTGACCACCAGTCTTTTCGGTTTGGCTCAGAAACAAGCAGCATGTGCTGGTTGTCTAGTATGGCACTTCAGATGAGTATACATTTGAATAACCGCCCACAGCAGAGAGACACTAAGGGCCATATGTATCAAGCCTTTTGTGAATCCCAAAGGCCGAAATTCACAGACTTTTTGCATGTTTTAGGATGTATGAAAAATTCGCAAAATAAGGAATAGCAAAGTTTTGCGATTCCTTATTTTGCCATAGCATTTAAGGAATCGCAATTTTGCGATTCTTTAAATGCTATGTATGTAGCATTTTTGTGTTGCGAATTATGGTTAAGAATTCGCAAATTACCACCAACTTGTAGTTGATGGTAACTTGCGAATTCTTCAAAAAATGCACAATTTGGCATTTTTGAAGGTGGCATGTGATGAACACACATGCCCATAGGGCATGTATGTGCACCATATGCACACACATGTACATTTAAGGGGTGCAGCAGGGTGTCTTTGAGACACCCCTGCACCCTTGAAATAATTCTCAAATTGCGATTAGCAAATTGCGAATTCGCAATTTGAGAATTATTTTGCAATCATTCCTATGGGCCTCCTGGCCCATACGAATGCATTGGGAATTATTCCTTAACGAATTTCCAAAATGCAAATTCGCAAATAAGGAAGATTAAGGAATCGCTAAAAAATAGCAATTTTCTTCATACATACCATTTTGAGATTCCTAAATAGCGATTCCTTAAAAATCGGTAGTTAGGAATCGCAAAAGGGTTTGTTGATACATTTGGCCCTAGGTGCCAAACCTAATTCTTGCAGGTCACTGCGATTATATCTTTGCTACACCTGGGTAGTTTGTTCTCTAATATCGTCTTTAGGCGGTGAGAATTTACTGTTTCCCTTATGGCTTCATCGCGTGGAAACATTGTTGTACTGTGTTACTAAAACTGAGCATATTGTATTTGGTAGCATAAAAGTAAATCTCGAAGGAGGGTTCTGCAAAGCCATTCATAAAATAGAACAGTTTCAGTCTCCCAATTCAGAAGAGGCTTTTCACCATCCATGTCAGATTAGTTAGCTGTGATCAAAGTTGATTGAAGAAGTCTTGGTTGAGAGGTATAGGAATATTAATGGAAAGATAGAGCGGTTTAGGTTAGATCATCATTTTGAGTATCTCAAAATAGGGCGGGGCAATGAGATGCAGTAGGGTGAAGACATTTCGAAGATTGCAGTTGAGGGAGGAATGAATTACACCTGTTACACCTGTTCATATAAGACTAGATCAGACAGTGTAAGGAAGAAGTCTTTCTGCAATATTTTTGTTCCCCCTTGAGTATGGCTATAATTACGTCTTTATGTAGGCTTGGGTGGGAAAAACCATCCTTCATCACCTCTTTAAATATGGCTAGCAAATGTTAGGCTAGGATCTCGCTCTTTTCTTTATCAAACTCAGCTCTCAGCAAATTAATAACTTTGCGTTGCCACTCTGCACTGATTTATTGTTGATCAATATCTGCTGTGTTATAAGTGTTTTTCTTTCACGGGATTCCAGTCAAAAGAACGTAATTACTAGCTACTTTGTGGAATTCTGTCAATTTAACTTGTGAGTGTGTTCTTGTTGGTCTTGCATATAAGCGGTTTTCAGTTTGTTTATCTCTTCTTCCAATCTGCTTAGATGCTTTCATATGATTCGAGTTATGCTGGAATATTTGGAGATACATATCTCCTTTTGTAGCCCTAATGGTCTTCCATGGTATGTTGGGACTATTAACCAAGTCAATCTTTAATCAAAAGTACTCAGCAATCAACTGATTTACCTGTCTTGAATACAGTATCTAGAAGTGCTTCGACCCAGATGCACCAATGTCTAGAATAAGTGGTCTGCACCAGGCAGTAGGTGCCAGCTATGGGAGACGGATGGGTGCATTGTTTCTCCGCGCTGTAGAATACAGTGATTATGTCCCTTTACTGTAAATTTGAGCTGATTATCGCCACCGCTTGACTTAGAACACGCGTTGGATGTGTAGTGATTGGATGGTACATGATGCGGTTTTCTTATGAGTGTTAAAGTCCTCTCGATTATTCGAGGGAGAAATTGTGGATTGGTCGTTTTTGAGACAATAGGGTGTTCCGGTATAGATTTATACAGACTACCTTGAATTATATTGGCGTATTTCCGCAATAGATAATAGATAATACGTCAGTGAAATACTCATTTTTGGTTCTGAGGCTGATGGCTTAGTCCTGATGAGACCCTCATACTCACACAGGGCCGAAACGTCAACATTCTCTTTCCCTTGATTCCTAGATTGAATGTTTTCAACAGTATTGTGCAATGTATTTAACCAGGGGTAAATACTAGCAACAGAAGCCCTCTCAGTCTGTTTTGTTTGATCGAATTATAGGATTCAAGTAAGAATAGATTACTGAATTTCTTATTGTACTTAATTGTTGGTCTCCTAAAATATTATAAGGGGTTTCCCACATGGTAAATGAGACCCACAGAACACTGTTAATATATAGCTAATACTGACCCTGTTCCCCATTGGCGTAAAGAGTTGTCTTTGTAACACTTTACAAACATGAGGTAGTATGAGCATCACCATTGTTGGTGAGTAGTCTAATAATGTGTGGGGTAGTATAACCACATCTGTGTGCATGGGAAGATGTTTCAGGATGCTAGCCCATAGTCAATATAAGGCACTGTGCCATGGACTGATGAGTATCAAGTTGATGCCCTCTTATTAGAGTGCCTACGATGACATACATTGACCAGGTCTTTTGACACATTATTTGGGGTAAAGAAATAGCTGACTCCAATTGGTGCCTTGCCTATATTGATAAACTATATCAATGTAGAGGGAAGAAGGAATTTGTGATCCAACCAATTTCCTTAGGTTATATACACTTATCAGGGGGGGGGGGGAAGGATCACTTGTCCTGCATAACTCTGGGTATGCTGTGACTGTTCCGAATCGTCCCAATATTAACCCTCATGCACGTGCTGGTAAAAGGTGTGGTATAAAGCGGTATATCTTTTTATCCGCCGTCCCTCGCACGTGTGTGCATAATCATTGGGTTGTTTTTGTCATGCAACCTCCATCCAGGAGGCATTACCCATTGTTAAAAACAGTAGTGATTAGTGATTGTGAAAAAGTGATGGCTAAAATTGTCTCTCTTAATCAGAAAAATTATTTATTCGTTCTGTATATGGAGGTAATGACTTACAAATTTAAGTAGGTGAACACGAGTTGTTATGACTCGTACACACTAGGTGAAAAACAAGGTCGACATGTTTCAGCCCTTCTGTATGCCTTCTAGGTCATGTGGGCTTTCTTCAGGACCGTGGTGTGAACAAGAGACCTCTCACGTCTCTAGTGGTGATAAGAAAAAAGGGGATTCAATGGAACATAGCTTTATGTTGCTCCATAAGAGGTCAAAAAGTACCTGCAGAAAAACAACATAGAGGACAAGGGTAAGGGTGAGGGGAAACATATAAGACTTTCACACTGGTTAAATGGACCAGGAACACGTAAAACGCAAATCTAGAGACGTGAGAGGTCTCTTGTTCACACCACGGTCCTGAAGAAAGCCCACATGACCTAGAAGGCATACAGAAGGGCTGAAACATGTCGACCTTGTTTTTCACCTAGTGTGTACGAGTCATAACAACTCGTGTTCACCTACTTACATTTTTAAGTCATTGCCTCCATATACAGAATGAATAAATAATTTTTCTGATTAAGAGAGACAATTTTAGCCATCACTTTTTCACAATCACTAATCACTACTGTTTTTAACAATGGGTAATGCCTCCTGGATGGAGGTTGCATGACAAAAACAACCCAATGATTATGCACACACGTGCGAGGGACGGTGGATAAAAAGATATACCGCTTTATACCACACCTTTTACCAGCACGTGCATGAGGGTTAATATTGGGACGATTCGGAACAGTCACAGCATACCCAGAGTTATGCAGGACAAGTGATCCTTCCCCCCCCCCTGATAAGTGTATATTGATAAACTGTCTTGTTTAGGGTTAAGAATGAGATTGAAGTCGTTCCCCATGTCATAGCTTGGAGGCCTGACTTCAGACATAGAGATTACTCCTTCAAAAAGTGAGAATCATCATCGCTGGGGCCGTATATGTTAACTGTTTTGTGCGTCACATAGAGAACAATCCGCAACGAGGTAGCAGCCCCATGTCCGAAATAGTTTGAATATGTGTAAAGGTCAAATATTTCCTAATAGGTATGGATACTTTGTGAGAGTAGGTGCTGTATGAGGAACAATACCTTTGTGGCGTCCAACATCTGACAACGTCAACATCCATTGTAGGGGCAGGTGGGTTGCTTGCAAAATGTCTACTTTCATTTCCATCGCCTCCCCCTTTTGTACCGCTTTTGGCCGCCATAAGTGTGGCAGGATATGCTCAGACGTGAGTCCCTTGCTCACCTTGTCACTACAGACTGATTTGCATATAGCCATGTCTGAACTGGGGTGGCAGAGTGGGCTAAAGAACGGTGATGGATTAAACCCAGATCTTTTGACTGGGTGTGAGTGTTTGATTGATTCAGATGCTCCGTCCATCACCACCCCCTTTTGTTACCTACTTTCATTTCATGCCTGTTTAATTAAGTTAGAGCCTATCTGACTTTGGGCATTATTTTAGTCCCATGGCATTCCAAGACATTAACAAAACTTTTTTGGCGTCCCCTGGCATGGCCATAACTGTTGTAGGCAGTAGTATTAAGATTGTTTGATAAAATATGTCATAAATACTAATAATGTTGTCCCATATAATGCTTGCCGTTCTGTGAATAACCAAGTCTAATGTGCTGCAACTGTCTAACTACCATTCCACTACTTGCCACGCTGACAAATCCACCTGCCATTTCTATCACTCCACTCCAATACCAATAAGAACAATTCTGTAACCACAGTAAAATAACTACCGTCACCTTCTACTAAGTGATCCAATAATTAGGAGTTCATGCATTGGGCAATTACAACCATCAATCTAGTCAGAGGTCTAAATTTCCCGAGTTTTGACTTTAGAGCCTCCTCCACAGGCAGCCCCTTCTCCGTGGTAGACAGCATAATTCTTGCTTCTGTGTAAAATATGAGCACAACTACTATACTTTCTTGCTGTGCAATCTTGTTGGAGCTAGATGAAGATCCCAGAACCTGATTCCCTACGCTACTTAGAGCTCTGCAACCACCGTAGAATCAGAAACATATCCTTTAGGTGATGACAGCACCCAGGGGAAAGGGGAAGTGGAGAAGAAAACACAAAAAAATAATGTTCAGGACTCCGCCAGGGTAACTGCATTAATCCATGATCTAGCGACTCCTAAAATACTTGGTTGTCATCTGTTTATAAAACAAACACAGTAGAACTTAATAACTGGTCTATCTGATCCCTGAAATACTCTGTATGATGATGAAGAGTGTGCACCTTACCTAACACCTCCCCTTTTCCCAAGTGTCTTGGAAGGCTGGATCCCAAAAGAAGAAAAGAAACCAGTAACGTTGTGTGATCCTAAGAAAGTACAATAATGCTAAATTCGTTTAAAGGCTGTATACCATTTTCCTGGAAAAATGCTACCCTGAGTTATTATGTAATACCTATATGCTTTCCTGGAGCAGCCCTAAAGTGAATGGCATCAATGCTGAAATTACTTCTTCTAAAGAGAATCTTTACATTAACCTTCAATGAGACTATGAATGCTGGATTATACTAATGAGTTCACTTTATTTTGCACTGAGAGAGAGGACTGTACTCTCTCAGCGCTGGCTCATATGCATGGAGATACTCAAAAGCCGGGGCATATTTTTCTACTACCCTTGACCATCATCTTGTGTGTTTTGCTGTTCACCCAATGTAGGAAGGGTATGCCCAGACGAGGGTCCCGTGCTCACTAAGCCACTGGAGTCAAGCTATCCTGGCTGAAGATGGCTGATAGCCAGAAACCGGTCCTAGGATGCTTGATTCCAGTCCAGGGACGACATAGCTTAGCAGTTCGGGCTGGACTGTTCCCATGAGGCACAGGGTCAAGACTGATTTGCATATGGCCATGTCTGACCTGGGGTGGCTTGGTGAGTAAAATAACGATGGATTAAACCCAGATCTGTGACTGGGGGTGAATGTTCTGCCATTGTGCAACATTCCGTCCATCATCTTGTGTGTTTTGCTGTTCACCCTATGTGGGAAGGGTATGCCCAGACGTGGTTCCTGTGCTCACTAAGCCACTGGAGTCAAGCTATCCTGGCAGAAGACGGCTGATAGCCAGAAACTGGTCCTAGGATGCTTGATTCCAGTCCAGGGAAGACATGGCTTTGGCAGTTCGGGTTGGACTGTTGTGGAGAAGTGTGGTTAAATGGTTAGAGCAGGCAGGCCTCGATGCAGAGCTCTGGCCAGGGACCAGGGTTCAATTCCTGCCCCGGCGGGTTTCGGGCTCATTAATTCCCCTGACCGGATATTCTCGCCTCAGTGCCTATTCTGATCATGGGTCCCATGCTGCAACTCTGGGCAATAGCTTGCTTAGTCTCCACAATGGCCCCCACAACGCGAGGGATGCCTGGTCTGCACCATGGGGGTGCCCAGGAGTGGACACTTCACAGGCAAAGCCAGGAAGGGTTCCCTTCCGGTATTCGTACAAGCGCTGGGAAACCCACTGCGGGTAGCTGTGCGCCATGCAAGTACAAAAACATTTACATTTACATGAGGCACAGGGTCAAGACTGATTTGCATATGGCCATGTCTGAACTGGGGTGGCTTGGTGAGTAAAATAAAGATGGATTAAATTCAGATCTGTGACTGGGGGTGAATGTTTTGCCATTGTGCAACATTCCGTCCATCATCTTGGGTGTTTTGCTGTTCACCCTATGTGGGAAGGTTATGCCCAGACATGGGTCCGGTGCTCACTAAGCCACTCGATTCAAGCTATTCTGGCTGAAGACAGCTGATAGCCAGAAACCGGTCCTAGGATGCTTGATTCCGGTCCAGGGAAGACATGGCTTAGCAGTTCGGGCTGGACTGTTCCCATGAGGCACAGGGTCAAGACTGATTTGCATATGGCCATGTCTGAACTGGGGTGGCTTGGTGAGCAAAATAACGATAGATTAAACCCAGATCTGTGACTGGGAGTGAATGTTTTGCCATTGTGCAACATTCCGTCCATCATCTTGTGTTTTTTTTGTATTTAAATGTGTAGCTCATCAAAGTGGCACTGGCTACCTTGCTATGGGAAACATATATGCTGGCTCAGTTGCACAGAATTGCGCCTTGTATGCCTGTACATTTAATAGGAATTTCACATGTGAGTCTGAAGAAGAAACTTTGTTCACCTTGTTGATGAAAGTGACTGAAACTTGGTATAAATTAAAGAGGGAGCATGAAAATGTTTCAGAAGCAGAACAGAGCAGCTGGATTAAAGCCGGTTGTGAGAAAAATTCAAATGACATATGAGTGTCAACTGATGGGGGTCCTGTGTTGCTGGATAGTTTATAGTTTACAATGACACAGTACTATAATGGATATACACATTTAGGCAGAGATGCAATGATCAGACTTTTTCGTCACAACTGGTTTAATCCCTGATTCAGAAAACTAGATTAAAGGTTTGCCACAGATGCGCCATATGCCAACAAATGAATGTAGGGAAGAGAACACCTGTCACACTGAGTCATATAGGGAGATCAGGTGGTCCTTTCAACAGAATGCAGATGGATTTTATCAAAATACCTGCTTACAATGTGCTGAGATATATCCTAGTCATAGTATCAATCTTCTCAAGATGGGTGGAAGCCTACCCAACTAGAATAAATGACAGCCTCACTGTAGTAAAACTGTTTTTATTAGGATTGATTCCAAGGTACTGCATGCAGGTTTCTTTGGAATCACATATGGGGACTCATTTTAATAATGGAATCTGGAAGATGATTTGTACAACAATACAGATTGAGCAGAGATTTCATTGCAGTTACAGACCTGAGGCTTATGGAATTGTTGAACTGGTCAACATAACCATTAAGTCTTGATTAGCAATAGTTTGCCCTTCAACATCACTGAAATGGCCAGATGCTTTGTCTTTGGAATGGATGAGTATTCGGAGTATCCCAGATAAGAAGACTGGAAGCCACATAAGATCCTGGTGGGCAGGGCAATGAGACTGCTTGCTGTTACTGCAAATGCACTCTTGAACATCACAGATGATATGATTATCAATTACTGCAAAGAATTGTCTGAAGTGCTCCATTCTGTCTCTTACCAGGTTACAGATGCCACAAGAGATCTGTATCAATAACCTCAATCCTGGTGATTGGGTAGTGATCAAGAAGCATGTTCTGAAGGCTTGCTTGGAACCTAGATGGAAAAGCCCATTCCAAATCATACCGGTAACTAATACTGCTGTTAAGTGCGCTGGAGTTCCAAATTGGGTTCATGCCTCTCACACCAAGAAAGTGAGAAACCCAGAAGAAGCAAGTGTGTTCTTTGATCCTGAATGACGAGCATTGGTGACTGAACCAACACCTGAGAGACCTGTGAGACCAATGGTACTGTTTGCATAACATCTGCCTGAGGAAGAAAAAGGTGAAGATTTAAACTTTCCAGAACAAATCCAACAGCTCGATGTTACACAAAGTGGCATTGAAGTCTTGAACAAAATAGAAGCAGAGACTGATCCTCAGATGGAGAACACTGCTGACAGTTCATGAGTACAGCTAGGAGATCCAGGTGAAGGGACAGACACTGAAATGAAGAGAGTCACCCACAGAACTGAATGGCCACAAAACTATTGACAAGAAAGACTAAACAGGAGTACATCAGTTGATCAAATACCAGCAACTATACCTGAAGAGACTGAGACCAGTGATGAAAGTGGTATAGAACAAGACCAACAATCTTTATGAAGATCAAAGAGAACAATAGTTCCATGTCGTAGGTATTCGGCACCTGAGTGGTCGTATTATGTCGAAGAAGTCCTAAACGTCACATTAGATGATTTGTGACATGTGAAATCTGAACTGCATTAACCCCCATGAAAAACATTGAAAAAGAAAACTTGAAAAGTCAAGACTGAGTGACTGAAATGATTGAGAAGTTGAAAAATGAAAATAATAACAGATTGATGAAAGCGCATTGTCGTATTAGGCTTTTATTATTTTAGTTTTTCTTTTTTACTAGACGATCAACATAAGGCCTGAGTCTGCAGTAGAAGAGTATGGATAATATTTTCAGAAGAACACGGAGTAGGGATGAGGATTGTTTAAGTAGAGCACTGAACTGTTAAAAGCTAATTATCTTGAAAAACAACTTACAGAAATCTACATTGAACTGGGAAACTTAACTATACCTGGCTTGATTCTAGAGAAATGTCTTGCATCAGAAACAAGTGTAAATATATTATGTGCTAAGTTTTCATAATAACCATTAATAATGATTACCATTGTGTTACTAGGATTTTATTTAACCCCAGAGGTAGAGCCTAGACCAAAGAATATAATGAAACCACAATCGTACATCAATGACGAAGATCAACTAAAAGCTTTCATTGTTAGTCACAAGAACGCTGATGTTTCCACTAATTTAAAATCTAGATTAGTACAAGAATACAGTCATTCTATAGACTATAAAATATTGTTATGTTTGAGCTCACTTACCCCCATCTGCATCAGAAGAAGTCACTTATTATCACATGACACTGTCATTAGCTTTATATCTTTTAGTATTTTGCTATCATTTGTTTATAGGTGAGAACATTTTGAATAGTTCTATTCTAACTAATATTTTATACTTTTTTCAAGAGTACCTTTAGTAGAAAGAATGAATTTATACCCGCAAGCAAGAGAAATGGACAAAGCTTGGTATTACTTGTTTCTCCAATAGATAGTGTAAAGGCTTACAAAAACAATTTAACCAACTTAATGATTCCTAAAGAAAAAAATACATAATAGCTTTAGAAGAAAGATATATAAACCTAACAAGTACTACAAAAAAACACAGTACATTTTTGAAAATGTTTGGAAGAAAAAAGAAGATGAATTTGGAAAGAAAATGGTTTACCCCAAATTAAGATTAGATAGTCAACACAAAGGAAAAATTTGAGCTTACAGAAGGAGGACACCCAAAAGAGTTAATGAGCATTGGGCATTGTCTGCTATCTCTTTATGCTTCATTTATGAGCAGCAGATATATTTTACGCAAAAGAAGGGAAAAAGAAATAAGCGAGAGAGGGATGGGCGTAAAAAGAAGCGAGGAGGCTGTACAGTTTTCTTAATGTTTGATGAGTTTATTATCAGGATGGTTAAAGCCAGGTATGTTTGAGTAAAATAGTCTTTTTAATTCTTCTTTCTTCTTTCACATTGTCAGTGTTGCTTGTCAGTGTTCCTCAGGAGGGAATCACCCGGAGGCTCAAAGTAAAAAAACAAAGGGTGGTAAGTATACAGAGCTCTTATGAGTTTTGTTCAGGATAGGCACATTCACAGAACCACGAAATAGTGAAGTCCATGTAGGCAGATCACTATGGTGCAATTATAGGATTCATAGTGGTGAAAGGGAGAATGCTAGAAGTCCCTAGTTATTCCTCTGGTCATTCCTAATGAATACTGGAGTACAGTTGTTCTGGAGGAAAAGAAAATATATAATGTAGTTCTTTTGCCCCAAAAACGAAATCCCCTTATAGGGCTTCTTGGGTTGGGTGAGCTGGTTTTCCACTTCAGCAGTTGCCATAAATGTACAACGTGATACCTTCTTAAAGTTAAGGTAAAAAAATAATAACATAATAAAACCCCCTCCTGTGAGTCCTAAAAATCTTCCTGACTGCTCCTTTATCTCCCCTTACCCCGAGTATATACCTCGACTGCCGCAACTCTCTTGAGTTGCGGCGGCTAGTGCGCTTCCTCCGAGGGTGAACACCACTCCTCACACCATGTTTCTGAGCTGTCGTCGGGTCCTGCGTCCACAGGAAACTCCTCCTCAGCATTCTCCGGCCATACAGACACCGGCTCCTGGATCTCCGTGTTATCTTGATTGTTCCAGCCACTCCCCCGATCCAGGTCTTCCTCCTTCCCGAGAGTGGCAGTAAGCTTTTCTTTCTCTTCTATGCTGTCCGATTGGCTATCATTCTAGTCACGCCCTCTTTTCCTGCCTATGAGGGACAATGACTGTCCATCCTAAGTTTACCGTCATTAGCTCGGTCTTTTCCAGTTGGTGATCGGAATGACAGCGAAGGTGGAAAGAAAAGGGGAATCTCTTCACCTTTCTCCTGAGTTTTCCTACAGTGAGAAATTTGAAAAAGAAATGGGATTCAATCATCTCATAAATGATGATTACATGAAAACATTAACATTTTGTGGTCAGAAAAGAAGAAGGCAATACTCAACAGATAAAGATCCATGCGACTGAAGTCAAGTTAGCCTGGCTGATGAGGGGTGATACCCCAAAACCAGTCCTATGATGCTTATTTCCAGTCCAGGGAGGACCTGGCCTGGCAGTTCGGGCTGGACTGTTCTGATGGGGGACAGGGTCAGGACTAATTTGCATGTGGCTGGGTGTAAACTGTAATGGCATGGGGAGCAAAAAAAGATAGATTTGAGCCCAGATCTCTGTACTGAGGTGAATGCATGACATTGTTCAGCATTCTGTCCATCAATTGTTCATTTTGCATTTGTCACCCCAATTGGGCTGGGTATGCCCAGACATGGGTCCGGTGCTCTTCATGCCACTGGATTGAAGCTAGCCTGCCTAATGAGGGGTGATATCCCAAAATCAGTCCTAGGATGCTTGTTTCCAGTCCAGGGAGGGCCTGGCCTAGTAGTTCAGGCTGGACTGTTCTCATGGGGAACAGGATCAAGACGGACTTGCATATGGCTGGTTCTCAACTGGAAAGGGAAGCAAAAAAACGATAGATTTGGGCCCAGATCTCTGTACTGGGGTGAATGCATGACATTGTTCAGCATTCTGTCAATCAGTTGCATTGGTGCTCACTGAATGAACCTATATGTGAAATGACATTAGATGAGGGAATTATAAAATTTGACATTTTGAATTCAACATTTATTGATAAATCTGAAAATTTGCCTTAGACATTAACATGAAAACATACTGGAAAAACCACCAGTAGTAAAAGGTGCCAAACGCACCACGCAGCCATGTATACAGGTAGTCACTGTTAGATTTCCCTTTAACAAATAGAAGCTTTAGAAATTGCTGAATCATGCACAAATGTAATTGAATGCTTCGCCTTAGTGTGACTTACTTAGAATGTTCGCCATAGCTGTAAAATGCTCAGATTTTTCTGAAAGCAACATGTTCACATTTGCACTAGGCTTGAACTTCCTGTCTATCTCGTGTTCATATAATGATGAATAGAAATTGTTTAATATAACAATGACTTGACTTTACATGACATATGAAAAGCATTATCTAACTAGTAATCTGTAAGTAAATGTCATGTCTTTAGTATAGCTAATTGTTATGCAGAGAAACATTGAATAAATGATAGAATAGACCTGGGTTTTCTTTTTGAAAATAAAAGTAATCTGGTGAGTGGGTGATTATTTTTATTTTCAAAAAGAAAATCCTTCTTTGGGATTTTCTTTTTGAAAATAGAGAAAAGTTGTAAGTTTGTCGTACGGGCAGGTGGAGTACCCTCGCCATGACAGAAATAAGGTACTACGCCACAGCGACAGTAATTACTCCGTCCACCAAGAATTTAATCAGCCCCACAATTATGTATTTATTACAGTGCCCTTGTTGAAACACTCAGGTTGTGCTCTTTCTGGTAGAGTAGGAAACAAATGCCTACTCAGTTGCTATTGTAGGCTTTCTGTCCTGAAATGATTTTGAAACTGGAACAGTTCAGCTCATTTTCTTTTCCTATTTCAGAATTCAGACTCCTTCATTATATACCCACCTGGACAACTCATAAGAATTTGGGATATCTGAAGTTGATGAAATGTATGAATGCTAGACATATCAGATGGTTTCTTTGTTTTCTCCAGTTCTCTGACTCTTTAGGCAATGGTGAGCCTAGAATTCGAGAGATCTTGCCATTTATTAATGGCCTCTCTTTGCTGGAGTTGCCTCTTTTCTAAGGAAGAATTGGCTCAGGTCATGGTTTCTTGCAAATCCGGGTCTACAGACGATCCATGACCCCCGACCCCCACATTCTGTGTGGCAATAAACCCCACTCTAAACCAGCTGCTAAACCTATCTCTACAGTCGGCCAAATTTCCTCACTGCTGGAAGCAGGCCAAATTAATTACACTATTGAAAAACCCTTCAGTGGACTGACCTAGATCTTTGCTTCCAGCTTTCGCTAATATATTGGGAAAAAGTATAAACCGGCAACTTCCTGATATTTTAGAAAGGAATAAGTTGCTCCATTCCTTTCAGTAAGGTTTTTGCCCTAGTTTCGGCACCGAGACCATGCTGCTGGAGGTTACTGACACTACTAAGCTGGGAGTGAATCAGGGGAGTCAGCTAGCCCTGATTCTCCTTGATCTATCCTCAGCTTTCAACATTGTCTCACACCCTTTACCATTACAGTGCCTAGGCTACATGTGTGAGTGGCCCTGCACTGACATGACTGTGTTCCTTTCTAACAGGCAGGCACCAATCCCTATGGATGGCTCAATTCACCTCTTAAATAAAACCACTGGGTTTTGGGGTACCCCAAGGGTCAACACTGAGTCCTACACTCTTTATTGTTTATAAGGCTCCTTTGACGACCCTTGTTGAATTGTTCAGCGTATACATAGTTTCATACCCCGATAATACACAATAGCTCCCCACAATAGATAAAAAGCCCTTAATGCACTGAGAAATTTCAAGGCCTATATTTCGGCAGTGTTCTACTGGATGTGTACCAGCAACCTACAATGCAATGCCAGTAAGACAGAAACATTGCTTTTCGGGATCCTCCTCCAGACTGGGACATTAACATCTGGCCCAATGGTGTCCCGCTCCACTAGCTCCTGCTGCGGTGGCTCGCAATCTGGGAGTGAAGTCTGAAAGCTCAGCCACCTTTGCCCTCCAGATAGCGAGTTTCGTCTGCACCTGCTTCGGACTTATGAAAAGCCAAAAAAAGTTCCTCTGCCTTCTCCCTAACCCGCAGCAGAAAACAGTAATACAGGCACTGATCACCTCAAGGCTGGATTACACCAATTCCTTTTGCCTGGGCCTTCTGGTCTATCTCCTGAGAAGACTGCACTTGGTGCAGAATGCTGAAGCGTGACCTCTGAAGCTGCTCAGGACTCACACTCAACCTCAGGTGAGAGAAATTCACTGACTCTGTACCAAAAAGCGGGTGCTGTTTAAAGGACTTATCATGACACATAAAGCCTTTTACCTCCCCAGTCCTCAATACTTATACAGAATGAACATCCCCTATCATTCACCCAGATCATTCCATTCCTCCAATTCTCTTTTGGTGGTGATCCCCAAATTTAGAAGGAAAAGGTTGGGCGGCAGCTCTTACTTCTACCTGGCTGCCAAAGACGGGAATCCCCTTCCACAGCAGCTGTGGCTACTCAGGACATTTCTGTTTTCAATCACGATAAAAATGGGGAAATGCAAGGAAATATTGAACTTCTTTTGACATCTTTCATGTGGGCCACTTTAGAACTGGATCCCCTTCTCCTGTTCTATATATAAACCCTTTTCTGAAGTAAGTCAGAAATCTGAGGAAAAAAAAAAAAAAAAAAAAAAAATCAAATATGTGTGGGAGGGTATACTCAGACGTGAGTCCCTAGCTCATTGCACCATCAGGATTCAAGCAAGCCGGGCCGACGAGGCTGAAATGCCAGAAACCGGTCCCCGGTAGCTTGTCTCCTTCCCAGTATAAGAATTGGCTTGGTAGTTTGGTTTGCCCTGTTCCCATCATGCACTGGGACAGGAACAGACTAATTTGCATATAGCCAGGTTCTGAAGCTGGGATGGTGCAGTGAGCTAAAAAACGGTGATGGATCAAGCCCTGATCTCTTGACTGGGTAGGAGTATTCTGCATCATTCAGAAACTCTGTCCATCACCTTTTCCAAAATAGAAATCTGAGGAAAAACACTTTGGTTCATCAAAGATACATTTCTCAAATTTTGCAAAGAGAGAATGCTTTTGCAATCTTCTGAATGGGTCAGAAACTATTTCTGTTGAGCAGCAATCTGTTCTGTTAAATTGATTAGTGCTGTATATGTGGTGGATCTGTGTCATCCGTTTTTATTTTGGCTTACAGCATGCAGCAACCCGACTCACCAGCATTAGCCATCCTGCAATGTTAGACTCAAATTTGAATGAAAGTTTGCTTCCCAGTTTTCACAAGACGTTGTGACTGATGCCTTGCTTTGCAACTATGGTACTGGACGTGAAAATATTTAAAACTATAAATTCTTTTCTTTTTAAATTTTAAGGTAAACGAGGATTGGCTCTAACCATCTCCTGTTGCCATGGTGCTCTCTCTCTTAGGATGTGTAAAGTTGTTCAGAGGGTCGACAGCAATATGTTTTACAACAGTGCATGTTGGAAAAAGATGTTTTATTGAACCAGATTTAGTTAATTAAACATAAAATATTGGCTCATTACAATATTACGCTATGTATATTTTGTTATCCCTGTCCAATACTGACTTAAAAATATGAGTTAGCTAACACCTTGAATGTATTTCTTTCTAACATTGCCTTGCGTAAAGTGAATGCAAATGTTCAACTGTTGGCTGCTTTCCTGTCTCTAAAAAAGCAACAATGTTTCCTTGAGTGTTTCCTTTCTTGTCAAGTAACAGAAAGTTGTTATTGTGCCCTATAGATGCTGAATTTTTGTGTGCAATTTGAATTGTATTTCAAAATGTGTTTTTGCCTAAGAACCCTGCTAGTGTAGAGAATTATAATGGTTGTCACTTTAACACCATGTTACCTAGTGTAATTAAAGTTCTGAACTTTCCATGTACACGTCATTGCTGACTTGGTATAGTATAGAGAATATTTGAGTACAATTTGGAGGCTTAGTATTTGGCTTCTGTGTGCCTTCAGCTATGACAAAACCACTGGAAAAGTGAATGATAGAAAGGGAAGTGGCAACAAAGAAAAACCCAATTTGAAAAATAGAACTCCATGACTGCAGGATATGGCTGCATTTCAAGCTGTCTTCAAAAGTTAAATATCAAGTGGCAGAATACATTGCTTGCAATGTAAATAGTGATGTGTTTACAGTAATGTGTCTAAATATGGTTTGAGCATGACAACTATGCTACAACACCTGCAATCACAGCATTGGTAGTAGATTATGTGCAGTGAGCATCAGCGCTTGTGCACTGGTTTAAAAAATGTACACTCTAATGTAGGTGGTCAGTAGGTGTGGGCGGAAAATCCGTTTCGCTCGCGGATTTTGCGGATTTCCGGTAAATTCGCAATCCGCGAGATTCGCGAATCTCCCGCAAAATCCGCAAATCCGCGAGCAGCGGATTTTGCTCGCACTGCTCGCACTGTTCGCGTGAGTTCGCGGCTTCCCAGTACAACTTCGCGCCCCGCGAATAAGTGCAAAATTGCAGAAATACGATCTTATCAAAACTGAAACTACTTACCAGGTTCAAAAGTTCAGGCTCATCATTAGTAGCCATTTCCTGTAGTGCTTGCTGAGGGGCCCCTCCAGAGTTCAGTTGCCAGTTGCAACTATTATGTGACCCTGCTCTGAACCTCAGAATAGTTACACATATGCCACAAAGGTCCTGAATTACAGCTAAGGGAGACAAGCAGGAGCCAGGCTGGCAGTTCAAATCGGATCACTGAAATAATATCGACTACCAAAATATCGACTACCCAAAATATCGAGGAAAAAATATCTACAACCAAAATATCGAGTTTGTATGTACAAACAGGTAAGTACAAAAATATCGAGTACAAAATATCGTTTACAAAAATATCGTTGTAAAAAATATCGACTTTACTAAAAACAATGTTTAATTACATTAATATAAAAAATTAATTACTAAAATATAATTAACAATACTTAAAATAACTTTTAATAATTAAATAATTAATGAAAGTAAAAAAATAATATTTTTTTAATCATATTTCTTAAAACATATATATAGTAACAAAATTTAATTAAATAATAGGCAATATGGTATATGTACCCCAAAAACCCAAAAATGACCCTGAACCCTAAAAATACCCCTTTACCCAAAAACTAAAAACTGACCCTGAACCCTAAAAATACCCCTTTACCCAAAAACTGAAAACTGACCCTGAACCCTAAAAATACCCCTTTACCCAAAAACTAAAAACTGACCCTGAACCCTAAAAATACCCCTTTACCCAAAAACTAAAAACTGACCCTGAACCTAAAAAATACCCCTTTACCCAAAAACTGAAAACTGACCCTGAACCCTAAAAATACCCCTTTACCCAAAAACTAAAAACTGACCCTGAACCCTAAAAATACCCCTTTAATTTAACATAATTAGCAATTAATCAATTAAATTAAATTAATTACCAATTACATTTTAATTAAATACCATATATTATTTAATTACCAATTAATTAATTATTACTACCAATTAATAAATGTACATATTTAATTAATTATAATTAAATTACTTCCCACCCTATTCCCCTATAAACCCACAACCCGCTACAGAAAATACATTATTTTAATTTACATATTTAGAAATTAATCAATTAAATTAAATTAATTACCAATTAAATTTTAAATAATTAACATATATTATTTAATTACCAATTAATTAATTATTACTACCAATTAATGAATTTACATATTTAATTAATTATAATTAAATTACTTCCCACCCTATTCCCCTATAAACCCACAACCCGCTACATAATAAAATTACACAATAATTAAAAAAATCATTAATTAAAAATAATTATAAAATAAAATGACACTTTTCACACATATTATTACATAAAAACACTATAAATAATTAAATATTATTTTAAAAACTATATTTTTTACTATCTAGATTATATACTTGGATATTTTCACTGTCTATATTATTTACAGTCGATATTACTTCACTTACCTTAAAAACGATATTTTGGCTGTCGATATTCTGTCTAGTCGATATTTTGTCCAAACGATATTTAAAACTCGATATTCTGTCCAAACGATATTTTGGAGTCGATATTATGTCTGTGCACCGTTCAAATCCATTAATCAGCCCCTAATTAATTATTGTCAGTTGGGGCAGGGCAGGTGTTGTAACTAATTTTGCAACAATGAAAGCACTTAGCAAGTGCAAAAGTTCACTAATCAGGAAGCACTAAGGAAGCAGGTGCCAGCTAAAAAAATATTCTGTGACACATTAATCAGCCCCAAATTAATTCAGGTCACTTGAGGCAGGGAAGGTGTGCTTGCGTTGCCACAATATTGTACACTGACTGGACAACCAGAGGGTGCTGTGATGAAACAGAGGGTGGCATGGGTGGGCCAGAGGGTGGCATGAGTAGTCAGAGAGTGGCAGTGGTGACAGAGAGTGGCAGTGATGAAGAAGAGTGTCCCAAACAGGCTGGACACGTAGAAACAACAAGTTCGCGAAACTTGCGACCCGACAGGTAAGTTCGCAATTTGCGACATTGTACAAAACCCTCGCGAACTGGCAGAAACCCGCGCAAACACAAAAAAAAAAAATCCACAAATTCGCGAGAATTCGCGGATTTTGCGGATTGCGAGATTCGCAAATCCGCAAAATTCGCGAACGCGAGATTCGCAAAATTCGCCCATGGTTAGTGGTCAGGTTGGTTTCAGTCGTACCATCCTGTAAAGAGAGGATGGTGCTAGACCCACCACTTCTCTTGCAGCCCTGTGGGTGCAACTCTACCAATGGTGGACGTCGGTGGAGAGAATTCTTCTTCTGCACCCAGCAAAAGATGTGCAGATGGCTTGAATGTCAATGCATCAATGGACTTCAACATTTGCCAAGCTATGCTCTGCTCGAATGTTAAAGATGAATACAAGTAGGAAAAAATTAATTTCAAAACCAAAACAATGTGTGGCTGGGACCTCCCCCGTACCCCTAAGCTGGGCCTACTTCATATCCTTGAGGGGGTTGGGGGTAACATCTATAAGAGACACCTACTGCTGCTGGGACTCACGGTGGCGAAAAGGGATGTGGCCCAGGCGTGGAAGGATCCCAGTACTCCCAAAGTGGTTGTGTGGAAAAAGGGCCTGGACCTCTGTATGGGTCTTGAGAGGCCGATATTCGAGGCCAGAGGTTGCCCCACAAAACATTTTAAAATCTGGAAAAGATGGGCGGACCACAGAGGTCTGTGGCTGGAACCTCTGGCACCGGCTAGAGATGTTGAAGGGGCGGAGGCGATGGGCACGTGAGGGGGATGTTTTAAATTCTACTGACATGTATATACACTAGCTGCAGAACGAGAGATACGCTGTGCAGGGGATGGGTAGGGGAGGGGGTGGGTCAGGATAGGGGGGTCACGGGGCTGGGAGTTGGGGGTTTCCTTTCCTTGTTTAAATGCTACTGTAAAATGAATCGCTGATCATGATCTACTGTATTTGCCACAGTTCCACCGGGGTGCGGAGAGCTGTATCTTCTATGCGATTTGTCAATAAAAAGAGTTGTTAAAAAAAAAATTGTAAGTCTCATGAGTGGTGACAGTCAGTAAGGGAGACATTCTCCAAATGTGGCTTTACTCTACAGCTTCTACTTTACTTCCTTAGCATCCTAAGACCTTTGAGGATCACCAATTCAGTTCAAAAATGTTCCTTTTCATTTTTCATTGTTATGTTGTGTGTATATTTTAGGGTTTAAAAAAATTTACTTTTTTTTCCACAATGTATTTTATTGTTTTCTTCAAAACAATAGAAAAACACAAGTCTGCACAACATGAGCACAGTTCGAGCTTCATGCATCGTAAGTATAGTAGCATAGTCATACAGCAAAATACCAGTTGTAATCAGGATTGTTACATTTAGTGCCCACTTTATGACAGATCGTACATATATTAGAACAGATAGCATCTTTATTCGTAAGTCGTGTGAGTCCCTTCTCTTGTATCTGCAGATGGGGCCCCACCATCATCAGGGATTTCTTTTAAGCCCTCACTCACCACCGTGGGTGGTGACATGTTTCATCATTGGGCCCACCAGGAGAAACCGAGTGCCTCCCTGGTGTGCTGCGACGCCAGGTTACTGCGGAGCGGGGTTTTTTTTGTGACAAAGTGTGCAAAAAAGTGAGTTTAAAAATACCAGCAGCTTTACCAACCAAAAACTTTATTCCGTGGTTAGCTGGGTATTGGTTTAAAAGTATGTGTAGGGAAATATACCAACTAATGTGTTGGGTGTTTTCCCCTTTTAGATTACAACGGGGTCAACATGTTTCTGCCCTTTAGGTGTACGGATGTTACTGGGCATTCGTCAGGACCATGTAATTGTGTACCTCTGTGGTATAGGCGCGCTAAGGCCTACCCTAGCCAGAGGACGTGAAAGTAAAAAACAGAATTATGTGTCAAAAAAGGGTGCAAAAAGAACAAACCAAAAAAAGGGGTTCAAACAAAGTTTAGCGAACCTGTGGTTTGTGTGTTAAAAGATCCATACCTCATGGGTCTCGGGAGGGGGGTGGTGGCGACAGTGGCACACCGCCCGCAACGCCAAACACCCGCTAGGCACCTAGCGCTCTCCTCGAACCGGGTCCGGTTAAACCAATACCCAGCTAACCACGGAATAAAGTTTTTGGTTGGTAAAGCTGCTGGTATTTTTAAACTCACTTTTTTGCACACTTTGTCACAAAAAAAACCCCGCTCCGCAGTAACCTGGCGTCGCAGCACACCAGGGAGGCACTCGGTTTCTCCTGGTGGGCCCAATGATGAAGCATGTCACCACCCAGGGTGGTGAGTGAGGGCTTAAAAGAAATCCCTGGGAAACTCCTATTCAGGTTGATTTGACTTTCCTTGTCTCTGTGCTGGACATTTGTACCCTTAAGTGGGCACTCTTTTGTTGTTTGTAACTACTTCCCGGGGGACCGAGAGTGCCCCTTCCCTCTCTCTCTCGTTGTTGTTATTGCCCCACCATCATCATCACTTCCCAGGTCACAGTAAGCCCTCCACCAGCCCTATAGCTTTCTAAATTTGCGTGGGCATCCCCTGCTATGGTATACCACCTTTTCTGCTGCCATATATAGATCCAACCCATGGCACCAGCCCTGCAGGGAAGGCATCTCGGAGGTCCCCAGTAACTTGCAATATCCCGTTTGGCTACTACTAGGCCCAGTACCATAAAAATGAATTTGGCCCAGGGGATATCTACGGTGTTGAGAATTCCCAAGATTACAAATTTGGGATCAAGTGGAAGTTGCTTCTCCAGTATGGGGAAAAGTTCCTTAATATTCAAAGTCCAGTATGTCTGCATATAGGGGCAGCCCATATGGTGCGAATAGAGGTACCCAAATCCCCTAAGCACCTTAGACACGCAGGAGTGGTGCCCTACCCATCATATGTAGCTTCTGGTGATCATAGTAGGTCCTGTGCATTACCTTGAATTGAATGAGCCGTAAGCATGTCTTCATGGCCACTCTCCTGGGGAGCATAAGGACCTCCAACCAGTCTACTCTCATGCGCATTAATATGTCCAGCATGTTATTGCTGATTGCCAGGTATGTTTGTGAGACTGCCTTTCTATTTAATGGTTCTTACAGAATACTCCCCTCTAACAGGGCATACTCTGGGAATATTCTCTGTGTTTATTCCCTCTGCCAACCAGGAGTAACGCAATTGCATGGATTTCAGAAATTGGGTGGGACTTAGTTGATATTTGTGTTGCAGTGAGGGGAATGAGATAAATGTACCTTTTTCTAGTATATCTCCCATTGTGGCTATGCCGATTCTGTCCCATATCTCAAAGCCACTAATCTTAGAGACTGCACCCAACTAAAAACACTTCCAGGGAGTGGTCTCTCGGGTAATCCTGCTTGCCCATCCTAGCGTTTTCATGTTCTTAGGCCATGCTAACAGGGAAACCAGCGTCACCAGGGCCAGAGCATGGGTGCCCGCTCCCCCACTCAACTAATGAAGGTGTCTACGTTTTCCTAACCAATATGTAGGATGGTCCTGTGGGAAATAAATCCAATAATTTATGGCGATTAGATGAGACGCCCAGTAGCAGCCCTGTATGCCTGGGTATGCTACGCCTCCATTGTATTGAGATCATTGTAGAGTGAGAAGTAATAATCTGGGGTGATCCCCATCCCACAGAAGCATCAGAAGTCCTTTGTTAATCACAGGGAATACCAACGTGCATCTACTTGTTTTTTTAATTAATCCACAATTTGATGTATGCTGTGTGTGGGGGTTTTGTTTGTCCACAAAGCATGAACACAGGAAAAGTTTCACAGCAGTGCAATCTGTGTTTCTATGTGTGAATGTGTGTGTGCCTGTTTCTTTTCAAATAAATTCCCAACTAATAAAATTGGTGCAATGTTCTTTGTTGAAACTTGGAACACCACAGGTTACACTGTGCTGTTGTGTCTATTAATAATCCTATAAGGCATGACTTTTTCCCACACCAAAGTAGAGTGTGCTATTCCTAGTTTGTGTGTGTTTCTAGTTAATGAAGTTTAATGTTGTTTTTGCAAATAATGAAAATGATACAAAGTACTTTTTAGGAAACTGAAACATCACAGAAGATTTACTAACATTTTTTGTCAGTTTGTAGCATAAAAGTAACACAAACATGTACGAAATGTTTATTTGGGATTTACTTTTGAGCGCAACACTTTATTTGTGCTGGAATGCATGCCTAAAGGAACGCAGAGTAGCACTAATGATGACTGCTTTGCATTGCTTTGTGTCAAGGGGGCGTACCATGGATGGTACCTAGCTGTTACCTTGAAACCACTCAGTTTTTGATGAAAAGCCTTATCTAATAACATTTGTAGACAGGGCCAGAGCCGGTCCTAGGCCTTCTGAGGCCTTCTGAGGCCCCGGGCGAAAGGGAAGATGTGAGGCCCCTCTAAGTGCCTTACTGCCTGCGCGAGTGCGCTTTTCCCGCATTTCATATCGGGCCCCCTGCTCTGCGGTCTACTCTGCGGGGCCGGCAGCGGGCCCCCTGAGTGCGAGGCCCTGGGCAGCTGCCCATACCGCCCATGCCTAGGACCGGCCCTGGACAGGGCTTTACAAATACAAAATAATATCTCTTAGAGGCTGTGCTAAAAAGGAGAAATGTTTTGTTTCTTCAAACGTTTCTAATGTTGACGGTGCTGCACTGTAGAGACTGCATCCAAAGTAGAAACTATTTTAAAGTTTGACTAGGCATAGAAGGTTGCATTAGAAGGTTGCCCTTCCAGTACAAAAGGTGCGTTCACAATCCCTCTAGATTTAGGCTTCAGTCATGCCGACTTAGGAGAGTGCGATATTTGTGTCTTGTATACATTTCCACAACTGGTTGTGAACAGTATAACAACTGTAAAGTACTTTGTTGGAAGACAAAACTCCATTCATCCCTTTCTTCTGTAATATTTCTTACATGGTGATTGGTTACTTTCTTCTGAGGCATAGGCTCTGACTGTCCGCATTGACCCAAGGGCGCCTAAATCCAATTGAAATGTGTTACCAATGTTCATTTATTTCCAAATTTGTTTATAGAACGTTTGAAAAATACCTATATTTACTAAGGTAGAATAGAACATCCCGTTTTGCCTCCCACCTCCAAAATAGCTTATTGGATTTTCACTGAACAGTGAAAAGACACTGAACGACTGGAAACCTGCTGTGCAATAAAATGTTTGTGATCATCTTTTCAGAAGTTTCGATTTCCATAGAGAAACATCTCATATGGGAAATTCCATTACAGTGGCAAGTGAAAAACGATTCCTTTTAGCTTTGACACGTTTGTCTTAGCTTCATCAATTTTGGCAGTTTCTTAAATATCATCCTGTAGATTTTTCCCTTCGGGTCAATAGGGGCAAAAGTAATTGAGGATGTAAAAATCCACCGCCTCGAAGGCTAGACCTAGGCACGATACACTACAATGGCATAAATAGTCTGCAGTTTAGTTTTTCTGACCTCGGACTGCATGCACCATCTTAGGTGCATTAACTCCGCAGTCTAGCCATCAAATTTGTGGACTATCACCAATATTTTCTGTTCATGGAGTCCAAGGCCCTCATGGGAGTAAACTGTCAAAATATTGCATCAAAACTATTTTGAGACACATATATCATGTCATATTACTTTTTGATGTCAAATCGTTTATATCTTTTTTTAAATACAGTTGTAGATCATTTAGTTTTTTAATTATTTAGTTAGTTTTTTTATTAGTTTTGTGTTATAAGTTGTTATTGTTTTAGGCTTAAGTATGCTTAAATATATATTATAAGGTTTTTTTAATTTACGTAATTTCTTTGGTGTGTTGTTCAGTTTCTAGAGAATAGGGTAGAAGGTTTTTAAAATATATATTTTTTATTGATTATGAAAAAAATTTAACTTTTTTATTTTCTAATTAATAATAATTATGCAAAATTGTAAGTTATTTAATATATGATTTTACAAATATTGTAATCATATTTTAATTGTTCATTGGTTAATTTAGAAAATTGGTTGTGTTAATTAACTAATTGTTTTTAATGATGTAGATATTAAATACATTTTTTTAAGGTTTTTGTACATGAATTATTTTCACACTTCTATTATCGTTTAAAATAATATATAATGTGATTTTTCTGTTATTAGTATGATTTGTTTTTGGTTTGAATTTTATGAAACTAAGTGGGAGGTATTTTAAATCTATTTTTTTAATTTGTAATTGATAATTGTTTAATATGATTTATTTACAATTTTATATGCTACTTTTGTGTCTTTAGGTTTTAAATATTATATAATGTTAAAATATTGGTATGTTTATGGAAATATATATATGTATGTAATTTATTCTATATTCATTTATGATCGAGAAAATTCAATCTGAGCTTTCTAAAGTTTAATATTTTCTCTACTCTTGCTTAAGCTAGAGTAGGAATAGTAGTTCTGATCCCTCCAAAGTCCATAATTTTACTTACTGTGCTTATTCTGGAATGGGAATAAAAAATCTAACCTCTCCAAAGTCCAACACTTTCCCTACTATTTATTTTATTTTTTATTTTATTTGGCATATGTATGAAATGTAGACATTAACCAGGGTGCTAGATTGCTTTACAGGAGAGATATTTTGTTGCATGGAAGTTACAGATAGTTTAAGGTAAACAATACCGCTATAAGTAATTACAGGGTTAAGAGCACAACTAGGTAGATCCTTACATACAGCAGAATGTAAAAAAGCTGTAAAAGGGTTAAGGTAGTATACGCATACGGAAGCTCCTGTTAAGGCTAAATCGCTATGATGTGTTTTTAAAGTATGCAGTAGATAGCAATGACATTAATTGGTACTCTATGATTAGGCTTTCCTGTTTTCAGTTTCTATTTTTGGTAAATTCTGGTAGGGTTTTTTCAGTGTTTTCAAGTAATTTCAATACCTTAAAAAAACAGTGATTATACATTTTCACGCCATAAAAAAACAACAGAAACAGGGTTTTTTCAGTGTTTATGGAACGTTTTGCTTTTATTATTGCTTGCTTTCTATACTGATAATGCATGGTAGTGTACATAGAGTGTATATGAGGTCCAAATACATTTTTGCAAATCAAACATATTGTAGTCAACCATACAATACTTCTTCTGTGAGTATTTGGTCATGTGCGCTCGCTTTTTCCTTCCCATGTAAACTTTTTTTCTGGGAAAAGGCCCTCTCAACATTGACACTTGAGACGGGCAACAACAAAACAGCCAGTACACAATTTGCTAACTCTGACCACTGACATAGCTTTCCATGCCAATACTGTTGCACTTGAAGATTGCGATTCTCTGGGCAGGTTCTGCAACATTTGCGTTGAACTCGGCGCTTATACCCTCAGAGTTATTAAAGCGGTCAAAAATGAAGCAGCACTTTTGAAACTACAGAGAAAATAGTCAATAGCATTCTTCATTAACTCTGTAGATTGTAAGGATCCTTTCAGCACACCATCTAACATGTGGCAAGGATCTCTTACAGGGAAGCACTTCAGCTCAGGTTTTGATTTTGGCAAGTTGTCATACAACTTTTTCATATACGTAGCTGAATCCCTGCTAATACTAACAATATCACTCCAATATTTGTTGAACTTGGAAAGAACCTATTTGCAGCAGCATTCCAAGTGACACTGTTTTCCATGTTCCATCCTGTCATGTTTTAACCACTATCCCAGATGCTTGGTGATAGTACTCTTTTCACATATACTTGTCACTTTACCTTGCATTGAATGTTTAAAGCCTGAGATGTGGGCAATTCACCCACCTTCAATACTGACTCACTGGAAAGTGGAGGCTGATATATCAAGGGGTTGTACCAATTATCTGTGGGTAAATTTGATGGCACATATTTGGAAAGATTCTTCTGAAACCAGCCATTTTACCGATCATTGAAAGAATCAAACTCAGCCAAAATATCAAACATGATTTTGATATTTCCTGATTCTCTACAGTTTATAAAACAATTAAACAAGACCTAAAACACACTTCTAAACCCTGCATCTTTAGACCAAAGACCACAAAACTAAAAAAAAGTTAAATGAAGAAGAAACAGTACTTTAGTGACATCCCTAAACAACCAAACTCAAGCAGAATAATGTTAGCCCAGTATTTCTTGCTGCTAGCTGGTATATCAAAGTTACATTGTATTGGCCCTTTCAGGAAGAAGCAAAATGACTCTTTCACTCTCCTTTTCCTTTCTTTGAATGGCATTTAGTGTGTGGTTATGCAGGTGTTTTTTCAGTGTTTATATGTTTTCACAGGTGAGGGCTATTTCCCTTTCAGTGGGATTTTATCAGTTAAATTAAGTTTAAACCTAAAACCGGAAAGCCTATCTATGATGTAGCTCGATTGTGGACAATAACATACAGAGTAGTTCATGCATATGTTCAAACATGATATAAATGTCAGCATTAAGGAATAGCATAAATGTGTTGTTTCTGAACTGCTGTGATGGTTAAAGCTATTCTACACATGGGATTTGTATTTTTAATATTCACATTAAAAAATAACAAAAACTTTCTTTGTATAGATTTACGCTGTCAGCAATGTAAAATAAGTAAAATGCCAATAAAGAAATTTAAACAAAAAAAGGGTTGAGGTAGTATACATAATGTACAAAAGGTATATATGTCCCTACATGGTTGAGGTAATATGCAGAGTGTATAAAAGGTAAGTATGTCTCTAAAAATGTTGAGGCAGTATACACCTCTAAAAAAGTTGAGATAGTATAGACATCTGTGCCAAGAGTTGATTACAGTTTTTTATGTAAAATACAGTTGGAAAAGGGGCTTTCAGGTCAATTTTTTTAAAGTTGTCAGCAAGGTAATTGTGTGCAGGTTTGGGGGTAGTGAGTTCCAGATTCTGGTTGTGCTTCAGTTGTTCTCTTTTAAAGGATGGGGGTTCAAGGAGCATTGCTTCAGCGTTTCGTGAAGATCTAGAGTTGCCTGGTAGTTTGGAAAGCGATCCACATGGGGTAATGACGTAATTTCTTTTGGTCCCGTAGATGAATAGTGCTGCCGAGTGTAGAATCGCTTTCAAGGGGGTAAGTTGGTTTTTGGCGAGACATGTCAGCAGAACGCTCCAATAGTTGCTGGATGTGGGTGTGGAAGGGTTGTTTGTGGTTCTAACCAGATCAAAAAGTTGCTTTGGTAGGTTCTTGGCTGAGTCCAGCGGGCACTTAAAGTGGTTTGATTTCATAGAGAAGATGCGTTTTTGTATTGGGACCTAGCATTTCTCAGGTAGGTGAGGTTGGTGGTGGAAGGCGACCGTCTCCATATCATTTCTAAGGTCCTTAATATTTTTCTTTCCTCATAAAGGGCCTTGTTGATCCATGGTGTTGATGGTTAAGGACGTATCCTTTTGCTTTGGATTTGAGCTGCAACGTCAAGCACATCAGAGAGGCATGCAAAGCTGTGGGAGGTAGCATCATTCACATTTGTCAAGGGGGCCAGTGGGTAGAAATATTTTTCAAACAATTTTGCTAAGAGTAGTGATGTCTATGTTACAGGTGGATTCCAAACAAAGTAATTGCTTGTTATTTTTTACTCATTACCATGGTGTGAGAGAGCCGAATGGTGAAGTGAATGAAAGAGTGCTCGGACCAGTCTACCAGGAATGGATCATTCACTAAGAGCATGTCGTCTTTGGCGTGGAGCTTATTAAGTCCAATATGGAACCTTTAATGTGTGTGGGCTTCAGTTTCTGTTGGAATAGATCATTTTTGAGGAGAGTGGAGGCAAAATGGTTTGCGATACAGTCTTCAGTGATGCCCCAATAGAGGTTGAAGTCTTACAGAAAGATCACTGTGTCACTCCGGGTAGTTTGGTCAGTTATGAGGTCAGTGCATTCCTCGACAAAGACCGGGTTATTAGCTGGTGGATTGTAGATTGTGTTTATTCTGAAGGAAGAGTTGTGAGAGTGAGTAGGTCTAGAGTAAGTCATTGAAACATATAGAAGGGGCCTATTGGTATTGCCTTACATTGCAGTGAGTCATTGGTCCTTGCAGATGATGGAATAGTTTGGAGGAAGTAGAAGATCAAAGGTGTTATGGGATGTGTTGTTGAATCACGTCTCATTCGGAATTAAGAGGTTAAGATTGTATTTAACGATAGTGTCAGAGATCTGCAGTTTGTGTTGCATTGCAGATCTATAGCTGTGGTGTTTGGCGTGCAGGTAAGAGGTGATGGATTTGGTGTGAGGTGTCAGGAGATTTGGTGATTATAGAGCTATTGTTCCTGATTGTTCCTGATAGCAGGCATCAGCTTTGATCAAGACTTTTGTTTGCAATAGGTGAGGGAGATAGTTGAGATTCTCTGCGGACTGAAGATATCTAGGGCTGAGGTGGTGGTGGTAGGAGGAATGGGAGTGGTGGAGATTGGGTGAGCTGGGTGCTGTAGATTATAATAAATCCCGCAATGTCAGATAGGAAAGACTTGGTGTGAATATTGTGGGGCAAAGACCTGACTATTCCTAAGAATTGAGCGAGGACAGTGTGTCTTCGGCCTGGGAGATGGTCTAGGAGAGATGATAGTCTTGGATATAGTCTCATCGAGCTGAGAGAGTTTCGAGCAGAGACAATCTAGTTTGTGTTTAAGGTGGTGGACTTCAGGAAACAGGGGATGAGGAGAGAGTTTTGATGTGGGTGGGATAGAGCACTATGTGGTCTAATATGGTGCATGAAAGTAGGATCTGCTTCTGGTGGTTGCCCCCACTTTTTGCTTGATGCTACACTGTTTTCACTAGTCTGACTGGGGTCCTGCTAACCAGGACTCCAGTCTATCTGCTTTCTCCCTAAAATGTATGACATGTACTTAGGTACACTCCAGATTGAATACTGGGGTACCCTTATAAGTCCCTAGTATATGGTACACATGTACCAAGGGCATAGGTAGCCCAGAGGCCTCCCATGGGCGGAAGCATGTATTATGCCACCCATGAGAGGCCATGCAAAATAGAACTACAGGCCTGCCGTTGCAGACTGTGCAAGATGGTGCATACACTACTTACTTTAGATATAGGTTTACTATATCTATAGGTCACTACACTTAAAACCTATAAATCACTCCTATAGCAGGCCTTGACAATCCTGAAGGCAGGGTTCTGGGTTTTACGTGAGAGCATTCCACTGCATGAGCAGAGCACCCATGCAGCCTTTGGAGCCCATTCTCCCGGGTTTTCGGTGACGCAGCCAGACATATAAGTAGAGGTGCATTATATGCTCTTGTAAAATGCTATCTCGAAAACGGCTGCAACAAACCGTGTTGTGTTTGGTATCAAACACCTTGGAATCATTTCTCCACACCGGTAACTGGTGTGGGAGGTATGATTCCACCCTTGTGAAGCAAGCCTCGTGGGTCCTTAGTCTTCCCGGTACCAGCATTCTCGACACAGACCGCACAAAATGGTTGCTGCCGACCAGAGACACATTTCTGCCATCCTGCTGCTGAGCCAAGCTCGAGCAGAGGAAGGCAGCACAATAGGCATCCTGTCACAGGGAGGTGTGACCACCTCCCAGACAGGATTTAGTGTATTGGAGCTGGGTGGGTACACTTCCAAAGTGCCTGAAAGTCTGCACAAGGGGCACATTTGGTGTCCCTGCGCATAGTCCAGTTCAAACCAGTCCTGGGAGCCGTTGGCTCCTGCTCTGGCATGAAACTGGACAAAGGACATAGGAGTAACCTCCCCACTACCCTGACCCTCCCCTGGGAGGGTCCCCATAATCTACCAAACCCTCTCCCGTGGGTACAAAAGAGCTTACCTGGCTACAGGACCCTATATTCGACTTGGACAAGATTCTGAACAAGAAACCACTGACCTTCGACCATCTGGACACTCTGGACTTCGCTGGATTTCAACTGGGCCTGACTTCGTCCAAAGCATCGTCTGTGCCTGTGCACCATACGGGCTCCATGCAGGACCTGCGGAGCATTGCGGACAACTGAAGTATCTCCCTTGGGGTGAAGGAGTCACTTCCCTGCATTTGCAGGCATCGTAACTCAACTGACCGGTCTGCTGATCCTGAGCTCCTGCGGACTCCGAAGGCTCCAGCAACACAGGAGGTGGGTTCCTATGTTCCTTGAGGTCAAGCTGCCATCTCACCACGTTTGAGGCCAGTATCCCTCGTGTGGACTTCATAACCTAAACCCCAGTGAACCGCATACATTTGCAAATGCATATGCTTGTTAGTGTTCTCCAACCAAGTGCATTGGGCTATTGATAGCCCAACCTCTGTACACCTTTCGTACAATGGACTTTGGCCTCCTTGCACTCTGTGCCCTGCAAGCTGTTGTTTTGCTAAACTGCTCAAGGTCCCCTTGCAACTCCTTTTCCTTCGGCCTGTGGGTCCATTTGCGGGATAACACTACTTTTCTTGGGCTCCCCTGGTTGCTCCGGGTCTGCCCTGACTTGTCCTTGCTTGGCCAGACCATAACCTTTCTTGACCTTCTTCGTGGGTTGCCGCTGCCAAGGCTTGTTGGTGTTCCCGCCGGACACCGACCTCTCAGCACTTGACATCCTTCGTGAGACAGTTTGTATCCGGCTCCTGGTCATCCTAAACATCTCCTAGTCTCTACAGTCAAGGTCTCCTTCTTCACATCTGAAGCACCCGTTATCAGTGGGCATTCGTCTACCGAGCCCCTGGTCACTCCTGAGTGACCCAGATTCTGACCCCTCTGCTTTCAGGTTCCTTCCATTAAGAATCCACTTGTGGATTCCATCGGACACTTTTTTTCTTTCCACCAGTGGCATTTCTTTGAAGACTCCCATGGAGAACGACGGTGGTGTCCGACTCCACTTCAGCCTTATGCATCCAGCTTCCCTAGGATAGGTAACTCTGGTACTTCAGTATCGATGGGTGGGGTGGCTCTCCAACCTTCTATGTTCCAAAGGGTTTCCTCGGGGAAGGCTCTTTAAACTATAAAGTTACAACCTCTACTCTCCCATTGGATTGCACGTATCATGCAGCCGTGTTCTCACACTGCACCGTTCTCCGTGGGGTCCCTACTTAATCACCTTAGGTGGGTCCTTGGGGTCTCAGTGATTCTAAACTCTCTAGACACTGTCGTGACTCAAGTTGTGGTTCTTATACAACTATTTTAGTATATTGTACTGTCTCCCCCGGGAGCCCACTGTGTATTAGTGCTACTTACGATTGTTTCTGTGGTCCAGTATTGTGTGCTTTGTGTTTATCTGCGTGTAGCAGATTCTGTGAGGTTCTTAAGGTGTTATAATAATAAATATATATTCCTATAACTACAGTGTGCTTCTCCTTTCATTTAACCAATACAATAAGGTTGCATTCTGGTAAAACTAGCTGCTTTCCATTTCTTCAAGACTAAGTCTGAAAGCTGCTCTCCACAGCTACCACTAGGATAGATTTCTAAAGGTTATCTTTGACCTCTTAATCACCATAAGGGTTGTTTGGACTGGTGCAAGGTGCCCACTTTAACTAGTGGACAGCTTATACCAGGCCAACTTCTCACAGATGGGTTATGAAAGGTTGTCTTAGTGGTGGTAATTAAGTGAGGTGGGGCTGATTGCCAGTTACTGCGTGCTGATGCCATGTGAAGGAAAGGAGTGAAATGAGCGATTGTAGGAGATGTGTAGCTAGAGTGAGAGGATGAAATGTGTACATAATCTGGAGGAAGTAGATTGACGTGTGGTTTGTTGTTCTGGGTAGTGGGCCACAGTGAGGAAATACAGGGAATTAGTTGTAAGTGTGTGGTTCAGTTAGATAGGAGAGCTCTTATGCAGTAATAGGACATGTGGTGGGGGAAGGTCCGGTGTTGATGTCTGGAGCAATCAGACGAGGTAACACTACAGAGGGATTGTAGATAGTGTGACTGAGGGGTGTGACGATGTTGGTGGCGAAAGGAGGATTAGCCGGCAGAGGGTCAGTGATGAGTGTGGGCTGTGAGTGGGGTGTGGATGGAAGGCTGTCATTCTGTAGGAGGGGTGTTCAATAGGTGTGAAAGGGAGATGAGTAGAAGTATGGAATGGCCTTAGAGGGTGAGATATGGTAGGATGGACTAGTCTGTGTGTGATCCGGAGGGATGGGATTATGCCAGTGGGGTCTGTTTGAGAAGATACCTGTTGATACAGATAGAGGGAAAGAGGAGTGAGCAGGGGATGAGGGATATGGTGAACATTTGAAAGTATGGTCGGGCGGGTGAGGCTACCTTATTAGGAGTAGGTGTCAAGACCATTGATTGTGGAGTGGAGGGGAGTTGGGGCAGGGGATAAGCATGTTGCCTGGGGTTAGATGTTGGGAAGAAGGGCATTGAACAGTAATGGGAAGATGTGGTCAAATAGTGTGAGGTGCAAGTATGTGGGTTTAATTTTGTGATCTTACCATTCTTGTAGATGGAGATAGTGGTGATTTTCTTGAATAATGGTGAGAGGGAGATTTAGAACTTACGACCATGGGGGGTGGTAGTAGACAATGTAATGTTGAGTTTGCCATTGAAGATGCTGGACCAGGATGTAGTGTTAGAAGAAGATGAGGTCTGTTTTAAGCTTCAATTATCGGCAGCTGTGATATTCATCAGCAAATAGTTTGTCTGGAAAATCTTTCAAGGTGTTGTGTTTAAATCTTTTTGCTGAGGATTTGGAGAGATTAGGAAGGTATATGATCTTGAAAGAGGCAAATCCAGCTTTTTTTTTCCATCTTAATGTTACTCATCTTACTGTTGTTCAGGTTGAAGTGAGAATTGTAAATCTGATCCTCCCCACCCCCAAAGTTCAATACTTTCTCTACTTTTGCTTAGGCTGATGTTGAAGTGGGAATAGTAAACCTGACCCCTCCAAAGTCAAACACTTTTCATATAGTTGCTTGTGTTGGAGTGTAAATAGTAAATATGACATCTCCAAAGTCCATCACTTTCCCTGCTGTCTGTGGCAGGCAAATTTGAACAATGATTTTTTTTCCTGCATACTATTTATATATATATATATAGGTGTGCAACAAACAGAAATTCATAGGTCAGCTGGTCCAAATTTGGATCCATAATTCCCACGTGAAAAAGAGGAACTTTTACTTTTGGGGACAGCATCTGCCTCTCTGGTTTTGACAATCCTTTTTTGACTCCACCCTTAATGTATACATCCGAACTGTGCCATGGCAAACCATATTGGACTAACATTTTCTTTTGGAAAGCATTATGCAGATTTGTCAAATAACACAGTCGTTATTAAGAAAGGCCTTTTAAGTGGAAACCCTGATCTAAAGATCACTACAGAGTCGTTATCAGTTGTGCAAACAATAGGAAAGCAAGAATCTAGAAATATAGGCCCTTACTTGCTAACATTTGCGCACACTGTGAGACCCAATACAGTTTAGTATTGCACATGAGTGCCTGGGAAAAACTTCAGTAGAATGCTAACAGGCATACTTAAACTGTAGACAATCCTCCACGGAAAATGTAGTATCAAACACACTATCTCCTCAGCTTAGCTGATTAAGTACAAGTAGACGATATCTTTAAAGAACAAACCTATAGCCAACTGACTCTGTCTGGTAAACATGCTGCATACACTGGGCGATTTAAGACAAATTCCTGAATCTAGTATCCTACATCCTATTAGAACTGCAGCTTCCTTAAGACTGTTCTCTAGTACTATTTTTAAATAAAATGAACCCCTATTCCTGACGCCTTGAAGGACGTCCCAATTGTAGCCTCGTGGCCACTGTTCTATGTCCAGTGCTCACTTCCTCTGCAGGAGACTGATAACTGTAGCTCTTACATGGTTGGTATGAGTTTAGCACTTAGGCCTGGACCGTGCCAAGTAAAACTGCATGCAAACAAATACATACATATTGCTGCTATTATATATAATTTGATGACATCAAAAGAGTAATGGAAAACGGATAGTTGAGGACACATTGCAATCAAGCATTAGCAACACCAATAGGTCTGGCATCAGCTGGCAGCATTTTGACTTTGTCAATTCTTGTTTAGTTTTCTGCAAACATTATTGACAAGGAAACTGCTTGGCCCTCGTCAATCTAAATAATAATATTGGCTTAAAGTAAGACGTTCTTTGGTCTAAAAAGTAGTCACAACAGTGTACGTCTCTGGTACTCAAGGAGACCATTTTATGTGTGGATGTGCTCCTTGTGAAAAGGCAGAAACCCCTTAGTCAAGGAGACCTTCTCAGCATGTATGAAGGCAAGTCAAGTCAAGGCAAAGATTCTTTATTCAGCCAGTGTAGGCCCTAAAACACATAAAATAAAACATATGTACTAAAAAATAGAAATAAGTACATAGAGCTTTAAAAGAAATCATTAGTGTGTATTTACCTTCAGTTAACGCGAATAATATCAACTAAGACCATTTATACAAAAGGGCAGGCTAAGGCTCAATATTAACAGAGAAATAGAAAATCACAAATTCAGGGGTTAACAATTATGCATGGAAAGTGCAGGTGCATCAGTGCATTTACATTGGCAAAAACCGCCATAGAATAAACACTGATGTTGCCCATGACAGTCACATCAGGTGGGAGCTTTCTAATCCTTGAACTGCTTCTTACTAAGTCTTAGGGCTCCTGAGAAAAAGCTTGCAACCCCACGGCAGACTATAGGGGAGGAAAGCATTTTTAGGTACAATAGTGGAGGCCTTACTTATACAAATTGACAATTTCTTAACAACAGAAGGATGACTTTTTTTCACAGGGTGCCATAGAATTCTCAGAAAAATGAAAAGTGCATGGTGTCCTGCTCTGAGAAACGGTCACAAGGACAGGGCTTTAGGGAACCTGGCTTTGAAAATCCTTTAGGGAAAGCTAATAACCATTGTACAAAGTTGAATCTGAATCTGGCCAACAGGAAGCAATGATGGATATTATTAACAAGTGACAGAAAAGATAGCCCCTGAGAGCTTGAGCTAAATGTTATATATTTATCCACTGTGGGCTTAGCAAGTTCCATGCCTTCCTCTTCACCCAACTGCCTAGCCAAAAACATGAGTTTGATGTTCTTCATGTCACTAGGGCATAATAGTCTTGGATTCGTAAACAAATCAGGGCGGCCTAGGTTCCTTAGCTGCTCCACAACATAACCTAAGCAGGGGATACGCGAGGCCCCCTAAAGTGCAGTACAGTCCGCTAAGACGTGTTGATTTTATGTGGGAGCTGGGCTTGACCAGATTCTCAGCCACCTCATTATCAGAGCAACTGCAATAAGACCAGAGATATAGCTCAGACCCTTGCATCATAAAAGCAAGGGTGCAAGAGAGGACAGCAAGGAGTCAACCCAAACATTTGATCTCCACCACCTGCAGATCTCTTACGTCCTTGTACCCCCACATGTCGCATCTCTATGTGGCACTATAGCTAAAAACATTTTTTCTCTGTAGACCTTTATTAGGGCAGATACAGGTTTAGCCCCTAATCTCTTGGCAAAGTTCATAGTTGCACCCTCTGCCCTTGCCAGGATGTTCTTTTTATATGCTCTTTGTGGGACCAAAGACCCTCTGCCATCAAACAACACTCCCAAATAAGGGAAAGTTGAAATTTTAGTAAGTTCTACAGAAGAACTTACGGCCAATATCTTTCTGGGTACCAACCGTCATAGTATGTAATTTGGAAACATTGGTTGCAAGATCTAGAGAGACCATGAAATGTATAGAAGGATTTAAAAGATTTTGAATCCCTATGTCAGTCAGAGCAACCAACACCGCATCATCTGCATATAGTAAGCCAGGAAGAAGCCTTGAGCCAGCACTAGCCATGTCTTTACTGGATGCCGACAGTACATCCCCTAACTTGTTGATATAGAGGGTGAACAGCAGGGGCGGCAAAATACACCACTGCCTTACCCTCTCTTGACCTCCCAGGCGGCTGATACACAGCCATCCTCATTGTACCTCACTGCGGCTGTCACATTTGAATGAGAGGAGTGTAGAAAAGCCACCAGATCTACACCCATGCCTAGATCCAAGAGAATGGGCCAGAGCTTGGATATGTTGATGTGGTTGAAGACCAAAGTTAGATCCATAAAAGCCATGGGCAGGGAACCCCTCTTGGCTATAGTGTATTTCTCCACGACCAAGTGTAAGTTGATGTATTGGTCCAGTGTTCCCCTGCCCTGTCTGAAACCATACTGTAATTCTGAAATAACATAAACATTATCTAACCAGGTAGTTAGATACTCCAGGACCACCTTGCCAATCATTTTTGCAGCTGAATCTAAAAGGGAGATCGCACAGCAACATACTGGGTTGTCCCTCGCACTTTTTTCTAAAATAGGTAAAATTATAGCCTTGGACTAAGAAGAGTGAAAGCTACACAAACAGGCTGGATTAAAAGCCCATGTCAATATCTTGGCCCAGTTCAAAGGGTCAGTTTTATAAAGGACCCTATCCAGTCCCAGCACTTTTTCCCCGGCTGTATCCAAAATGGTTTTAGACATGGCTTTGTACACCTCTTTATAGACCTCTTCTACATTGAAAGACAATGGTAAGGTATCAGTTCCAGATTCCCTCACTGTCTAAAACCCCCAGGACTTTGCCACTGTACTTCAGCGGCTTTGGTACAGTCCACTCTGGAAAATGCTGAATAAGAAAAGAAGGGGCAATGGACCACTTCCCAAAACATGGTACTTAATCCAGCACACTGGCCTGACCCAGGGCCTCCCATTCGCGCTCCCTAATAAGCTTTTTCCTCTTCTGGGTTGCAAGTTTATAGGCCCTCCTGCAGATCCTGACCCTTTCCTAAACACTCGGTTTTTGCTTAATAACCATCACTAAGTTCCTGTGTATCTTGGAGCAACTTCCATCCAACCACTTTTTCTCCTTGACTCCATTTGACTGACCGTTAGTAGTTAAATTGTCGGCTATCTGCTTGGTTAATTTATGAAAAGCATGTAATACAGATCTGTTCTGCTTTCCAATCTCAAAACATTGTGCAATCTCATCTGCGCATTCCGCATACAGATCGCCTTCAAAAGCCTCCGGTATCACCTTCTCCCATTTTAATCTGCATGTTTGAACTCTTGTGCTATTTAGGAGGCTCCAGCCCTCCTTCCTTGGTATGTCTAAGGACCGGTCCAGTTCCAGTGTTATGGGATTATGATCGCTGCAACTGCTCAGGAGACTCCCAGTTAATAGATTGCAGACACAAAAGGAGCAGAAAGCATTATAAAATCAATGGTGGTGGAACAGCCCCAACCTCAATAAGTGGGAACAGAAACATCCGCTCTAGTCTGTTCTAAGCAAAGCAGATTATTATCAGCACAGTGCTCTTCTAAACGGTGACTTAGTTGTGTGTGCTCAAAGTGGGTGACCAGCAGTATTGTATCCATGTAGCCCTTTGCAAAAGGACAGTCAAGCTGACAGAGATGTGAATCAAAATCACCTAAAACTATAACCACGTAGTAAGCGCATTTCCTCTCACATAATGTTCAAGAAATCCCTCTAGTGTGGCAACATGTTCAGTATGAAATATTCTACAGAAGGGCTTGCAAGAATTTACTATCTACAGGGGGATGGTTTGTAGAGGTCAGCTTTATTGCTAACAAATGGGGTGAGTTACAGTCTACCATCCTGGTGGTACATGATATTTTAAGTGAGACCAAAACAAGGAGACCTCCCTTAGCCCGTCCCACTAGGTAAGGGTTTATACTTTTGAAAAATTTAGAAAATCCTTTCAAAAAAAGTATTCACCAGTGTCCCAGGTTTCCTGCAGAGCAATTCTTTGGCAGAAATCAAGGGACCTCCGCCACATGGCTTTATCTCTTTTGGACCTTAGTCCCACAATATTCCAGGTCATGATCTTCATATGAATTGGAAAAGGGGTGATAGGGACTGGCTAGGGGTATGAAATAGGCGCAATAGGCACCAAGCCCATGAGCCTGGGACCCAACAACTCAACACGAGATGTATGAAGGCAGCTAATAGGTGGCTGAGAGCTAACAGCTTACAATCAGACGAAGGCAAGACGGAAATACTGCTATTTGGCCCCAAAGCATTACTAGGGTGGTCAGCATGTCAGCCAAGAGATTGTTCAACACCCACCCCGAGGTGGCCAGGAACTTGGAGGTGTTATTTGATGATCATCTTTCATTTAAGATCCAGGATTGCTCAGTGGTGAAAACTTATTTTTGGATATTAAAAGTGCTAAAGAAGTTATACCTTGGAAAGCACAGAACATAGTTGCCCAGGAGATGATTCTATCTATGTTGGACTATTCTAATGCCCTGTACTTAGGTTTACATCACCTGCAAGTTGTATAGGACACCGCAGTCCTTCTTCTTTTCAAGCTGACTATGCATATTTCTGTGTCCTTGTACTTAAAACAGCTTCATAGGCTTCTGTCTTCCTAGCGATAGGCTAAAGAGCCTTCCATGGAATCAGCCCCACTTATCTCAAAGCCAGGACGTGAAAATACTGAGACCTACTTCGAGGGTGCATGGTTGATAGTTGTTTCTCATTTCAAAAGGCAGAGATACAGCACTTCGTCCTTTTCTTACGAGCCTCCTTGATCCGGATTAAGCTCCCATTCCAACTAAGAAATATGCCTTATGAGGCTTCCTTCTGTAAGCTGCTAAAAGCCCACTTGTTCAGCCTATAACATGGTATTTCAGATCATATTCGCCTTAGCACTGGGACATTCTTGAGTAGCTGTGCGCTCTATAAGTCTGTTCATTCATTCATTCACTCAGAGGGAATTTACCCAATGGCTTGCATGGGTTGACCCACTGCTACATTCTATATAGGGCGGAAGAAAAAATCAACAATTCAGTGGATGAAAAGAGTTTGTTGAAAGTTCGTATAAATAAGTATAATACTCGTAATATTAATCCAGACCTAAAAATCCAGCTATGCAATCTGTGTTGCAGCATCTTCACCTAACATTGTTGAAGATTCCTGTTTAAGAACCAAGACTAAAGAAAATTATTAACTATTTCATGTACACAGCAGGCTAGAGGATGGGGCATCACTCTACTGCATGCTGAGAATCTTCTTCTAAATGCCGCATATACTTTTTCAATCCATTGTGATACTGACAGCCTTATTGGATCAAATGCCTTCGGAGCAATGCACTTATATTTTGTGAACTTTTTTTCTGTTTACAAAAGAGTAAACGAATTACACAGTGCTTCATGTTATTCAAGCCATTATGGGAATGAAGACAAAGAATACACAGAAACTCTTACATGATAGATTGACAAATGAGGTGGGTTATAAATGAGAGAATTAGAGTTGACTCAGACCACATAACAATGTAAGATGAAAGATTTATGGGGTAGCACAACAGATTGTGTGTATTTTTTTACCATGCAGTGATAACATTTTAAGTCATGATTCACCGTTAATGTTCACATTAAATGGATAAAAGGCAGCAGAAAATATTAGTGCATCTTGTGGCATACGTCTTTATACTAATTGCAGGATGTTTTCAAAAACATTAGCATTTCTTTGGTAGTTTGCGAATTCCATGGCTATAGACAATTGAAGATTTAAACATGTAAAAACTATTGGCATTTAGCCAATTTGAATCTTGCTTCTAGCTACTATGATTAAAATACATTCTATCTTATTGGGAGGGAAATCAAACAGAATGAGACAGCAGTGTTATGTTATATATTTTGCCTATATTGAGTGATAATGGGTATAAGTGCCCTATTAGCCTTGTTAATAGCCATGTTGCCCACATGGGTGTTAAGAGCTGCTAGTTTTACTTTTATCATTATGTGCTCTTACTAGACTATAAATGCAGCTATGAAATGAACGGCATTTGGACTAAATATCAAGTTGTAAATATTGAAAGACAAATATCAGAGAGAAAATTATCGTGAGGCAAAGATATCATTTACAAGAATATCGCTTTTTCAGGCAAGTAATATTGTTCTCAATGATATAGCTGTAAAAAATATTAAGGCTGTTGTTGTTAATATTGTTTTCAATAATATAGCTGTAAAAAATATTGGGGCTGATTATGATGTCGGCGGTCTTGTGTCTGCCTGACACCGCATCGGTCTGGAACCGCCCGACCTTAGATCGGTGGTTCCGACCTCAGGATCCAATGGAAGCTTATACGGCAGATGGCAAAGGCCTGCAGCACAAACTTCCATTGAAAAATGGATGTTTGTAAACATCCCTGAACCGTGTGGCAGGCACCATGCATGGTGTTTACCACACGGTGCAAGGATGTTTACGAGGGGCACCAAAGGTGCCCCCTTGTCCCCAAAGTGGAGGGCTAGAGGGGAAGGGGGCCCAGCTAGGGGCCCCCAAAGTAATTTTCCGATAGCCTTTCCATGTCGGAAAGGCCGACATGGAAAGACTGTTGGAAAATTACATCATGATCCCTATGGCGGAGCCACCATCATTAAAGGATCATGAGCATTTCCGATGGGAGCCAAGTGAAGTAGTGTGGCTCACTGGTTAGAGGCGGCAGACCCGAGAGCAGAGGACGGCTCGGGACCAGGGTTCGATTCCCGACGCGGCAGGTTTCAGGACCAGGGTCAGCGGACTCGATAATTCTCTCACCTCGGTGCCCACTCTGATCAGTGATCACACTCGGCAACTCTGGGCACTGGCTTGCCTCATCTTCACTAACGGCCCCACCAGACCGCCGGGGATGCCTGGTCTCACCCTGGAGATACCCATTAAGGGACCGTCTCTCAGGGAAGCCAGGAAGGGTTTCGCAGCGGTCGAAGCGCGGAGGTACCTCTTCGGGAGTGATTCCAGCGCTATATAAGCACACAATCAATCAATCGGAAAAGCAGCAGAAGGTCCCTCAACCCGATGCCTCTGCCCACTACATCGTAATGTGGCAGGCGGACCACAGGGGCAGATGCCAGTGGAAGCGCACCAACGTGCCGTCGGTGTCAGTCTCACCGACATCGTAATTAGGCCCATTGTTTCTTAATATTATAGTTTTAAATATAGTTTGCAATGTTGTGATTTTAATTTTTTTATTTAATTGTTAATATCAATTTATAGTGTCATAGAGGGTTGCTAGGTTTGTAGGGTATTAGGTGAGCAGTTATTTCAATAATTATTAATTCATGATTAATTATTAATTCATTAATAATTAACTTAATAATAATTATGTAAATTCTGTAATAATTACATTTTAGGTGTGGTCTGCTGGGTTTGTAGGGATAGGTGTATAGCATGGGAAGCTAGTTAAGCAATATATAAATAACAATTTATTTTAATTGATAATTCATTATTACATGGTTTAATAACCATATACATTGTTAATTGTTTTATTTTATATTACCTACTGGCGGTGGCATGTAGGTAGTTATAGTTAGGACCAAGTTTCCGTAGGAAGAGTATTTTTTGTTTTGCTTATAACTTTGGCGTCAATTGATGAATCTTCATGAAATTTTCAAAACAAATTCTTTGTTGATATCAGCTCCTATGTTGAAAGTTTGGGGTGATTCGTCAAGTGGGGGGCGAGAAAAAAGGGGATCCCAAAACGTGTTTTCTCCATGTTAATTTCAATAGGAAACTTTAGACAATGCTACAGGTAGAACAGGTGAATGGAATTTCAAATTTGGCAGGGGGAACGGTCTTGGCCTAGAAAGCACGCTTTTGTTTATTTGGTGTAAATCCATTCAGTAGTTTTTGAGAAATATCGAAATTTACAGATATCGATATTTGGGAATTCTGCCATCTGATTGGCTGAGACGTTACGAGCAGGAGCTTGCTGCTGATTGGCTGCGAGCGGTTACAACTAGGAAGTGTTGGCTGCCATTTTGTGATTCAGTTGAAGCAAGTAAGGGGGGAAAAAGGGGGGAAAAAGTGGGAAAGAGGAGGGTAGGTGCACTGTAACCTCTCTGGGGTGTTTACAGTGTGCTATAGAGGGGGTGCGAAGTGAAGTATTGACACCTACCGGTGTGAAAGTGGTGGGCTATGGAAATTAAGTGAGGTATTGCCTAGAGTGTGATGCTGCTAAGATGAGCTGGTGCAGGACTTGGGGATTAAAGCGTGAGCCCAAACTGTGAGTCTTATGCTGTGAAGTCATGTGCCCTGACGCTGCACTACAGCTGTGGGAGTAGTGTCAGCATGTGTGATACTTACTAGGATGAACTACTGACCCGTACTGGTCTGAAAGTCCTGGGGTACGGAAAATATGTGAGGTATTGTTTAGAGTCTCGTGCAACTAGGAAGTGTTGGCCGCCATTTTGTGATTCCGTTGTAGCGAGTAAGGTGAAAAAAGGGTGAAAAGGGTAGGAAAGAGGAGGGTAGGAGCACTGTAACCTCTGTGGGGTGTTTAGGGTGTGCTATACAGAGGGTGTGAAGCTAACTACTCATACCTAGTGGTCTGAAAGTGCTGGGCTACGGAAATTAAGTGAGATATTGCCTAGAGTCTGATGCTGCTAAGGTGAGCTGGTGCGGGAGTCGGGGATTAAAGCATGAGCCCAAATTGTGTGTCTTATGCAGTGAAGTCGTGTGCCGTGGACGCTGCACTACACCTGTGGAAGTAGTTTTAGCATGTATTTATACCTACCAGGATGAACTACTGACCCGTACTGGTCTGAAAGTCCTGGGGTACGGAAAATATGTGATGTATTGTCTAGAGTCTCATGGTGCTAAGCTGAGCTGCTGGTGGACTCGGGATGAAAGCGTGAGCCCACAATGTGTTTCATATGCTGTGAAGTGATGTGCTCTGGCCGATGTGCCACATCTGTCGAAGTAGTGGGAGCATGTAGTTATACCTACTCGGATTAACTTTTGTTTCGAACATTGTAACTTGTGTATGGTTCTTAGGGGGTGTTATACAGGGAGTGCGAAGGAAAATTTGAACATATCAAATCAATTTGGTATTTGTGAAATGGAAACTACTCACTCCTAGGGGTCTGATGGCGCTGGGGGCATAAGCTGAGCTGCTGACGGACTCGGGGTAAAGTCACTGAACTACTGGCCCCTATCGGTCTGAAAGTGCAGGGTACGGAAATTAAGTGAGGTATTGCCTAGAGTGTCAAGCTGTTAAATTGAGCTGCTGCTGCACTCGGGATGAAAACGTGAGCCTCAACTGTGTGTGCTATGCTGTGAATTCATGTGCTCTGGGCGCTGTGCCACACCTGTCCAACTTGCATATGGTGCTTAGGTGGTGCTGTATAGGGAGTGCGAAGGTAAATCAATACGATATTTGTAAAGCGCAAACTACTCACCCCTATGGGTGAGTAGAGTCGGTGATCAAAGCGAGAGCTCTGTGTTGCAAAGTGAGATGGTGTGGCCGCTCTTGCACAGCTGTGTGAAGAATACATTTTGGCGAGGGTGCGGAGTTGCTGTTACCTGGCCCTAAAATATTGGGCCTAAGTTGCAAGTTATAGGGTGGCTCTAAAAAGAGCGCTTGTGTTCATTTAGTTGGAGCTACATATAAGTGCGGATGCACAGCTTCAATTTATTCAGGAAAACTCGATTTCCCTGATCTGTGAAGTGTACTCCATCACTTCTGTAGATATCAGCCATATCAAAACGTATGTTGTTGTTGTAGATCAACCCCATTTTGTGGTCTCTGAGGTATGCAGACACAGCTTTGATAACAAAACAGGTGATGGACCGAATGTGGATCAATGTCACACATTCACCCCAGTCCAAAGATCTGGGCCCAAATCCATCGTTTTTTTGCACTCCACACCACCCTGGGTTAGACAATGGCGATATGCAAATCAGCTCTGACCCTGTGCCCCATGGGAACAGTCCAGTCCGAACTACAAAAGCCATGTCCTCCCCAGAACAGAATCAAGCATCCGAGGACCGGATCGGTTTCGAGGTAACACCTCTCATCAGCCCGGCTAGCTTGACTCCAGTGGTGTGGAGTGCCTGGGACCCACGTCTGAGCATCCCCAGCGCACTTATGGCGGAATTTGCAAACAAAACAGGAGATGGACCGAATGTGGATCAATGTCACACATTCACCCCAGTCCAAAGATCTGGGCCCAAATCCATCGTTTTTTTGCACTCCACACCACCCTGAGTTAGACAATGGCGATATGCAAATCAGCTCTGACCCTGTGCCCCATGGGAACAGTCCAGTCCGAACTACAAAAGCCATGTCCTACCCAGAACGGAATCAAGCATCCGAGGACCGGACCGGTTTCGAGGTAACACCTCTCATCAGCCCGGCTAGCTTGACTCCAGTGGTGTGGAGTGCCTGGGACCCACGTCTGAGCATCCCCAGCGCACTTATGGCGGAATTTGCAAACAAAACCGGTGATGGACCGAATGTGGATCAATGTCACACATTCACCCCAGTCCAAAGATCTGGGCCCAAATCCATCGTTTTTTTGCACTCCACACCACCCTGGGTTAGACAATGGTGATATGCAAATCAGCTCTGACCCTGTGCCCCATGGTAACAGTCCAGTCCGAACTACAAAAGCCATGTCCTCCCCAGAACGGAATCAAGCATCTGAGGACCGGACCGGGTTCGAGGTAACACCTCTCATCAGCCCGGCTAGCTTGACTCCAGTGGTGTGGAGTGCCTGGGACCCATGTCTGAGCATCCCCAGCGCACTTATGGCGGAATTTGCAAACAAAACAGGTGATGGACCGAATGTGGATCAATGTCACACATTCACCCCAGTCCAAAGATCTGGGCCCAAATTCATCGTTTGTTTGCACTCCACACCACCCTGGGTTAGACAATGGCGATATGCAAATCAGCTCTGACCCTGTGCCCCATGGAAACAGTCCAGTCCGACCCTGTTGCCCCCATGGGGCAACAGGGTCAGGGCTGATTTGCATATCGCCATTGTCTAACCCAGGGTGGTGTGGAGTGCAAAAAAACGATGGATTTGGGCCCAGATCTTTTGACTGGGGGAATGTGTGACATTGATCCACATTCGGTCCATCACTTGTTGTTTTTGCAACAGCTTTGATGACTTTCTTCCTAGATTTTTTCAATCTGAGGACAAAATTGTCTTGACCATTTCCACTTCTGTCTTTGGCATATATTGGAATATACAAAGACAGTTTGAGGCAAAAGTAACATCAATTGTCCTTCATAAGCATTTCCAAACCTACCCCAGTCAATGTGCCTAAGTTGTTTCCACCACAGTACACAATCATGAGGTCAGGGTGTTGGAAATGCAAACAGGTTTTAACCAAAGGCAACAATTGGTGCCACTTCAATTCTCTCTGTGGAAACCATTTAATGTTCACATTTTGTAAACCGAGGTCTGAGTCAATATGTCTCTGTTCTGCATACCTCTTGCACCAGAAAACATAGCTATGTCTTATGATCCACACTAGCATTTTGAAGATATGGCTGGAAGGTATGGAAAGATGTCTGTAGCTCATGCAGTTCCTTCGTAGAATAAGAGATTTGAAAAAAGATGGGGAACTCGTTTTTTTTCAGATACAAAAAGATACCTCATTGGGAGATGAAAAGAATTGTTTTTTAAAAGTAGGGTGCTCATTCTTTTTGTGGAAAAGCATCTTTGTGATTGGTTAAGAAAAAGAAATTTGAACGTGGAGTACATATTATAAGATAAAATTTGCTCAACTCAACCACACCTGCTACTTGCATTTGTAAGGCACTGTTCAAACTTAAAACAATCGTGAACTTTTAACCTGCACGTTCCGTTAAATGTTTGAGAAAATGTTGTAAAAAAATATTGTTAGGTTTAAAAAAATGCATGAACTTTTAACCTTTCTCGTGTTGTAGAATATTCTAGAAAGTGTGTTGATAGAATACTTTGCACTGCTGACTTTGATGCGTCGTTGAATATGAAAAAAACTGTTTATAAGGAAAATTAGAAAGAAACAAATAGAGATAAGTTTTGAAATGTAAAAGAATCAAGGAAGTATTCTAATTTGTTCTTTACATGTATTTATGTGTGGATGAGCAACATTATAGAAACAACAGCAGCAGGAAGAGGAAGAAGCAGGGAGTGGGGGTACGGGGGAGATGGGCACAATGGCACACATCTACAATCAAGTACAGCACAAGTATAGACAAACAATGGCCAAAATGAAACACACCAACTAGGTGCATAAGTCACACAATCCGGCAACATAACACCACTGAATGAGCATAGAAGTGAAAACCACGCTGCATTCATACAGGATGTGTACAAAGGCCGGTCGTGGGTGTTGTGGGATGTGTGCGACCGTGGTAATCATGGATGAGATGCCGAGCACATCTCACATGGGCGGGTTCACTGTGTGTTACGTTGCCAAACAGCTGCTCCCACCTCCCACGAGCCCTCACACTTTTGTACGGTGCGCCGTTGTATCCCATGCACTCGTATGGCACAACATTGTAATGCCTTTTCCGGCACGTCCTGCGGCATTCGACCTACACCATGAGAGTGCCGTTTGGTGGTGGTTTATGCCACTTTACAACATTGTCTGATGCGGCCCTTGTGGCAGCCAACACCAGAACACAGAGACACACTTACCACACTTCCTGCACACGGACATGTCCGAGACACCCCATTTCTCTTGCCGGATAGGCACACCGCTGCGCTGACCTGTATACATCGGACCTGCACACATGTGTTGTGTTTGCAGGAGGATGCGTGTGTAGCTACATGTCCAGGGTCACTGCCAACGCTGAGGTGACATGGTAACGTCTGCTGAAGACAGCACACTGTGATGTTGCATGGCGATATGTTAGCGAAATGACCACACAAACAGACTTAGATGCGTGTTTGGGGGGGGGGTTTGGTGGTCCTGGCGTTGTTACGATGAGTCTTGTGGCCCTCATGGGCATCCCTGTATCAGGCTCATTGACTCTATGGCACCTGTGAGTGTTCTGGTGTGGCTCTTGGTTGTGTTTCCTTTCATGCTGCAGGTAGTCGTCCTGCTTAACACCAGCAGAAAGCAGGTGTAAAATTCCTGGTGGTAACTTGGGTTATCGCCTGAATTAATTTCGCATTGCAGTTGTAAAAGTTGTGATGTCATTTTTTCATGTGCAGAACAATATACAAACTGGGTAGTGTATCCAGTCAAGATCCAGCACCTGACGCACTATTCCTAATCAATATAAATACAATGAGATTTCTTTATTGATTTTGTGTGTACACTGTAAGTGCAGGCACTACCTCAGTGAAATTCAAAACAAGATTCTAGTATTTAGAATAAATGGCAAAGGTGCACCTCGTGTCTTTTTTCACAGGCACGGCTACTCTGCATTTCATTATCAGCAGTTTCATTCAACTAAAGTTGAGATAAATCTTGCACAGTATTCAGAAGTTGGTGTAAGCTGCAGAGATCACCAGTATTCCCGCGATAAGTGGTCCAAAATTTAACACCATGGTGGATACCAGCAAATAACAGTAATAAGAACAAGAAAGAGTCATACAGCAGTTAAGAAAACAACCGAAAAGGTTAATAATTTTTTTTGTAAAACTAAATTTTGTTATACCATAAACTATTTTTACATTTTATTTTTTATTATTAAATATAAAAAATAAACCAATAAACACAATGTAACAAACATAATAGAAAAAAACAAGGTGGAAGACTCCTGTGGGGACCATAGATATCGACGACAGAGCCTGAAAAATAAAGCACAAAATAAGGACGTGTGTAATGCGCATATCAAAGGACTGAGAGAGAGAAACAGAGAAGGAAAAACAAGCCAGGGAGAAAAAGAGAGGGAAGGAAAGAAAGGGAGTGAGAAAGGGAGAAGCGAGAGAGAGATAGAAGGAAAGGAATGAAGAGAGTGAGAGAGTGAGAGAGAGAGAGAGAGAGAGAGAGAGAGAGAGAGAGAGAAGAGAGGGAAGTGAGATAGAGACAGAGAGAGAGAGCGAGAGAGAGAGAGAGAGAGACTGTTGCCTCTGCGTATCCATGAGCAAATAATTACCTAGTGCCGGCAGAGTGGGCAGCAGTGGGCGGACTGTACGTGCCCGTCAAAACCCCGCCGATCTCAGATGTCTTGCTGAGTCCTGAGTCATGAATGGCGGAGACCACATCAGACACTCCGCCGATCTCAGATGTGTTGCTGAGTCCTGAATGGCGGAGACCACATGAGATTCTGTGCCGATCTTATAGATATCGCTGAGTCCTGAGTCCTGAATGGCGGAGACCGCTTCAGCTTCTTCTCGGCCTGGCAGATCTCAGACATGTCGCTGAGTCCTGAGTCGTCAATGACAGAGACCACCTCAGGGTTTGGTGCCACTAAGCCTGTGGAACTCAAGTCCGTGCCACTGGTGGTAGGATCCTGATGGCCACATGAGTTTGGGGTGGCACTAACCCTATGCATATAAAGTCCGCGCCAAGGGGATTGTAGGCCGCTGAGGGCCATACAGCTGAGGGTGCGACTAACCTTATGTGCAAATTTTCAGGGACTCTTTATGGTTGAGACCCGTGCAGCGTTCGCCAGCTAGTCAGCACCATTAATAAAGGATGTGAACTTGTCGATCTATTATATTTGTGTGGTCACATGGCCTGTGCCGCATTTGCCCGATGGGTGTGGTGTGTGTGCAAACCTGCCCTCAGGGAGTGGCTGTGAGATGTTGAGAACTATCTGACCTGCACACCAACAGCGAGTACACCTTTGACAGGTAGCTATGCGGGGCCAACGTTGGAACGTAATCGTAGTGGCGCGACGCGGCGTGGAGTACCAGGGAACTGGGCAGGGATAGACACAATGACGCGGAAGGCTCTTAGTACTGCATACTGTTTAATATTGTGAATTTTAATATTTGTTGGAATTGATTTTAATAATCCACAAATCTAATTACAATTGCCTTAAATTCCTTAATACTCTCTCCCGCATTGTCTGGCTCGATATTGAAGCCTGCCCGCCCCGGTCCGACTCGGCAATTATTGCCGTAGAGCGGAGGGCGGCCAGGTAAGAGCCAGGCATATCAATTCTCACTTTCGCTAGAGTGGAGGTCAACGCTCTAGTTGTCACCGCCCTCTGGGCTATTTAGCAACGCCCCCCTAACAAGCGCGCAGCGGTTGCGCGCAGGGGGCGCCTTCGAGCGCGCCTAAGAAGCGCCGAAGAAATGCCCGCCTGCACCCATCCGCGACAGAACGGGACAAGGGACATGGCGCTGGTCTCTGGACCATCCGAGACACAGGTTAGCCCCAATATATGCCACTCTAGAGAAAAGCTTCTTTGTTTGAACCCGAACCCAAACGAGACATGCATACGAGATATATGGCCTAACTTTGAGGGCCCTTTCTCCTGTGCTAACTGCCACTTCCAGGCTATAAACACATGCCTAACTAGGGATGTCCCTATTGACGAGAGCTCTATAGCCATGACAAAACATTCTGCTCGGACCCCTCCCTCAACAGGAGTCGATAGTGCACACAATATTAATCATGCTGCCAGGAAAGGACCCCCAGGACTTAAATGTTTTTTATTGAATATACGTTTGCTACCCAAACACTACCAACAATTGTGGGATCTTATTAACTCAGACTTGCCAGATATCTGTTTTCTCACAGAAACATGGTTAAAACCTCACACCATCCCTACAATTATGCTAGGGATCCCTGCTGGATATAAGATCCTACACCTAGATCGTCTGGTTAAAACTGGAGGTGGTGTGGCTGTTGTCTATAAAGAGAATTTAAAGGTTTCAGTACTTGACCAGTGTAGCAATGTCCAGATGGAAATAATGATTTTTAGATGTTCCTCTTCCCTTAAATCACAGTGGAAAGGGGCATTACTATATCGTCCCCCTGGCTCTTGCTTGGATTTTTCTTTAAATCTCATGGAACTATTAGCCCCGCATTTCAGAGCCAATGAAGATTTTATTCTCCTTGGAGATTTTAATATTCATGTAGATGTATTAAATAATCCCGACACCATGTCCTTACTTGGTGATTTATCCAGTTTAGGACTATCCTTTCAATTACTTGGCCCACACTCACGATCCCAAACACCTCTTCCACCTATATGGAAACGAAAATGGCATAAAATAACCCCAGAAGCATTACAGAAAATATGGAAAGAACCTATTTTTCTTGAAGAGGATAACATTGAAGTAGGATTAGCCAAGTTTAATAAAGCACTATTAGAGGCCATTGATCTACTTGCTCCACTAGAACTGTATAATAATGTGCTAAGCCAAAAACAGAAATATGGTATACAGAAGAATTAAGAGCTGAAAAACAAAAGTGTAGGAGTTTGGAGAAAAAATGGAGGAAAATTCATACTCCAATTAGCAAAACTCTCTATCTAGAAGCCCAATCCAACTACCTTAAAAACATAAAAAAGCTCGGAGGCATAAACTTGACTCACAAATTACAGAGGCAGGAAATTCCACTAGGGAACTTTTTAAAGTTACACAATCTTTTGTCAAACCTACAGCTTGTGAGAGCCCAGACGATTTTAACCAAAACCTATGTGATGAGATCTCGATGATTTTTGAGAAAAAGATAGACTTAATCTATGAAAAAATTACTAAGACACCAAATAATAGAGATATCATAGATAGTCCTAGCTATGAATCTACCAATAATGGAACAAGTAGACCCACTCTGACTTCGATCCCAGAGATTAGTCTCACTGAAGTAGATATGCTACTTAACTTGATTAAATCTGGCTCACCGACTGATCTATTACCGGCCAAGATGATTGCTCCCCTGAGCAGCATTTTGGCCCCAAGCCTTAAAGCATTGATCAATCTCTCCCTCAAAGAAGGAAGGATCTCTAAAAACTGGAAAAAGGCAGTTGTGAACCCAATTCGCAAAAACACAGCGCTACCATGGTCGGACCTTAATAACCTACGTCCCATATCCCTCCTACCCCACCTCAGTAAGATGACGGAGAGACTTTTCAACTCTCATCTCTCTAAATTTATCGAGGCAGTGGACGGTCTGGACCCCTCCCAATCTGGGTTCAGGCCAAATCATAGCACAGAATCAGCTCTCCTCTCCGTGACCAATACCATCCGAATGGCACTGGATAGAGGAGGCTCTATGATTCTGGTGCTATTAGATTTGTCCGCTGCCTTCGATACGGTGTCTCATGACACCCTGATCAGTCGTCTGGAGGGAATAGGAGTGGAGGGAATTGCTCTATCATGGTTGAAAAGCTTCATCTCCAACCGGTCCCAAAATGTTCGCCTGGGCTCCCACTATTCCACCTCTAGGGAGCTCACTAAGGGGGTTCCACAGGGCTCGTGCTTAAGCCCCACATTGTTTAATGTGTATGTGGCCCCTTTGGCGAATGTTGCAAGGAAATATGGGTTCACACCAATATCCTATGCAGATGACACCCAACTGCTGTTCCCATTCCAAAATATGACTTCTGCGGTAAAGAATTCCTTTGCTGCTGGATGGATGACCTCCAATTGCCTACAATGCAATGTGGGTAAGACGGAGGTCATGCTCTTCGGAAATGCCCCACTCCTTTGGTCACCTGAGTGGTGGCCCCCAGAACTAGGCACAGCTCCATGCCCTAAGGAAAGTGTGAAAAATCTGGGTGTCAAGTTGGACCCATCACTGGTGCTAAAAGACCATGCCACCCAGGTCACGGGAACCTGCATGAGAGTAATTGGCCTACTTAGAAGGATTTTTCCATATTTAGCAGATTATCACCGGAGAACACTAGTGCAGACTTTAGTTATTAGTAGGCTTGACTACTGCAATGGATTGTTTATATCTGCTAATGTGGAACAGCTGAAGAGGCTACAGGTTGTTCAAAATACAGCCGCTAGGTTGATCCTCAATGCCCCTGCCAGATCCCCCTCCTATCCCCTACTCAACAAGCTACACTGGCTTCCTATACGCCAGAGAGTACAATTTAAGATATGTTGTACTATCCACAAATGCTTGTATGGAATTGGTCCTAGGTATCTGACTGAAATCTTTCAACCCTATCAACCTGGAAGAACTCTAAGATCTGAAAATCAAGCTTTACTACAGATCCCTAGGATCAAAAGAAAAAGACAGGGAGGTCGAGCCCTTTCATTCAGAGGCCCCACTCTTTGGAATTCACTACCCCTCTTTATAAGACTAAATTCCAATCTTTCTACCTTTAGAAAATGTCTGAAGACGCACTTGTTTCCTACCCAGCAATCCCAGTTATGTCACACAAACTTTCTGTCTTTGCTTATCTTCGGAACAACGCAGCGCGGAGATATCTCCTCGGCGAACGAATTCCTGCTCTATATAAGAAACATAAATAAATCTGGGAGTCGAGCGGGCGGGCCACAGGACACAGTTACACATGTGGGATTGGTTTGTGTTAAATAGGGTTAGTGGCACCAGAAGCATTGAAACTGTATGAGCCTGTGATGGTGGTTGGTGTGGACGGACTCAATGGGAGTAATGTGTGTTGCCTACTGGACTGTGTCATGTGTAATCAGGACTCTATCTGATTTGTGAGCTCTGCTGACCGTAGTGTAGGCCAGAGGTAGCGATGAGGAAAGGCCCACAGCTATGTGCATACGTTGGTGGCTTGACCGGCCTGCGTAGTGCAGGTTCAGTGGCACGCTTGTTGGCAGACTTCAATCTGTAAATACTCCTCACTAATCGTAGGGAGGGAGGTGCTGTGGTCGCTGCCACGAAGTTGGAGTCGCTGCAATTCAGGACACAGGACACAGTTACATATGTGTGATCGGCTTGTGTTAAAGAGGGTTAGTGGGACTACGTGTTGCCGGCCTTGTATCTCGAAATATGCCTCACTGATTGAAGGGAGTGAGGTGCTGTGGTCGCTGCCACAAAGTTGGGGTCGCTGTAATTGAGGACTCAGGACACATTTACACATGCGGGATCAGCTTGTGTTAAAGAGGGTTAGTAGGACTAAGTGTCGCCGGCCTGTATATCAAAATATGCCTCACTGATCACAGGGAGTGAGGTGCTGTGGTCGCTGCAACGAAGTTGGGGTCGCTGCAATTGAGGACTCAGGACACAGTTACACATGTGGCATCGGCTGGTGTTAAAAGAGGGTTAGTGGGAATGCATGTCGCCGGCCTTGCATATCGAAATATGCCTCACTGATCGAAGGGAGTGTTGGGCTGTGGTCACTGCCACGGACTTGGGGTCAGTGCGATTCAGGACTCAGGACACGGTTACACATGTGGGATTGGCTTGTGTTGAACAAAGTTAGTGGCACCACATGTCGCCGCTGTTGCATATGGAAATATGCCTCAATGATCAGAAGGAGTCTGGTGCTGTGGTCGCTGCCACAGACTTGGGGTCACAGCCATTTAGGACTAAGGACACAGTTACACATGTGGGATCAGCTTGTGTTGAACAGAGTTAGTGGCAGCACGTGTCACCAGCCTTCCATATGGCAATATGCCTCACTGATTGAAGGGAGTCTGCTGCTGTAGTTGCCTCACAGAGTTGGGGGCCACTGCTATTCAGGACTCAGGATACAGTTACACATGTGGGATCGGCTTGTGTTGAAGTCGGTTAGTGACAACATGTGTCGGCGGTGTTCCACAGTGTAGGCCCGTAGTAGCGGTGAGCAATGGCCCACAGTCACGTGTATACGTTGGTGGCCCCACCAGCCTGCGTAGTGCAGGTTCAGTGGCACCACATGTGGCTGGCCTTCCATATGCAAATATGCCTCACTGATTGAAGGGAGTCTGGTGCTATGGTTGCTGTAAAGAAGTTGGGGTCGCTGCCATTCAAGACTCAGGAACCAGTTACACATTTGGGATCGGCTTGCGTTGAACAGGGTTAGTTGGCACCACGTGTCTACGGTCTTCTACAGTATAGACCGGAGGCAGCAGTCACCAAAGGCCCACAGGCAGGTGACGTGGACTTGAGCTGCACAGATTGGGAGCATTTAGTCTTCTTAACCCATTATAGTCTCTTACACATTTTGCATCTGTTGCAAAGTCATCCTGTGCCCTGGGCACCCCCCAACTTTTTGCAGACTGCAACTGGTGGTAACTGACTCTGACTGACCCTGGGCTCTGTTTAACCAGGCCCAGGGCCAGTGCCGAGCTAAAAGGAACACATTAGAATACAGTTAAGACACCCAACATACACTAGGGTCCACTATGGTATTGTGGGGTACCCCTGTAATTGGCATGACCTACCCCATAAGCCCCTTGTATGTAATAGGGCAGGGGATTGAAACTACCTACAAGTCTCCAGTGTCCTGGGGCATGGCAGTTTAGAGGCCAGCATATTTTCTGCACTAGCATGAGGTCAGTTTAAAAGCATCCCTGGAGGCCAGGACAGCTTTTAAACCTTAAATTGTGCCCAAACTCGACTTTGGGGGTAGGGGCCCTTAAAAATGAAAAACCTACCATGTTTTTCATATTAGGGACCCCCCAAGGTCACCCCTAGGTATCCCAGGGGTGGGGGGGGGTCAGTTATCTATAAGGAGCGCGCTTATAAAATGAGTTTTTATATGACTGGGTAAAGTGAAATTTTACATTTCACTCCCCACATTGCATTAAAGAGCTGCTCAAATTCGACTTTGATGCTAGAAGAATTGGGTAAGGATGATCTGCAATATTTCTGCAGATTCAGAACCCCTGAAGTCTCCCCTAGTTTCACAGGGGGTGGGGTCCTGTAGAAATTAGGGAAATACTTATCAAATATGGTTTTATAAGCCCTGGTTCTTGAAAAGTGGCCCAGGTCATTTTCCCCATTGCAAACCCAATGGCCCATAGGTTAACATGGTAGAAAGTGATTGATGAATAAATATTGATAGGAGAGGACTAGCCGGACCATTCAAAGACTTCCCTGAATGGTAGTAGTAAATCTAACAATATTATATTGTTGAATTTCTCCTAAAGTGTACATTCAATAAGTTATAAGACTTTCCTGCTTGTAAGTTCAAATTCAGCCTTTCAGTGGTCTGCCCTGATTGGTCAGAGTTAAGTGGATTAGCCAGGTTGCTGAGAGGGCAGTGTGCTGTTCTATAGGAATGCCAGGCCAGGAGGTGGCGTCGTAAACTATGCTCTTCAAAGGCAGAGGGGAGGCCTGGGTTTCAGTCCACTATGACAGTCTTGACCCAGAGTCAGGGCTAGGCTTAAGGAAGGTATGTGCAGATGGTAGGGGGTGTGTTTAGGCAGCTCTTACCTCCTTGCTGGAAAATCAGCCATTATGGATTTGGAAGAATGATTCACTCTGGGACAAACTAATGCCACACTCCACAGGATGTGATCATAACTATAAGGAGTTGCCCTGCTCTCATTGGTCAGCAAGTAACCTGGTGCTTGACCCAGAGAATTTTGAATAAGTATCTGAGAGGGGCAGAGCCCTCCAGATCTGCTGCTTGAAACTGAATGAAGCAAGAAGTGCCCTGCTGATGATTTTAGCTGTGCAAGGAACTCTTAAGGCCTGACCTCTGGAGACTGCACCAAGTGAAACTGCAGCCCTGTGGATTACCTTGCTACCAAAGGACTCAAGAGTGGAACTCCCAGCAAGCTACAGGTTAACAGAGCTCACCTGGACAGCCCCACAAAGAATTCAAAGCCTTGAGTGCCAGTGGATTTGTAAGGGTTTTGTTCAAGTGGATTGCAAAGTTGAAGTTTCACACTTTCAAAGACCCTCTTGGAGATTCTAGAACCTTGGCTTGTGTGTTGGATACTTTGGGACCTGCAAGCAGAATGCCAGGAAGGTGTTCTAACTGGACCCGCCTGCTGAAGAAGGCGGCCCACTACAGTGGTGAGAATTCTTCAGAACAATTTATAAAGGTGTGTCCCTGACAGAGAAAACGAAATGACTTAAGGGGCACTGTTGGTTTCTAAGCACTAGAAAGTGACTAATCTTTAAAAATTCATATCTCTGGTTCCCTACAGTGGATTATTTTCATTTTGGTGTCCTTTAAAAAATAAAAATATTACCTATTTTTATAAATTGATGTTGGATGTTTATTTTGTGTTGTGTCTTAATTATTTACTGAAATTGTGTTTTTAAATGCTTTACATACCTGTCTTTGAAGTTAAGCCTGTCTGCTCGCAGCCACATTACCAAGGGTTGAGCAAAGGAATACTTTTCTAAGACCTATGCTGAGTCCTATTATGTGTTAGTGGCCTTATTGCCAGTGGCAGACCTACATTTGCCCGGTATACAACGTTTAGCACGCATTTTTTACCACGCACTACACTTACAACGCGCTCTAGGATAGGGAATAAGTTTAATTTTATATCCAACACCTTCCCTAGTGTCCACGGGGACTGGAGTTGGAATATAAAATTATACTTACCACTATCCAGCACCTCAAAGCGCTATGCGTTGTAACGGTATGCGTTGTAAATACCGCGTTGTAATGGTATGCGTGGTAAAAGTATGCGTGCTAATGTCATACATCCCATTTGCCCCTACCAATAACCCACTTTCCAACATTTGGTGTTCAGCGGTGTGGATGAGAACTTGTGTTTAAAAAGTACACCTTTCAGTGAATAATTTAAGATTATAAAAATCCTCTAAATTGCTTAGAACAAAACTTTTGAGTTTGATTTTTCGAATTTGGACTAAACTGTTTTTAATCCATTGTTTTGATTTTTCCTAATTGTTTCAAGTCTATTGTGCCTAGTTTTTTGTGACCCAAAACTAGGGAACCAGGGAGCTGGACCTGGCTAAACTGTCCCAGTTTAAGATGGCGAATCTTAGAGAACAGTGTAGGCTTAGGGGGCTGCATCCTGCCAAGAAGATGAGGAAGGCAGGGTTGCTTGAGTACCTAAAGGCCTGGGCCAAGACAGCTGAGGAGAACCCAGGGGGTTGGGAAGATGTTCCCCCCAACCTCACCCAAGCGAGGGGTGGAGATGAGATCTTTCCCATTGTGACTACAGTTAGCCTGGTGAATCAAGGTGGTGGTGGGAGTGGGGAAGGGTCCCTTACTCAGGTACCACTACTGTCCCTTGCAGAGAGACAGCTTCAGGCTCAATTAGAGTTGATTGCCTTGGAGAAGGAGAAATTTGAATTGGCTAAGAGAAAATGGGATAGGGAGGAGGAGAAAAGGAATGGTGGCAGCAAAAGTGAAGAAGATGCTGAGATGTCCAGGGGTGTTAGATTTGAACCTAAACTTCCCAAGGGCATAGTACCTAAGTACACTGAGGGGGATGACATTGACAAGTGGCTAGCAACTTTTGAGAGGGCCCTTAAAATGAGTAGGGTCCACTCTAGATATGTGTGTGTACTCCTGTGGGAGTTGATTCCAGTAGCTGGGAGGGATAGGCTCCTGACCATGATGGGATGGGATGCAGAATCATACCAGCAGATGAAGGCATGCTTAGTCAAGAGATTTGGTCTGACTCCAGAACAGTACAGGGTGAAGATGAGAGGCACCCAGAAATTGAGTTCAAAGTCTTGGGTAGACTTTGTGGACGTTTCAGTAAAGGCCTGGAAGGCTGGATTGTTGGTAACAAAGTTGACACATATGAGGGATTGTATAATTTGTTTTTGAAAGAACACATTTTGACTAATTGTGCAGAAGAGATGTTACGCCAGTATCTAGTGGACTCTAAGCTGACAGACCCCAGAGAGCTGGGGAAATCAGCTGATGAGTGGGTAAGAGTCCGGGTTTCCATTCAGCCCCAGGGGGTGACCAGAAGAAAGGAGGACAGGTCCCTCCCCAGGGGAAAGCCGAGGGAAATGAAGGTCAAAAACCTAAGGAGTCCTCCAAAGACCCACAAAAACCTGCACAAGGAGGGGGGGCCCGAGCCAACCCAATTTCAAAGGGAGGGGGTTTCAGGGAAAGCCTGGTAGGTTCTTTGATCCCTCAAAGGTGGGTAAGTGTTTTGAATGTAACCAGCCAGGGCATAAGCAGGGCGATGCTGTCTGCACCAAGAAGCTCCCCCCTAGGGGGCCATCCACAGGGATTGCCAGTATCAGTATAGGGGTGAAGGGTGGTGTACAGAACAGGCAGGTGGTGGAAGCAACCTTAGTGTCCCTGGGTGGGGTGAGTATTGCCACCTTTGCTGCCTTACCTCCAAACATGGGCAAGTATAGGCAGTGGCCTAAAGTGAATGGGACTGAGGTTGAGGCTTTCAGAGACACTAGGGCTAGTGTAACTATGGTCCTGAATGAACAGGTGCCCCCAGAGAGGTTGTTACCTGGTGAATTTCACCAGGTGACATGCAGACAGCACTACCAAACTCCATCCCATGGCTGTGGTGGATTTGGAATGGGGAGGTGTGACAGGCCTCATGAAGGTAGCTGTGTCAAAGGTGCTCCCAGTCCAGTGTTTACTGGGCAATGATTTTGAAGCCTCTGCGAGGTCAGAGGTGGCGAGAGGACTCCATATGAAAATATTGGAGCTCCCTGAGTGGGTATGTGCTGTGACTAGGTCACAGACTACCCAGAAGGGAGGGGCTGGACACTTGGACCCTGGAACAAAGGGCTAAGCATTCAAGGACAAGGGCACTGGGTTTGGTGAGCCAGCCCAGGGAACTCCAGAGGCGCAGGAAGAATCTAACCCTGATGGGCAGGATTTGGGTCTGGGGAGGGACTCCATCCCTGCCAGAGCTGTCATATTTGTCAGAACTGACAGGAGCAGGTGGACCCTCCAGAGAGGAGTTCAGTCAGGGACAGCGTGACTGTCCCACCCTTGAGAGCTTGAGGCGGATTGCTTCTAAGCAAGAGGAGGGGGATGACAGTGGGTTTCACAAACTCTACTGGGAAGATGGACTGCTTTATACTGAGGCCAGAAACCTCAAGGAGGGCGCCACCAGGAGATTGGTGGTGCCCCAGAAGTACAGAGAGTTCATCCTGACTTTGGGTCATGATATCCCCTTGGCAGGACATTTGGGACGGACAAAGACATGGAACCGGTTGGTGAACCATTTCTAGTGGCCCAATATGTCTGAAAAGGTAAACAAGTTTTGCAGCTCCTGTGTTACCTTTCAGGCCAGTGGCAAGGCAGGGGGCAAGACAAAGGCTCCCCTAATACCACTGGCAGTCGTTGGGGTTCCTTTTGAAAAGGTGGGGATAGACATTGTGGGTCCCCTGGACCCACCTACTGCTCAGGGAATGGGTATATCTGAGTGGTAGTTGACCATGCTACTCGATACCCTGAAGCTATACCTCTTAGAACCATTGATGCACCTGCAGTGGCTAGAGCACTGCTTGGTGTGTCCACCATAGTGGGTTTTCCAAAAGAGATGGTGTCAGATAGGGGCACAAACTTCCTGTCCAGCTATCTGACTGCTATGTGGGATGAGTGTGGTGTCAACTACAAGTTCACCACCCCCAAGGAAATGGTCTTGTTGAGAGATTCAACAAAACCCTGAAGGGCATGATAAATGGGTTGTCAGAGAAACACAGGAGGAGATGGGATGTTCTCCTCCCATGCTTACTGTTTGCCTACAGGGAGGTGCCACAGAAAGGGGTTGGTTTCAGTCCTTTTGAGTTGGTGTTTGGACACCCTATGAGGGGGCCATTGAGCCTGCTAAGAGAGTCTTTAGAGAAGCCTCTTAAAGAAGCTAAGGACAATGTGCTTGAATATGTGCTAGGCCTGAGATCTAGAATGGCAGAGTACATGTACAAGGCAAACAGGAAACTGGAGGCCAGCCTGGAGGTCATGAAGCACTGGTATGATCAAAAGGCTACTATGCCTTAGTATACTCCAGAACAGTTGGTGTGGGTGTTGGAGCCTGTGGCTCCCAGGGCCCTATCCAATCTTAGAAAAGAAGGGTGAGGTTACCCATTTGGTTGACCCTGGCACCCCCAGGAACCCTCACAGGGTCCTGCATGTGAATAGATTGAAACCACACCATGACAGGGCAGACATGACCATGTTACTGGTCACTGATGAGGGTGTGGAGGAGGAAACTGAGCCTGTGCCCGACCTCCTCTACACTTATGTGCAAGATGGGTCAGTAGAGGGAGTTGTACTCTCTCCCAAATTGACAGACCAGCAGCACAGAGACTGTAAGCAGGTGCTGGAGCAGTTTGCTGGCCTGTTCTCTTTGGCCCCAGGCATCACTGGGTGGTGTGTGCACCACATTGACACTGGTGACAGCCTACCTGTCAAAAATAAACTGTACAGGTCGTCTGACCATGTCAGAGCCAGCATTAAAGCTGAGGTTGCTAAGATGCTGGAGCTAGGGCTAATTGAACCGTCTGAGAGTCCATGGGCCAGTCCAGTGGTATTGGTACCTAAACCTAATCCTCAGGGGGGACCCAAGAAGTTAAGGTTCTGTGTGGACTACAGAGTTTTGAATGCAGTCACAAAGACGGACGCTCACCCTATACCTAGAGCTGATGAACTCATTGATAGGTTAGGGGCTGCTAAGTACCTGAGTACTTTGGATTTGACTTCAGGTTACTGGCGGATTGCCCTCACTGATGGAGCAAAGGAGAGGTCAGTATTCTCCACACCAGAGGGACATTATCAGTTCAAGGTAATGCCCTTTGGATTAAAGAATGCAGCTGCCACCTTCCAAAGGTTGGTGAACCTGGTCTTGTCTGGGTTGGAACAGTTCAGTGCAGCTTACCTGGATGATATAGCTGTATACAGTTCTACCTGGGGATCACTTAAACCACCTAAGGGAAGTGCTTCAGGCCATGCAGCAGGCGGGTCTGACTATTAAGGCAAGCAAGTGCCAAAAATGGGCAGAGTTATGTGGTGTAAATGGGCCACCTGGTAGGTGGGGGCCATGTACAGCCTCTCCAAGCTAAAATCCAAACTATTTTGGATTGAACAGCTCCTGTTACCCAGACTCAGGTCAGGGCCTTCCTTGGACTGACAGGGTACTATAGAAGGTTTGTTAAAAATTATGGGACCATTGTGGGGCCCCTAACAGAACTGACTTCTAAAAAGAGGCCCAAAATGGTGATTTGGACCCCAGAGTGTCAGAAGGTTTTTGACATTCTGAAAGCTGCTATCTGTTCAGCACCAGTGTTACTGGCCCCCGACTACACAAAATAATTTGTAGTTCAGACTGATGCTTCAGAGCAAGGGATTGGTGCAGTTTTGTCACAGCTGAATGAAGGGAGCCTTGACCAACCAGTTGCCTTTATTAACAGGAGGCTTCTTCCCAGAGAGCAGAGGTGGAGTGCCATTGAGAGAGAGGCTTTTCCTGTGGTGTGGTCACTGAAAAAGTTGAGACCATATTTGTTTGGGACTCACTTTCGTGATCAAACTGACCACAGGCCTCTCGGGTGGCTCATGCAGATGAGAGGGGAGAATCCCAAGCTGTTAAGGTGGTTCATTTCCCTACAGGGAATGGACTTTACAGTAGAACATAGGCCTGGGGTTGCCCATGCCAATGCAGATGGACTTTCCAGGTTTTTCCACTTAGCCAAGGAGGACTACCAGGGTGTAGGTTATTAACCCATCACCTTTCGTTTTTGGGGGGTGTTAGACCTGCCTGGCCCTTTGCGTAGTCCCTCCAATTTATTATTTATGTTGTCCCCTTTTTGCCCCTCATGCCTTTATATATTTTTGTGTCCACTAGATTTTTATGGTGATGGCCTGGGGGATAGATGCACTTTTACCCTCATAGTTCTTCACCTTAGGCTTAGGCACCTTTCCTGACAGGAATTCACCTGGACCTACAAAATGGTGGCTACCAACTGTCACAACTGCCATTCCCTGGACTGCTCCCATAGATTAACATTGGGGCCTTCCAGAACATTCTGGACCCTACTGGACTTTGTGTGGACAGGCTACATAAGGGCAGGGGTCAGGAAGCCATTTTGTGTAGTCTAGAGAGCGTGAGGAGTGAGGCAGTGGCGAGTGGAGGTGGAAGCACAGAGAGAAGTTAGTTGACAGGAAGCTTGACAGCCTCTTCTAGAAGACGTTCCCCCTTAGCTTCTGACCAAACCCTCTGGTGGGACCTTGATATCTGAGGGCGTCAGCTCCGTGATTTTAGCTGGCTCCTCCTTGAGATCCTAAGCTAAGCTGACACCTTGCTGCTGGCTGGGTAAGACCCCTTCCCTCTGGACTGCTTACCGATCTCACCAGGAGCGGAGTGGAGACGCCCCGCGCTAGAGGTGGAGTCCTTTAGGCAGAGATACGGGACTGCAGTGAGGCTGTTGGACTTGTGCTCGATTCGGGAGACGCTGCTCCCCGCGCATGCCCAGAGGCATGGAGCGGTGTCTAGCTTTGAGAGGAGCCACGCCTGTTTCGGAGAGGTAGCGGCCCGAGAGTCGCGCAGGCCCGGCGTGAGGCGGGGCAGTGCCTTGTAGGCGAAGTGCTGTCTCGGAGGCGAGCAGCCTCGGTAAGCAGGCGGCCCCAGAAGTGCGGAAGCGTCTAGGTGACGCGCAGGCCCAGTGAAGGGCTGAAGAAAACCCTTGGCGGGATCGGAAGTGAGGCGGAAGTGTCTCTCACCGAGGAACCCGGTGGGAAGTGCACAACGTCTCTCCCCAGCCTAAGAAGCCACACGTCTAGTGCTAACCGGAGGGAGAGCGGCTGGTCTGACGGGTCAGCTTAAGAAGCAAGCTGCTTCTGTGGAGCTCCTCTTGTTACCTACCTCCCTTTCCTCCAGTGACCTAAGACGGCGTGTGACGAAGGGCCCTCTTTGAAAGTAAGGAGAGTGTGTATGAGGGAAGCCGGAGAGCAGAGAGCCCTTTCTTGCTGCGCAGAATCGAATGCGCAGGTACTTAACTTAAAAAGCCTTGAAGACTTACATCAAAGACTCGTAAGTCTGTAATGTTATAAGGGACACCAGTCCTGGAACTGGGTCAGGAGAGGATCTGGTGTTAGGGGTGGCAAAGGAGTTCCATGATAATAGTCCTACGGGGGGGAAATTCCTGAGACATCAGCCTAGAGTACCTAACTTATATGACCATGCCAATGTTACACTGTAGTAATTGCGTTTATTGATTCTCCTCACTCCTGTCTCCTGTCCATTGACTGTACTGCATCATTAGAAAGTGTGAGTGAAGGAAGGTGGTAATTGGGTGAACTATAAAGGTTTATTCAAATTCCATTTGCTCTGCTTCCCACCACGTTGAGTTGCGCTGATATTAAGCTGTAGGAAAGAGAGGGCTTAATGTGAACCCTTTTGAAATTGACAAAGCAAATGTAATTGGACTGTGAAATGTGATTTTCAATTTTAAAAGTAACCAGTACAAAAAGGAGAAATGATGGTGTGAAAAACAGAAAGGAAATAACCAAACTATTTTTATAAAGCAATCCATATTTTTCCATAAATACCGGTGTAGTGTCGTTTTTGAGTGGAATTTTATTGAGTTACTGCTGGGTAATATGCAACCTTCACACATGTGCCTCTAATTGTTGAATGTCTTGCCCTAGGCCAGGCTACCCTAGGTGACCTGACAACATTAGGTTCCAACAGGGGGGCTATGTTGCAAAGTCATCCTGTGCCCGGGGCACCCCTCAACTTTTTGATTACTGGAACTGGTGGTAACCGACTTTGACTGACCCTGGGCCCAGGGCCAGTGCCAAGCTAAAAGGAACACATTAGAATATAGTTAAGACACCCAACATACACTAGGGTGCACTATGGTATGGTGGCGTACCCCTGTAATTGGCACGATCTACCCCATAAGCCCCTAGTATGCAATAGGGCAGGGGATTGAAACTACCTAGAAGTGTTCAGTATCCTGGGGCAAGGCAGTTAAGAGGCCAGCAGATTTTCTGCACTCGCATGTGTGCAGTGCTGAAGCCTGAGGTCAGTTCAAAAGCATCCCTGGTGGCCAGGACAGCTTTTAAACCTTAAATTGTGCCCAAACTCGACTTTGGGCACAATTGTCCTACCATGTTTTTGCATATTAGGGATCCCCAGGGTCACCCCTAGGTATCCCAGGGGTGGGGGGTCAGTTATCTATAAGGAGCGTGCTTATAAAATGAGTTTTTATATGCCTGGGTAAAGTAAAATAATTTTACTCCCCACATTGTATTAAAGAGCTGCACAAATTTGACTTTGATGCTAGAAGAATTGGGTAAGGATGTTCTGCAATATTTCTGCAGATTCAGAACTCCTGAAGTCTACCCTAGTTGCACAGGGGGTGGGGGTCCTGTAGAAATTAGGGAAATACTTATTAAATATGTTTTTATAAGCCCTGGTTCTTGAAAAGTGGCACCGGTCATTTTCCTCATTGCAAACCCCATGGCCCATAGGTTAACATGGTAGGAAGTGATTGATTAATAAATATTGATAGGAGAGGACTAGCCGGACCATTTAAAGACTTCCCAGAATGGTAGTAGTAAATCCAACAATATTATATTGTTAAATTTCTCCTAAAGTGTACATCCAATAAGTTATAAGACTTTCTTGTTTGTAAGTCCAAATTCAGCCTTTCAGTGGTCTGCCCCGATTGGTCAGAGTTAAGTGGATTAGCTAGGTTGCTGGGAGAGCAGTGTGCTGTTCTATAGAAATGCCAGGCCAGGAGGTGGCGTCGTACACTATGCTCTTCAAAGGCAGAGGGAAGGCCTGGGTTTCAGTCCCCTATGACAGTCTTGACCCAGAGTCAGGGCTAGCTTAAGGAAGGTCTGTGCAGATGGTAGGGGGTGTGTTTAGCAAACTCTTACCTCCTTGCCGGAAAATCAGCCATTATGGATTTGGAAGAATGATGCACTCTGGGGCAAACTAATGCCACACTCCACAGGATGTGGTCATAACTATGAGGAGTTGCCCTGCTCTCATTGGTCAGTAGTGACCTGGTGCTTGACCCAGAGAATTTTGAATAAGTATCTGAGAGGGGCAGAGCCCTCCAGATCTGCTGCTTGAAACTGAATGAAGAAAGAAGTGCCCTGCTGATGATTTTTGCTGTGCAAGGAACTCTTAAGGCCTGACCTCTGGAGACTGCACCAAGTGAAACTGCAGCCCTGTGGATTACCTTGCTGCCAAAGGACTCAAGAGTGGAACTCCATGCAAGCTATAGGTTAACAGAGCTCACCTGGACAGCCCCACAAAGAATTCAAACCTGGAGGGCCAGTGGATTTGTAAGGGTTTTGTTCAAGTGGATTGCGGGATTGAAGTTTCACACTTTCAACGACCCTCTTGGAGATTCCAGAAACTTGGATTGTGTGTTAGATACTTTGGGACCTGCAAGCAGAATGCCAGGAAGGTGTTCTAACTGGACCCCGCTTGCTGAAGAAGGCGGCCCAGTGGTGAGAATTCTTCAGAACAATTTATAAAGGTGTGTCCCTGACAGAGAAAACGAAATGACTTAAGGGGCACTGTTGGTTTCTAAGCACTAGAAAGTGACTAATCTTTAAAAATTCATATCTCTGGTTCCCTACAGTGGATTATTTTCTTTTTGGTGTCACTTAAATGAAAAAAATATTACCTATTTTTATAAATTGGTGTTGGATTTTTATTTTGTGTTGTGTCTTAATTATTTTCTGAAATGGTGTTTTTAAATGCTTTAAATACCTGTCTTTGAAGTTGAGCCTGTCTGTTTGCAGTCACGTTACCAAGGGTTGAGCAAAGGAATACTTTTCTAAGACCTATGCTGAGTCCTATCAAGTGTTAGTGGCCTTATTGCCAGTGGCAGACCTACATTTGCCCCTACCAATAACCCACTTTCCAACAGCGTCGCTACTAATCTTGAATTGTGAACCGTGTAACCCCAGTGTAGGGCGTAGGCAGCGGTCAGGATGGGTGCACAGCCACGTGGCATTGAGTTGAGCTGCGCAGTTAGTGGCACCTGAAGCACTCAGCGTGTGTGCACCCTGCGATGATACGTGGTCCCGGCGGGCCGCACTGGGTTCAATGTCTTGCAATTGATAAGTTCATGTGGAGATAACTTATGGTGCAGTGAGTTAGTAGCACCTAAAGCACACAGCGTGTGCTCATTCTGCAATATGCATGGTCCAGGAGGACCGCACTGGGAGCAACGTCTCTTGCGAACTGGACTGCGTCATCTGCAATCGCCACTGTATCTGAATTGTGAGCCCAGCTGTCTGCAGTGTAGATCGAAGGCAGTAGTTCGCATAGACAATGCTTTTTGTCTCTTCTTGACAAAATCTGTGGACATAGAGTACAATTCTCTGTGCAATTAATACATCCAGGCTGAATTTAAATTGCGAACCCTGCTGTTCGCAGTGTAGATCGAAGGCAGTAGTCGGTACAGATATAAATCTGGGGTGCTGTGTCGCTGGGTTCGCAGGAGGCTTGTGTGGAGGAGGTCCGCGGTCATGGTGGCAGCCACGTTCCAGGGTGAGGGCCGCCGCTCTGGCAGACTTGTTGGCCTTTCAAGAAGTGAACCACGCCTAGGGCCTGGCCTAGATATTCATACTCCTATGCTGGAGTGGCGTACGTTGGATTAGACCACTCTGCTTCCGCTTCCAGGGTGGGATAATACAGCTACATGACCGAGATCTTCCCCCCTGCCTGAGGTAACATGGTTGCATCCACTGTGCACTACACTACAAGTACCAATAGCATATCTCCACCTCGAGAGGTTTGTGGTTTGCATAGTGAGGTCTGTGCAGCACATCAGCATTACACTTGGCATTGTGTGCATTATTATTGATGGGTGACTTGCTTTCTTTATATATAGTTGGTTGCCACATCTCCCAACATTCAGCTATTGTGCGGCTGAGGGGCCATGGTGTTTTGGGAAGGTCTGTTGTCCTGTTTGCACTGCCTTGCTGGTAGTAGCAGGGTGGTGGTCCGGGGGGCGAGGTTCTGGTGGTGGTGGCTCTGGGTGTTGTGGTCTTGTTGGGTGTCAGAGCTGCATGATCAGTAGCTCTATTGCGTTTTGGTCTTTAGATGTGGCTGTGAGTTGGGTCTAATTCACACAGTAGATAGTCGACCTCCTTACACCAGTTAAAGGTTGATGTTAATTTGTTACTGCTAACTCGGCTTATTGCCTGCTTTTTGGATCACATTGCAGATTTGGTTGGTTGTTGAAAAAATGGGGAAGTGGTGTTTTTGTGGTTTTTTTGCACTGGAACGCCTACTTTGCATATCATTAGCGTTAGTTGTGGCTCTTGTTTGTGGCGATTTTTTTTATTGGCGGAAGGTATCGATGGAAGAGTGGTGAGGGTTCCAGTTTTCACCAGGTTGAGAATGGGATGATAATTAACAAACACAGAAAAAAAGATAGGTTTAATGAACATTATAATTAGAAATTAGCTTTTAAAAAACCTTTGAAATTCACTGAGAAAACCATAGGTTTCAGGAACGTTATAGTTAGAAATTAGCATTTAAAAAACCTTTGAAATTCACTGAAAAAAACATAGGTTTTACAGACGTTATAGTTAGGAATTAGCATTTTAAAAAACCTTAGAAATTCACAGAAAAAACATAGGTTTCAGGGACGTTATAGTTAGTTGGACATTTCACTCATACAAAACAATAGAAATTCGGCTGTTATAGTTAGTTGAGCTAACTATAACTTGAACCCCCGCAATGCACTGCTGATGACCACACATATTACATCATTCACGACATGGTCAGTGACATCACTGATGACATCACTGATTACATCATCCACGTGACAATCTGATGCACCTCATCAGACCTTAATATAACACTTGATACACCTACTGTAAAATACAGACTATATTTTTCGAAACCATGAACACACCAATACCAGTTAGTACATATCCACTGCCTGATTCCTAGGTCTATACACACATCAATTCATTCACCAATACAGTCATTCATACATACAGTCAGCCATCAATACAGCATTATCATATCCAGTCACATATCTATACAGACACTCAGACACCACCTCTCATTCATAGAGTTATTTACACACCTAGTCAGTAATGGAAATAATTAATCACACTGTTATTTACTCACCTGTACAGTTATACACATACCACCTCATGTATTTAAACATATACTAATACATACTTATACTGTAATACAATAACTAATACAAGCACACACTGATGCATACAGGTATTCTCACAATCACTCACTCTCACATATAGTCATTTATACAATCCAACGCCCATATATACTGCCTTTCACATATGCAGTTATTCACACATGTACCAGTGAGGTATCCATTCACTCATGAAGACACTCATACACACACTCACCAAGCCATACAGCCCTTCACAGATACAGTCTTGAACACATATACCCAGTGAATTATCCACTCACACATCTATGCAAAGAGTCACACCCCTCACCCACCCACACAGACACTCAGGCACCCATACAGATAATCAGACAAGCAATCAATAGCCCATATGGATCTTCATTTAGCTGCTAACCAAATCATGCAACCACTTACACACCTTCTGACAACCTAAACTGTGTGAATGTCTGTATCAAACGTGCATTACGCAAGACACAATTAATCACTCAGTCACACACATACTTAATCATCCATCCTGACTCTTATAAACCCATTCATTCGTCAATACACTTTGGCATATATATATATATAAAACATATTTATATTTTATAGAAATACACATTCACTGGATGATGTCATCAGTGATGTCATCAGTGATGTCATTTGAGATGTCATTAGTGATGTCATTGGTGATTTCACTGACCATGTCGTGAATGATGTAATATGTTTTTTTGTTGTTTTTTTTTGGTTTCAGAAATCTTTATTATATTCCAAAGCACGGTACATCAATGCAATAAAGTCAGGTAGTGATACATAGCATGGTTAAGAAAAAAATACGGCATCTTCCCGTGCAGAGCAATCCTAGCAATAGTTATTTACCATTTGAAAGGGCCTTCAATAACTGACCCCAACTCCCACCCATCCAGTACAACCGACAATGCAACATTGAGAAAAGAGTGTCCGAAGTAAGCAGCATAGACTATTTCTGAAGCCTCAACCTGGGGGGGAGGACTCACGACCCATATAGATCTATTAAGCAAGACGGTCAAGTAGGCTTAGTAATCAAGTAATGACATAATGAAGAGTCCGCCCGGTGTTCATGACAGTGCAGGCAGGTTCATTCCAGGGCCACAGACATGTTCAGAGGTTAGACGAAAAGCAATTGACAAAGACAGATACAATCAAGTATTTCATATCAGGTGATTATGATATACATTCATTAGCCACATTCTCCCCTTCCCGTTCATCTTCCTCATTATCCCGCTGCCTAAGTAGGTACGCCATAAATAGTGCCCACACATCTCTAGGCTGTGACCTTGGGGGTAGGAGTTCCGCGTAATCATGTAATCTCTCCTGCCATGTAGTCAAGGATCGGATCCAACATTTAAACTTAGGGGCTCGTCCCCTCCCCCGTCTAAAAGCAACTAAACGTTTGGCCAGCAGGAGACTGAGGGCTAGGAATTTTCTGTGAATAGTGGTAACAGACTGAGTCAGGCCCAATAGTGCCAGAAGTGGGCACGGAGTCATAACTACACCAAGCATGTCAGCAAGACCAATGAAAACTTGTTCCCAATAATTGGCGACTTGGGGGCAGGACCAGGCAAGGTGGATAAAGTCAGCACCAATAGCACCACAGCGGTGGCAGCAATCTGATTCACGCAAATGAAATTTATGGAGCCTGGCGGGGCTGTGATATAGCCGATGTAGGAATTTATAATGCAGTAGCCTCAGTCTAATATTGCCAGTAATCGCGCGTGTTTGAGTGCAGCTTATTTCCCATTGTTCTTCCGTTAGCGGTTCGGCCAGGTCACCATCCCATTCCGCCCTGGCCCTCGAGGAAGTGGAGCAAGGTGCGGCTTGCGCATGTCTGTAGAGCATGGACAAGGCATGTTGTGGGGTTTCGGGCTGCACCATGCCGTGGAGTGGCGCAAACGTGTCAGGCTCGGTGGGGAATGACGGGGTGAGGGCTCGGATACTCTGCCGTAGTCTAGTAAATAAAAAGGTATCCATAACAGAGTGGGACTGCTCCCCCAAAAATTGCTCCTTCGTCCGAAAAGTATTCTGCACATATAAATCACCCCAGCTGCAAATTCCCAGCTGCCTAATCATTTTTTGACCAATGACTTCACAAGTGACACGTACTCTCGGATCATTTATCAGGGGCAGATTAGGTGAGTAGACGAATGGGCAGTTCAGTGAACATACTAAGCGATTCCAGGCCTGCACCGTACAGTCCACTGTGGAGGGATCTCGGCTTCTTCGACCCACTGGGGTGTAAATGTATCCGAAAGGGACCGTGGGAGCCATATAGCCGTCTTCCACGGCCAGATGCGCCATATATGGTGGTGGATGGAGCCAGTATACGGCAAAGTGCGCCTGAGCACAATCATAGTATTTTTCAAAATTGGGGACTTCAAACCTACCTTGGTGAAATGGAAGCATAAGGGTATCAGGCTGGCAGCGCTTGTTTCCCACCCCAAATGAATCTTGTGATCTGCGATCTGAGGGAGCGAAAAAAAAAACTACCGGATTGTACGGGATGTTTACAAAGAGGTATAACAGTTTCGGTAGCAGGATCAACTTGATGAGGGCAATGCGGCCAGCCATGGAAAGAGGGAGGTGGAGCCAATTAGTAACATTATCTGTGATTTTATCCAGTACCGTGCCATAGTTGGCTCGCATCAGTGCCTCCTTGTCCCTGGTGACACGAATTCCCAAGTATGTCAAGTCGTTCTGTTCCCACACAAGAGGGTAATCGAGTTGGAATGGACGTGTATTGTCAGTGAGTGGGAAAATTGTGGATTTGGCCCAATTGATTTGCACCCCTGCAATACCCCCAAATTTTGTAATTTCGCGCAGCACAGGATTTAGGTTATTGCAGGGTTTTTCTATGTAGAACGTCATATCATCTGCATAAAGCAAGATGAGGAGTGGCCGGGCACGATAGATGAGAGAAGGATCCTCTCCCTGACCAACGACCCCGCCGCCGCCAGAGCCAACCTGCACGAAGGGATGAAAGAGGTAGCCGAGTGGATGACGACCAGCCGCCTGAAACTGAACTCGGACAAGACGAAGGTCCTCATCCTGGGCTCCTCACCCTCCGCCTGGGACGACTCCTGGTGGCCTCCCGCCCTGGGCACCGCACCCAAACCGACAGACCATGCACGCAACCTGGGCTTCATCCTGGACTCCTCCCTCTCCATGACCAGGCAAGTCAACAACGTCTCCTCGGCGTGCTTCAACATCCTACGCATGCTACGGAAGATCTTCTGGTGGATCCCCACCGAGACCAGGAAGACCGTCACCCAGGCCCTCGTCACCAGCCGACTGGACTACGGCAACGCCCTCTACGCCGGTACCACCGCCAAGCTCCAGAAGAGACTCCAGCGGATCCAGAACGCCTCAGCCAGACTCATCCTCGACATCCCACGAAACAGCCACATCTCCGGACATCTGAGAGACCTTCACTGGCTCCCCGTCAACAAAAGAATCACCTTCCGCCTCCTCACCCACGCACACAAAGCCCTACACGACCAAGGCCCGAGCTACCTCAACAGCCGAGTCAACTTCTACGCTCCCAAACGCCACCTCCGATCAGCCAACCACGCCCTCGCCGCCGTCCCCCGCATCCGAAGAGCGACTACAGGAGGAAGGTCCTTCTCCTACCTGGCTGCCAAGACCTGGAACTCCCTCCCTCCCGACCTGCGCCTGACCCAAGACCACCTCTCCTTCAGGAAGAAGCTGAAGACCTGGCTGTTCGAGCAGTAGCGGCACCCCCCCACCCCCACCGCCTTGAGACCCTACGGGTATGTAGCGCGCTTTATAAGTGTCACTGATTGATTGATTGATTGGTTATGTTTTTGACGGAGGGTTGCAGCTAAGGGCCCGATCGCAATCGCAAAAAGGATGGGGGACAAAGGGCAGCCTTGGCGGGTGCCTCTCTGTACAGTAAACGGGGTGGATCTGGAGGCGTTTAATAACACAGTAGCTGTGGGCAGGGTATATAGCAGTTTCACCCAGTCTAAGAAGCTAAAGGGCATCCCCATGTGTTGCAGTGTACCAAGCAGGTAATCACATTCCAGCTAATCAAATGCCTTGGTGGCATCTAAAAATACCGCCACGGCTTCACATTTAGGGTTAATGTCTTGGAGCACTGCATGGAGGGTGCAAAGGTAATGTGATGTGGCTCGGTTGGGGACAAATCCGGCCTGGTCCGGAAGTACCAGGTGCTCCATGAGGAGGTTAAGGCATGTGGTCAACACCTGGGCGAGAATTTTGGTATCGAAATTTAAGAGGGATAGAGGGCGGTAGGAGTCGCAGTGGGTAGGGGGCTTATCATGTTTGAGTAGGGAGGTGATTAGAGCTTCTCACATAGTGCGGGGTAGACCACCTTCCTCAAGTGCGGTATAATATATCTGTTTCAAAATAGGGGACAAGATAGGGGCAAAAAGTTTGTAAAAATCAATAGGGAGGCCGTCTGACCCTGGGGCTTTGCCTGATCGCATACCCATTATAGCTTCGGTTATTTCATCTAATTCCAACTCTGCATGGAGGAACTTCTGTTGAGCATCCCCCAACCACGCCAGCGCAACATCTGCAAAGTAAGTAGGGAGATCAAGAGGGTCCACACAGTGTGAGGAGTATAGTGCCTGGTAGTGGTCCCGGAATATGCAAATCTGGTCAGGGAGGTTTCTATGTAGATTGCCATCACCGTCCTGTATTTCAATGACAGAATTAGAAAATCTAGGGGCTTTAACCCAGTTCGCCAACACTCTCTTAGGTCTATCCCCCTCTCCATATATTCGTGCCATATGAGGGCGTCCCAGGAAGGTACTCTCCCTGTCAACCACTTGCGTGCATTCAGAGAGTTTGTCATGCATACAGGCATGGATCGTGAGGTCTGCGGGGCGGTTGTCCATAGTGTGTTCTAAATCCCGCAACTCAGTCTCCAAATTGCGCAGATCTGTGCGCAGAGTTTTCAAAATGCCTCCCCCTTTAGTAATGCACCAGCCTCTGACGGTCACCTTGAAGGCTTCCCAGACGGTGGTGATGCTATCCACAGAAGAGATGTTGCGTTCAAAAAAATCCTTTATGTCTTGTTCCAATTCGGCTTTAAAGACTGCATCTCGAAGATGTGCTGGATTGAGTCGCCAAGACAGGTATGGGGAGTATTCAAGGGGAATCTGTAATTCCAGGAGAACCGGGGAGTGATCAGAGAACGTACGGGCTAAGTGGGAAGCGTGCAGTAGCTATGGGGTAATTCCCATGGATATAAAAACATAATCCAGGCGAGCCCAGGTAGAGTGTAAAGAAGAATAATGTGTGCCTTCTCGGAGTGCTGGGTGTGAGTATCTCCAAGCATCAATCAAGTTATTACTATCCATTATGTCACAAAGCGTTTGCTGCGTATTAGTGTAGTGTAAAGGGAGTGGTCGTGATCTGTCCACATTCGGCCTCAACGCGGTGTTAAAATCCCCCCCCCCATATTACATGTGTGATGCCCAACGTTTGGATCTTACCCCACAGCGGTAGAAGGGCAGTAGGATCATCTACACTTGGACCATAAAAATTAGCAAACAAAACATCATGTGTACACAAGCGTCCCCAGACCAGACAATACCGGCCCTCTCTATCATTTCCCGGTCCTTTGGGTGTAAATGCCACCCCCGCTTAATCAGAATCGTAACCCTCTAGAGTAATTAGAATAGGACGAAAAGGTATGACTCGTGGCCCATCTGGTGGCAAAATGCGTGGCATTTCCAGGAGTGAGGTGCGTCTCCTGGAGAAGTGCAATATTTACACCATGTCTGTCTAGATACCCCAAAACCTGTCTACGCTTTCTGGGGTCTTTGAGGCTGCTGACATTCCAGGAGATGAGTTTGACAATAGAACTAGCCTTAGCGTCTCCCATGGAGCCTGTCAATGCAAATGGCATGAATCAGTGGGCAAACAAGTGTCAGAGACTCAACTAAGGAAAACACTTGGAAATCAGCCTCAGCATTAGAGTACAATGTAGACATCAGCAATACTTCGGTACAGTACAAACCAACGTCATAACCCCCCCCATCACCCACTCTGGCGTCCCGAACTTGCCATGTATGACAGTCCCTCCCAACAACAGATCCACCCCCCCCCCCCTCCAACAAACACCTGAGTCTTACTGCCCAGGTGAGCAAATCCCAACCCTTAAAACTCATGAGAGAACCAGGGGTAATCCCCACAATGCGGGCCGCCAGGGGCCCTCGCTTTTCCGCCTCACCTCCCTATTTCACCCGTCTGCAGCCACCTGGGAGTCAGGGGCCTAGCTGACGGTGTGGAGGTGAGCGGCCAGGTGCCACTATTCACCTACATGTCAATATCAAAGTCATACATCACCAATCCGTTGATCTCTTTTGCGATATTATGAGGCAGTCTAATCTGTGTCCAAATTAGTGTAAGGACTGCACCTCAGGACGGGTCAGATAATGGAGAGTGAGAGCGTGAGCGGCGCCGTGCAGCTGCTTCTCTGGATGCCGAATGTCTGTCCTGCTTTAGATAGTCCTCGGCTGGCTGGGGTGTCACGAAGATACGTTGGCGGCCACGATGATGCATCCGCAGCCTCGCCGGATATAGCATAGCATACTCCGGGTTTGCAGTTGTTTTTTCACCGCCTGGAATTTCCGCCGGGCCTCCTGCACATCCTGGGTGAAATCAGGGTAGAAGGGCAAGGTGGTGTTTTCATATTTTACATCTCCTTTCTCCCTTGCGAGCCGCAATAGCGTATCCCGGTCACTGTAATTAAGGAACTTCATGATGATCGGGCGTGGCGATGTGCCGGGGGGGGTGGGCTTCTGTGTCAAGGTGCGGTGAGCCCGCTCGATCACCAAATGCACAGAAAAGGAGTCCTTCCCAAAAAGTTCAATCAGCAGACGCTCCATGTAGTCTTTAAGCCAGCCCGTGTTGGTTGATTCGACAAGGCCCAGCATGCGGACATTGTTTCTAAGGGAGCGCGATTCTAACTCCACATTTTTGTCTGCAATGAGCTTAAGGAGTTTGTCCATTTGCGCCAGTTGTTGCTTATTGGTGGTGGCTCCGCCCTCCAGGTCCGACACTCTCTGCTCCACCTCTTTGAGGCGCTCCTCGTGCCCGTCCAATTTCGTTACTACGTTGTCCAGGCGGTGACTCATGGAGTTGATTTTAGAGTCAATGGAAGTGAGGCTTTGTTGCATGCTGACCAGAAGGGTTTTCCAGCCCTCGTCCCGCGTCTCCGGTGGGTTCTCGACTCCTTGGTTTTTGGAATTCGCCCCAAAGTCTTGCGCGTGTCAAACGGCAATTTCAACTGCCATGGCTCTGTTTTACCCATGTCGCCAGGCTGCGTGTTGTGTGATGATAGCTACCGATATTAGAGCGGTAACACTTTCCAAGTGCACGGCCGTGCAGATAGCCCAAACACGGCAGACTCAGAGGTGGTGGCAGCAGGTGTTGTTAATTGTGTGCAGGTCGGTCGATTAGTGTTCTCACCAGACCCCGGATCGCGGCAAAGCAGGCCAGCCTCCTATATAATGGGAGAGTCGCGTAGCACCTTCCAAGGGATAAGGTGGGTGAGCAGAGACCGCCCGTCAAGCGGACGGGGGTGCCAGCCCACTGTCCATCAGCGTGAGCGTCCCTCCCGAGCACCGGCCCCCACCGAAGCCAAGCAGTCCTTCCTACCCCTCCATGCCTCCCGCCAGCAACGGGAACCAAGATTGCCGCACAGTATCTGGCTGTGTAGTGGGAGCGAGGCTGTCAGGACAGCAGCCAGTGAGGTTCATGATCCCGTTGCAGTAGCGCCGAGGTCACAAAATGCGTTTGTGTGACCTACCGCGAGGTGTGCCCCCTCCAGGCGATGATGCACTGAGCTATGGCAGACGCCTCAGGTATAGCGCGGGGTGCCCTCCTCTGGAGATCCGGTAGGGCGAGAGGACCCAAGCACCCACCTGGCACAGTAATCTCATATGCTGCCCAGGAGGCCGCGTTGTGTGGAAGGTTAAAATGGAGTCGCACTCCCCCGCAGTGCCAGGAACTCCAAACCGGGCCAAGGCCACTCCACTGCCAATTTCCTTGTCTGCTTACTTTCCGCAGAGGCGACAGGCCCCAAACAGCAGCAACGAGGCGCACTGCACCCGGGACGCCCCACAGAGCTGCGGCGCCCCACACACGGCCAGCCTCAGCAATGGTGGTCTGGGAGGGGGACCACAATCACAGCTCCCGGGCAGCGCTCACCTCAGCAGCCAGGCGAAGGCAGGTGTTAAGGGCCCCAATGGTGCACAGGTGCTCCGCGAGCTCCCAGGCACCCCAGCCGATCGCGCCCCCCCCTCCAGGCGTCCAGGCTGCGCCTCCTCGGCCTCGCGCAGGTCTTCAGGCCGTCCCGGGGAACCAGCGTCCCCCTGCCCTCTGGTCCGTAGGATGTTAATCACAGGATAGTAGCCGCGCGCTTGCTGGGATCATGCTGCAACTCACCCCGTGGCTGAAGCGAGGCTTCGTACGTGTGTAGGTGAAATTACAGCAGCAAAATAGTAGGCAGGATGAGGATTAAAAGCATTTAGTCTCCCGGCACGGCGAGAGCACTACGCTGGGGCAGCCATACTGGTTCAGCCCCACCTAGCGCCCTCGTGTATGATGTAATATGTGACATCATCAGCAGTGCATTGTGGGGAAGCGAGTTATAGTTAGCTCAACTAACTATAACAGCTGTTTTTTCTGTGAAAATATATATATATATTTCATTTAAAAAATAATTTTAGGTGAATTAACAATGTTAAGAATTTTATGTGTTCTAAATTAATAGGGTCATTCAACTATGAAATGTGTTTGAAGTGAAGCACTTTCCCCATTGTTGCTTATATTGAATCGGGAATAGTAATCGTAACCCCTCCAAAGTCAAGCGCTTTCCCTACTGTTGCACAGACTGGCATGAGAATGGTAAATTTTACTCCTCCGACTTCCAATACTTTCTAGCGTTGCACAGAGTGGAATGAGAATAGTAAATCGTACCCCTCCGAAGTCCAACGCTTTCCCTACTGTTGCACAGACTGGAGTGGAAATAGTAAATCTTAACCCTCTGAAGATCAGCACTTTCCCAACTGTTGCACAAACTGGAGTGTGAATAGTAAATGTAGCCCCTTCAAAGACCAATACTTTCTCTACTGTTGCACAGACTGGAGCGGAAATAGTATATCTTACCCCACCAAAGTCCAACACTTTCCCTACTGTTGCACAGCCTGGAATTGGAATAGTATACTCACCCCTCTGAAGTTCAGCACTTTCCCTGCTGTTGCACAGACTGGAGTGGGAATAGTAAATGTAGCCTCTTTAAAGTCCAACGCTTTCTCTACTGTTGCATAGACTGGAGTGGAAATAGTAAATCTTACCCCTCCAAAGTCCAACACTTTCCCTACTGTTGCACAGGCTGAAATTGGAATAATAAATCTTACACCTCCAAAGTCCAGCGCTTTGCCTACAGTTTAACAGACTGGAGGCGGAATAGTACATCTTATCTGTCCTAAGCACAATACTTTCCCTACAGTTGATCTGTTTGGAGTGGGAATAGTAAGTGTAACACCTCTGCCACGGGAGGTGGAGGACCCAGCATCCCATTTTAACATTTCCCCCGGGACCTGGGACACCAGGGAGCTTCAAGGAAGTACAGCGCAGGAGCCCGCACTTTGCTTAAAAAAAATGCATTCCAGATTTGCGGATCCAACACGAATGCTGCTGAATTAAAAATATTTATATTTGCTTTTTTATAATTGTAAGTGGAACTGCTCTTCTTCATTGTAAGCTCTATCTCACCAGCATGGATTAAGTAAGGTGTAATGCATTATGGACCAATGTGGCAGTATACATCTACTAAAGACTTACTAAGTTCATAACATTGTGTTTGACTTTACGTGATTGGTGAAATGTCCATGAAGACAGAGCTTTGTTTGAATTGTAGTGGAGGGTATTCCAACCAATGGGAGTGGAAGAAGCCCTACAATAACAAGTGCTTCAAGTGAATCCATGCTACGGGCATTGAAAAAGACATATTGTTGTCAAAATGTGTCTGCCATTTCAACTGCATACAATGGACTATTGGGGCCCCGTTGAGGGCTTCTATTTGGTGGACAATTTCGTGCAGCCACTTGCACGCAAGGAAGGCACCTGTTTCTTAATATTCCGCAGTTTCAATGTGGCTTTGATGTAAATTGAATATTTACTGCCGGACCTTCTATGTGCCGAGAAGAGGGGGATGTCGGGTAACACTCAGTCAACATTACAAAATGTAAAGCATAGTTACTAAACGTGCTTTCCTGGATCCACCCTCTCTAATGTGGCATTTTATGGCAGAACGAGGGTAACCAAATAATGGAAGTGGAACTGCTCCTGTTCACTGTAAGCTCAATCTCGCCAGCATGCATTAAGTAAAATGAAGTGCATTATGGAGCTTGTGCCCAATGTGGCGGTATACATCTCCTAAAGACTTACTAAGTTCATAGCATTGTGTTTGACTTTAAGTGATTGGTGAAATGTCCATGCTGACAGAGCTTTGTTTACATTGTAGTGGACAGCATTGCAACCAATGGGAGCGGACAGAAGAAGCCCTAAAAGAATGAGTGCTTCAAGTGAATCCATGCTAAGGGCAGTTGAGAAAGACATATTGTTGTCAAAACGCGTCTGCCATTTCAACTGAATAAAATGGACTATTGGGAACCCGTTGAGTGCTTCCATTTGATGGGCTTTTTTAATTGCGTGCAGACACTTGCACGCAAGGAAGGCATCCGTTTGTTAGTGTTCGGCAGTTTCAATGTGGCTTTGGTGTATATATACATATATAAATATATATATTGAAGATACATCAGTTTGCTGCTCCTGGCTGTTCTTCCAGCGATACCGGTGCAAGCGACGGCAGTAGCCTCTGTCTAAATAAATCAGTTTTTGACAATTCTTGGAATTCCAACAATAATCAGTGGGGCCCACCTCCGGACAGCACATAAGAGTTTATTTATGCATAAGACGACACGTTTCGGCTGAAGCCTTTTTCGAGTATATATTTTGTGGTAAGCCTGTGTGCTATCTTTGAGCCAGATTTCTCCTCTAGACGTAACTTCTCGTTTGCTTCGGCTCGAAGACAGGACACGGCACATCTTTACTATTGTTCATTTCAGAGTTCTGTGATTAATTTTGTTTTTACATTATAACACCAAGTACTTCACAAACTGGTAGGAGCCTACGCGTTTTGGCCTTAGCCTTCCAAGGGGCCATAGAAACACGCACCGAGAGTGCCTTTTTAAAGGGGAGCTCCGCCCCCAACTATCACCACATTTAAAAACACATTTCTTAATATCTGCAACAACATGGCCACATCATTCCATTGTTACATTCAATAAGAGGGCTATTTAACAGTAATTTCCTTAAGTATCCTTGCAGAACATTGAATAACACATCTTTTCTTATTTTTTCTTATTCTTTTCCTTTTTTTTGCAATTTGTAAGGAATATGTTTACTGCTAATAACTTCAATTTCCTTTCCCCGTTAGTGCTGACTATTGCCATTCCTCACATAAATTGCTCACAAGATCTTGTAAAGCACACTGGTACTGAGCTAACTTTCACAGTAAACCTTGTGCACTTATATAAAGGCTTGGAACAGGGGGGATAGTATTTGAAGGTCCTATACTTATTGGTAAAGTACCATCGTATTAACTTTCTGCCCAGAGATCCTAGTCTCTCTGTGCTACCTAGGAGGCATCACCTCAACCCCCTTAAAGTTCTTAAGGTATGTTCCCTATAGTGTGTTAATGTTTGACTGCTATATTATTACCTCATTGACTCTCTTAAAGCTGTGAGCATGACAAGATCATATTATTACCTACATTTGCACTATTTAGTATACACCATCCTTCCTATTCCTTGTTACAGATTTTGATTATGTTTTATTAACGTTTGTTTTATTGTTCTATATTTATTTTCTATACTCAGCCATGGATCATAGCTCATCACAGGCCTATTTGATTTCATTATAATGTTCTTTTGTATCTAGTCCCCTATCTCAGATTATAATGTGCATACTATCTCAGCTCGGAATTCTGGACAGAGAGATTTCGATATAATATATCTGCCAAAATAACCTTTTGTACTTCACTCTATCATGTCCAAAATGTATGACATAAGATCGAAATTTACACCAAAGTGCAGTGCACAATAATATCATAGACCTTTAACATTAGATTGAATATTTTGGCAAAATTGCAATGTTCTTAGTATTAGCACTCATAAACCTTTGCTGAAACCACATATTTCTATTTAAAACACAAATATTAATATGCATTAAATAGAGTATAAAGTGCTCTGTGCTTTTGAACAGATAGTAGTCCACAAACCGCTTTGGGCCACCGATCCCTCTGCTATTTATGATGTCTTAGCCAGCACAAATTGAGCTAGCTCCTTGAGAGTATAATATGCCTGATGCTTAGATTTAGTGATCTTTGACACTTCAATGCAACTCCTCCTCCACCCAGATATCAAATGCTAAGTACTTTAGAATACAAACGGCATATAATTCCTCCTCTATATTTTCTTTTAGTCTAACAAGCAGTGTAAGTTTTGTGCTTGCTTCTAGTAGTCTACAAGCTTAATATAGTCGAAATAAAATGCTTAGTGCCAGTTCCAGATATGGTTTGGAACCACATAAATTGCAATGATATAAAGTGCTGACTCTCTGCATAAAGTGCCATGATATGAAGTGTTGACTATCTACATTAAGTGCTTCCATGTCATGATTGAAAACATTAAGCAACTGGAGTTAGTGCTCTCTAAACTGGTCTTATAGACATTTCCAGTGTGTACAAGACATAAGTATAGGCTAAATACTGAGTCATTGTTGTCTTGGTAAATCTCATTTTGGATAATTCTGAGGTAGAGCCCAGGAATGCCCATAGGCAAATAGCCTTCATGATGTTAAACATCTTGTAAACATTGAATAAAATCGAAACAATAGGACAAATCTTAATGCATTCATATTCAACCTAAATAGACCTAATTTGTGCAAAATATATCTTTAAATTCATAGATGTCCCCCTAACAATTTACAGGCCGGGATACTAGGATCAAGATTGTTATAAATATATAAATAGTGGTAAATACTCTCTACAAGCAGCACCTAGATTTAATGTTTCATCAGAGGTCGATCATGTAGAATTCACAATACATTTTTAATTATATGGCATTCATGAGAGAACATTTATACATTTGTATGGATATAAAACACCTTAAAGAGCATTCTTGACGACACCCAGCTGATTCTCTCCCTCACCAACGACCCTGCCACCGCCAGAGCCAACCTTCACGAAGGGATGAAAGACGTAGCCGAGTGGATGACAACCAGCCGCCTGAAACTGAACTCAGACAAGACGGAAGTCCTCATCCTGGGCTCCTCGCCCTCCGCCTGGGACGACTCCTGGTGGCCCCCCGCCCTGGGCACCGCACCCAAACCGACAGACCACGCACGCAACCTGGGCTTCATCCTGGACTCCTCCCTCTCCATGACCAGACAAGTCAACGCCGTCTCCGCGTCCTGTTTTAACATCCTGCGCATGCTACGGAAGATCTTCCGGTGGATCCCCACCGAGACCAGGAAGACGGTCACCCTGGCCCTCGTCACCAGCCGACTGGACTACGGCAACGCCCTCTACGCCGAAACCACCGCCAAGCTCCAGAAGAGACTCCAGCGGATCCAGAACGCCTCAGCCAGACTCATCCTCGACATCCCCCGACGCAGCCACATCTCCGGACATCTGAGAGACCTGCACTGGCTCCCCGTCAACAAGAGAATAACCTTCCGTCTCCTCACCCACGCACACAAAGCCCTACACGACCAAGGCCCGAGCTACCTCAACAACCGCCTCAACTTCTACGCTCCCAAACGCCACCTCCGATCGACCAACCACGCCCTCGCTGCCGTCCCCCGCATCCGAAGAGCGACAACAGGAGGAAGGTCCTTCTCCTACCTGGCCGCCAAGACCTGGAACTCCCGACCGACCGACCTGCGCCTGACCCAAGACCACCTCTCCTTCAGGAAGAAGCTCAAGACCTGGCTTTTCGAGCAGTAGCAGCACCCCCCCCCCCCAAGCGCCTTGAGACCTTCCGGGTAAGTAGTGCGCTCTACAAATGTCTTTGATTGATTGATTGATTGATTGATTCTTTTTTCTCCTATACAGATATACCAGGACCTAAATAAGGGGCTCATTGTGATGGCAGAAGGACTTTTGTCCGTCCGCCTTTGTCCCGGGGATTGGGACCGTCCGCCTACATGGTATTACAATGTGACTGCCACTGTGGCAGTCGCATTGTGCATGTTTAACATTGTTAATAATGCATGTTGTGCATTTCCCTGCACTACATGGCAGGCACCATGCAGGGCCTGCCACTTGTTGCAGGGAACTATGGACCAGATGTAGGTAAATCTGATTTACAGACTCTAGAATACCGAATTTTACCGATTTGGTATTCTAAATTTGGTAAATCAGATGTAGGTAAAAATGCAGTAATTTTTACCGAATCTGTATGATTCGGTAATTACCGAATCGGTATTTACCGATTCAGTAATTGCCATTGATTCCTATGGGCCTACAGGCCCATAGGAATCAATGTCAATTACCGAATCGGTAAATACCGATTTGGTAAAATTACCGATTTTGCAAGGGTGACAGGGTGTCACTATGACACCCTCTTGCCCCCCTGATTTTGCCTTGTGTGCCATGTGACACACATACATGCCCTTAGGGCATGTCTGTGTGCCACATGGCACAGGTGTACATGCACAGATGTGCATGTACACTCGAATTCGTTATTTACCATGTAATAGTATTACATGGTAAATAACGAATCGGTAATGGCCTGTGGCACTGTTTTCAGTGCCACCTATATCTGTATTTACCGATTCGGTAAATATACAGATTCTCTAAATTAAGCCCACCTACATGTCAGATCCCAAATACCGGTCGGTAACGGGCGAAATCGGCCGTTACCGACTGGTAATTGGCGACCTACATCGGGCCCCTATATGAGCAAATCCAATGTGCCCCTGCACAAGCGGGGCCCGCAACGAGCCCCCAAAGTACATCCCGCCAGCCTGTCAATGGCGGTTGAACCGCTGTAGACAGGCTGGCGGGATGCAGCGTCATAATCTGGCAGACAGTGCCTGCTAGGCACCGGCACCATTTTATAGCTGCAGGGTGGGTTCGCCAGGAAATTGTAACGATTGCCTGAGTCGGACCCGTGGCGGACAGACTTTCCGTCTGCCATGCGCTCCGCCCACCATCGAAATCTGGCGGGTGGAAAAATGCTGTGTGATGGCAGTGAATCGGCCACCAGCAGGCTGCCAGTGGAAGGTTCACCACCATCGTCATGACGCCCTAAGTTAGAACATATGCAATCTTAAAGTGCATTCTCTGCTATCCAGTTCAGATGCCCCAAATCCAATGGCCATTTATCAAGTTAGAGCTGTACATAGAGATCTGCATTTAAACCCCATGGACTTTCAGTGCCAGTCTCTAAAATCCATCTTGACTCAGATCTTCATAAACTCATTTCCCGATCACATCCTCTTGGTTTCAATGGTATTTGTTGGATTCCATAGAACACCACTTTGCTTATTTATCTCCATTGTGTTGTCCCAAATGTATTTTGCAATAACGTAGGTAAAATCCCTATTTGAAATTGCAGACTATGTAGTAAAATGCGAAGCTTTAGTTTATTAATGGTGCTCCAATATATGTCTTTCCGCAATTGCATTCCAAAGCATAAACCACATGTGTACTTTCACAATGTATGTGGTCTCTTTGATGTATTTTGTCCTTCCATCTATTAGTTTAATCATAGTCCTGTTAGCCCCCTATTTGCAGGCTTTGCCTTTTGTACATTTGTTAAAGCCAGGTTTGTTTGGGGGGAAGCCAATTGGATGTAATGTTCTTATCGGGCTGAAACATTTGTACTAAAATATTCCCCAATGATGCCATCTTCCCATACGTTTCCACCAAAGATGAAAATGTTGTGTTTCAGGCAGAATTCCATTATTTCCAGTAGCATTTCTGAATGCCTCATCAGGTTTTACGATCATGATCTCGGGATGTTTTTATTCTATTAAAAAAGTCCATTAAATCCCTCTTTTTAAAAAAAAAATATCTTTGATTTTGCACTGTTCATACAAATGCTTATAATTTGTATAATCTCGCAAACATACAAGAGGAGTGCCAAAGCATAATAAACATAGGCTGAGCAGTTTGATTACACCACGTATGTATGCAATAATCCAATCAATGTAAACAGATGCCTCATTACCATATATGTTTCCCTATCTGAATCCAACCCCATGGGGTTTCTACTTGATCCATGTCATTAAATTTGAAAGGTAAACCAGTGTCGGTTGATCACCCCATCCAACTTCCCCCACCCTCAACTTAAACACCCCTTACCTGCCATGTCTGGTGTACGTCCTTTCATTGTGCCTCCTTGTCTTTAAGCCTTACAGTCCATGTCTATTCATTATCTAGTATGTCATCAGAGGGGGGTCGCCCCTGTCTCTTGAGTACCTTCTGGTCTACTTCCCACATGTGCGTTCCCACCATCCTCCTTGTGTACTTCGCTGTCCACGCTATAACTTCCACACTATAACTTGTCAACTCTCCCACCATCACCCTCCACGCCCGTAGATCATCCTCTAACTTTTCATCCCTCCTAGACTGCTGCATTCGAATCACCTCAGCTGTCACCCATTCCTTCATGTCTCGTACCCCCTGTGTCAGTTTGGGTGGTAGACGGCCCAACCATGATACGGCGATCCATCATTTCACCAGCACTAGTCTCTGGAGGACAAACTTCCTACTAAGACTTTGATTCTTGGGTCTGGGCAGCAAACCGAGCAACACCACCCAGATTTCTCCTAATATTGGCCATCCTGTCACTCCCCGCAACGCAGTCAGGATGTCCATCCAGTATCTTTGAAGCTGTGGGCAAGACCAGACCATGTGAACGAAAGCAGCATCAGCCTCTCCAAATCTAGGACATTGCCCTGATCGCTCTGGGTAAATCTTCTGTAGCATTTTGGGCGTCAGATATACCTGGTGTAGGTAGTTGCATTGAATTAATTTGAAACATCGTATTCTCGCTGAACTTCCTAACTCCTTTGTGGAGTCTAACTCAATCCCTCTCAGTAATTAGATCCCCAGTCAGTGCTTCCCACTTTGCCTGAACTGGCAGTGCCCCGACCACCCTGTCATCTAGTATTGCCCGGTAGAGATGCAAAATCAATCTGCACCCTTGGGCCTTCATTATCAGGGTCTGTAACAACCTAGAGACATAGGCCACAGCTCCCTGGCCACTTGCACTATTTTCCCATACTGTAGGAACTGTCCTGGGCCTAACGCAAACTTTACCATTGCTCGTTTGAGTGTGATATACTGTTGGTTGTCATAGAGATCCCCTATGGGCAGGCATCCCCCTTCATGCCACCTCTGTACCAACATTGATGCGGGAATCTGGTGAAAGGGTTGAATGACCCACAATGGCATGTCCGGGGCATACAGAGCTCTCTTTAACACTTTCCGAACTACCAACTCCCATATCCCGCCTCGTGTCGAACAATATATGGGCTAGTCAGGGGCATCTGTACCCCCCAAGTCCATTGAATCTCTCAAATAAGAAGGCAGGCTGGACACATATGGAAATAGAAATACATCGAAAAATCTATAAGCATTTTCTGGTAGAGAGTCACAGAAGCCGATGATAGTTCACCCCGTGGGTTATTAATATTCTTATGCACCTTCAGTAGAAAGTATATTGTTGGTCACTTTTAAAATACTGATATTCTTCTTCATCGAGGAGTTCTTGGTCATGCCAATCACGCAATTTTTTATGGAAGCCCTGCATTTAGTTGGATCTTTTGTTAATCTTGCATAGTAATTGAATATATTTAGCTGACTTTTTGCCTCTGAAATATATTTACTCTTGTCCATGACCACAATATTTCCACTCTTGCCAGAGGGTTTGATTATTATATCTTTATTTCTTTGTTGTTTTTTAGTGCTCACTAAGTCCTCCTCCATTGCTATCATTTTATTTGTTAGTTTTTCTTTCCTCCTCTGCCACGTTTTTCTCGTCCTACTCCTTGTTCTTTTTGATTTGGTTGGTTCGTTAAACCCCTGCCCCTACGCCTCATTGACATTTAGAGGGAACTCAGTTTCCCAGAAAAATCCAATTTTGGAAGGATTGAGGGGGTTCTTTCATCACCAAAGCTGACTTCAGAGCTCTCCCCACTAGTTGGTGGTTCTATTTTCTATATATATGCTTTTTGTGGTAGTAAATTAAACAAATGACCAAAAAAAGTAATATCATGTAAAATATATATTTTTAATATTAGTGTTACATTATATATGTATATATAAACATACAAAACAAACAAAAAGGAGATGATGGATGGAGCGCTTAAAAATTTCAGACACTCACCGCCAGTCACAGATCTGGGCTGAATCCATCATCATTCCTTAGCTTACTTCGCCACCCCAGTTCAGACACAGCTATATGCAAATCAGTCTTGACCCTGAGCCTCATGGGTACAGTCAAGCCCAAACCGCCAAGCCAGGTCTTCCCTGGACCGGAAAAAAGCATCCTTGGACCGGTTTTGGGGTAACACCCCTCATCAGCCAGGCTAGCTTGAATCCAGCGGCAAAGCAAGCACGGGCCCACGTCTGGGCATAACCTGCCAACTTAGGGCAAACAAACCAAACACAAAGGAGATGATGGACGGAGCGCTGAAACTTTTCAGACACTCACCCCCAGTCACAGATCTGAGCTGAATTCATCATTGTTCCTTAGCTCCCTTCGCCACCCCAGTTCAGACCCAGCTATATGCAAATCAGTCTTGACCCTGTGCCTCATGGAAACAGTTCAGCCCGAACTGCCAGGACAGGTCTTCCCTGGACCAAAAACAAGCATTCTGGGACCAGTTTTGGGGTAACACCCTTCATCAGCCAGGCCAGCTTGAATCCTGTGGCAAAGTGAGCAAGGGACCCACATCTGGGCTTACCCTGCCAACTTAGGGCGAACAAAGCAAACAGAAAGGAGATGATTAATTAATTAATTAATTATCGGTTTGTAATGCACTAGAATCGACTCCCAAAGGAGTATCTCTGCGCAGTAGACCGCTGGGGAACCCGTCCTGGCTTTCCCTGTGAGATGGTCCCTACTGGGTTTCTCCAAGGTCAAACCAGGCATCCCCGGCGTACGTGGGGGGCCGTTGTGGAGATGAGGCAAGCTAATGGCCAGAGATGCCGAGTGAGATCCTTGGTTATAGTGGGCACCGAGGTGAGAATTATCGAGTCCGCTGACCCTGGTCCATGACCCTGCCGCGTCGGGAATTGAACCCTGGTCCCGGCCCGTCCTCTGCTCTCGGGTCTGCCGCCTCTAACCAGTGAGCCACACCACTCCACTGGACGGAGCACTGAAACCTTTCAGACACTCACCCCCAAACTTTTTGGTTTGGTTGGTTCATCAAGCCCCTCCCCCTTGTTGTTATTAGGGGGAGACGCAGTTCCCCAGAAAAATCTAATTTCTGAAGGATTAAGGAGGTTCCTTCATCACCAGGATGACTTCAGAGCTCTCCACACTAGTAGGTGGTTCTATATATATACCTTTCCTGGTAGTAAATTAAACACATGACCAAAAAAAGTAATATCATGTAAAATATATATTTTTAATAATAGTGTTACATTATATATGTATATATTGACATATGCACACACGTATAAGTATGTGTCTTTATATAATATTGTTAGAATGTATTTAATTTACACTATACTAATGTTACATTTTAAAATATTTAAGACGTGCTATTGTAAAACATACATATATTAAACAATGATATTTTTGTATGTATTTAATTATAGTTTGAAACAATATTGTTTTCACAATATTTTTTTAATTAGGATTATGAGTCTAGGGAGATATATTTTGTAAACTATATTTTTGACATGATATTTTTGTTACACAATATTATTGTTGATAATGTGTCAGTGATCCGAAGTTAACGGTAATTAATACCATCTGCTAACGGCATGACTAAAGGAGAATAATACTTAATTAACCGGTCTGTCTTATCCAGTGCAAATTCTTCTCACTGATTAAGGAACTTTAGGCCACATGCACCAAACTGTGCAATTGCAATTCCTAAATTGCGAGTTTTAAGAAATCGCAATTTAAGAATCGCATATGCTTATTGATGCAGGAATCACAAAAACATTTGAGATTCCTACTCATTCCTTATTTGCGACTAGCACATTGCGGTTTGCAAATAAGGAAATGCTTCCCATTCATTCCTATGGGCGTAAGAGGCCCATAAGAATCAATGGGAATTGCATCCTCAATTTGCGAGTACCAAATAGATGCTCGCAAATTGCGCATGCAATTTCAAGGGTGCAAGGGTGCCAAAAGGACACCCTGATGCACCCCTGAAATTGCAATTGTAACACATGTTGCACACACATACATGCCCCAAGGACATGTATGTGTGCAACATAGAACTTTGAAAAATGCACTTTTGTGTATTTTTCAAAGTTCTCACAAATTACAATCAACTTTGAATTGATGGTAATTTGTATTTCTTAATTGCAAAATCACCATTTTTTGGGGGGTTGTTGCATTGCATTTAGGCCATCGCAATTTGTGATTTCCAAAATGCAATCGCAATTTAAGTAATCGCAAATTTAGATTACTTAAATGCAAAAATTGCGGTCGCAAACGGGCAGATTCTGCTAATCTTCCGCTTTGCGACCACAATTAACAATGATGCATGTGGCCCTTTATTCAATATGTTTAGGTGTTATTCCTCTTGCAGAGTGGCAAACTGAAGGAATGTATCAGCACAAAAAAGAGTATGGAGAAACAATTTTGGCTTGTAGAAGAGATGGAATAGATAAAACTTGGGCTTCAGGAAAATTTAAAAATATACAAAAAATAGTTCAAATAGATGTGGGGTTGGTGGGGAAGGCAAAGTTACTAAAAACAAAATAACCATAAATATGTTATGACAGTGAGTCAGGCTAAAGTACTTCAGCGCAGAAGTCCCACAACTTCTCTGAGTATCAGATCAGCTCAAAGTACGTCAAGCTGGAATTTTTCAAAAGAATGCTTTCAGCATTAGATTTCACAGCCTAGAAAACAAAATGACCTTTTCACTTTGTCATGTGGTGATGCTGACAAAAAAAGTTCACATGATGATATTCGTTGCGTTCACTGGACCTCTCCAAAGTAGTGATATTTATTATTTTCCAATATCTAAGTGTGTAAGTACACACCAACACACTGCACAGTGCACAACATACAACTCACACATGTGCATACAACCACATCCACAGGGCTGAACAATCAAAACCACAGGCATACAACACGTGTGTAGTTGACAATGCAGGGGCATGCACACATCAACAATCCAGACAAACTCGCTCCCTGTACAATGCACACTTCCTGACCATCCAAGAGCACACATGGAAAGTAAGCCATGGGACTATGATAACTGGCCATCACAAGATGACCACACACATACACCACTGAGCACACATAAAGGAAGAATGCACATACATGATGACCCTGGCCTGCCTGGCTGCAATACTGTGAATAGAATCACACTCTGTGCAGGCAGTGCACCCCAACCTGACAAGTGTACAACATAGCCACCATGTGCAAATTAAGAAAATGACTGCTTCCCATTAAAATTTGGCGTCATTGCCCCCACAAGTATCTGGGACAGGAAGCACTGAAGTCCGTACCATCCCTGTAAAATATAGAGAAAGTAAGCCAAAACATAGACTATGTTGAACTTTGCTTTAGTTTTAATCCTAAACCCAAGATACTATCGGCCCAGATCCTGTTTTAACTCTCAACACTTGTTCAACAACACAACATGGATGGCAAATCACAAATATGCCAGGGGTAGCGAAAGTGAAATCACACGCCATTTGAATTTACTATTCTCACTCCAGTCAGTCCAAAATTAAAAACAAACTAAGGGGTCCATTAGGATGTCAGGCGTTGGCACCACCGGGGTGCTGGCGGTGCGGAAAAATTCACTTTTCCATCCGTGAGCAGCGGTACTCACGTCTGCCATATTGGTATGACTAAACATAGCCCATTTCCTGTCTGTCGTGGTTCGACGCACACCGCCATCAAAGTGCGTCCACCACCGCGATGGTGGGAGCCAATGGAGATTCAACGCCGTGCGGAAGGACGTCTGACCCGCTCCACAAATTAGGGTGCCCCACACAAGCAGACGCACCACAGTGGAAAAACCGCCCAATCAGAGACGGCAGAAGCCCGGTTCACACCACCCGGTCACGACCTGATACATCACCAGCAACTCATGGACCGCCGGGGCCGCCGCCGTAGGTACGCAATAACACAAACACAACACACAACACATGGGCTGACACAGGGTCCAAATCAACATCAGACACCCTGCTAGGGACAGGAACACATCCACAAGGGCATCCACACATGACCCACCTACCACCGAGTCACCCCTCTGCATCCTGTAAACACATCTTCCACGATCATACAGCAATGTCCTGGTCACGTCACTGCAGCGGTGAACACACAGGAATACATGCACACAATGCAGAAGGCAGGTGCCAGTGGCAGGCATAGGCAGGGCACAAAGACCACAGGGCCACACCTCCTCCCACCACACATTAGCACATGCCATGAAGGCACATGCCATGTGCCCCTCCTGTGCACCCCCATGCACAACAACAAGCCAGGTCAATCCACGCCCTGCACCACACAATAAACAACCAGGGAGACTGCCACTGCAGGAGTGGCTGCACAGAAATGCACAGTAGCACAGGACCAGGGAAACACTCACACCACAACAATACCACACTCAAGGAAATAAAAATGAGTACAAGCCCCAAATGAACACATACAAGGAACAAACATCCAAATGGACACACAGCCTGCATAGTCACACATACATACCACAGACTGACACACAGCCACATACACACCCCACAAGCCAACAGCAATGGATCACAACAAATAGGAAAGCCAAAGTGGGCTGCACACAAATGGAAGGCCATGGAGACACACAACAAGCATGTATACATCACATGCAAGACAAGGAACACAGAACAACCCTCTCAGACCATCAAAGCACACATGGCTGATACAGGCAGAGAAGTCAAACCACAGACATCAAAGTGCAACAACACAGGGAGACAGCAAGGCAAACCATGTACAGGCACAAGGATGAAAGGAAGTCCCTGAAGTCAAACTGTGAACAGCCACACGCGTATACAACTACTTCACAGGAGTACACCAGCAGCACAACACACAGGGCCCATTGACACACCACATGACTGCCAAACACCAGTAGGAATGTACACACATACCGCCTCTTCACACTAGCAGCATACAACACCAGTGTCAAACACACTGAAGGCTGGAAATACTTGCCTGTCTATGCACACACAAACAATCACACAATGTGGGAGCAGCCACAAACAGCACACACACACAGGGATGCCAGAACAAATGTCTGCAAAAAAAGAACTGACAAACACATAACCCAACAGAAACACACACAGAACCACAACAAGAACAGACATGCCCTGTGCAGCTAAACTGAGGAAAGGCAATTGGAGCACAGACACAACAGGAGTGCACAACTTCATCACTCAGGAACAATGCACAATCAACATACCACAACACACACAAGAAGTGCATCATCACAGAACAACACAGCCACACCAAACAAACAACAGATGCACAGGCAAACAAATCACATAGCAAACACAGCAGGATATCAGGGGATGCACACCAGGCAATGTCAAGGCAACATACACACACAGAACTGCACGCACAACAAGCAGTGTGTGCACACCAAGCATACCAGCCACACACAGACATGAGTGACTGAAAATCAACCCACACAAAACCAATCAGCACAGCACAAAGACAACAGCACACCAAGGAAGTGAAGCAATACCACCGCCAACACACATACATCCAACACAACATCAACAGATGCACAAGTCTGGGACACAGAGGTGGAAACAACTTGACCATAGGACTGGGCAGCACACACAGTTGAACTGCATATGAGCAACCATGACTGCCAATCAGCACAAGAACATCACATACAACCCATTGGGGTAATGCCCTGAGTGACACATTGATCCTGGCCAAAGAACTGTACCACACAGCTCAGTGCCACAAATGAATTGATGGGGAGGCACACACACATGTAAACCAAGGGGACAGCTGAAATCAAAGTGAAGTTTACTGCATGTCAGTAGGGGACATGGCAGGAGTGTACTATACACAAATAGAGGGAGTGCAGACCCACAATGGTTAGGCAACTGAAGCATAGATAGGGGATGGTATGACACCACACACAACATGCCACACTGGAGTCAAGAAGGCACCATGTGACAGCAAGGCAGGAGAAAACACAACCACAATCACCACAAACAGTAACAAGACACATGGATGAACAACAAAACACAACATTGATTTGCCAGTCACATACTCTGCATACACACAAGTGACAAAAACAACAACAAGTAGAAGTCAGACTGAACTGTAAGTACACACCAACAGACTGCACAGTGCACAACATACAACTCACACATGTGCATACAACCACATCCACAGGGCTGAACAATCAAAACCACAGGCATACAACACGTGTGTAGTTGACAATGCAGGGGCATGCACACATCAACAATCCAGACAAACTCGCTCCCTGTACAATGCACACTTCCTGACCATCCAAGAGCACACATGGAAAGTAAGCCATGGGACTAGGATAACTGGCCATCACAAGATGACCACACACATACACCACTGAGCACACATAAAGGAAGAATGCACATACATGATGACCCTGGCCTGCCTGGCTGCAATACTGTGGATAGAATCACACTCTGTGCAGGCAGTGCACCCCAACCTGACAAGTGCACAACATAGCCACCATGTGCAAATTAAGAAAATGACTGCTTCCCATTAAAATTTGGCGTCATTGCCCCCACAAGTATCTGGGACAGGAAGCACTGAAGTCCGTACCACCCCTGTAAAATATAGAGAAAGTAAGCCAAAACATAGACTATGTTGAAGTGCCACACAGGCCATGTGGCACAGTATACTACATAGGCACCAAAAATAACTTTATTCAGTAAGGACACTGACAAAATAGACAACAGGGGCAACTGTCTTTATTCACATATTGCACAGATAGGCAACATGAGAAGAAAAGAGCAAGGCACACAATGTAGAGTATGTCCTTGAGAAGCTGCCCAGGCAGGGGAAAAACAGCAGAGAACAACAAGACCAGTGGTCAGTTCAGGGTGCAGAGTATGTCCATGAGAAGCTGCACAGGCAAGGGCAAAACAGAAGTGAAGGACAAGGCCAGTGGCCAGTTCAGGGTGCAGAGTATGTTCATGAGAAGCTGCACAGGCAGGGGCAACACAGCAGAGAACAACAAGGCCAGTGGCCAGGGCCAAGTGCATAGTATGTCCATGAGAAACTGCACAGTCAAAGGCAAAACAGCAGAGAATGATAAGGCCAGTGGCCAGGGCAAAGTGCAGAGTATGTCCATGAGAAGCTGCACAGGCAAGGGCAAACAGCAGAGAACAACAAGGCAAATGGCCAGGGCAAAGTGCAGAGTATGTCCATAAGAAGCTGTACAGACAAGGGCAAAACAGCAGAGAACAACAAGGCCAGTGGCCAGGGCAAAGTGCAGAGTATGTCCATAAGAAGCTGCACAGGCAAGGGCAAACAGCAGAGAACAACAAGGCAAATGGCCAGGGCAAAGTGCAGAGTATGTCCATAAGAAGCTGTACAGACAAGGGCAAAACAGCAGAGAACAACAAGGCCAGTGGCCAGGGCTAAGTGCAGAGTATGTCCCTGAGAAGCTGCAGAGGCACGGGCAAAACAGCAGAGAACAACAAGGCCAGTGGCCAGTTCAGTGTGCAAAGTATGTCCATGAGAAGCTGCACATGCAAGGGCAAAACAGCTGTGAAGGACAAGGCCAGTGGGCATGGCAAAGTACAGGGTATGTCCAGGAGAGGCTGCACAAGGAATGTGTGTGACTGTACCTTTACATGGTCAGGAACACAGTCGGGGGTAACAATGTGCAGTACAGGCCACCCTGTGTGAGAGACAGGTGTGTGATGGTGACTACCTCTCAGACTTGGCAGTCAGGTGGACTGGAAGCTGGCTGTGTCTTGGGACTGTTGGGGCACTTGACCGGGGAGAGAGAGCAGACCAACTGAGGTAGAGCTATCAGTGGCTTTGCAAGCCAGAGAGCTCCTTGGACCAGGTGGTGTAGTGGCATGTGGAGGCTGAGTCATGCAGATGGGAGACACGGTGTGGCTGTGAGATTGTGGAGGGTTGCCTTTCCACTTCTTGGGGTGTCAAAATGGCTTGGCTGACCCTGAATCAATAGGAAGTGGTATGGACACAACAGTAACACTCATCACCAAAGATGCATCAGGTGTAGACGCAGGAACCCTCTCTGGTGATGTGCGGGACCCAGCGGTGCACTTTGCCTGACTACATCTCTGCCTCCCCCCTTCCCCGGTTTACTAGGTGTCACCCCTACAGTGCCCTCCTTCACTGGGCTTGGAATGGGAGTCGAGGTGGTGGGTGAGTCTGTCTTGGAGCCCTTCCTAGGTGTACCCTTGGCATGCACCACCTCCTTGGTGATCACAGAAACTGTATGCTTCTCTTTGCGAGATGCTTTAGGGACAGGAGAGTCTTTGGCTGGGGATGCCTCTGAGGCATGTTTGCCTGAGGTCTGCTGCTTTGCTTTTTGTCCCGTGTTTTTTGCCTGACGGGATTTTCTCTCTGCACTCTGGGGTAGCTTTTGTCTTCTGTGGGGATGGGGTCTGCGCCCGTGACTGCTTGGGTTGCTGCTGCTGTGTGCTTTGTGTGCTGTATCATGACTTTGATGTATGTGGACTGTGGTCTCTATCGTCAGACGTGGCCACTGCCAGGGGGGTGGACAAAGGGACCGGAGCTGGAATGTGAGTATGTGCCTGCTGAAGGGCAGATGTCACTGTGGAGGACAAAGCCTGGACAGTCCGGTGCAGCCCACCCATGTCAGAATGTATGCCCTCAATGAAAGCAACCACCTGGGCCAATTTTTTGTCGTGGTCAGTGAAGGCATTGAGGAGAGCTGCTGTCTGGCCTACACATAGCTGGTGCAAAAGTTCCACAGACTCAGCGCTGATGGCAGCAGGGGGGACAGGAGCAGGGGCAGCAGTGCCGGGAGTGAAGGACACTCTTCCCCTCTTACAGAGGCGGACAGGGGCAGCACCAGAGGAAGTGGCTGGGAGGGTGGGCACTGTCGCTGTATGGTGGAAGATGATGCTAAGTCCCCATTCCCGGTGCCCGCCAACATGGATGCATCTCCGCTGGCATCAGATGATGTGGTACTTTGTGTCTCAGGCTGGGATTCCTCCATCAGACTCCTGACACCCTCTGAGGCACTCGTGACATCTGTGTCAGTGGGCTCCTGTGCAGCTGTTGTGCTAGTTTCACCCCCACTGGTGTCCGTCTCCTGTCCCTCCGTGACCACTGGAGATGCTGAATGAGAGAGAGAGATGTAGGGTCAGGCCAATGGCAGCAACAGAACAAACATATGCAAGCAATGCATAACAAAAGATATCAAATCTACATGGTGCACACCACCCTATGCAATCACATTGTGCCAACTTACTAGATAGACTCAAATAGTGCGCGCAATCTGGAAATTCAGGCATCATTGAGCCGTGTGATGACCACACAGCACAACACCCTGGTTGTGACTATTCAACCAGACACACAACGAGTTTTGAGCACACCTAGGGACATGATGGGGCACACTACTTGTTGCCACTGACAGATCTGGATGGAACAGGAGAGGACAACATAGACACAGACTACAACATGACAGTCCACAATGGCGATGATCCCATGCCACCCACCATGTCGTACTTTGGGGCCCAAAGACTGGTGCAAATTGATGTCAGATGTCTAGGCCTCCCCAATCTTGGTACATGCAATGGACGCATTGATGAAGGCACACTCAGATCCGGAACACTGGCGTTCCCTCCCAATGGGATTCCCCAGGCTACCCCAATGCAGAGGAAACCTGACGAGCACAACTCAGACTGCAATGGAAATGCACAGCATTCAAATTAAATTTGTAAGTACAGGTATGGCAAATGCGTGACACCGGCACCGAACCCAGCAGCCACTCACATGCCACTGCATCACACTACCAACATCACATAGGCCAGCTCCAGTGCAGGCTCTGTACACATGCAGCCACTCCAGCCAAAGTCACCCTCCCCAAATACTCACCCCTGGCTTGCTACTGATGCTTCTTCAAACATGCATCCAGCTCAGGCTGAGTCACCGCCAAAATGCGGCCCATAAGTGGAGTCATGCTGCGCCGCGCCAAACGCCCAGTGCGAGGAAGCAGCCCCATTTCATCTCTGCCACATTATTTGCCAGCCGGCTGATGTCGTCCCACCTCTTGTGGCAGTGAATGCGCCGTCGTTTTGACACCCCCAGAGCTTGTACCTTGGCTGCAATGCCCCTCCACACAGCCTTATGCTGGTGTACCTTGAGCTGCTGCAGGCATAGTAGACTAGAGGGGGAAATGATCAGTGACACAATGTTATGTACCGACATCTATCAGTAAAGCAGCAAGATACAAACTCATCACAAATGCAACGATATGTCTGTTAGGGACTAGCGTGCATCTCACATGGTACAGCTGCATGGGAAAAGCAGATGTAAATGCATGCAGGTGTGAGGGGGAACACAGTCCGTGCACATCTCACACACATGCAGGATGCCAGGGCTGAAACCCCTATGTAGCCTGCCCACATCTCCAGTTCATTGTTGGGTTGAGCGACACATACATCACATATCAACCTGTGTCTGGGGGTGGGCTCACTGTGCCCGAGACTGCGCAGTCCTCAGTGTCCCTGCCCTGCGAATAGATAACTGTATCATGGATGTCGCAGTGAGGGACATGAACTCACAAAGCAAAAATCCTTATCACAGGGCTGGTTGTGTTCAATCTACAGTGCTGAGATGGTGCATAGCTGGGGTGCAATGAGAAAAGACTGATGTAATACTTTGTACGTGAAGTAATGTGTCCTTGTCTTTGTGGGCGGGCACTGTGCAGGCCAGCTGGGCTCACACTGAGATGGACAACAGGGGCACACACAGCCATTCAGCCAAGCAATCACTGTCCTCACTCCTCCATGAACAACCTTCTGCGTCACTGTATGGCTGACAACACAACACAGGTCACTCATACATACATGTGCAGGCAGGGAAACCTGTGGCATTGGGTACACACACCTTCCCCCTGGAGACAGCATGTTAGGCAGTGCATGACACACCCCCACACTCTCAGGCACATACTGCATCAGTCCAATTACATGTGTGCCTCCCCTGCCCTACACCCCCACTTTTGAGGACTTATCACGACATTTGGGGCTCCATATAGCCTTGGGTCCTGTGTGAGCACCTTGTCCACCAGGACCTCCAGCTCCTCACTCATGAAGGGACTGGCACGGATCTTCTCTGTCCTTGCCATCACTGTGGACATAAGACAACAGCTGCGAAATTGGATGTTGGGGGTCTCTGGCAGCAGTCCCTGGAGGCAGCAGCAGTTGAGGGGTCTGTGGCAGCAATCCCTGAAGGCAGCAGCAGTTGAGGGGTCTCTGGCAGCAGTCCCTGGCGACAGCAGCAGGGGAGGGGTCTCAGGCAGCAGTCCCTGGAGGCAGCAGCAGGTGAGGGGTCTCTAGCAGCAGTCACTGGAGGCAGCAGCAGTTGAGGGGTCTCTGGCAGCAGTCCCTGGAGGCAGCAGCAGTTGAGGGGTCTCAGGCAGCAGTCCCTGGAGGCAGCAGCAGGTGAGGGGTCTCTGGCAGCAGACCCTGGAGGCAGCAGCAGTTGAGGGGTCTCTGGCAGCAGTCCCTGGAGGCAGCAGCAGTTTAGGGGTCTCAGGCAGCAGTCCCTGGAGGCAGCAGCAGGTGAGGGGTCTCTAGCAGCAGTCACTGGAGGCAGCAGCAGTTGAGGGGTCTCTGGCAGCAGTCCCTGGAGGCAGCAGCAGTTGAGGGGTCTCAGGCAGCAGTCCCTGGAGGCAGCAGCAGGTGAGGGGTCTCTGACAGCAGACCCTGGAGGCAGCAGCAGTTGAGGGGTCTCTGGCAGCAGTCCCTGGAGGCAGCAGCAGTTTAGGGGTCTCAGGCAGCAGTCCCTGGAGGCAGCAGCAGATGAGGGGTCTCTGGCAGCAGGCTCTGGGAACAGTGGACATGTGAGGCTCCCTCCCTCACATATATTGCCCCAGAGGTCATTTCAAAGGTGCCAAGCTGCAGCAATTGGTGGTCCAGGTCTGCCTCTTTCAAATGCATCCAATGACCGCCTCCGCGGTGGCGGAGCGTGCCTACAGCGATTTTCAAAATTGCATCATACCACTGCAATCAAGGTTCCCATTGGCTCTAGGGCATGCTCCGTTGCGGTGACACACCGCAGGGGACTGGTGTGCGCTACCGCAATGGTCCATCTTTCAAATGCATCCAATGACCGCTTCTGCAGTGGCGGAGCACGCCTACTGCGATTTTCAAAATTGCATCATGCCTCCGCAATCAAGGGTCCCACTAGGGCATGCTCCATGGTGGTTACACACCGCTGGGGCCAGGTGGTAGCTACAGCGATTTGGGTGGCAGAGCTTGCCAACTGCCATTTTCCCTTGTCTCCATGCCTATCACTACCGCACTTGTGTGAATGGGGGGTGCTGTTGACACCCCCCTCGGGCCAGGCGGTAGCTACAGCGATTTGGGTAGCGGAGCATGCCAACTGCCATTTTCTCATGTCTCCATGCCTATCACTACCGCACTTGTGTGAATGGGGGTGTTGCTGGTGACACACCGCTGGGGCCAGGCGGTAGCTACCGCGATTTGGGTGGCGGAGCATGCCAACCGCCATTTGGGCATGTCTCTATGGCTACTACTACCACACTTGTGTGAATTGGGGGTGCTGGTGACACACCGCTGGGGCCAGGTGGTAGCTACCACAATTTGGGTGGCGGAGCATGCCAAACACCATTTTCCCATGTCTACATGCCTATCACTACTGCACTTGTGTGAATGGGGGGTAGTGGTGACATGCTTGTTCAGTTCGTGGTAATCAACTGTCATGTGCCATGAGTTATCACTTTTGCGGACCAACCATACGGGATTGTTCCATGCAGAAGTAATCGGAACCACAACACCTGCATCCATCGTTTTGAATTGTGGCACTGATCTCATCATGCCCACCAGGAATTCTGTACTGTTTCATCAAAATCACTTTAGTCGCCTGAGGCACCTTTACAGGAGGAATTTTCAAACGACCTACTCTCACGGAGTTAGCTGAAATATAACGTTCTGCTCTAAATGGATAATGCCCATCATCCAAACACAGCGTCATTCATTTTAAAATGTCAATTCCAATAATATATTCAGAAAGGGGTACCACTAACACACTACATTCTCTTTTTGGTATTCTTCCAATTTTTTAATTGAAGGTTAGTTTGCACTGCTGGGATCTCTTTACCACACAACCCTGTAATTGTAAAATGTCCTCTAAATTTCTTGGGATTTCTATATATCAAAGTGGCCTCCGCTCCTGTATCTACTAGGGCTCGGGCCCGTTGTACAATACGATGTTTCCAGAAAATCTCTATATCTACATAGGGCCTATGATCTTTGCGAGCCCAATTCTGTACTGGAGCTTGACCTATTTCCTAGTCCTTTTTGTTCCTGTCTTGTGCCCAAGACAAATCAGGGTAAAGACTTTCATATCGTTTAGGAAGCACATCTTCCTCGTACACTCTTTCTTCATAGTAAGAATTTCTCATGTTCCTGTCACTTCTCATTCTCAGTTCTGGAGATCTACCTCTTTCATTTTTAACTCTGCGATCTACAGATATTTCCCTCTCATGTCGTGTTCTATTTTTCGGAGAGCCTTCCTTTCTCCCTTGGTATGACTCGTCACTGTATTCCATCTGAATAACTCCGCTCATGATTTTGTTTACTAGCCCTTCTGCTCCCTTCTTTCCGGTCTATGCCCCTTTTTCGAAACAGACTCCATAACTTCGAATTAGGTTCCTCATCTATTTCTCTACTCACCCCATCTTTTATAAGGGCAAGAAACATGTCTTGTCTAGAAAACCGGTTATTGTCTGTACGGACCTCTGGTCTAGATGGTCTCTCTGTCTTCGTCCATTCCCCCAGTTCGGCCAATTCGCGAACCACTTCAATCCCTTGAGCCAGTGAATTTCCTGTGTGATTTATTAACAGAGTCATCATTACCTGCTTATAAGCAGGAGGAGCAGTACGAATGATCTTGTTTCTTACAGAAGTATTAAGGAGTCCTTCCATTAGTCTATGTGTAGAATCTAAGAAAATAGAGGTTTTCATCACCTCTTCCTTTAATCTCTGTGTTGCGTCTCTCAATGTATACCAAGGTTTCTCATTCATTGGCCAGTCTGATTCAGTCGGGTATTTGTGACTACATCCAACCACAGCCAGTTGTAACAGGCTAATCTGATTATTAAGCTCGCAGTTCCTAAAATGTTCCTGAATTGTCGGGTCTGTGCTTATCGTACAAAATTTCACTGTATCTCCCTGGTCTAACATCACGCCTGCAGCACCCAGTTCATAGATGCGGACCATCCATGTAAGTATGTTCTCGCCAGATTTCTGCCGAAACTTGTCCAAAATATCATTAATTTCTTGTTGCGTAAAATCCTCTAAACTATCCAAAGCTATTCCCTACGCTCTTCTAATTTATTTTCGTTCTCAGTCTTAGTAGGCTCTGCTTTCTTGTACTCCTCCTCACCTGAACCTGAAAACTCTAAAGAATCCTAAATATTTCTATCCCACTTCTCAGAATCCCAGTCAAGTCTTGCCTTTGCAATGACTAAGTGTACCTTTCTTTTATTAATTCTCCTTCATCTGTTCCTGTTTTTGTACTTCGCAATGCCCACTGCAGCCCTTTCCGCTATGGTCTGATAAGTCTTTATCTTGTCCAGCAATAATATATTTTGACATCTTAACAGCGTAGTAGCATTCTTTACTTCAACAAACTGTTCTTCCAACTCCTTACACTCACGCTGTAATTTCACATATTTCTCATGTATTATTCTGTAAGCATTTAACAAAACCCATCCTCCTCGTCCTAATATAGGAAGTTCTTCTCCTTTTATTACCAGCACTTTTTGCAAACATGAAACCACCAGAGCCGGTTCGGCTTCTAACAAACACGCATTCCGGTTTTCACTCAAACCAGCAGCATTAGCCCATTCATGAGCCAGCACTCCATACGGAGTTGATTCCCATCTGGGAATTTCCATTGACAATTGAGAGTCAACCTTTGTTTTCCCAGAAAACATAATCCACCTTTTCCCCCTATAATCCACCTCTTCGATCCTGTGAGTCACAAAGCCAAGATGTAATGTCCCGATAATTCTGTAATTCTGCCAATCACCAGGGCATTACTTACTTTATCCCTTCTCAGGACCCAAAGGAACACCACACTTCACAATACTTACCTAAGAAAGGAATAAACACTAACAACAAACTAAAGCTATAAGGCCATTGCTGAGGAGTTCGCAAATAATCACAACGCACACCTTTCCACCTCTGAGAGGATACGGGCAACACACACCTCCCCAAAGGAGAGGATTCGGAAATCACAATGCACACCTCTCCACCTCCGAGAGGATTTGTGCATCGCACACCTCCCCATACGAGAGGATTTGGAAATCACAACGCACACCTCTCCACCTCCAAGAGGATTCGGGCAACGCACACCTCTCCATATGAGAGGATTCGGAAATCACAATGCACACCTCTCCACCTCCGAGAGGAATCGGAATAGCAGCAATGCACGCTGCTTCTAACAATGCCTAGGGTTAGAATTTATACTTCCCTGGATGAGAGCAGAACAAATCTCCTTCTACAATTACCTGCAGGAAGGGAAACTTACCATCCTTCCGATGCGACAGCACTTGGATCAGAAAGGTCCTGACCTCCCATCCCAAGGACCACAAACAAATGATAATATGCTCAGGGTTTCTTTATTACACAATGATAGAATGACAAAAGAAAGAAATAACTAATATGTCACGATAGGCCTTCTTCACAAAAACACCTAAGCAATTGCTAAATGCAATTAGTTAGACACATATAAAACGTATATGTATATAAATGTATAGTACCTGAAAATAAAAGGGATAGTTAGGCAAAGACAGTTAGAATATAAGAATTAGTGCAACACCTCACCAAGTTCCTACACATCTTGCTTCGAGAGGGGGCCCGTCTCTCCCGTCCAATCAGGATTCTTTGTTCCACGATCACAGCTGCACGTCTGCAACGTGATGTTTCACCAAACTGCCAGAATACTAGACTACCAGACCACTAGAGTTCAGACACCTCCTTTAGTACAAAATTGAAGCGTTAGTTGAAGATTCTAGCAAGCCTCGCCTCCTTTTCCCATCAGATTCCGTACCACTCCGTGCCAAGGACACAGCATCGGCTGGCCAGGCGCTGTTATGTGTTCGGCATAGAGTGAGCACATTCCTCCGACAAGAACCAGTCCTCTCTGTTTTAAGAAGGGTGAACAACAAGTAGAAAGTAAAACATAGCCTCTGACCTAGAGAGGCTCAGAAGATGGCGAAAGCTCAGAAAATGGAGTTGCTCGAGCATAGGCCTCAATACCCGCAAAAGAGCAACATTAGTACGCAAGAAGGCATAAGATCATGCCAAAGCCAATAGGCAAGCCCTGCCATTAAGCAAGATAAAGTCGGAGACAGAAAGGACATCATCAAAACCTACTTTATAACTAATTTGTGTTACACAGGCCTACACAGCACTATATTATAACAAAATATACTGCGATGGTAATGGGCAACGGTCATAATCGACCTGATTATTCATAAAAATATATTGGTCACTACAGCACCACAAATGCTTTCCTATTTTTTGAATGGTCCTTGTTGCTCTGGCCCCATGGCGATGCACATGTCAATGGATGCTTTGCATGTTTGTGCCCAGACTTTATTCTACATGTGCATTGGTGTGTCACACTTTGGTAGCTGTGACAGTTTCCTTTCCCTACCTGTGTGCACACTGTGCTGGCAATGGAGTAGGTGTGCATATTTGTGCAATGACAGGGCTGGTGTTGTCATATGGCACCATTTCTTTTGTGACAAATGTGTGGGTGCCCGTACTGGCTACTTACCTGTTACGTGCTCACATTTGACTTTGTAATGTGATACATCTGTGTGTGCGTGGTGGAGGCTTACATCCTGCTCAATGGTGTCATAAGACAGAATAATATGTCTACCTACCTGTTAGTTTGTTTGAGGTGAGCCATTATATGCCACATACATCTAGGTGATTTGGAGAGCTCCATTGTGCTGTACTGGGGGACAAGGGTTCATGGTGGGAGTAGTGGTACAGGCCTCCCACCCACATACACCCTCCCAGGGAAGATGGCTACCTACCTGTTGGTTATCTGTGGGTTGTGTAATGGCTGACACATGCTTCTGTGTTGGGTGGGTGAGGGATTCATCCTGCTGAGGTGTTGGCCAGCTGGTATGGTGAGTGTAGTGGTACAGGCCTCCCACCCACAAACACCCTACCAGGGAAGATGGCTACCTACCTGTAAGTTTGTTTGATGTATTGCAATGTCTTCCAACTGCTTCTGGGTGGGGTGGGGGAGGGGTCTATCTTGCTAGACTGTGGAACTGGGTGCATGGTGGGAGTAGTGGTAGAGGCCTACCATCCACAAACACCCTCCCAGGTAAGATGGCTACCTACCTGTAAGTTTGTTTGGCGTACTGCAATGGCTTCCAACTGCTTCTGGGTGTGGTGGGGGAGGGGCCCATCCTGCTGAGGTGTGGGCCAGGGGGCATGGTGGGAGTAGTGGTACAGGCCTCCCACCAACAAACACCCTCCCAGGTAAGATGGCTACCTACCTGTAAGTTTATTTGGTGTACTGCAATGGCTTCCAACTGCTTCTGGGTGGGATGGGGAGGGGTCCATCCTGCTGAGGTGTGGGCCAGGGGGCATGGTAGGAGTAGTGGTACAGGCCTCCGACCCACAAACACCCTCCCAAAGAAGATGGCTGATTGAGCGCGGGCTCACCTGCTCAACATACTCACCTGGGCCCATATGTTTATGTATACATTAAAACAGGTAAACCTGTACTCAATCAATTGGGGTTATTTACCATTTTGATTTTTACCATTTACCTTACCAATCCAAGCCACCAATACCTATAGCCCTAAAGGATCAAGGGAGTTAGAGAGAAAATAGGTAGCAATAATAACATTTAGCATTTCATAAATGACCACAAACTCGGGAAAGGTTTAAAATCTTTATCTAAGTAAATCTTTGAAAATTTATAAAACATGAAAATCTAATTAATTCCTTATTCTTTTTAGACTAATGGACATTTTAAAACATAAACATTTTCAAAATGATTTGGAGAAAAAGCATTTAAACAGAGGGTGGGTAAGAGAAAAGGGAAAACAGTACAATGACAACCCCCCACTTTGTAGTTACCGAGAACGGTGTGATGAACAACCCTGGCCACGGATTAGGTCAAGGAATAAGAATCCCAAAGTACAGGTGCCAACAAGGAAGAACAGGTGCCAGCCAGAATCAGGAATGGTTACGGACCAAATTGGATCAGGAAAGGACCACCACAGGCTAAGACCAGCACCACAGCTAAAGTTCAAAATGCCAGCGTTGTAAACCCTCTCTGCAGCTAACAGTCGAACCCCGATTGGGTCATCGATCTCCTTCCCATAACCCCGATTGGGTTATCAAATCTTCTGACAGAGTGCTCTGCCAGCAACTCTGCTCCAGATCACCTATTGAGTGCGTTGGGTCAGTGACAGGTCAGCTATTGGGACAAGTCGGACGAACTAACTAGCCAAGCCTACCCTAGTTATACTATTTTTCAGGTCAATGTACCACCCCCAAATGTTGCAAATGTGTGAATCCCACAATTTTATTGGACAAAGAACGAGAAGTAGCCATCACACCATATTTTTCTGGAAGTAGCTTGTCAATCATGTATTCAAGTTGTTCCCTCCCATAACTTTATCTACCCATGTTTTTTATTCCACCCGGTAGTGAAATCTATCAATAGTCATTTTAAAACATTTAATCAATTTAGCTTCCTCTGGCAAGGCAAGGAGTTCACTCTTCTCTGCCTTCCATGTCCGTCTTGGCTTAGATTCAAGGCTACAGCTTCTGTGGCTTCAAGACTTGTCGCGCAGGAGCAGTTTCTCTAAAGATGGAGTTCAGCAAAGCATTTAGGCCCATTATTTCGCTACATGTAAAAATAGAAAAGAAACAGTTTTAGAAACACAGAATAAATGGATGCACTGTATACCATTTTTTTCTACTCTATTCCCATTATTATATTTTATACTATTGCATTCAATATTGAGCGAAAACAGACAGCGTAGCAAAGCAGCAGTGCAAGCTTCTTGCACGTTAGGGCACATAACAGCCATCTTAGTTCTATTGCGCAGAAGCAAAAGTTTTTCCACCAAGCATGTCACATGGGCATGACAGACGCATGTGCAGTAGAAAATCCAGCATAGCAGCAGCCATTTTAGTGCAAGCGGATTATAGTTAGTAAAAGCACATTGGCAAGCTTCCCCTAGATGCCTAATATGTTGTGTAATGCAATATTAATAAGACAAAACATGTTAGTTAGTACATTCATATTATTTTTGAGAGGGTTGAGTACGAGCAAGTCACTTCACGTGTGAAACCTTGCTCTATCATGGATACCTACCTGTAAGTTTCATTGGTGTACTGCATTGTCTTCCAACTGCATCTGGGTGGGGTGGGGGGAGGGTCCATCTTGCTAGGCTGTGGGACAGGGTGCATGGTGGGAGTAGTGGTACAGGCATCCCACCCACAAACACCCTCCCAGGTAAGATGGCTACCAACCTGTAAGTTTGTTTGTTGTACTGCAATGGCCCCCAACTGCTTCTGGGCGTGGTAGGGGGAGGGGTCCAATCTGCTGAGGTGAGGGCCAGGGGGCATGGTGGAAGTAGTGGTACAGGTGGTGGAGGGGTCTATCTTGCTAGGCTGTGGGACAGCTTGCATGGTGGGAGTAGTGCTACAGGCCTCCCACCCACAAACACCCTTCCTGGTAAGATGGCTACCTACGGGGAACATCCTTTACAACACAACTTTTACCATGCAGTGCCTTTACGACACAACTATTAAAACGCAAACCATTACAACGCATTGCGATGGGGGCGCTCTAGGATAGGGAATAGATTTAATTTATTATCCAACACCTTCCCTAGTGTCCACGGAGACTAGAGTTGGAATAGTAAATTAAACTATTCACTATCCAGCACCCCAAAGCGCTATTCGTTGTAAAGGTTTGCGTTGTAATATTTGCGTTGTAAAAGCATGCGTTGTTATGTCGTACATCCGCTACCTACCTGTAAGTTTGTTTGGTGTTCTACAATGGCATCCAACTGCTTCTGGGTGGGGTGGGGGGTGGGGTCCATCCTGCTGATGTGTGGGCCTGGGGGCATGGTGGGAGTAGTGGAACAGGCTTGCCACCCTCAAATACCCTCCCAGGGAAGATGGCTACTTACCTGTTAGTTTGTTGAGGGTGGTGTAATGGCTGACACATGCGTTTTGTGTATTTGGGTGGCATGGCTAGTTGGCTGTGTGCACTTTTTGGCCTTATTCTGGGTTTTTTGTTTTGTCCGCCATATTTTTCACTGATCGTCTGCAGCGGTGGCAATGCGCAGCTCTTCCGCTGGCTCAACCATTCATTCCAGTGTGCGACTGGGGCGATCGGGAACAGCAGGACGTACCGCGGGACCATCAGGGATATCCTAATTTCCTGTGCAGTGTCTCTGCTCTGCTTGCGGCGGATTGGTGTTTTTCCGCTGCGTATCTGACCGCCATGGATGGATTTGGGTTTTCTTGACCCGTTCCGCCGTGGTCAGTGTTTTTTGGCGGATGATTCTGATTTGGCCGCCGGTTTTCCCACGGTACCGGCGGGCGGTTGTTTTCCTCTTCCATGACGGTCGGGGATGATTTCCGACCGCCATCCTAATCGGCCCCTAAATATCATCAACATTATTTTATTTTTTTTTAAAGTAAATCCCATAACATATATATATTAAAAATAAAAATATATTTAATATAAAAAATTTGAAAATATTCTAATGTTAAATACATATCACAAATACCTACAAAATATTAAATACAATTTAAATAAATCATAATTTTCAAATAAATTCATATTTTTATTTAGAAATTATTTGTTTATAAAAACATTATTTCATTATATAAATGTAGTCTATTTACTTCCTACCCTATAACCCCACACTTCTCCCAACCCACATCGAAAAACTAATTAAAACACATAAAATGTGATTAACTTCCCAACCTTTACACCTATAACCTTGACAACCCAAACCCAAAATTAAACTGTGAAAAAATGAATTATATAATAAAAAAATTATATTCAATAACTAATAGTTTTTAAAAACGAAGGGGCCGATTCCGATGTTAGACGGACCGGAGTCCGTAACCGACTACCCTACTGTCATCGCTTAGGGACCTGCTAGTACGATGCGACCGAACCCTTTACTCTAGATTCTTTTCAAATATCTGAACTTTGCTTTTGCTTTATTCCTAAACCCAATATACTGTCTGCCCAGATCCTGTTTTAACTCTCTCTTTGTACTCTCAAGGGCCACAACACGTGTTCAACAACACACCACGGACGTCAATTCACCAAAATGCACAGAGTAGTGGAAGTGAAATCGCACGCCCTTTGACCTTCACTTTCACTCAAACTCATTTTCACCCTTACGTACACTCTCTTTCAATTAAACACACTCTCACCCACAAGCACACATGCAATAGACTTTTAAAAGCATTTTCTTACTTACTTCAGTTCCCAGGGAAGGTCATAATATACATCATGTTTTATTACACTAATAGTGACTAATTTAATATCATGTCCGATCCATATCATTTTCTCTGTGGGGATTTTAACACTTAACTGGCAGGGCATACTTGGGCGTCAGGAGTGACAGCCGAGGAACCCTTCGGCTTGTTCAGTGGGGAATAGCTCACCAGACATATAGCTGCACATAATCTGACTTATCTTGTTGACGTATTTAGAGAGGATGGAACTTCTTTGCCATCTTTTAGAGGACTTGGTAATGCTTCAACAACCGATTACATTTTTGTGACTAAAAACCTTTTGTCCTGGTTTTCTAAGGGAGAAGTTGTGTTGAGGGACCATACACCTTATTTGCCTGAGGGCATCTTCTGATGATTAGATACAAACATCCCACCAAAGTAATCCCTATCACACCACACTCCTCTGAAGGTCTAAGTCTTATTTGGCACCTTAAAGATCCAAGCGGCACTTTGGCCACATTACTGAAGTCACACCAAGGATTGTTCCTCAACTGTTTGGCATATTTAAGCAAAGGTGATATGTTAAGCCATTATGAAAACTTAAACCAGGGCAACAGGCACTCTCTGCTCAAACCCTACTGGTTTGACAAGGGGATACCTCAATGTTTTCATGAGCACTGCTCTGCAGCCAATTGTATACTGAGAAAGACTTTGACTGCCTGCCCTAGAGTCTAGGGCCAGGGAGCTGAGATTATCTTATAAATCCACCCTTAAATCTAGGAAGGGAATTCTACATAAGAGAGACTGGAATCCTTTGGGGCTTGCTGTGGAAGGGAATAATAGTAAGGTCTTTTAAAGCACCGTTAAGAAAATCAGACTATGGAATGCACCAGAATACCCTCTCCTGCACTGTTTCATCTTAGTGTCTGACTAGGTTGTGCATTTCAGTCAATTCTCTTCAAAGAAGATTACAGCAAGCATCGCCCTTTTTTGAGTCTTTGCCTGAAGTGGAGTCAGCAATACATCAATACATCAGAGCTCTTGTGGGAAAGCCCAAGGACCAGACGGGGTACCAATCGACGTAATAAAGTGGGTAATTGACTTGTGGGGTCCTTTGATCACTAATTTCTTCAATCACTCCCAAACACAAATATCACCCACTCTTGGGTTAGGTCCAGCATCTTTCCTATCTTTGAAAAAGAAGACGGTATGTTCCCAAAAGGCTACGGACCAATTTCACTGTACCTAGCCTTCATGGTCCAATCTACTGCCTTAGATTGTGTTAATAGGACCAAGCTGTGGCTGATGCTATTGGACCTTGGGTTGGAGCTATTTTTAGTGAATTTTCTGCACTCTCTGCATGTTGACCTAGCAGAGTAAGTACGCTTAAGCGTTAATAGGGAAAGGACCACCAAATTCTCCTTCAAGCAAGGAGTGCGCCAAGGTTGCATCTTGGCTCTGTTTCTTCCTATTATGTTTATGACTGGCCTGAGTTCCCATTTGACTTTGACTCCTGTAGACACTGCTATGATCACCCATACCTAGGTGTCCGCACTGTTATACGTCAACAATGCAGTCCTACTGGTGCACACTCTTAATGCCCTATGGGCGCTGGTGGACTGCTTTGTCTACTTTATAGTCTTGACTTAGTTACAAACTTTGGAAAGTCACATATTATGTTGTGTTGCCTGGTAAATTTAGTATCGCCAGGCTTTCTATTATGGGTTTGTCATTTAGTAGTGTGAATCATTTCAGGTATTTAGGAGAATTTTTCAACTCCACAGGTTCTTGGCAACAACAATTAAACAGCTCACAACTCAAGCTCAGCAGAGTGGCCTGAGCAGTTTTTAATTTACCAAGAGCCACACGGAAAGGGTCAAACTCCCCTCTTTTAAACGTTAACAATGCCCACTGCATCCCAGCTGCTACATATGGAGGCTGGGATCATAAAATTTCTCTCCTCCAAGTTGAGTAAAACCATATATTTTGGAAGTATATGTATCTTCCTCCATCTAGCTTTAGCTTTATTATGCATTCTAAACTAAATTTGCAATACATAAAAGATAAAATCAACTTGGCCCCCTTGCTTGTGTGTGGCTTAACACAGAGGTGTCTCTATGTAGGGATAATATTACAGATTGCTTCAGTTTGGACATAGGACATGCAATCCTTTGGCTAGATTTCAAAGAGTTTCGTGCTACAAGAAGACTGAACATTGAATTGTCGAAATGCTCTGTACTGAGTTTTTTTAGGTCCTTTGCATCTGCTGAACCAGTTCTATATCTGTCTTTGGACTAAACAGACTGGGAGAAGTCTCTCCCCTTCTGCTTCAGAGCATGGATGGTCTGGAGGCTGCTCCATCCTGCCCTTGTGATGGCTTAGCAGAACACACTTTGCTGCATTTTATGTTAAATCATTTGGGTCACAGTAAATGCAGAGAAGCGGTATTCCACTTGCACCTGTTGAACAACCATGACATATGCTTGAGGGTTAGCTCATCTCTCAAAGCGGCAGTGAGATACAGATAATCAGGAAGGTTTGCTTTCCGGTGTGGCTCACCCTTACCTGTTGGCAAAAGCAAGGAAACTACCTTAATTAGCAGTTTTTGCTAGCGCCCTGTTACCCACACGCTAAACCTGAAATCCTTGCTGCTTTGTTAACCAAACTGCACTTTATGTACTTTCTGCTGATCTTGAATTTTCTTACATCAACTTTATGTATCTTACGATTGTTGTTTTAAATTTAGAGAATTACTTTTAATATAAAGCTCAGGAAAAGTTCACAGCTAGAATGTAGACCACAAAAATATAGATGTAAAAAATATTAAGCTAAAAATATAGAATGCAAAAATTTCGACTCCCCATACTTAACAAAGTAAATACAAAAATACCTGAAAAAAATATTGTTTGCAATAATATAGTTGTATTAAATATTTATTTTAATATATATATATATATTTTAAAAATGAAAATAAACAAAAATTAAATACTAACTTTAATTTATAAAAATATCTGTATAATTAAATGTATATTTCAACAAATACAGCAAATAAACTTATTTTTAAACATGTAAACAGACACACACATACATAATTGTATATATAAATAATACATATATAAAAAATATAAACTAATATTGTAATTGATAATATAATTAAAACAATCTTAAACAGCATAACATTATCAAAAATATCTGTAAACAAATTTAAATATACCAAAAACATAAAATATTAAAAAGGGAATCGTGTAATTTAAAATAAAAATTAAACATCACACATATTTTACAATTTAATTAAAAATGAGTTACAAACAAAAAAGATTGCAAATTATAATATTATTATTATAATAAATCAAACACATAATTATATAAATTACATAATAAAATAAATTACTAATTAAAATAAATACATATTCATTTCCCACCACGGTAAAAAGAAAAAGAAATTCTAATGAATAAACATAAAAAGATGTACTCCCACCTAAAACAACACAACAGGTACAAAATATTTTACACCACACAAAAATAAGATTTACTATGCTAACTACTATAAATATAAAATTACATAAAGTATACCATTACAAAATACTTATTTATAATTAACAAAAAAAAGCAATTACTATTCCCACTCCAATGAGTGCAACCGTAGGGAAAGTGTTGGGTAGCGGAGGGGTAAAAATTACTATTCCCACTCCAGTGAGTGCAACAGTAGGGAAAGTATTGGATAGCGGAGGAGTAAAAATTACTATTCCCACTCTAGTGAGCGCAACAGTAGGGAAAGTGTAGGATAGCGGATGGATACAAATTACTATTCCAACTCCAGTGAGTGCTACAGTAGGAAAGTGTTGGATAGCGGAGGGATACAATGTATTATTTTCACTCCAGTCAGTGAAACAGTAGGGAAGTGTTTGATAGCAAAGGGGTAAAAATTACTATTCCCACTCCAATGAGTGCAACAGTGGGGAAAGTGTTGGATAGTGGAGGGGTAGAAATTACTGTTCCTACTCTAGTCAGTGCAACAGCAGGGTAAGTGTTGGAAAGTGGAGGGGTAAAATTACTATTTCCATTCCAATGAGTGCGATAGTAGGGAAAGTGTTGGCACGATATTTGATACTCGATATTAATGTAAGTCGACAGTTCCAACTTAATATTTTGACTGAATACCCTCAGGGTTCAGTCAGTTAGCTGTTCATTACTTTATGTGCTTACCTGATTAATAATGCTGCTACACTAACTGACTGCATGCTTTATATTATTTATTTGCACTACTTGCATGTTTTTGCCATGCCACGTAGTCTCTTTCATGGCCATATATGACAGAGTAAAGATCTTTTTACTTGCATATTGTTCATTATTAGTGTAATAAAAAATTACTGAAAACAAACTGAGTGGAACCCCAATCAGCATCCTAAGAACAATCTTTCACTGTATTACTGGCATTGATTTTGCCACCTCCGAGGCCAAGGGTCACAAACGCAGTGTCTGGGACCAGAAGGGGTAAGATAGGGGTCTTGGCCACCCCTAAAGGATGCCCTTGCAACACACCCACTGAGATTCAGCTAGAAATGTCAGAACTATATGAAGAATCTAAGTTGGTTCAGGGGAATAAAGGAACTAGCTTTGACTTTAACACCAGATAGATTTCTATCCCGTTATTTTCCTACAGTTTTAAACGGTATTGTTTTATGCATTGATTCCCCACTTTTTCAATGTGAGCAACTATTAAGGGACTTGGTAGTTCTCACATAGCTACTTATCTTAACCTGATTTGCAGCATTTTTGAAGATGTACATCATATTGTAAAGAAATTGAATGCTGTTTTTCCATACAAGTGACTGATAGATGACCCCACTCTCATTTCCATTATCCTGACTTCTGCATCCCTTTTTAAATATTTCCTTCACCTACCCAACACTAACTTTTCAATGCACTCCTTCCCCTTATCATTCCAATTGCCACTGCATACACATTGGCCTATATAGAAATTGTCTCATTATTAACCATGATGGTATATATTCACCAATTATCTCTAATACTGTTCATCCACGTCCACATAATCTCAAGTACCTTCAATTCATTTAAAATATAATCTTTTGTGCACCCTAACATTCCAAATATACTTCTAATTTACCTAACAAGAAGTCCCATATTTTGTCCATTAATAAACATTTCAGTGGTGCATTAATATGTTTGTTAAAATAAAAAAATGAGATACATTTTAAAGATCTTGAAAGCTAAAAATGCCCCACTGGGTCTAGAAATACTTCTTAATGTGGCAGATTAAATCAGTAATGATTTTCTGTCCTTTCTCTTTGTGCCTCCACATACTATTCTACTCTCTTTCCTTTTCCTCCCTCACCCCCAATGGTACGACATTGTAAACTAGTATACCTACAGAGCCTGCTACTGCATTGTTTTAGTGAAAAGCTCTATAATAAAATCTTGTTGTGCCTGGGTTCACAGCCCTGCTCTGAATATTTCCTGCTTTCAACTTGAAAGCAGATACCTATTCCAGTTTATCCCAAATGAAACTTAAACACTTGGACAACAAGCTGGCCCGTCGTCTCCTCAACACAAGGTCACTCATGAAGAGCAAACACAAATTAACAGACCTCATGGAGCTAGAAAATCCTGATGTCTCAGATTCTTGGGCAGATTTCGCATCTCACACTGGTTTTAAAACTGCTATTCTTGAAAGTTATGACCTAATCAGGGTTGAATGAGTGTATAAGCGAGGAGGCAGAATAGTGATCATGTATTGCAACCACCTCAAAGTCACTTTCAAGCCCCTCTTACATTTAGCTATGAAGCCCTTATGTTCAATAAAAAAATTCACAATACCTATTCCTTTAACAGTCACCCAATTTATTGCCCCCTCCCCAGGTACTAGGGAAAATGTTACCCAATCACTGCTACGATTCAATTTTACAATTCTTGGGTGATTTAACTATCATTTAGAATATATACATGACCAGGATTCAGAGCATTTGATGGATAGCCTACAGAGCTTTGAGCTCTTACAAATGGTGAAACTTCCAACCCATAAAGACAATCATACACTTGAAGGTATTTTCACAAATAATCTTGACCTAATGGTTAGGAAAATTGTGCTTCTGGCTTGGACAGACCTTAGGGCCATTGTCTTTAAATTAGTTATTCACACGATAAAGGCCTCTACTTGCAAGGTATAGGCAGCAATACAATTAAGCCCTTGTAAGAAAATTGACAGTTTGGAACTTAATAATCTGCTATGTAAGTCTAAGCCCATTATTAAGGCAGACACTGACACTGAACAAGAATTTGCCAACTATGCCGACTGGACAGATGCAGCAGTTACCCAATTACCTCCTCTAAAAACAAGACCAACCGATAGGTCAACACTTTCAGCGCCGTGGCCTCTCAGGAGCTTAGAGAACTGAAACAAACATGTAGGCGACAGGAGCCACTCTGGAGGTTGACAAATAGTCCAGATGAAAAAATAAAGTATAAAACATTGATAAAAGAATATAAAAGATGTATAGGTGTAACCAAAACTATTTTTTACGGAGCAAATAAAAACAACCACCAATTCCTCTAAGGAGCTCTTTAATACAGCTTCTGTAATAAACACACAGTCACTCCAGATCAACAACTATGGGGCCAATTACGATCTCGCTCGGAAGAGCTCCAAACGAGATCCGGCTGGAAAAAGTACGAGGCATACGGGTGTTTTCCGACCAACATGTACAGCTGTATGAGCGAGCAAGTACGATGCGAGAAACGCAAAGTCGCCGATCGAATTGTTTCCGGGTCCGAACCGCTCCATATGTCTCGTCCGTAAGCAAACCGTGCCATGCAATGGAGGCGATTTCCGACCGAGCCAGTACGATGCACGATTCGGACAGCCAGATAGAGTCGGAGCCTCTAACATGTAAACGCTCCGGGAATCGGACTTCGGAGGTCTGTGCCGGAACCCCCTTCACCCGTAGTTGTACAAGTCAATCACAAGGGGGAGCTAAGGGTCCCCCTACACATGCATGTATGGTGCGGGTGGCACAGACACGGCCCCACTACAGGGGGCGCTCTTGTGCGCAACGTACCTTTTTCATCAATGGGAGCCTTTGTAGGCGTCAACAACAGGCTCCCATTTACTTTATTGAGGCTCCGAGCGAATCGTGTCTGTCAGCGCTTGTTCGCATCGTACTTGGGCGCTGGGAGCCCCTTTCCATGAGTTGGTCGGAATGCCCTCCGAATCTGAGTCGGACAGAGCCTTCTCCCAGCGAGATCGGAATCAGCTCCTTAATGACAAAATAGCAGATTTTTTCAGGACTAAAGTAAATAATATTTTCTTGAAATTTACGGCAAGTACAGGAAACTCAGAGTCTCCACCAATGACAGAGATGGTTGAGAGAACCAACACTGGTGAGTCAAATCAATGTTCCTCCACTTTGACAACCTTTAACCCAGTTACTTGAAAAAAAGTAGCTATCCTTGTTAAAACCTCTAAATCAGGTGCCCCCTCAGACCCCTGCCCTCCTCAGGCTCTCCACCTAGTATCCAGGACCAGTTTACTTCATCTTACTATGCTCCATAATAAGATATTTACTTCTGGCTGCTTTCCGGCCATGTGGAAAGAGGCATCCATCCTACCCCTTTCAAAGAAACCCTCTCTTGGCTCTCTGGACGACTCTTTAAATGCATTAAAAGGCTTGAAATCTGCTTCGCCGCTTGATCCGGCCCCTGCTTCCATTCTGGCATTAGGAGCAGAGGCAATTAACCCCCACATGAACCAGTTAATAAATAACTCCCTCTTAGAGGAAACAGTTCCCATCAAATGGAAACTGGTGAAAGTTATTCCACTGCTAAAAAAAACCCAGGCTAACCCCTCAGACCCTGCCAAGTACAGGCCAATTTCCCTCCTCCCAGCTTTTTCAAAACTGCTGGAAAAACATGTAAACCAGCAACTTTCATCTTTCCTGGAAGTGAATGCCTTACTTCACTCTAGCCAATCGGGCTTTCGCTCTAACCACAGTACGGAAACAGCCCTGTTGGAGGTGGTGGATTCTATCCGGGTGAGTCAGGAGGCAGGCAAGAAGGTGAGGCTGATTTTGTTAGATCTGTCAGCCGCCTTCGATACGGTGTCACATCAGATGCTCCTGACTCGCCTTCACACTATTAGCATGAGGGGTCTGGTGTGGAAAATGCTGGCATCCTTTCTAGAGGGGATGGACAGGAAGTCTGGTGCAACCCATTCTCAGGTTCCTCATGGTCACTGCAGGTGGGGGTTCCTCAGGGTTCGGCCTTGAGCCCGACCCTGTTCAATATCTATCTCACTCCTTTAGCCAAGGTGGCCGAATCACATGGGGTCAAAATTGTGTCCTATGCCGACGACACGCAGCTGTTGTTTACACGGAAGGCCAATGAGCCTTGCCCAGGAACGTTGATCAGTTCCTGTCTTGCAGCAGTGTTTGGTTGGCTGGCCACTAACCAGTTGAAGTGCAATGCTGGTAAGACAGAATTGCTCTTCTTCGGTAAACCGTCTGAGATCCCTTTACATGTTTTTTGGCCAGCAGACACTCCTGCCCCTTCATTGAATAACCTGGTGGTGAAAAACCTGGGGTTTAAATTGGATAAACAGCTGCTATTCCATGCCAAGGTTAATGCAGTGGTTGGCGTCAGCTTCTACTTGCTGCGCCTTTTACGGAAATTTCTGTTCTTTTTATCCCCCGCTGCCAGACAACAGGTGGTCCAGGCCTTGATTATATCAAGGCTGGATTATGGGAATGGTCTTTATCTAGGAATGCCTAGCTTTCTGTTAGACAGGCTGCAGCTGGTTCAGAATGCTGCAGCCCGCATCATCTTTGAGCTCCATCCGAAATCGGCGGGTGTCACACCTTCTGAGAAGCCTGCATTGGCTCCCTGCAAGGAAAAGAATAATTTTCAAAACTTTGCTTGTCGCACTATACCGGGAAGGTCCTAACTATTTTAAATATAGGATTTCCTTTTACTCTCCTCGTAGAATTATGCGTTCTGCGGACCTGCTGTTGGCTAATATTCCCCATGTAAAAAAATCCAGGTTAAGAGGTAAGTCCCTCTCCTACCTGGGACCCTTCCACTGGAACAAAATGCTGCTTCATCTGAGAAGTATTGAATCCACACCCTTGTTTAGCAAAAAACTGAAAACATGGTTGTTCTCCTGTCCCTAGGTTATTTCCACACTGCTACCTTTCAGTCTAGCGCCACGATACTCTGTCGAGTAACAGTGCGCTTTATAAATACCCCCACATAGACATAGAATTGATGTGAAGAATTACAGGCCAATTTCACGCCTGCCCCTAAAGTTCTCCTATTTTCAAACCGTAAAAATATTTTTAAAAATCCTTCTTGTCCTACCAACGGAGTTAAGAAAATCAGTTATAATAGTTCTAGTAGTCTCTAAACTAGACTATTGCAATGCCTTTTATGTAAGCTCTCAATCTCTCTTACAAAATAAATTGCAGACTCTTCATAACACAGCATCTCGGGTTCTGATGAACCTTCCAAAATTTTGCTCAGTCACCCAATCCATTAAGGAAATGCATTGACTACCAATCAGGGCACAAATCGAGTGCAAAGCCTTATGTTGGGCACATAAGGCTCTGCACTAGGTTGGCCCACCATTTTTCCAAAAAGACTTTAAATGGTATGTGCCTACATGCACCCTGCGATCCTACGCAGCAAGACAGGTAATCACTCCCAGAATTAAAAAAAATGTGCACTGGGGAGAAATAAGTTTCTCCTACTCTACTTGCAAATGGTGGAACTCTATGCAAGACCATCTCAGAACACAACCTTATCATCTGAAATTTAGGGAACAAATAAAAATGTAGCTCTTTTGCTCATCAGTTTGCATTTCCTTCCCCGCCTGTTCAATGGCAATCAGATCAGACACTTGTGCCAAGACGCCTATTTGGTATTCACTCACTATAGAACATTATTAACATAGCAATTATTAACATAACAGGGTGAGGCATCTTATAAGAACTCCCCAGGTGGTGCTATGCATTTTTGGCCTGTGTTTGCCTAGAAGGACAATAGGATAAAGACCCTTGGTTCCCGGAAGCACCCGGAAAAGAGCAACTTCGGTAACTCTCTAAACACACACAGCTAACTAAGTAGAGGCATCTCTGAGGTAGTTTCAGGTTTCGAAGTGGTCTTTAGGTACCAATGAGAAGAAACTATATAGTCGCAGGAATTAAGGGCCATATGTATCAAGCCTTTTACGATTCGTTAAGGCCGAAATTCGCAGAATTTTGGCCCTAGCGAATCGCAAACGGCCTTTTTACCGATTTTGGAATGTATGAAAAATTAGCAAAATAAGGAATCGCTAAAAATTGCGATTCCATATTTTGCTTAAGCATTTAAGGAATCACAATTTTGCGATTCCTTAAATGCTATGTATGAAGCTTTTTAGAATTGCGATTTCAGGTTTAGAAATCACAAATTACCACCAACTTGTAGTTGGTGGTAATTTGCGATTTCTTGTTAATATGCACAATTGTGCATTTGTGAGGGTGGCATATGATGCACATACATGCCCATTGGGCATGTATGTGCGCCATATGCACACACATGTAATTTACAGGGGTGCAGCAGGGTGTCCTTGAGACACCCCTGCACCCTTAAAATAATTCTCAAATTGCGAATTCTCAAATTGCGAATTCGCAAATTGAGAATTATTTCACAGTCATGCTATGGGCCTCCTGGCCCATAGAAATGAATGGGAAAATTTTTCCTTATTTGCGAATTCGCAAATTGCGCATTCGCTAATAAGGAATAATTGGAAATCGCTAAAAAATACCGATTTTGTACATACATACCATTTAGCAATGCCTTGTATGTAAGCTCTCAATCTCTCTTACAGAATAAATTGCAGACTCTTCATAACACAGCATCTCGGGTTCTGATGAACCTTCCAAAATTTTGCTCAGTCACCCAGTCCATTAAGGAAATGCATTGACTACCAATCAGGGCACAAATCGAGTGCAAAGCCTTATGTTGGGCACATAAGGCTCTGCACTAGGTTTGCCCACCATTTTTCCAAAAAGACTTTAAATGGTATGTGCCTACATGCACCCTGCGGTCCTACGCAGCAAGACAAGTAATCACTCCCAGAATTTTAAAAAATATGCACTGAGGAGAAAGAAGTTTCTCCTACTCTACTTGCAAATGGTGGAACTCTATGCCAGACCATCTCAGAACACAACCTTATCATCTGAAATTTAGGGAACGAATAAAAATGTAGCTCTTCTGCTCATCAGATTGCATTTCCTTCCCCGCCTGTTCAATGACAATCAGATCAGACACTAGTGGCAAGACGCCTATTTGGTACTCGCTCACTATAGAACATTATTAACATAACAATTATTAACATAACAGGGTGAGGCATCTTATAAGAACTCCCCAGGTGGAGCTATGCATTTTTGGCCTGTGTTTGCCTAGAAGGACAATATGATAAAGACTCTTGGGGCCAGATGTAGCAAAATCAGAAATACCGACTCTTAATTACCGAATTTTACCGATTCAGTAATTAAGAGTAGGTATTTCTAATGTAGGTACCAATTCGGTAAATTTTACCGAATCGGTAAAAATCGGTATTTACCGACTCAGTAAATACCGATTCGGTATTTGCTATTGAATCCTATGGGCCTTGAAGCCCATAGGATTCAATATCAAATACCGATTCGGTATTTACCGAATCGGTAAATACCGAATTTTCAAGGGTGCAGGGGGTGTCACTTTGACACCCTCTGGCACCCCTGTTTTAGGCTTGTGTGCCATGTGGCACACATACATTCCCTAAGGGCATGTATGTGTGCCACATGGCACAGGTGTACATGCACAGATGTGCATGTGCACCTGAATCTGTATTTTACCATGCAATTGTATTGCATGGTAAAATACCGATTTTCAAAGCCCTGTGTCAATGTTAAAATTGGCTCCTACATACCAAACATGCATTTTCGGTAATTTTACCGACCGGTATATTTACCGATTCGGTAAAATATACAGAATTTAGTAATTTTACCGATTCTGTAATTTTACCGAATCGGTAAAATTACCGATTCGGTAAAATTACCGAAAATGCATGTTTTTTATCCCCCTACATCTCCATGGCCATTTACCGGTCGGTAACGACCGAATTCGGCCATTACCGGTCGGAAATGGCCAACATCTCCCACCTACATCTGGCCCTAGGTTCCCTGAAGCACCTGGAAAAGAGCAACTTCGGTAACTCTCTAAACACACACAGCTAACTACGTAGAGGCATTTCTGAGGTAGTTTCAGGTTTCGAAGTGGTCTTCAGGTACCAATGAGAAGAAACTATATAGTCGCAGGGATTAAGGCCATATGTATCAAGACTTTTGCGATTCGTTAAGGCCGAAATTCGCCGAATTTCCGCCTTAGCGAATCGCAAACGGGCTTTTACCGATTTTGGAATGTATGAAAAATGTGCAAAATAAGGAATGGCAAAATAAGGAATGGCAAAAAATTGCGATTCCTTACTTTGCTTAAGCATTTAAGGAATCGCAATTTTGAGATTCCTTAAATGCTATGTATGAAGCTTTTTAGAATTGCGATTTCAGGTTTAGAAATCGCAAATTACCACCAACTTGTAGTTGGTGGTAATTTGCGATTTCTTGTTAATATGCACAATTGTGCATTTGTGAGGGTGGCATATGATGCACATACATGCCCATTGGGAATGTATGTGCGCCATATGCACACACATGTAATTTACAGGGGTGCAGCAGAGTGTCCTTGAGACACCCCTGCACCCATGAAATAATTCTCAAATTGCGAATTCGCAAATTGCGAATTCGCAAATTGAGAATTATTTCACAGTCATTGCTTTGGGCCTCCTGGCCCATAGAAAAGAATGGGAAATTATACCTTATTTGCAAATTCGCAAATTGCGAATTCGCTAATAAAGAATAATTGGAAATCGCTAAAAAATACAGATTTTGTACATACATACCATTTAGCGATTTCTAAATAGAGATTCCTTAAAATTCGCTATTTAGAAATCGCAAATGGTGATGACGATACATATGGCCCTGTAGGAGGTGAAAATGATGCAAAAAAAGTGCAATTGGTGAGAGGTACATGGCCTGGATCCCTAGGAACTAGCTAATGCAAAGAGAGGAGGAACCAACAGAGAATAAGGGGCCCATTAGGATGGCGGTCGGAAAATGACCCCTACCGTCATAGAAGCAGAAATTAACCGCCCACCGGGACCGTGGAAAAACCAGCGGTCAAATTAGGATCAACCGCCAAAAAAGACTCGGGCCAAGAAAAAACGCCGGTAACGGGCAGTGATGGGCAAAATCAGACCGGGCGGTCGGAAACGCTGCGGAAAATCAACAACCCACCGCAAGCATAGCGGAGACACCGCACGGGGAATTAAGATATGCCAGATGGACTCGCTGTACGATCCGCTGTTTCCGACCGCCGCGGTCGCACACTGGAATGAACGGGAGAGCCAGCGGAAGAGCTGCAGCATAGCCACCACTGCGGACAATCCGTAGAAAACATGGCGGATGATGCAAAAACCCCACAAAAATGCCAAACATTGCACACATCAAAGTAGCCATGCACCCCAAATACACAAAACACATCCCAATGACACAAACACATATCAAACAGAAACATACAATTCCCAGGACAAAACCCACAACACACCTGACAGGAATACCCCATTTGGACACACCCACATAGCTGAGTATAAAACCAGCCCCTACCCTTACCACAATCCTTTGCAACACTCCAGAAGAGAAGGGCAGTCACCAGATCTGAGAGGAGAGGCAAAAGAACACAGCACACACACATCACCACCACCACCATCACACCAGCACCAACAAGCCCCCAGCACATAACACACCTCACACACCACCACCATACCCACCAATCACACCCCTGCACCCACACTTTGCACACCACACACCATGTCCACACATAAAATGCCAAATTCACAGAGAGTGAGTTGTCAGTCTTGGTAAATGAGATAGTCAGAGTGGAACCACAACTGTTTGGTAGCCTGGTCCAACAGACACCATTAGCCACAAGGATTCAAATATGGGAAAGGATAGCACGAAGGGTCAATGCAGTAGGGGCCACCCCTCGATCCAAGAAGGAGATCATGAAGCGGTGGCATGATCTGAAGAGGGTGTTCAAAGAGAAGAAGAGCAAGAACTGGGAGCTGGCTAACCGGACTGGCAGTGGCCCTCCCATTCCACAAACACATTTTACACCATGGGAGGAGAAGGTGCTTGCCATACTGCATCCAGAGAGTCTCACAGGAGTATCTGGGGGAGTGGAGGCTGATAAGTACAATAAAATGACTACCACCACACTGATATGTACTGTCTTGCTCAACTACAAATACACACCATCTAGGACAAATACCATTCATCTGCACCACACACTCATAAAAACATGTCTCACAGATCCAACATTCCACCACTCCCATTCACTCCAAATATAGCTCCGAACATTACCATGGGGGCATATGTACAGGCAGCCAGCACTACAACTCCCACCATGCCCTTTTCCCACAACCCAAGAGGATGGAGCCCTCCCCCACCCCACCCAGAAGCATGTGTCAGCCATTACATTATCGTCATCAAACTAACAGGTAGGTACCCATCTTCCCCGGGAGTGTGTTTTTGGGGTGAGAGGCTGTATTGACAGGCTTTTTGGCCCTAGTTGGGAGTGATAAAGACTTTAATCTTGCTCACATCTAGGATATGTATTCCTAGCTTGTGTTGGCCCTTTTAAGCCCTTTCTTCCAGACCTAGAAGAGGCCATCTATTGCCTATTGGCTTTGGCCTGTCATTTTTGCTTATAGTAGAGGTTGGATCCTGTGGTCCTGACTTTATATTACACATTGGTATGGTTTATGTAGGTACTCTGACAGAGCTAAGGGTTATTTCATCCTTCTCAGGCCTACAAGGCCCAGAACTAGAGAGACTCAATTTTGATGGAGCTGAGAGGCTTCAAGGGAAAAGGTAATATTTTGGTTTTGAGCTGTTGTTCGCCCTAAGCGAACCGGAGAGAACTGGCCAGAGCTGAATCTAATCAGGAAGTGTCTCTGGGCTCAGGTCTCTAGACGAAACAAGCAGCTGGTCACTGTAGGAGCGTCTAGCGCAAGGAGCCTGGTACATGGGATCAGTGGGAGGAAGCTGCTGGCTGGAACTTTCCATGAGGAGACAGCATTCTATATTAGTGAAGTGCAGAGGCGGAGTCAGTTAGTTGAGTTGGAGGAGCGGAGTCAGTGAGTTGAGTTGGAGGAGCGGAGTCGAGTAGAGCTGGAGTGGTAGAAGCAGTGGAGTTGAATTGGAGGAGCAGAGAGTGTTGGTAGAGTTGGAGGAGTGGAATTGCAGGAGGAGAAGAGACAGAAAATGCTTGGAACAGAGAGAAGACAAACAGACAGTCAGTGAGCTGGAACTGAAGGAAGCAGTCAGAAGCAGTTACTTATCAGGAGGAGTTGTGAATAGCTGGAGTCTGAAGTAATGCCTTTTAGAAGAGACTGAAGTTATATCGTGGATTAACCTGTGGGAGCAGCTGGAGTTAATTGGACATTGGCACAGAGACTTTACCCAGAGTGAACAAGCTAGTGGAATGAACAGTTATCAGAGCGGCAGAAACCATTAGATTGAAGTTGGAAGGTGGAGAGAGTCCGTGGGGGAGAGAAATCCAGTGCAAAGTGATCAGCGCAGAGGTGTGTCCAAGAGTGCAGGAGAGAATCTAAGACGAGCTAAGGCACAGACGAGAGAGGAACCCAGATGACAGCTAGAGCAAGACTTCATGCCCCTCAGGTGATATCCTTCTGTATTTACAAACCTTAACATTGTCCCTGTATGTCTAATCCTTTTCTTTCAGCGGTGTGTTAAAAGTTCCTGTTACCCCGCAGATAACCTTGTACTGTATGTCTAATCCTTTTCTTTCAGCGGTGTGTTAAAGTTCCTGTTAGTCATAGAGACCCCGCAGATTTGTGTATGTGTATTTTATGTTTATTGTAATAAAAGATACTCCAGTTCTTAGTGAACTAGTGTGCATGTATTATTCTTATGATAAAGCTAGCCTTTCTTCTAACCAGTTGCTGTTGAGCAACTGACGGATCAAAAGGGAGTAGGAGCGCTTAAATCAGGGAATAACTCTTACACATAGTGTGTATATCTTTTGTCCCCATACAGTGGAGGTAACCTTGTCTCCTAGTCAGGTATTACTGTTTGAACAGATGTTACCCCTGATCAGGTAAGTGATAGTTGAATAATTAGGGAGAGAGGAGACCTGCAACTAAGGGATAAAGTTTATACCAGGTAATTTGGCCATCCCATAATATTATTGTAGTAGCAAACCCTTAGTGAATAGTGAGAGAGACTTCCCAACATAGAGACAGAGAGCTAAAGGTATTCATAGGAAAGTGGTCGTCATTGGTAAGTGGCGTTAGTGAGAGTACTGATTGTGGTCAGTGTGTAGATCTGCCGGATTGTGGATCGTGTGTGAATGAGAGCACTGATTGTGGTCAGTGTGTAGATCTGCCGGATTGTGGGTCGTGTGTGAATGAGAGCACTGGGACTGCAGGCCCGTGTGTAGACACGCCGGATTGCGTGTCGAGTGAGCACTGAGGGAGATCAGTGTGTAAGAGTACATAATCAGAACTGCCCCAGGGTAGATTAGTCTGGACCCATGTGGTCGCGAGACTATGAGGTATGAGTGTGGTGTAGAGCATGGATGTCCTTAGTAATCAGTGAGTATTCTTAGTATCCCTATAGATTTAGTGGTGTTTCTGATGATATGAGCTTGTATATTGCGAGTTCCCCATCCTTAGGTAGGTACCCAGGTGCCTGGATAGATGGTCCTGAGGAGGGAGGTGGTTACGTTCCGGCTGAGTTGGAGGGGCTCTCAGGAGCTGATCCCATCTGGTCCAAAAATCCAGTCGTTACACCTGGCGTAGTGCTTGGATGGTTTCCCATAAGTTGTGGGGGAGTGCCCTGATCGCCAGTTCCATCTGGCGTAGTCTTTCAGTTTATGAAGCCTGTGTGACCTGGCCATGTGCTTGGATTGTTTCCCATAAGTTGCGGGGGAGTGCCCTGATCGCCAGTTCCATCTGGCGTAGTCTTGCAGTTTATGAAGCCTGTGTGACCTATGGGCTTGAACAGTTGCAGTGTGAGGAGATTGCAGTACATCATGGCATTTGACTTATGCAGGGTGGAAGAAATGCTTTTCATCTTGGTGTTTGACCTGTCAGGGTTGAATGGTGACATTACATGAGGGAGCCAGTAACATCTTTGTGATGATCCAATTGTACAAATTTGTGTGAAAAATGCTTTTAAATTGCCCATTAAATTGCTTGCTGTATCTGCTTATGCTGTGCAATGTGTAATGTGTTCAATGTAATATGACTTGTGGAGTTCCTTGTAATTAGCTTCTTGTAAATATGGCTTGTGAATAGCGCCATGTAATTGTGGCTTGTGAGGAGCATGTTCTCATTTTGACTTGCTGTGTTCCTTGTGAATTGCGCCTTGAATATATTCCATGTGAAGAGCTTGTCATTTTTTTACCTTGTTGACTTTCTTGTAAATATGGCTTGTGAATAGCGCCATGTGGTTATGGCTTGTACAGAGCATGTTATCATTACATTAGGCAGGAGAGAGCTGGATCTCTTTCAAGTGCTTGGGGATAACGTTTTGAAGATGTGCGTACGTGTTATGTGAAAACGTGGAGAGATAAGTTCTTGAATTTCCTATGTACTGCAGACATTGGGGAATGATTCTGCTTGAGCTGCCAAAGGGTTAATATCTTGTATTGAGATGGCAAGATTTATTTTAACATGCTGTTTAACATGCATGGTTATTTGAGCTGAAACTAAAAGTCAGTGAGTGTTTAGATGTATGATGGTTTGATTTGACTTTCATTGGTTGCTGGGTTCTGCCTATGTGCTTTGTCAGCTTGCTGACGGAAGGGTAACATCTTGCGCTGAGAGTAGAGCTGTGTTCATTTAACATTCTTTTTGAAATGCGTCTACGAATTTGTGTGGGTTTGCCTTGGAACTTATGTTTCATGTGTCTGACTCTTAGAGGTCGGTAAGTTATAAATCAACCAGTCGGATTGAGATAAGGGTTTGCACGGAGGGAGCTGTGTTCTTTTAAATGTGCTACTTGATATGCATCCACAGACGTGTGGAGAATTATTTTTGAATGCATGATTTAAAATGGTTGAAAGATTAAAAAGATGGCCCAGTTAGAGTGCACGCTACGGGCTGTTTTCATTAATTATTTCGTAGAGGGTTTTCCAACTAGAAAGAAATATGCCAACCGGTGTTTTAGAATGATCACAGATTGTGAATAATCACTCTTGCCCAACAGTGCACGGTAACATGTGCTTTTAATTAGTGAAATGCAACCGTGTGTTTTTAAAACTAATGTGTTCTCATTATTATTTTTCCAACGCAAGCTGAACCTTTTTCGAATGCAAATGTTTCTGATATGTAGCAGACCATTGTGTGAGTGTGCCCACTCAGTTAGAAAAATGACTATTTGAAAAAACTGATGAATCTGGCCTGCAGTGTAAAATTATGGTGTTTCACATGTTATTTTCCAAAACTAAATTGTAATGTATCTGCTAATATTTTTTTCTTTGCAGCTAGTAGCAGTACTGTATTATTTTCAAATGCTAGCATGTCACTTAATTACGAAAAATATATGCCCTTATTAATTATTAATATTAGGATGCTTTTCGTCAAGTTTTCAATTTAAATTAGTTAGTTCGAGAACAGTGGTTCTTGTTTTGAGTTCCAGGGAATGTGTTTTTTGACCTTGAATTCGCCTGGCTCACAGAGAAAAGCTGTTGTGTGAAGGGAGGGCCTTTCCCTCTTGGAGCGCCGAGCAGTGCCTGTCTTGTTATCATTGGCCAACCTCCAATTTCTTTCCGCGAACAAATGTTTATGGAAGGGAGGGGTCAAGTCGCTCTTCCTTGCTGTCGGCGCAGACAGCTTCATTGCCTTCGGATAAGGGATCCTTGTACATGCAGAATAGTTGGCAGACGCTTGGCCCTTGGAGTTAGATAGATACAGTAGGCCTGGGTGATCTTCCCTGACTAGAGATTAGAGATGCTTGGACCGAGTGCTTGGCTGCAGCCTTGTTCCTGCAATGAGATCAGCACTTGGCAGTGATTCATTTTACATCACACTGTAGCCTGGCTTCTGCGTATTTTTTCGAGTGGATTCAAAACTCTGAGCACGAACATCTTTCTGAAGGGAGGGGCTGTCTCACAGAGGATTAGGGTGTTGCTAGGCCCCAGCCCTTCTGGCTGTGTATGAAAAAATTAGATTTTGCCCAAACAAATTTAAAAGTATATGATTTTAATTATTCCTTGAATTCAGAAGAATGTTTTTTATTAATTAGGATGTTTCTTTCGACAATGAAAAGCACTTGGGGTGTTTTTTAAATGGAAAATGTATTCTTGCTAGATTAATGATACTGGTTTTCTCGTTCTAGGTTGTTGGGTTGTGGTGTTTGGTGTGTGCATCGGCCCACCACCCTCCCACTCCCTTTATTATTTTACTTTTTTGTTTTCATTTTTTTATGTTAGTTTGTTATTTTTGGAAGATGGATCCAGACCAGACCGGATTGGTGGTGGATGAACGGCGGAGGAAGTGATTCCTTGGTACCGGATACAGATGAAGATGCAGGGTGGTGACCTACACTGATGTACCCACAATTGACTGCCTTGAACCCCAAAATTATGCTAAAAGAACTCTTACAACCTGCAGTTGGCTGACAAAGCCAATAGTCATCTTTAAAAAAAAATGTATTCTAAAAGAACCCCTTTTTTATTAGGTTGTGCTAATGTTTCCCACAAAAGGAATTTGTTATGTAATTCCTTGGCCTGCATTATTCCCATGTTTTTCTTTGCAATCACCATGAACAGGCCCCATACGAAAAGATTACCGTCCTGTTCATGTTTTAATGTTTATGCAGTGCCACATAATTGAACTGTTTTATATATATTTTGCTTTAATATGCTTTGCTATTTTACACTGGTTTATCTTTCACCTATTATAGTTTTCCTGTTTTCTGCAAAACAGTTTTTGCCAATGAAAGATCGATACAGAAAGATTGTAATTTTTTAAATGGTGGTGCACACATGTGTTCCACAGTGTGATACAGTGAGAAACTAGGTGCTAACTGTTTTGTGATATTGTGTCTTTTAGATATGCACCACATTTAGATAAATGTCTTTGATTCATTACCTAATATGCATAGTGCTACGCCAGCTATTTTGTAGGAATGGGGTTATCTTTATTTTCCTGTTATTACACTTTTACTTTGATTGATCCAAGGGTGGTTACCCTAGACTTTCAGTTGTCTTGGGAGGTGTGTCTTTTAGTATGATTATGTCCTACTTCTTTTAGTACTGTTTGCCCAGACCTTGAGAACCGTTTGTCATGTTTATTTCTCAGATTTCACCAAATTTTTTCTTAAGTTGACCAATGTAGGTAGGCCTCATTTAGGCCCATTGTTATTTTTATTCCACAAACAAGGCCCTACACCAATAGATTTCATGAGTTATCATTAGCTTAAGTTGACCATAGTAGGTAGGCCTCATTTAGGCCCTTTGTTGTTTTATCATTAGAAGTTGAAGCACATTTAGTTCTTAAGTTGACCAAAGTAGGTAGGCCCCATTTAGGCCCCTTGTTGTTTTCATTCAACAAATACGTCCCTATATCACTAGATTTCATCAGTTATCACTAGAAGTTGAGGCACATTTTGTTTGAGGATACTTTGGTTAGTTTCTGTTGTTATCAGATTAAATCTTAGATATGTTTCAGCATTCAAGTCAAGGGTGCTTTGATTTGTTTTCAGTTGGTTGTTAGATTTGTATTCCCTACATTAAGTTTCAGGTGGAATTTCCTTAAGTTGTCATTCATTTTAGAGAGTTTTTTTGGTTTTTGGTGTTGTTGATAGATTATGTTGATGTTTGTTTATTTGGATGTTGTTGTTTATAGATGTTCGCAAGATAAAGTCTAAGGGTGGAATGTATTGACAGGCTTTTTGGCCCTAGTTGGGAGTGATAAAGACTTTTATCTTGCTCACATCTAGGATATGTATTCCTAGCTTGTGTTGGCCCTTTTAAGCCCTTTCTTCCAGACCTAGAAGAGGCCATCTATTGCTTATTGGCTTTGGCCTGTCATTTTTGCTTATAGTAGAGGTTGGATCCTGTGGTCCTGACTTTATATTACACATTGGTATGGTTTATGTAGGTACTCTGACAGAGCTAAGGGTTATTTCATCCTTCTCAGGCCTACAAGGCCCAGAACTAGAGAGACTCCATTTTGATGGAGCTGAGAGGCTTCAAGGGAAAAGGTAATATTTTGGTTTTGAGCTGTTGTTCGCCCTAAGCGAACCGGAGAGAACCGGCCAGAGCTGAATCTAATCAGGAAGTGTCTCTGGGCTCAGGTCTCTAGACGAAACAAGCAGCTGGTCACTGTGGGAGCGTCTAGCGCAAGGAGCCTGGTACATGGGATCGGTGGGAGGAAGCTGCTGGCTGGAACTTTCCATGAGGAGACAGCATTCTATATTAGTGAAGTGCAGAGGCGGAGTCAGTTAGTTGAGTTGGAGGAGCGGAGTCAGTGATTTGAGTTGGAGGAGCGGAGTCGAGTTGAGCTGGAGTGGTAGAAGCAGTGGAGTTGAATTAGAGGAGCAGAGAGTGTTCGTAGAGTTGGAGGAGTGGAATTGCAGGAGGAGAAGAGACAGAAAATGCTTGGAACAGAGAGAAGACAAACAGACAGTTAGTGAGCTGGAACTGAAGGAAGCAGTCAGAAGCAGTTACTTATCAGGAGGAGTTGTGAATAGCTGGAGTCTGAAGTAATGCCTTTTAGAAGAGACTGAAGTTATATCGTGGATTAACCTGTGGGAGCAGCTGGAGTTAATTGGACATTGGCACAGAGACTTTACCCAGAGTGAACAAGCTAGTGGAATGAACAGTTATCAGAGCGGCAGAAACCATTAGATTGAAGTTGGAAGGTGGAGAGAGTCCGTGGGGGAGAGAAATCCAGTGCAAAGTGATCAGCGCAGAGGTGTGTCCAAGAGTGCAGGAGAGAATCTAAGACGAGCTAAGGCACAGACGAGAGAGGAACCCAGATGACAGCTAGAGCAAGACTTCATACCCCTCAGGTGATATCCTTCTGTATTTACAAACCTTAACATTGTCCCTGTATGTCTAATCCTTTTCTTTCAGCGGTGTGTTAAAAGTTCCTGTTACCCCGCAGATAACCTTGTACTGTATGTCTAATCCTTTTCTTTCAGCGGTGTGTTAAAGTTCCTGTTAGTCATAGAGACCCCGCAGATTTGTGTATGTGTATTTTATGTTTATTGTAATAAAAGATACTCCAGTTCTTAGTGAACTAGTGTGCATGTATTATTCTTATGATAAAGCTAGCCTTTCTTCTAACCAGTTGCTGTTGAGCAACTGACGGATCAAAAGGGAGTAGGAGCGCTTAAATCAGGGAATAACTCTTACACATAGTGTGTATATCTTTTGTCCCCATACAGTGGAGGTAACCTTGTCTCCTAGTCAGGTATTACTGTTTGAACAGATGTTACCCCTGATCAGGTAAGTGATAGTTGAATAATTAGGGAGAGAGGAGACCTGCAACTAAGGGATAAAGTTTATACCAGGTAATTTGGCCATCCCATAATATTATTGTAGTAGCAAACCCTTAGTGAATAGTGAGAGAGACTTCCCAACATAGAGACAGAGAGCTAAAGGTATTCATAGGAAAGTGGTCGTCATTGGTAAGTGGCGTTAGTGAGAGCACTGATTGTGGTCAGTGTGTAGATCTGCCGGATTGTGGATCGTGTGTGAATGAGAGCACTGATTGTGGTCAGTGTGTAGATCTGCCGGATTGTGGGTCGTGTGTGAATGAGAGCACTGGGACTGCAGGCCCGTGTGTAGACACGCCGGATTGCGTGTCGAGTGAGCACTGAGGGAGATCAGTGTGTAAGAGTACATAATCAGAACTGCCCCAGGGTAGATTAGTCTGGACCCATGTGGTCGCGAGACTATGAGGTATGAGTGTGGTGTAGGGCATGGATGTCCTTAGTAATCAGTGAGTATTCTTAGTATCCCTATAGATTTAGTGGTGTTTCTGATGATATGAGCTTGTATATTGCGAGTTCCCCATCCTCAGGTAGGTACCCAGGTGCCTGGATAGATGGTCCTGAGGAGGGAGGTGGTTACGTTCCGGCTGGGTTGGAGGGGCTCTCAGGAGCTGATCCCATCTGGTCCAAAAATCCAGTCGTTACAGAGGCCTGTACCACTACTTCCACCATGCACCCTGTCCCACAGCATCATCAAGATGGAACCCTCCCCCACCCCACCCAGAAGCACTTGGAAGCCATTTCAGTACACCAAAAGACATAACAGGTAGGTATCCAGATCACCTGGGAGGGCTGTTTGGGAGTGGGGGGCCTGCTCAACTACTCCCACCAGGCCCCCTGTCCCATAGCATCATCAAGATGGAGCCCTCTCCCACCCCACCCAGAATCACTTGGAAGCCATTGCATTGTTCACCTTCACCTAACAGTTAGGTAGCCATCTTGCCTGGGAGTGTGTGTGTGTGTGGGAGGCCTGCTCAACTGCTCCCATCATGCACCCTATCCCATAGCATCATCAAATGGAGCCTTCCCCCACCCCACCCAGAAGCACTTGGAAGCTATTGCATTGTTCACCTTCACGTAACAGTTAGGTAGCCATCTTCCCTGGGAGTGTGTTTGTGGGTGGTAGGCCTGTACCAATACTCCCACCATGCCCCCTTTCTCACACCCCAGCAGGATGGAGCTCTCCCCCCACCCCACCCAGAAGCATGTGTCAGCCATTACAGTACCTTCATCAAACTAACAGGAAGATAGCCATCTACCATGGGAGGGCTGTTTGGTGGTGGGAGGCCTGTACCACTACTCCCACCATGCACCCTGTCCAACAGCATCATCAAGCTGGAGCCCTCCCCACCCTACCCAGAAACACTTGGAAGCCATTGCATTGTTTACCTTCACCTAACAGTTAGGATAGCCATCTTCCCTGGGAGTGTGTTTGTGGGTGGGATGCCTGATCAACTACTCCCACCATACCCCCTGTCCCATACCCCAGCAGGATGGAACCCTCTCCCCACCCCACCCAGAAGCATGTGTCAGCCATTACATTACCTCCCAAAAACTTACAGGTGGGTAGACATCTTCCCTGGGAGTGTGTTTGTGGGTGGGAGGCCTGTACCACTACTCCCACCATGTACCCTTTCCCACAACCCAGCAGGATGGAGCCCTCCCCCACCCCACCCAGAAGGACTTGGAAGCCATTGCAGTACACCAAACAAACTTACAGGTAGGTTGCCATCTGACCTGGGAGTGTGTTTGTGGGTGGGAGGCCTGTACCACTACTCCTACCATGCCCCTTTTCCCACACCCTAGCAGGATGGAGCCCTCCTCCCACCCCACCCAGACGCATGTGTCAGCCATTGCATTACCTTCATCAAACTAACAGGTAGGTAGCCATCTTCCCTGGGAGGGCTGTTTGGGGGTGGGTGAGCTGAAATTATACTCCTAACATGCTCACTTGTTCCCCAGTACAGCAGGATGGAGCACACTATACCAGAAGATGCATGTGTCTTCTAATGGACCACCTCAACCAAATCACTAAGTAGGTAGACATATTCTCCGGTCTCATGACACCACTGAGCAGAATGTAATCCTCCCTCATGCCCACACAGATGTGGCATGCCACAAAGCCAAATTTGAGGACGTTACAGGTAAGTAGCCAGTACATGCACCCATACATTTGTCCCTAAAGAAATGGCGCCATATGGCAACACCAGCCCTCTCATTGCACAAAGATGCACACTGACGCCGCTTGCCACGCACAGTGTGCACACAGGTAAGCAAATGGAACTCTCACAGCGACCAAAGAGTCACAAATGAATACACATGCACAAGGAAGACTGGGCACAATAATGCACAGCACACACTGATGAGTGCATTGCCATGGGGCCCAACCGAGAAAGACCATTTAAAAAAAGAGTAAGCATGTGTGGGGTTACAAATCAAGATATATACATTACAGGACAAAGGTATGCAGGACAACACAATGCCCAGTACATGGCCAGATGTGACATCTGCCAGGGTAGACAAATTAACAAGGAGTCAACAATGAAAAATGGTTGTGCTGGTCCCTACATGGCAACAGGTCCCTGTGAAAATGATTTCTGCACAAGTTACATGGTATGCATTGATACCTCACAAAATGTACAAGTAATGTATGTACCACTGCATCATGTTAGGAGGCACAGTAGTGCACAGTAGTGCACATAGTAAACGATGTGAGGATCAGTCAATTGTGTAGTGTACATACAGTGGATCACACACAGCTAACACAATGCTTGCAGAATGCACTACAATGACCATTTCCCATCTAATCCACAAGTGACCAAGAACTCCCTGCAGAGGACAACACCAACGACATGTAGAGCCAGTCTCCCACCCCCCCCCCCCCCCGGTACATGGACTCTCGGATGTAGACTCCAAGGATTTTCAGGATGATGAGCTCGAGGCCGGCCCATCTGGTGTGCCAGGGAGCAACAAGTCCCAGGACTCCATCCTCCCCACCACCACATCTGCTCCAACACCAACTGCACAGCAGACCCCTACTGTTACGGCCTGTGCATCCACCAACACCACTACCACCAGTGCCACCTGCAACACCCTCCCTGGCCCAGAGGATGACCACCCCACACCACCAATTGAGGACGGCAGGGAGAGTGTGCGAGGACCCACAGTGGCATGGCAACAAGTCTGTGGCAGCAGTGTAGGTGTGAGGGCCAGGGTCACCCCAAGACACCATGAGGCTGGGACAGAATCACCGGACCACATCACCAGGGTCCTTGGGGCATACCAACAGGCTCAGGGAGAAAGTTGCCGGTTCGACGACCTCTTACGTGAGCTCATCCTGCTGACCATCGACACTCGCATTGGACAACTGGTGGACCTCATGGGCCAACAAGTGGCGTTACTGAGGGACAGGCCTGTGCCACTACCAACACCTCCACCTCTCTCTGGTATGCCACAGGATTACAGTGTCCCATCCTCCCCTGCGGCCACAGAGAGGGGTGAGTCCTCAGACGCCTCTGGCCATGCAGCAGGGTCCCCCGCTGCCAAGAGACCAAAGGGCCATCCTAAGAAGAGCCTGGGAGTATCTGGAGGCAAAGCACCTGCTAAACGCCAGTCACAGAGCAAGCCCTGATGGCAACCCTCTTCCCCACTGCATTGACAGTTTGGACTGTCCTTCCCCACACTGCCTTGTGAACGGCATCTATCTGTTGGACTGGGTCATCACATCAATGTGGTATCTACTCTTTCATCTCATTTACCATGACTGTCAACTCACTGCTCCACCACTACCTCTATGTGAAATTGCACCCTATCACATGTTACCTTCGTAAATAAAATACCTTACAAAGTTTATTTTTGTGTCAGTTCTATCTTTAGTGCAGGATGTACAGTCTTCAACATGTCCATAATGTATCAGGAGTATGTACTGTGTGTAGGCAAGGAAAAGTTCAAGCACCTAGGGAAACAAAACAGAACAACAATCACCGGTGTGAGTGTGGCATCATAGACATTACACAACACCGACCATCTACATAAGCCAACATGCAGACAACACAATGGGCAACAAGTGTCAACATAGATGTCCCATATACGTTCACTGATGACATGTCACAGTAACATATCCACCTACAGCTAGGTTGACAGCTGGAAGATTTCACTATTCGCACATAGCATTTCACGACAACAGCAAGATCACCAGACAATGGGTATGTTGTACATCGTCACCCACCTTCAAGTGAAGTAGTGGGTGATGAGCTGTTGACGCATATCACCACCTTCCTCCGCTCCAATGTACTCATCACTAGACTCAGGTTGTTGTGCAGGCGGGTGCCTTGGGTCCTCAATCATCATCCAGGAGCAGGGGAATCACCTTGCGAATGGCCAGGTTGTGGAGCATGCAGCATGCCACTACGATCTGACACACCTTCCTGGACGTATATACCAGTGCACCTCCGGTTTTGTCCAGGCAGCGGAAACATAACTTGAGCACACCAAAAGTGCGCTCCACCACACGACGTGCCCTCCCATGAGCCTCATTGTATCTGATATCAGCCCGGGTCCTGGGATTCCGCAGAGGGCTCAGCAGCCATGGATGGTTGGGATATGCAGAGTCACCTAGGCATGATCAATAGACATTGCAGGCAGAGGGCAACAGGTCACATACCCAGCACGCCATACAACTAGGCATACTCATTCACAATCCATGCATGCTCGGGAAGCAGATTAGCCATCAGCCGGGGCGCAATGCTGTTCCGCAGGATGTAGGAGTCATGGGTTGAGCAGGGGAATCTGGCACACACATGCAAGATGATCATATCTGCCAGGCACACCACTTGCACATTAATGGTCTGGTAATGGTTGCGATTGCGGAATATGTGCTCACTTGCCTGTGGTGGCACAAAACCGACATGTGTGCAATCAATGGCTCCAACAACATGGGGCATTTGCCCAAGGGGATAGAAGTATATCTGTCCTTGTATATCATCATGGCGGACAGAACATCACGCAGCACCATGCTGAACGGTTGAGACATCCCACCAGCGCCGGCCACTGTTTCCTGGAACGATCCAGGGGCAAAAAACTGGAGTGCTGCCATCACTTTATAAGTTGGGGTGAAAGCTGTTGGATATGTCCACGAGGCTGCAGGAGTGGCTCCAACATATCACAAAGGGTTTTCAGGGTGGCTCTATCAAGACCGAATTTGCGAATGATCGCCACATCCTCCATGTCCTCCAGCACTGTTAAGTGACGAATAAGATTTGGCCTCCTACTAGTTGAGATGAAAGTGGACACATGTCAATGAAATACATCAAGAAATGGCCACAGCATATCACGTTCTGGATAACACAGCAAAAACAAAGGCAGACTTGATAATTGAGTGGCATACCAGGTTACATGGGTGGACGTTTGAGCTACACAGAGGGCACACCTCTCCATTTACAATACACAAGTCACTCAAACAACACATAGGTCAATGTGAATGCACATAGTGATATGTCCACATTACACATGTGCACAACTGGGAGCGTGGCATCCAGCCAATGTGTTACAAAGCAACACCACTGTCTCATACTTAGCTGCTGAACCTGTCACACCTCAAGGCATCTTTCAAACTTGGCACACATCCACAACACAATGACCACAGTTGGCGGTGAACTGACAATTGCAATTATGAGAAGACAGAAGAGCACATGTGAGTAACTACATCGTACAGTGAGACAAGCATTGCCGAGATCATCACTGCACCTCAACTTATTGATATGTGTGCACATTGCAGAGTCTACTACAACACTGTCCTGCCTCATCAACATATGATTTATTTGTGACATGTGAGGGACTACAGACCAATCTACATCACACACACACACACACACAACCATGGCATGTGTAGGCACCTGTGGAGTCAATGGAACCTTGCCATTGTGTGCACAATGATGTGCCCTTCACTATGTGGCCACTGTGCACTGTTGAAGTGTGCACAATGCCCATTGCCAATGTATGGGAACGATGATTGCGGTGTCATAATGCAGTTTTGAAAATCGCGGTAGACATGCTCCACCACCGTGGAGGAGGGCATTGGATGCTTTTGAATGAGGCAGACCTGGACATGCAATTGTTGCAGCTTGGCATCTTTGAAACGATCCCAGGGGGCTATATATGTGTGGGAGGGAGCCTCACATTTCCACTGCTCCCAGTGCTGCTGAGACCCCCTGACCTGCTGCTGCTGCCTCCAGGGACTGCTGCCTGAGACCCCTCACCTACTGCTGCCTCCAGGGACTGCTGTCTGAGACCCCTCAACTGCTACTGTCCCCAGGGACTGCTGCCTGAGACCCCTCACCTGCTACTGCGTCCGGGGACTGCTGCCTGAGACCTCTCATCGCCCAATTCCACCAAAGGTGTTCCATGTCCACAGGGATGGCAAGAACAGAGAAGATCCGTGCCAGTCCATTCACAAGCGTGGAGCTGGAGGTCCTGGTGGACGAGGTGCTCACACAGTACCCAAGACTGTATGGTGCCCCAAATGTCATGGTATGTCCTCAAAAGCAGAGGTGTAGGGCAGGAGGGGGGGCACACATGTAGTTGGACTGATGCAGTGTATGCCTGAGTGTGTGGAGTTGTGTCATGCACTGACAAACATGCTATCTCCAGGGTGAAGGAGTGTGTGTACTAATGTCACATGTCTCCCTGCCTGCAGTTGTAGGTATGAGTGAAGTGTGTTGCATTGGCAGCCATACAGTGACGCAGTATGTTGGTCATGCAGGTGCCATGGCTGTGTGTGCCCCTGTTGTCCATCTCAGTGTGAGCCCAGATGCTCAGCACAGTGCCCGCCCACCAAGACGCGGTCACATCACTTCACTTACTGTGTCCTCACTATTGTGTTTTTAATGGTCAAATCCAGCTATGCACCATCTCAGCCCTGTAGATTGCACACGACCAGACTTGTGGGAATCAATATGTTGTTTGTAAGTCCATGTCCTGAGATATTCACAGGGCATGGACATTGAGTGCTGCACAGTCTTGCACACAGTGAGTTCACCCCCTGACACTGGTTGATATGTGATGTATGTGGTGCCCAGATATGCAAAGGACTGGAGATGTGTGCATGCCACCTAGGGGGTTTAGTGCTGGCATTCTGCATGTGTGTGAGATGTGCAGGGACTGTGTACCCACTTGCAACTGCATGCAATCACATTAGCTTAGCCCAAGCAGAGTATCCATGTGAGATGTACCCCAGTGTGGGATGGACAGATTGTAGATTTTGTATTGAGTTTCTGTCTTGCTACTGTACTGATAGATGTTGGTACATGACACTGTGTCACTGATCATTTCCCCCTCTTGTCTCCCATGCTTGCAGCTCAAGGTACACCAGTGTAAGGCCGTGTGGAGGGCCATTGAAGCAAGGGTGCAAGCTCTGGGGGTATCTAACCGACGGCACACCCACTGCCACAAGAGGTGGGACGACATCAGCCGGCTGGCAAAGAACATGGCAGAGATGACCTTGGGGTTGCTTCCTTGCACTGGGTGGTTGGCACGGCGCAGCATGACACCACTGATGGGCTGCATCTTGGCGGTGACTCATCCTGAGCTGGATGGACGTCTGAAGGAGCATCAGCAGCAAGGCAGGGGTGAGTATTTGGTGAGGGTGACTTTGGCTGGGTGCGGCTGCATGGGGACAGGGCCTGTGCCAGCGCTGGCCTATGTAATTTTGGTGGAGTGGTGCAGTGTTGTTTAAGTGGCTGCTGTTCTGGGTGCCAGTGTCATGCATTTACCCAAACTGTTCTTACGAAAGTAAGCCTCCATGCTGTGTATTCCCATTGCAGTCTGAGGTGTGCTCTTCAACTTTCTTCTGCATTCGGGTAGTTGGGGAAACCAAATTGGGAGTAAACTTCAGTGTTCCCAATCTGAGTGTAACCTCATTGATGTGTCCATTGCATGCACCATGTACCATGAATATTGATGGCTAGATATCTGACAACGAATGTGCACTAGTCTTTGTGCCCAGAGTGCAACATGGTGGTTGGCATGAGCTCTTTGCCATTGTTGACTGTCATGTTGTAATCGGTATCTGGGTTGTCCCCTCCTGTTCCATCCAGGTCTGTCAGTGGCAACAAGTGGTGTTCCACCATCATGTCCGTAGCTGTGGGCAGAGCAGGTTGTATGTCTGGTAGACTTCAGCCACAGGGTGTTGTGCTGTGTGGCCTTAACATGGCTCAGTCATGACAGATAATCAGGGTTACATGCACTGAGTTGCCGCAATGTGATTGCAGAGTGTGGTGTGCCACAGGTAGGTTTGGACCTTTTTTGTACTGCATTGATTGCATTGCTTTGTCCTGTTGCTGCCACTAACCTGACCCTGCATCTCTCTCTCGTGGTCATGGAGGGACAGGAGCTGGACACCAGTGGGGGTGAGACTAGCACTACAGCTGCACTGGAGCCCAGTGACACAGATGTCACCAGCGCCTCAGAGGGGGACCGAAGTATACAGGATGAATCCATGCCTGAGACACAAAGTACCACATCATCTGATGCCAGCGAGGATGCATGCATGTTGGCAGGCACAGGGAATGGAGACTCTGCATCATCTTCTACCACACAGTGGCCAGTGCCCACCCTCCCATCCATTTCCTCTGGTGCTGCCCGTGTCTGTGTCAGTAAGAGAGGACGAGTTTCCTTCACACCTGGCACCGCTGCCCCTGTCCCCCTGCTGCCCTTAGTGCTGAGTCTGTTGAGCTCCTGCGCCAGCTTTGTGTGGGGCAGACAGCTCTACTCAATGCCTTCAGTGAATATGACAAAAAATTAGCCCAGGTGGTTGCCTACATGGAGGGCATACACTCCCCCGTGGGTGGGCTGCACCGTACTGTCCAGGCCTAGATATCCACAGTGACATCTGCCCTTCAACAGGTACATACCCCCATTCCTGCTCCAGGGCCTTTGTCCACCCCCCAGTTATTGGCCACATCTGATGATAGTGACCACGGTTCACACGCATCACAGTCACGATACAGCACATGAAGCACCCAGCAGAAACAACCGAAGCGGGCCCACCCGCAGACACCGTCCCCACAGAAGAGCAGAGCCAAGAAAGCAAAGACAAAAGCCCGTCAGGGGAAAGCAAGATCCAAAAAGCAAAGAAGAGGACCTCAGGCTCACATGCCTCAGAGGTTTCCCCAGCTAAGTATTCTCCTGTCCCTAAAGCTTCGCGCAAAGCAAGTCATGCAGTTTCTGTGCCCACTGAGGAGGTGGTGCATGGCAAGGGTACACCTAGGTAGGGCTCAGAGGCACATTCCCCAACCACCTCGACTCCCATTCCAAGCACAGTGAAGCAGGGGAGGAGGGCACTGTAGGGGTTACACTTGGCAAACAGGGGAAGGAGGGCACAATAGGGGGTACACCTGGCAAACAGGGGAAGGAGGGCACTGTAGGGGGTACACCTGGCAAACAGGGGAAAGAGGGCACTGTACGGGGTACACCTGGCAAACAGGGTAAGGAGGGTCAGAGGCGAAGCCAGACGAAGCATTCCACTGGTTCCTGCACATCCCCAGAGAGGGGTCCAGTGTCTGCAGCTGATGCTGCTTGGTTGGTGTGTGCCTGTCGTGTCCACACCAGTTCCCATTAATCCCAGTACAGGGAAGCCATTTCAAAGCCCCAAGAAGTGGAAAGGCACCCCTCACACATCTCCTACCCACGCTGTGCCTCAGGTCTGCATGACTCCACCTCCACGTGCCACTACACCACCTGGTCTAGGCAGCCCTCCGGCTTGCCAAGCCACTGATAGTACTACCTCACCTGGGCCACTTTCTCCCCAGTCAGGTGCTCCTGCTGTCCACAACACACAGCCAGCTACCAGTCCGCCTGACAGCCATGTATGAGAGTGGTAGTCCCCCTCACACACCTGTCTCTCTCACAGGTGGGCCTCTTCTGACCATTGTTCCCCCTGACTGTGTTGCTGCCCATGGAAGGGTACAGTCGCACACACTCCCTGTGCAGATTCTCATGTACTCGCTCTGCACTTTGCCATGCCAACTGGCCTTCCTGTCCAGCCCTTGCCTGTGCAGCCTCTCATGTACTTGCTGTGCACTTTGCCCTTGACATTTGCCCTGTAGCTCTGCTGTGTTGGACACTTCCGTGTGCAGCCTCTCATGTACTTGCTGTGCACTTTGCCCAGGACACTGGCCCTGTTGCTCTGTTGTGTTGGACACTTACCTGTGCAGCCTCTCCTGTACTTGCTGTGCACTTTGCCCTGGACACTGGCCCTGTAGCTCTGCTGTGTTGGACACTTCCATGTGCAGCCTCTCATGTACTTGCGGTGCACTTTGCCCTGGACACTGGCCCTGTTGCTCTGTTGTGTTGGGCTCTTCCCTGTGCAGCCTCTCATGCACTTGCTGTGCACTTTGCCCTGGACACTGACCTTCCTGTTTTGAGCTTGCCTGTGCTGATTCTCATGCATATGCTCTGCATTTTGTGCCTTGCTCTTCTCTAGTGTTGATCTACTGTCACATCTGTGCAATATGTGAATAAAGACAGTGACTCCTGTTGTCTGTTTTGTCAGTGTCCTTACTGAATAAAGTTATTTTGGTGTGCGCATATGGTTGACTGTGCCCCATGCTCTTTGTGGCACGTTAACGTTGGCAAGGTCTTTGCTCACCTAAACCCTTTTTCACAGGGGGGACAGGGACTTCAGTTCTTTCAGACACTGATACTTGTGTATCTGTGGTGTCAATTCTACCTCTCATTCAGTTATCAATTTCATGATTTTCCATTGTTGACTACATTGTTCACATGTCAGGTTGGGGAACACTGCCAGCACAGGTTGTGATTATGTGCACAGGGTTGCATGCTGGCTGGGCAATGTCATCATGTATGTGTGTTATTCCTTTATGTGTGCCCAGCAGTGTATGTGCATGGTCATCTTGTGATGGCCCGTAATCCTGGTACCATGGCCTACATGAGATGTGTGCTCTCGGGTAGTCGAGAGGTGTGCAATGTGAAGGATGTGACTTTGTAGGAAGTGTTCATGTGTGTGTGCCCCAGGATTGTCAAATCCACACGTGTCACCCAGGAGTTGCATGCCTGTTGTTTTGATTGTTCAGCCCTGTGGATGTGGTTGTCTGCTGTCTGTTGTGCACTGTGTAGTTGTGGTTCTGAAAATTCTGGGCCCTGCTATAATATGGTACCGATGCCCAACACTCGTGTCACAAAATATCATCGTACCCTGACGAATTTGGTGTCGGCAGACCGGTAATGATAGGGACATTATCCCTATTCATTTGCGTCGGGATTGAGTGATGCTATCACCCTTAAATCATGGTTTCCGTCTCGAACCCTCGGGTTCCATTTTGTGAACGGCTTCCATCTTGTGGCTTGCCCTCATATAGTCAATTGATTAAGGCCGAGTTTGATCTGAAAGGACACGTCCACCTTAGCTGACTTCCCCATGACCTGGCCGAGCTGACTCCACTGCCTTCAGCCAAACCTGTTCGGGCAGTTCCTCGCCCAGTGGCCGAGTAAGATAGCATCAAGGCACAACATGCCATAAACCATTCACTACATACAAACCATGTTATCCACACACATACACCTGTCCATGTTTCTTGTTTATAGCCGGTTTTACGATGAGGAGGTGCCCGATTTTATTGGGGTTTCATCGATATCTGATGGTAGTTCTGGGCCGAGCTGGGTCATCTATCACAAACTGGACATCAAAAATGTGGGTTTGCCATCATGACTTTGCTTTTTTAGTGTTTTGAAAATATGTATATGACCGTATTGTAAACTAAAGAATTCTTGCCTGCAGCCGTTATTTTTGTATAAAAGGAGAAGGCTGGTTCTGTAAAAACGAACAGTCTCCTGAGAATCTACAAGCCGTGCTGTTGTACTTCTAGGACGCTTGTTACTTGGTTGCAGCCAATAAAACTCGATCTTTGACTTCACCTAGAAGACTCTGTGTTTCTGTGGTCCGGAACAGGAAGAACTCAAGAGGTCTTCGGGTGTTTTCCCCTGGCACCACCGGGTTCCTGAAAACCCGGCACCTCAGTTGGCGCCCAACTCGGGGCGGTATCAAGCGGTGATGGTCCAAGCCAGATGTTCGTGAGGAGCTTCGTGTGAAAATTCCAGAGGACGGCCAGCCACTTCAGCGACCCCTGTATGTCGACGTGGTTCCGAAGGTCTTTGCTGCGAGGTTCCCCGCGTCCCGACGGCTACGAAGGACTGCTGCCCTGACTATCGCCCTGTTTTGGACCCAGTGATCCTTGGTAGAGCAAAACGATAGACGAGTCTTCTAGTGACATCATCGATCATCAATACTTCAGTTAAGTATAAGTGGAGCGTCTCCCAGTCCTTAGTTTGATTCTTAGTTTTGGTATCCTTGAGATACACCTTGTTTGGAACTTGCAAGCGCCAAAACCAAGGGATTCGTGTATTCACGAAAATATCGTATTCGATAATCCTTTGAAGTTTGAAGCTAGACTAGTGAGCAAAGATGCCTGGTCTTAGCAGACTTGGAAACTTGTTTTGTCTTGGTTGTAGTAAGGACTCCCGATTAGAGGATTCGTGTCTGGTTCCTCCGATTGGAACTCCAACATATGAGCTCTATATAAAGCATGGCGCAGGCCCTATCACATATAATGAAGTGTGGATAAAGTACACCAGAAAAGATGGTGTTTTAAAATGGTCCCAATATGGTAGCTTTGACGCAGAAATTTTAGATAATCTCGAGGTCAAACTTTTCAAGAAGAAAGCCCGGCCGGCGATGTTTGACTCCTTTCGCCTATGGCGCAAAGAAGCCAAACAGAAAGAAATGAAATTAGCAAAGAAAAATAAAAAAGGTATGTCAATGGTGCAAGCTGCCATTGCATACAGGGATAATGAGGAAGAGCAGGAGAGTGAACAAATGCTCAGAAGCAAGAAGTTAGCAGTAGATAAATGCTACCCAATGTTGCCACATGAAGGACAAGGTTCAAAAGGGACATCAGAGAAGGATCCATTAATGTCCCAATTACTGAGTTCACCACCCCCATATGCACTAAATGCTACTGCAACCCCGAAGCGCTTTGTTATACCGCGCCCCGGCGCACGAACTCCAGTTCTTACACAAGCACCAGCTCCTCTTCAGCTGGTTCCTACTTCTCCGGCGCAGCCCTCTCAAGGGCCGCTGCCTTTGGTACATACTCCGTCTGCTTTTTCTGCGGCTTTGCCTACTGCTCCAACTGTTCATCATGATACTACTTCTGCCACTGCCTCGACTTCCTCTGCCACTGCCTCGACTTCCTCTTTACATCAGCCTGTCTTTTCTGGCACATCTGCCCCTCCACAAGCTTCTCCTTCTGTTCGACAGAGAGTGGCAAGTACTGTCACTGGTCTGTTCTCACCTTTCTTTGAGTCGCCTAAGACGACCCCTAACACAAGACGTAGACAGTTGCGTAGTCAACTGCCTGATTATCAGCAAAGAGAAGTGCTGAATGAGTTAACACGCAAATGGGTTACTGATACTGTTGGGTATGATGTTCAGTCTGTTATGGAAGTCTTCCGTCAGTGGGACGCACACACTCAGAGATATGTATTCGAAGAGATGTTTGTATATCTTTGCGAAGATTTGGAGACGAATGATCCAAAACGCAAAATGCAGGAATTGTTCCGTATGTGATTCAAGTTTTATGAAGGCATGATTGTAGGTGCCGATGTTGAACGAGCAATAGATTTGTTGTTATCTTATAGGAGTAAGGGAAACGTCTCTAGATCACTGTATGAGGATGACATGTCAGGTAGGAAAAAGGCGCGACAGTACCCCATGAGAGAAGTTCCTCCCGTTTGGAGGGAAGGTGATGCGAATGCGAATCCAGCAATTCCGCCGCATTTCCAGCGTGTATGGGTACATGTCCCCTGGAAAAGATATGAAGTTTTAGCACTCAAGCAGACATTGCCTGATCCTCGCAAAAATCCTGCAGGGTATTATAAGGAGCTATCACAGACTGCCAGCTCGTGTATAATGAATTTAGCGGATGTAGACATGTTGTTTGGGAATGTTGTCCCACAGCCCTTATGGAGTAAGATTCGTCATGCAGATCATGAACCAGAATTAGGTGACACGTGGGCTAATATTACTGCTGCTGATGCTAGACAAGTTGGTGGCGCTAAGCCTGAGCCTTTAGTAGCTGAACCTCCTGGTAGAATTATCACATATATGAAAACTTTACTGCCTGAATTACGTGTGAATTGGGACAAGTTGTCTGCGTGCAAGCAGAAGAAAGATGAGAATGTGTCTGAGTTTTTCACGAGATTTGAAGAGACTTTCGTCGACCATAGTGGTCAGGATATGGCTACCGAAGGTGGCCAAAGATTGTTTGTAGACAAGTTCGTGCATAATCTGCTCCCTGAACTATGTAATAAATTGAAAGATTCAGAGAGTGCTTGGGCTGTTTCCACGTCAGCGCAGATTTTAGCCACAGCCCAGTACTACGAAAATAGGCGCAAAGACGAGCTAGATAAGGCAGATAAAAAGACTAAAGATTTGAAAACTAAAGTCCTTCTCCAGCAAGCCTATCCGCCTCGCGCTACTAGTCAGCCTGATTATCAGCAACCACAGCAGTATTCGAGAAACTCACAACTAAATGGGTCTTCTCAACAGCGTTTACCGTATGGTCCCAATCAGTGTGCGTATTGCAAGGAAGAGGGTCATTTCAAGAATAGTTGTCCAGCTTTATTGCGACGTTTAAATGGTATTTCTGGTGCAAGAGGTAGAGGTGTTCAACAGGCTCCTAGGGGTAGGGGCCGTGGAAATTTCTCCCAGAATGCTACTTCTTTTCCGCCTCAGAATTCCATGAACAGCTTTGATCAACAGAATAACGCGTCTTCTAGGTCAGCTCAGTACTATGCTGATGATTAGTATGCAGAAAACGAGAATGAGGGTAATAATTGCTAGGACAGCCATGGACAAAGAGAGGGAGTTGTTTCAGTTCCAGTAGATCAGAATGGACCTTATGTTGAGGTGATTACATCAGGAGTGTCAGAACCTTTTCTGATGGATACTGGTGCTACAAAAAGTTCAATTATGCACTCAAAACTTCCTGGCGCACCTTTGTCTGGCGAAATGAATGTTTCAGTAGGTTTTTCTGGCGCCCCGGTTAGAAACCCGATTTCTAGTCCTATGCCCCTTTATGTTGGCCCATATGAATTAGAAGCAGGTTGTGGCGAAAATTTGTTAGGTTTGGATTTGTTAAAGAGATTATATGCAACTTTGTACTGTTCTCCTTCGGGAGTACAACTTACCCTAGGTAAAAAAGTGATTTCCCCAATGTATTTGTCAAAGGAGAATATTCCAACTGAATTGTCATCTCTTCCAGATATACTTTGGGCTACTGGTTCTAACGATGTAGGCCTTTTGGAGATAGCGCCATATGTCATAACATTGCGAGCCAATGTTAGGTTGCCACGTATTCCCCAATACAAGATCTCTAGCAAATGTGAAAAGGCTTTGTTAGCGATCACTTACGATCTGATTGAGAAGGATGTCATTGAAGAGACAACAGGCAACATTTGTAACAGTCCTATTTTGCCTGTTTTAAAGCATACTGATCCTTCACAGCCACCTGTGTACAGATTTGTGATTGATCTCAGAGAAGTGAACAAGATTGTTGTACCACAATTTCCAGTTGTTCCTGACATTACTGCCCTATTGACTATGGTTCCAGCTTCAGCCACTTGGTTCTCGGTGATTGATTTGAAGAACGCTTTCTTCAGCATCCCGATTGCTGAGGAGAGCAGAGATATTTTTGGCTTCAATTTAGGAGGTCGAAGCTTTCGCTTCAAACGCGCTCCTCAGGGCTACTGTGAAAGTCCATCTATATTCAGTCAGGCTCTGAAAGCACAACTTGACACGATTGTTCTACCTGATGGTGCGACTCTCATTCAGTACGTAGACGATTTGCTGGTCGCTGCGGATACTGAAGAGATTTGCAAGGAAGCCACATTGTCGTTGTTGCGTCATTTATGTGACATGAAGCACAAAGTCTCTCTTTCGAAATTGCAATTTTGTCGACAAGAAGTGACCTACTTAGGTCACATCTTATCAAAGGAGGGAAGGAAACTGACCCCAGAGAGAATACAGGCAATTGCAAGATTGAGTGTCCAAAGGACACAGAGAGAAGTGCGTGCTTTCTTGGGCATTACATCATATTGCAGACAATGGATACCGAACTTCTCATTGTTGGCCAAACCTTTGCTGGCACTAATCTGTAAAGATACACCCAATCCTGTGCCTTGGTCTGAAGATTGTCAGAAAAGTTTTCACGAGTTGCGTGATGCATTGTGTTCGGCTCCTGTGTTGGGCAACCCCGACTACAGTAAGCCTTTCACATTATACGTCCATGAGAAGGAAGGTTGCGCATTATCAGTCCTGACACAATCCTTTGGGGACAAACAGCATCCATGCGTGTACTTTTCCGCAACTCTAGACTCTGTAGCTAAGGCATTACCAAGTTGTTTGAGGGCCACTGCTGCAGCACCTGTATGTATTCGACAGTCTGCTGGATTAGTAATGAATAATACACTGATCGTTAGGGTCCCACATACAGTAGACATTTGGCTAAACAGAACGAGGACACAGCACTTTACTAGTGCTCGACTGTCAAGTTATGAGCTGACACTGCTAGCGAGTCACATACACATAAAGAGGTGCGATACACTCAACCCAGCCACGTTATTGCCCATTACAACAGAGACAGATGAGGTCGAAAAACATGATTGCTGTTTTAGGACAGAAGAAGAGACAAAAGGGAGAGTAGACTTACAGGACACTCCCCTTCCTGAATGTAATGATGCTTTATGGGTTGATGGTTCATGCTTCAAGTTGCCAAATAGTGATACGACTGCAGCATATGTTGTGACAACATTGCACACGATTGTAGAAACTGCGCAAGCAGCAGAGTTAATTGCACTTACAAGAGCGTGTGTGTTGGCAAAAGGAAAACGAGTGAATGTGTATACAGACAGCCAGTACGCTTTTGGCGTGGCTCACAGTTTTGGACGATTGTGGCGTGAACGTGGGTTCCTGACGTCGCATGGTGCAAAAATACAACATGGTCAGCTAGTTAACGAGCTTCTCGAGTCACTGACCTTGCCACTACAAGTTGCGATTGTGAAATGCAGTGCACACAGAAAGATTCAAGATGATGTTGGTCGTGGGAATGCATTTGCAGATGAAGTTGCGAAAGAGACTGCAAGGAACACAATGAGTCGAATGTATGTTGTAGGTCCTGCGAGATAGATTGCTGATGTGGGTATGTGTGAGGACACTATTGAAAGTGTGAAGTCTATACAGTCCGAGGCCACTGAGAAAGAGGTGAATGAATGGAGAGAAAGTAAGGGTAGATTGGATGCGAATGGTTGTTGGGTCGAATTGTCAGAGCATCAAAGATGGCTGTTACCCGACGCGTATGTACTTGCAGTGGTGACAATGGCTCATGGGATGGCTCACATCAGTGCGAAAGGAATCTGTAAGTTGTTGGCCCCAGTATGGCAGAATAGTGGCATCCCAAAATGTGCAGAGAACTTGGTCAAGAACTGTATGGTGTGTTTCAAGTACAATCCCGGTAGGGGAACTCCAACTCCAGCTGGTCATTTTGCGCCTCCAACGTATCCCTTCGAGGTTTTGCAGCTCGATTTCATCCACATGGAAAGGTGCAACAATCTGAAGTACGTGCTTGTTGTTGTTTGCGCCTTCTCCAGGTGGGTGGAAGCGTATCCCCTTAAGGACAATACTGCCTTGTCCACAGCCAAAGCCCTTGTCAAAGAGTTCTTCCCTAGATTCGGTATGCCTAGAATTGTCTGGAGTGATAATGGAAGTGAATTCGTGGGACGGGTGATGAAGAGAGTGTGTGAGTGTCTAGGCATACACCAGAAGTTCCACGCTGCAAATCACCCCCAATAAGCTGGATTAGTAGAATGCTACAACGGCACATTAAAATTGAAGTTGGCCAAGATCCAAGCCAGCACAGGTCTTAAATGGCCTGACGCCCTGCCTTTGGCACTCCTATCTACCAGAATGACTGTCCATTCCAGACTGGGACTTAGCCCGCACGAAATCGTGTTCGGTCGCCCAGCTAATATATGGGGAGTACCAAGGCCCAAGAAACTCAGCGAGATAGAGCACCCTGTACTGCTTGACTATTTGCACGAATTGACAACTAAATTGAGTGTTTTACACCAACAGGTCCACAGTTCCTCTCCGCCAGCGTCTGATGATCCAGGCCACACGATCGAACCTGGCTCCTGGGTGCTAGTGCGGAACTTCCAGCGAACCAAGAACGAGGAGCCTCGTTGGTCCGGACCCTTCCAAGTCCTACTTGCTACCCGCTCTGCAGTACGTGTCCACGGCAAGAAAAATTGGGTGCACGGCGCCCATTGCAAACGGGTCCCGCTGCCCCTTCCATATGACCGATGGGTCCAGAAGGGAATTGCAGACTCAGAAACTGAATCCGTACCTCGTTTCATGCCCTTCAGTGATGAACGTTTGAAAGGAACTGGTACGGAAAAGGAGAGCGATCGTGTTCTGCAAGGATTTGTTCCACCGTCAATGCAGTTGGACACTACAGAACCTGAAATATTGTTTGAAGACCACACCATACCTGGGAAACAACGATATAATCTGAGGCCAAGAAAAACAAACTAATAAAAGTAAACTAATGAGATTTTCTTTCCCCCAAGAACTATTTTTGATTGTGCAGCTCTCTCGCTCAGGGAACTTGCTCATTTTTGATTTTCGAACCGCCATCCGGTTCTGCTGCTAGGGTCGCCGTTGCCACAGTCTAGGGAGTCTAGGGAGTGCAGCTGTAGACGTTTAGGTCGACGGTTCTGGTTGGTCTAAGGGACTGAACAGAAGCACTCCTTAGCAGAATCAATCTCCCACCGCGGGCAGCAACTAGAGGATGGAGTTTTCAAGGGTAGAGAGACCTGCTAGATCTACGAACTTTGAAAGGAAAATATGCACTGTAATGGCAAGAAAACTATTTTTAGTAATATGCCTTTTAATGTTGTGTAGCATAATGATGTTTTTGGTGGGCTATGCTCTGTTCATTTTTCGAGTTCCATTCATACACAACACTCAGCCCTCACCTCCTCCTACTATTTCCCCGCATTCTTTCCACCCTCTACCTGAACACGAGTCTGCCAGAAGATTAGAATTTGTAAATAATTCATTCGTCCAACTCCTACACCAGCACCAATCTGTAATGAACACCACGAACTGTTGGGTATGTGGACTTATGCCACACACAACAGATAAGGGTATTCCGTATTTTGCCCTGCCATTTGGCTACCATGGTTCTCTGTGGGCATTTCGAGCAATGTTCCCGTTTGCCCTCGAACCATATGTTCCGGGGAAAAACCCAAGCAACAAGGCACTAGTGGCGGGAAATAGAAATATGAGTAGGGATGTCGACACATACAGAACGATTCCCAGAGATGAGTTGACGCCTTATAGTCGATGGAATGTAACTCAGTATGGGATTTCCTTAGCTGAGAGTCAGAAATCAAAGAAATCCTCCCCCATCTGGATAGTACCCCATCAAGGTCACCTGTGTCTGCAGGGAAATGGCAAAAACCCTAGAGCTCAGTTGGGGAAGAGTGTCTGCACTGAGACTTACGTTTTATCGTCTCAGACCTCCCCCTCATTCTTAGCGGCTAAGGGTACCTACTTCGTCTGCCACGACAGAGAGTATACATGGTTGCCCCCTGACTTCTCGGGCACACGTTTTATCTCATTTCTGCTGCCACCCACCTACACGGCCGAGGCAGATTACCACCGGACAAGGACAGTTAGGGGTGTCGTGAGTAAAGACAACACTGCGGAACAGGAGTTTGGAGATTTCGCAAAAGGTTTTCTGCCGTTTTGGGGGCCTATGGTGAACAGCAGGAACATTCGCCAATTGACGAGGGTAGTTGAATCCACCGTGACCGAAACAGCCGGTGCCCTTAGTAACTTGACTGCTGAGCTCCAGTCGGACCGACTTATGACTCTTCAAAATAGGGTTGCCCTAGATGTCATACTTGCAGACCGTGGTGGGGTATGTAGAGTGATCCAATTCAGTTGCTGCATTTTCATTCCTGATAATGCTCCGACAGTGTACCAGGCCATCTCCAAACTGCACAAGATCTCTGATTCCATTCACATGGATAAAGGGGACTGGTCCTTGCTAGGGTGGTTCAGGGAACTGATATCTGCCTGGGGATGGAAAATTCTGATATTCATTGGGATGATCTTAGCCATTCTGTTCCTGTTCTGCCTATGTGTACAGTGCGCTCCTGCAATATGTGGCCTCTGTGCTACATCATGTGTAAGGAAGCCTGTGTCAAGAGACGAATTGAGCAACAGGATGATGCTACAGCAGCATCTCCATAACTTCATGAATACAGATTTGGACTCAGATTAGCATGAGGTATTGCCTATATAAGGGCAAAAGGAGGGTCTGTGGTTCTGAAAATTCTGGGCCCTGCTATAATATGGTACCGAGGCCCAACACTCGTGTCACAAAATATCATCGTACCCTGACGAATTTGGTGTCGGCAGACTGGTAATGATTAGGACATTATCCCTATTCATTTGCGTCGTGATTGAGTGATGCTATCACCCTTAAATCATGGTTTCCGTCTTGAACTCTCGGGTTCCATTTTGTGAACGGCTTCCATCTTGTGGCTTGCCCTCATATAGTCAATTGATTAAGGCTGAGTTTGATCTGAAAGGACACGTCCACCTTAGCTGACTTCCCCATGACCTGGCCGAGCTGACTCCACTGCCTCCAGCCAAACCTGTTCGGGCAGTTCCTCGCCCAGTGGCCGAGTAAGATAGCATCAAGGCACAACATGCCATAAACCATTCACTACATACAAACCATGTTATCCACACACATACACCTGTCCATGTTTCTTGTTTATGGCCTGTTTTACGATGAGGAGGTGCCCGATTTTATTGGGGTTTCATCGATATCTGATGGTAGTTCTGGGCCAAGCTGGGTCATCTATCACAAACTGGACATCAAAAATGTGGGTTTGCCATCATGACTTTGCTTTTTTAGTGTTTTGAAAATATGTATATGACCGTATTGTAAACTAAAGAATTCTTGCCTGCAGCCGTTATTTTTGTATAAAAGGAGAAGGCTGGTTCTGTAAAAACGAACAGTCTCCTGAGAATCTACAACCCGTACTGTTGTACTTCTAGGACGCTTGTTACTTGGTTGCAGCCAATAAAACTCGATCTTTGACTTCACCTAGAAGACTCTGTGTTTCTGTGGTCCGGAACAGGAAGAACTCAAGAGGTCTTCGGGTGTTTTCCCCTGGCACCACCGGGTTCCTAAAAACCCGGCACCTCATAGTGTGTTGGTGTGTCCATGCTGTTCTGTCTGACTCCTACTTGTTGTTTTAGTCACTTGTGAGTGTGGAGAGTGTGTGAGTAGCACATCAATGTTGTGTTTGTTTGATCATCCATGTGTCTTGAGTTTGTTTGTGTAGACTGTGCAGACCTGCAGCTCCACACTGTCTTTGTGGTTGTGCCTTTTATCCTCCTGTATGGCCTGGTGTGTGTGGTGTAATGCCATACCATATGTGTGCGTCTTATGCCTACCTATTGTGAGTCTGCACTCCCTCTTTTTGTGTATGGTACACACCTGCCATGTCCACTACTGACATGCCAAACACTTCACTTTGATGTCTGCTGTCCCCTTGGTATACATATGTGTGTGCTTTTCCATCACTTCATTTGTGACACTGTGCTTTGTGGTGCAGTTCTTTGGACAGGTGTAATGTGCCATTCAGGACATTTCCCCAAAAGCTTATATGTTATGTTCTTGTGCTGTGTATCAGTCATGGTTGCTCATGTGCACTTCAGCTATGTGTGCTGCCCAGTGCTCTGGTCAAGATGGTTCTGCCTTTGTATCCCAGATTTGTGCATCTGTTGATGTTGTTTTGCATGTATGTGTGTTGGCTGTGGCGTTGCCTCACTTCCTGGGTGTGCTGTTGTATTTGTGCTGTGCTGATTTGTGTTGTGTGGGTTGATGTTGTTTCACTCATGTCTATGTGTGACTGGTATGCTTGATGTGCACACACAGCTTGTTGTGCGTACAGTGCTGTGTGTATGTGACCTTGTCATTGCCTGATGTGCATCCTCTGATGTCCTGCAGTGTTTTGTTGCCTGTGCATCTGTAGTTGGTTTGATGTGGCTGTGTTGTTCTCTGATGGTGCACTTCTACTTCTTGTGTGATTTGTGGTATGTTGTCTGTGCATTGTTCCTGAGTGATGAGGTTGCGCACTCCTGTTGTGTCTGTGCTCCCATTGCCTTTCCACAGTTTGGCTGCACAGGGCATGTCTGTTTTTGATGTGGTTCTGTGTGTGTTTCTGTTGGGTTATGTGTTTGTCTGTTGATGTTATGCAGACATTTGTTCTGGCATCCCTGTGTGTGTGTGCTGTTTGTGGCTTCACTGAGGGTGTTTGTGTGTGTCACAGACTGGCAAGTATTGCCAGCCTTCAGTGTGTTTGGCACTGGTGTTGTGTGCTGCTGGTGTGAGGAGGAGTATGTATGTACATTCCTCCTGGTGTTTGGCAGTCATGGAGTGTGTCAATGGGCGATGTGTGTTGTGCTGCTGGTGTACTCCTGTGAAGTCGTTGTATGCATGTGTGGCTGTTCACAGTTTGACTCCAAGGCCTTCCGTTCATCCTTGTGCCTATACATGGTTTGCCTTACTGTCTCCCTGTGTTGTTGCACTGTGGTGTCTGTGGTTTGACTTCACTGACTGTACCAGACATGTGTGATTTGATGGTCTGAGGTGGGTGTTGTGTGTCCCTTGTCTTGCATGTGATGTGCACATGCTTGTTGTGTGTCTTCATGGCCATTCCTTTGTGTACATCCCATTTTGTCTTTCCTATTTGTTGTGCTCCTTTGCTTTTGGCATTTGGTGTGTGTGTCTGTGTGTCAGTCTGTGGTATGTATATGTGACTATGCTGGCTGTGTGTCCATTTGTATGTTTGTTCCTTGTATGTGTTCATTTGGTGCTTGTACTCACGTTTTTTCCATGAGTGTGGTGGTGTTGTGGTCTGTGTGTTTCCCTGGGCCCTGTGCTACAGTGCTGTGTGTTGTGTGTTCCTGTGCAACAATTCCTGCAGTGGCTCTCTCCCTGGTTGTTTGTTGTATGGTGCAGGGTGTGGATTGACCTGGCTTGTGGTTGGGCATGGGGTACACAGGAGCGGCTCATGACATGTGCCTTCATGGAGTGTGCTTATGTGTGGTGGGAGGAGGTGTGGCCCTGGGGTGTTTGTGCCTCACCCATTACTTAGACTGGCCCTGCCTCCTTCGTTGTGCGCATGTATTCCCTTGAGTTCACCTCTGCAGTGACATGACCGGGACATTGCTGCATGATCGCAGAAGACGTGTGTCCCGGATGCAGAGGGGTGGCTTGGTGGCAGGTGGGTCATGTGTGGGTGCCCTTGTGGATGTGTTGCTGTCCCCGGCATGGTGTCTGATGTGGATTTGGACCCTGTGTCAGCCCGTGTATTGTGTGTTGTATTTGTGTAGTTGCGTACCTGCGGCGGCGTCCGTGGCGGGCCATGAGTTGCTGGTGATGTAGCAGGTACAGCACCGGGAACACGTGTAGGGCAGGGTCCATGACGGTCGTGACCGGGTGGTGTTGACCAGGGTTTTGCGCTCGGCTCTCGAACTTCTGCCATCTCTGGTTGGGCGGTGTCTCCGCTGCGGTGCTTCTGCGTGTTTGGGACATCCTAATTTGGCTCACAACACCGTGGTGGCGGGTGCACTTTGATGGCGGTGCTCATCGCTCCGCGGTGGATGAGAATTGGCCTATATTTGGCAATACTAATGTGGCGGATGTAAGTTCAGCTGCTCGCAGGCGGAAAAATGCATTTTTTCCGCACCGCCAGTACGGTGGTGTCACCACCCGACATCCTAATGACCTCCTAAGTGTCATACATACACATTTTCAAAGAATATACATAGAGGGTTTATCATTTGTTGGACCTTTAGTTATTATAAGTGGTCTACTCTTATGTGCTTGCAAAAGTAATAGGATCAACAGCCTTGTTACAGTCTGGCCAGTACAGGAGAATTTATGGATTATATAGAGGCTATAAGTAAATGACCATAAAACACAAATAGTGTTGGATATCACATTTTAGTGGTTCTACGGCATAATGCATTCTAAAACTCCCCAAGCATCTTAGCATAAAACTCTGGTTTTAATTCCTTTTTTAAAGTTTTTGCTTCTATTTAATCCAATTATTTGTGGTTCACCAGCTAAGAAGGTGCTGGCACCCCTAGATTTAATCACATAATTTGTACTTTCCTTTAACTTCTGAATCACACTGCAGTCGTTCTGTATCTCTCTTTCTTGATCTCGTAGTGCCTAATGGTTATTGTATCCTTGGAGAAGCACTACAAAATAAGAGTGATGTGGGCTTGATTCTATCACATAAACCTCACTGTAAACATGCTGATTCTGTCTCTCTAACTTTCCTGAGTCTCAATTAGCCAACAATAGTTGTTTCAATTTCATCCTTCCAATTAATTTTCATCATCTTTACCACCGCCCTTCTATCTTGTTCACAATACGTTAGCATATTTTTTATTTATTCACTTGCACTTCTAAGCACTTCTCTTTACATAATACCAGAGAATATGAGACATTTCTCTCTTCCTACTCAGGAAGTGTCTCGCACAGCGGGTGCCAACAGTGAAGCACAATACATTTTTCAACATGGTCTACTAAACCACCAGCCACAACAATGCCAGTGTAAGGAAAAACAGAGTGCTGTGGATTCATTCAATGCTAATGCTAGGTCCAAGCATGAGGAAGATGGCAGCTGGTTAGGGTGAACAAGACAACATTCCCAAGTTGAGCAACGTTAATGGAGTCAATGAGAGGGCAGACATGTTGGGTGTTCAGGGATGTCACATACCCGTAATCTAGATTCGCGTCTTCTATAGGCCAAGGTAAGGGCAACTGTTTGCCCAAGCCACAATGTCACCACATGCTGAGATATGTGATTGGAAAGGGCCCTCGATAAGCTGCCACTTCTCAGAAGGAAAAAGCCATAGGGATGAAAAACCTTGTTAGGGATGAAGTCTTCACAGGATTGGATAAAATCAGGAGTCAGGATCCAGGTGAGGAAGTCCCAAGAGGGAAGAGTTTGAATCAGCAAGTGAAGGGATTGAGGAAACAAGCAATGCAACATGGCCTTGTTCTGACACATCTTTCAATAAGACTGAGGCCTTTTGTAAAAAGAATAGGAAAAGTAAATTACAGCAAACACCACATGACAAGAAGCATACTGGATTGGGAAAGTGAGGATGAAACCAAGGTAGGAACAGCTACGATGAAAGGGAAAATAAAAGAGCCTGAAAACCTGAAGAGGATTAGCTGCAGAGTCCTCTTAAAAGGCAGTTACAAACTCTAAGACAGGTGATTGACATTTTGGAGTTGAAGAGAGAAGGAGCAGCAGCCAGGAGCACAAGTACTACCAGGCCCAGGTTAGAGACCCTACTAGCCTGCAGCTTCACACTTCATGCGGCATCTTCGAGGCCCTGGTAAACTTTTTTTTAAAAACATTTCTCTGGACCTCAGGTGGCTGAGAAGCTGCGAATGCTATAAGGGGCAAGGGGTGGGTAACAGATTTAAACCACAGACCCATATGTGGTGAATTCAACAAGGTCAAAAAGAGTCAGCAATGCAGGCAGGTGTGGAAGGAGTCTGAAGCACTGCAGGAATATTAGAACATGATAGAAAAGAAAAGCAACAAGATACACAGCAGTGAAGGACTATAAGAAAATAATGCACACAATTGTAACAGTGTAATGTAAAAGTTTAACAGAGGTAAAATAAATGAATATTGAATAAAAGGGCTAGGAATGAGTACAGGGTTGACTGCTCGGCATGCCTCCTGATTCTACAAGTAGTGGCCAAAATTGTTCACAACTGCCCCACACTACAGAAGACTCCAACTAGAATGGGGCTAATGGTAGGGTGCTTTGGTTATGACACTCCTTCCTGCTCGTAAAGAAATCTTGGCTGGGAAAGTGAAAAAGTGGCAGAATGCTCAGTCGGCCCAACTCCTGCAGTGGGCTTCTCTAACAATTTGTCTGCACAGTGTGCTGATGGCATTGGCAACTAGCATCGCCACCACAGCTGCTGTCACTGTGCCTTATCTTCTTAGTGTGAGCAGTATTGTGTACCATGGCCCTACCACTGGCCTCCCTGCCTTCCTGTGCAGTCTGACATGAGTTTCAGGGTTCGAATGAGGTGATTTTAGAGTCTAGTGATTACAATTCTGACGTTTTTGTGCTTGGTCAGGGTAGACTTCACAGGGAGTCCAATGTTGTTGACTCGAGTGATACTGAAATATGGAACAACATTTTTTTTTCTTAAATAAACTGTCCTTAAACTCACTTGAGGATGATCAGGAAGGTCAGCTACACTGAAGGAAATATGTCGGAGTTAAGCCGAGAATATGGAGCAATATAAGTTAGAAGAAATTATAAAATGGGATAAAGAATATAGGGAAAGTAAGACATACACAGGAGAATATTATAGGAAGAAGAAATAAAAGATCAGAGTACCCCTGCAAAAAACAAGTTTACCTAAATTTCAAAGGAGAATAGGCAATATTAAAGACTGGGGTACATAAAATAACATGTCATGTGAAAGAATAGTAGTAGTTTAAAAGATAAAGAAAGTAAAATAATACCATACTGTAGAAATGTGTGACAACCATAATACTGAAGATCCAGTCACATTTAGTATGTTAAAGATATGACATCTCTAATTGTACTGACAGAAGACATAAATAAGTTACAGAAGCCTCAGGAGGCAGTGGAGCACTATTGTCTATCAGCATGGTACAGAACCATTCTCTAAAAGTGCGTCATAAAAACTAAGAAAAAATAATATAATAATGAAAAAGGGAAAAGGCAGCATAGCAGGTCATTTTATTAAATATTTTATGGCAGAGAAGGTCTTACCGAGGTTTGCCCTTGGAGATTTCTTTACCTTATCTTCTTTTAATTCTAAGGGATTCATTTGGATGTCGGTCGGAAAGTCTCCGACCTGTGGTCGAAGGGTTTCCGACTGACACCCAAGGTTTAAACTGCGACTGTCCTAATACAATGAGGGCCGTCAGAGTTTTAACTGGCCAGTCAAACGGACTGGCTTACGACGGGCTCAAAGAGCCTGACTGCCAGTTGTAAGGCGCACATAATCCCTTATGGACGGCGTTTCTGCCATCAGGATGATGATGTTGATTTCCGACAGCCTTTCCATGTTGGGCATTCCAACATGGAAAGCCTGTCGGAAAGCGACTTTGGGACCGACTAGCAGGACCCCCTTCCCTCTGGACCCTCCAGTAACTCATAATTCTCTATGAGAGCTTGTATTGCGTCCAGTTTCGGACTGCCACACAAGCTCCCATAAGAAAATGGGAGTTTGCGAGAGCACCATGTGCGGTCTCAGCCTAATTTCGGTTTTGGACCACCGATCCGAGGTTGATCAGTTCAGAAACTGCAGAGATGTAGGTCGGAGGCAACTCCGACCGACATTGTAATTAGGCTCCAATTTGCGTGCCACTTGTAGCTATAAATTTGCACCTGTCCCAGCTTCTCTGCCCATTTTGGGCAATAGGGTGTGTGGCTGCATCATGAACATTAGGCTATAGTGGGTATGTTACAGCATGCGATAAGAGTACGATCTGATACATACAGTGGAGTTAAATCGCAGTTTTGCTGTGGTATTCAATGCCGCAGTTGAGACTGCTGCATGCCTAACGTGCATGGGGCATGCCCTTAACAAATTAGTAATATGCCTGTCCTTGGCTAGTACTGCCAATATGCCCTAATGGACCATGCTTTTATTGTCAGCAGTAAAACAATCTATAGCTTAAGTAGTATTCCTTACTGTGTTCAATCTGTAGTTCTATATGCTAGTAAGCAGTCCAGAAGGGACGGGACCTTCACTAGGAGAAATTATATGATACAATAGGGTCCTTATCACAAAATAGCAAAAGGATATGCTCACCTCTGTAGGCAGCTTGTTGCTGCACAAACCCAACAACAGTAAAGGTGGCTAATCCTGGTGGACTTTGGAGAGTGAGCTATAGCCACTTGGAAACACTGGTAAAACCAACATGTCTGCCTTGCACTGTGTGCTGAGCTCTGTGCAGAATTATCCAGATACAACTGTCTTCAGTGGGAAGAGTATGGGTGAGTGCAATTTTGAGGCGGTGAGCCTTCATTGTGAACCCACTGCCAGGACAAGAAAAGCTGTTCTTGCTGCTGACAGGTCTTTTCCAGATTTGTGTGCAGTAAGATCTATCTTACCACATCACCAAAGACATATTGTGAAGTTAGTGGTGCAGTGTAACCATCAGCAAAATGATGTGGCCCAGTGTTGATCACAAGAGCCCTTGCTACAGACAGGTAAAGGTGCCTGTAACAAGATGCTAAAAATCAGTCACATGGTCCCTCTTTCCCACTGAGACAGCAAGACTATTTCCTATTACCTGCTTCATCAACACTTATGACTGCTGTGGTAGAATATATCGTTGTCTCAGCAGAGTAGTTTTCATGTACTGCTTTGCTTACCCCCACCTCTATTTATGTTGAGTAGGAATTCTTTAGCACAGAGTGTATCTGCAAGAAAGATCATTGCATGTCGAAAGCAGTGCTTAATTTGTGCCAGTGGTTTCAGGTGCTCGGTACCAGAACTTACTTGTCAGCACCGGCTCTAGTGACAGTCCACTACATGGTGGCACTGTCTTTTTTGGTTTTGAAATGAGCACAACAACCATGTTTATTATGTCAATATACATTGGAAATTAATAATACTAGCCTCTTATGCCATTATTGTAGCTGTGTGGGGCCTGAAATAGTCTGAACTGTCACACTTGTAGGAGTGCAATGGTAAGTAATTATGTTGGTACTGCCATTGGCAGCGCTGGCAGGGTATGGGTGGTCCTTGCTGCACTGGCCTTCCAGGAAGGGCCCAGGCAATTCATGTTTTACAAATTATGCACTGGAATACTGATGTGAATTGCATTAGGTGTGATGCCCCTTGGAATAACAACCACAAAACTAATTATCATGATACTTCTGTTGCTGGAAGGTTCGCCAAACCTTTCCTCAAGATGTCCACTGTAGAGGCTAAAAATATTTGCAGAGTCACCTGGCATACCAACAGACAACAGAAAGCTGCTAAATCCCAACTGTGAATACTAAGTGCAAAGCATTACCATTATGATTATAATCACGGACTGGGTTATTATATTTTATAACGTGAAATTAAAATAGTTTTTCGGGGACAAATAACAAAACTTTATTTTTTTAAATACGAACATACAGCAGGATTTTAATACAGAAAGCATATTTAACTTATTGTTTCCCAAAGAAATAAAACTAAAAAGACCGAATGTATATGCTTTTTTTCATACAAAAAAGACAGACGAACAAAGGTATTAGAGAAATAAATAAATAAATAAATACAGGAAAGTATTTTTCCATGTTAATAACTACAGGTAAGCGATTTTTTACCTCACTAAACTGCTCCCACTGATTGGAGGTGCAACGCTGTGGGACAATACAGTAACACTGGTGAAATTCACTCTGGAAGGCTACTTTTGGTCTTGTACAGATATGAGTACTTTTTTATACAGTGGTAATACTATATGGCATCTTCTAAATAAATCACACCTCAACGGCTACATTTACCAAAGACATTTACACAAAAAAGAGAACTATTTTTAACGCTGGTATTTGACTTACAGTTGTAGTACACGACATCTGGTATTTTCCATCAGACAACATCACACGTCACAGTATAAATGACTTCAGAATGGATGTAAACCCTTTCATGCAAAAGCAACTTGGTGAAAATTGGGATATTTCCAGACAAAGTTGCAGATGCCACCAGCTGCCACAATAAACACATCAATAAAATCATAAACATGTCGCGAGAGGAAAACAATTTGCTTGGATGTGTTTAATCTTGATTAGATATTTATATTCCAGCGAATACAATGTTCTGTGACTTAAGGCAATATCAATTAGTTAGTGCAAATGCATATTATTTAATACAATTATAGTGTAATACTCTATACCTTGAACTATGTTGTAAACCAGTCATTAGCATATTCCAGTACACAATCAGTTGATCCCAAATTCTGCTAAACAGGTCACTGAAAGTTCTCATACTGCGGATTGCAAGCAGATATAATGATATACACGTGGACATTTATATACGTATGTATCAATCTATGGTAAATACATAAGGAATAAATACAAGGCTTTAAATGCCATATATGCAACCTTTCCAAAATAAATACTGATGTGCGAAATGAACCTGTCTAAAATCAGCTTCTTATGAATACTCTGATACGCTATTTCTAAACACTTTTTATAAGCACTGTCATTTGCATTTATCAATCCTTCAAACAGAAAGATTACTTCCATACCAATATTATAACATTCATATGAGTAGCATTTTTTTCAACAGCTCGTTTGTTGTTGAATCGTTTCATTCTCTTTATGATCAGTATTGAATCAGTTTTATATGTTATCTTTGGTTGAAACTGACCTTAAAAATCAAAATGATGACCTTTCTAATCATTATTTTTACAAAAGTGTTGGTGTGCTTCTTCCCTTACATCAATCTTTGTTTCATAATGTTTGTTCGAAATTGCTCCCAATATTAAAACAAATGATAGACTGTACTATGGAAACAGGAGAGGCATGCAAGGTTTGCCTTACACACAGGCCAATGCATGATGCATTCAACGAGGTCTGGGTGAAGCACAGGTTTGTGGCATTTTAGGACAGCTGTGTACCTGAGCCCAACACATAACATCATTACACTGATTTACTGTTTACAGTGAAGCTGGTCTTCACAGTAGGTTTATGACGGAAAATGAATCGCCCTACATGAATGAATGCCACACATCTTGTTTTCATTTATTTTGTAAACTAGAGGCAGATGTTATACAAAAGACATTAAAGCTACAGGAAGGATTTCTCAATAGAAAGTAGCACTTTGTAAAGTATTTTCATATGTTTCCATTTTCTGAAAAATAGTAATATAAAGAGATACTAAGCTGAAAACGATTTTCAACACAAGAGACAATATTAACACAAGGACTAAGCTCTGGATCTTGAGAGCTTCATCCACTGTTCTTTTAAACTATTCTGTTCAATAGGGTTCCTTTACTCCTCATTTCTGTATTTTCACAACTGCAAAATTATACACTGATCGTCTATTCTGCTATAGTTTGCTTTATTTAGTGGCCTAACAAATTTTGCAGTGATTTGATTACTTAAGGACTATTCTTCCTCCTCACAATCTTTACTAATTGTGGTGAGGCTTCACTGTAGCACCGCCAATTGTTCCAAAATTTTGTTTTCATTTTTAAGGAAACACCATCTTGTCATTGACCACTTCCTTTCCTGAGTGAATATTTGCAAAGAATGACAGAGATTAATTATACCAACTTTATTCAGTTCTGGTCAAAGTCGAAATCTGCAAATGGAACCCAAGAGAAGGGGCCACCTGGGTGGAGAAAGGAAGAGTTAGATTGCTAATACCACAAATCTCTGCTAAGTAACCAGGAAATTATCACCATCATTTTAACAATGCTTACTGCAAGAAGATATTTCAAAAAATGAAAACAGTCACTGTGCTGGTCTACCTGTGTGCAGCTCCACTTGCAAGAGTAGTCAATGAGCCATTGGATCCAAAACAGTTGGTACAATGTTGCAGGTTTTTGTACCCCCACACTAATAAAATAAAATGTTGTAACAAGTTGTAAGGCATTACATATGGCAGCATTGCAAATTCCCCCCTAAGGGTGTCCCTTAGATTTTAGACTTATGGTCACCAATACACCAGTACACCTACCCTGCACCGGTATTCAATGGACAGCCCTTCCAAGTCATGAGAACTAGAGATGAAAAAAAGTGTATGCAATGATTAATGGTAGCTTCTATTTGTTTCCCGCATCTGAGTGAAATATTAATGGTAACAATAAGAGAATTTAGAGACTAGCAATTATCATTAAAAACAATGTCCAGCTCTTGGTGAAAAATAGTAGCGACCTTAGTAACGATATGGGCTTTGGTCACATAACCCCACTACTGCATGAAACTTTAAGAAGTGCCATCCTGGTTGAAATAAAAAAGAGACCAAAAAATAACCTGCAGCAGACAATACATTAAAATCTTCTCTAGACTATTAAAAGGGAATTTCAGTAAGGCATACCAGATTAAAGGCAATTCCCAAGAAGAAATTATAGAAAATGCTATTGGTCTGTATTCTGATATCTTTGCAAAAGGCTTAAAGAACCTAAACGTCAGTTAACCACTGGATCTTGGAAACCCATACGAGAATATGAGAATCCACTGTCTTAAAAAAGACTGCAGTCCAAGGCCCAAAGAAAATATTTTGGTTAAGAAATATAAATCTGTAAAACCTCTGAACTCAATGGGATGTAGAACCGTGAAAATACACAAAGCAGAGAAGCTAGCTGGTGCTTATTAAGGGTGGAAGTCTGTTGCAACTACTAAATGGCATTGTGATCGCTATAAAACCCTAGTTTTGGTTGCTAGCACAGAAAAGTTGAAATAAACAGAATGAACTAAGCAGGAGCATGATTGAACTGCTGGAGGAGGGATACTCATTTCAAGTGGATTGAAGGCAATGCTACTTTGCCACCTTATGTGGATGTAAAGGAATGAATCCACCACAATGTAACAGAGTAACATGTGCCTCTCTTCCACTTGAAATATACATGAATAGAAAGAAGGGAGAAACTGTCTACCAAGCATCAACTTTCAGATGTTAAAGTTAGATAACAGAAGTTACAGTGGAAAAAATAAAATGAGACTGCATTTTTAATTGTTGGCCATTCAATACTCTCACAAAATGTTGGTGGCACTTTCACTTTAAGGTTTGAAAAGAAATGGCAACATACATCACATACTACATAAAGACTTCTAATTTCTTCACCCAGATTTGAGGACAAACTAACAAGGGTAAAGTTGGTGGTATACCTCTAAGGCTCAGACGTACATGAACCTGAACACCCAGAAATATCACTTTGTACACTTTACTCAAAAGAGCATCATTTAAAAAAGGATAACGTTTTGCTGGTAATTTTAAGTTACTATTGGACATCTCATTAAACAAGTTCTCAGAAAAGAGCGGAACAAACGTTCTGCTGTCTATTGCGAGCTGGTGGCATTTTACAAAAAAGCACATAGGGAGCATAAATATAAGTTTAGGAACTAGTAATTTTGGAAGCTCAAGTGGATTTGAAATCCCAAGGCTTCAGGAGATATGATGACGAATAAGTGTGTCATACAAGAAAGAGCTATTAGATCAAATGAATGATTTTATTTGACCAAAGGCTCTAAGCAGATACATGGGGGACAATCTATAGTACCTTCAAGGCACTGCAGAGAGGAAAACCGGCAGGACAGTGAATTAACAGGTACGCCATTCAATATAAAGATCTGTAATAAACATCTGAAAGCTGAAGTCAGACACAAATCTATAAGGACATTGCAAAATGGAAATATTCAGATTGAATAGAAACATAATGAGACGTCTAATAAGGCAAATAAAATATTGTCTAGTTCAATTTTACAATACATTAAAATGTTAAACAATAAGAACGCCAAGCTGGTAAGGCAAAAGGGAGGTTAGAGAAGGAAATTACCAAGGTTCTAACAAATACTGTAATGTGTGAGGATGTGTAAAATACCTGACCAAAAGGAGTACTTGAAAACAAGAAATCCTAAGACTGGCTATAACTCCAGTTCAATCAAGATGAGGCAACGATGGCATCAAAACACTGAAAGCTAACAGTAGGCAGAGCCCAGGTGCTTGTAGTAGGATAGGTTAGGATCCTCAGTATATATTGCTGGGCACAAGGAATCTGAGGATTCAAAACAGATCTAAAAAGGACATGATTTCAATGACCTACATCCTAATGGCAGCAACAATATAAAATATGGGCTGGAGAAAATCTGCAATGGCGCCTTCAGACAATGCCACCGGTAACCAATACAACATATTTCATAAATTCACAGCAACCTGAAGCTCCTTATAATATAAGGAGATAGTTTCCCTAAAACTTTGAGCACGCCGATTAAGTCAGACTAGAGGGTGTGACACAATATGAGAGTTAGGCAGCTTGTTTTCACTGAAAAGGGCACTACCAATTGAATTTAGCATGGTGAAACTAATAATATCAACATTATCAAGCACCCAATGGAATATCCACTCAACATTGAAACTTGTATTACAACTTTTGCAGTCTTGGAGGGGGAGTGATTTTATCATAATGTTTATTTCAAATACATACCAATAAAAAAATATAACTTTCTTAATGTATTCTTTGCTTATTTTACCACAAATGCTGACATTGCAACTTTGACTAATCAATCTTCTTCTACTTGGAACCTTCATATTAATCACAGCATCCTATGTCTATCTTGCACAGCCTTCACATCTTCACATATGCCTATAGAAAATGTTCACTGTAATTGAAAAACCTGCACCTTTACACAAATAATGTCCACAAAATATAAAAGATACCATGGCATTAAAATTTCACAGAGAAACATAAACAAAATAGGGATGAAGTATATCATGTTCTAATTTTATCAGTGCTAAGCAACCTACGTTTAGATCAGTGTCAGAATAAGAAATAGATAAATGTTTATTGTAAAAAAATAGAAGTAAAAATGTCTTATAAATAAATGTAATCCTTCATCTATTTTGCTATTACCGACACAGTGTGGTGTCAAAACTAAAAAATATAAACAGTGATGCGTTTTAGAAAATATGTCTGTTACCCCGGTGTTTCAATTAAATGAAAGTAGTAATGTCTTATAGTAGCAACTGTAACTGATACTCTTTATAAAAAATCGAGACATAAAGTCTCAGATAAAATTGTGTTCCCACCTGATTTGTGAAAAGCTGGTTCACGGAAGTAATACAGAATGAACAAGGTATAGAATTTTCCCAGCCATAGATTGAAATCAGGGGATAGTAACAGAAACCATGTTCTAGTCCATGTATGTATCTCAATACTTTTGCAACAATCTTCACAATCTTTAGTTCACATCTCATCTAACTACTCTCTGAAGCAAATAGCTTCATATCTATCACTGATGAGTTTGAAGGCATCTAAAGTGTAATTTCTTTTGACTTACCTAGCCTTTCACTCTCAACACCCTCTTTAGTCCTACCTCAGCCTTCCCACCAGTCACAGCTCAATACTTTACCTTTTGCTACTAGTCCAGACAATGTCAATTTTCCGTACTCCTCAAATGGAAATCAGGACCTGTTTGTTGGTTCAGTGCCTTTGGCCCCAAAGTGTTACACCTTTTTAAAACATTTAAGATAGTGACTTGCCAGCAAGCAATTAACCTTTGGAAATATAAACACTCGGTGGGACATTCCTATTGTATTTTCAGTTTACTTTGTTTCAAATTCTGATTACAGTACGTTATTTTTATTTAGCAAACACAAAGTTAGTAATCTGCCATTGAAGAGTCCATCACTACTCTGATTTCATGTGCTCGCGGACTTCACAAGGCAAGGTTTCAAACAAAGTGTCCTCCACTATCAGTCCATTTCGCTTTAGAGCCTTACATACTCCAAGTTCAGGTGGAAGACTTTCAAAATGATTACCTTTTATGTCCAAGTAGGAAAGGAACACCAAGTTACTGATTTTGGGTGACAGTGAGCACAAGTTATTTTTTCCTAGTTTCAAAGTTTTTAGTTTCTTACAAAAATAGAGTTCATCTGGCACACTTTCCACTTTGTTACACGCTATGGAAAAATACTGCAAACTTTGGAGTACACCTATTTCTGGTGGAATGAATCGAATGTCATTATAAGACAAATCCAGGTATCTTAGTTTGTTGCATAGGAAGAGGTGAGAAGGAAGAACTTCTATTTTATTGTGACTAAAATATAATCGTTCCAAACTGCTCAGTTTTTTAATATGCTCAGGGATGTAGGTTATGCTATTGTACCACAACTTAAGAATGGTTAGTTTTCGCAAATGTTGAAAACTCAATATTTCTTCAATTGATTTGAGATTATTTTCTTTCAAATCCAATTCCTGGAGAGTAAGAAGGCTGAAGACAGCATGAGGTATGCGCTCCAAATCACAGTGAACCAGATCTAGCTCAGTTAAGTTTACCATTTTCTTCAAGTTGTTCAGCATCACTAATTTGGTGCCATCATTATGTATAGAAAGCTTTTGTAGGTGACTGGAAACATCGACAATGTGTTGAGGGACTTTTGATACGTTGCTTTTGATATACAGAATCTTTAGGCTTTTCAGCTCACGAAAAGACTCAAGTGTAATGTTTTTTGAAATATCGTGACTTAATGAGCCAATAAGGTACAACTCTTCCACATTTCTAAGCCCATACATCCAGAGGGGAAGTTCTCTGATGTCATCAAACTTAACTCTTAAGATCTTCAGGTTTTCTTTCAGGAATGCCAAAGCTGCAGTGTGGATTTTTACAGAGCACTGGTACAAAGAGAGCTCCTGCAGATTGTCAAGTTGAGCGATTGTGGCTGGTATCATTACATTATTAATGATTTCAAGCTTTAAAGATTGAAGTTCTGTAATTTCAAACACAGTGTCTGGAAGTCCAGACAGCATGAACAGCTGCATCTCCAGGCGATTGTTGGAATTTGTCTGTAGTCTCTGCCTCAGCTTTTCAGGGGTCCATTCATTGTTTAGATTCAATTGCTTCAACTTGTTTTCACTTACTTCGGACAGGAATACTGCAAACCGTTTGGAATATAAGGGATCATACTGATCAATCATGTGAAACATGAATGCAAAGTCATTTTTGACATCTGGAATATCATCAATTCCTGACTCTTGGCGAACATATTCAAAAGAATATTCTTTGAGAGATCGATAGAAGAGCCAGTATAGGGTATAAAGGCATGTTAAGCCATAGACACTAACAAAGCATAAATAGCAGAAGGAAAGTTTTGAAAACAAATGCGCCATGGTATGATTGCAGGAAAAATTCTTATATCCGGTCATATCTTGTATATCAACATTACAGTCCACAGTAAACTGAACCTCTGACACCAGTGCACTGTTGTATCCAATAATGATGAGAAATTTTATAACTTTAAGTATAGTTTGGCGAACATACATGGCATATAGTAAATCCCCTTCTTCAACGTGCAGTCTGAATTTTTTCACCTTCTCAAACAAAGCCTTTGCTTGCTCGCCCTCCTTCTTATCAAGAGCACCAGCTGTTGCCTTATCAACCACAAACTTCTCAGGTATTGACTTTAAGGACTGGGTTTTCACCAATGTGCCTTCAACCATAGATAAGTTTGCAGTGGCTTTGCTCAGATTGTTCTTCCTGTTGTCTTTTTCTTCTGGGTCCTCACCAGATACCTCAGATAAAGCTCTTGTTGTCCATGGAGAGTCAAAACATTTCCCCAGTATTGAAATGAAGTGCTCAATTTTTGAGCTCGATCCTGGGAATTTGAACCAGAAATTACTGCAAAGCATGAAAACCAGTGTATGGATAAGGACAAGATAGGGGAAATATTTTGCATACCAATGCAGGGCACGCTCATAGCACATTTGATTTATAAAGCTGTATTGCTGCAGATCGAGGTCGGTCTTCAGCCCCCTCATTTCCACAGTGGCAGGTGTGGTGGATGGCTTGATTTGTGGAAGCTGTGCAGCACTGGAAATGGCACTTGATGAATTGACAATAGGCGTATGGTTCTGTGCAGGGTGTACTCTTTTTGGAAGACAAATTATCTTGTCCTGCATAACCTGAAACAAATGCAAAATACAGATAAATGTTCCGATTTTTAATTGTGCCAGATTTAATTATTACCAGTGAAACAGAATCAATAAAAGTAGGAAATGAGAAGTATAGTAAACATTAGCTTTATTTACAATATTAAAAAATTAACACATTTCCTGTGGATCTTTATTTTTAGCAAGCTGAAACTCATAAACATTAAAAAAATAACTAATTATTAATGGGTTATGAGACAAATTGTAGACAGTGTGTGTTCTCTCCTTTACAAGGCATTGCAAATCATTTCAAATAATGGCTAGCTTTGTTACCTCTAAAACTTATCTTTGGGATAGTTGTTAAATAAGTCTAAGAAATATTGCTGACAGTAATATACTTATGGCATTCCCTGGTCCTTTACTGTTGGATAAGCCATGTACTGCCTTCAAAGTAAAACAATGCACGTATTTGCTGATTTTGGCAATGATTGCATAAGGCAGTGTTCCCAAACTTTTTTGACCTGTGGCCACCTCGACCAAATTGGCAGTTGGCCGCGGCTCCCCACCATTTTTTTACCGGTGCGATGAAAGTATTATAATCATATTTGTAACAAAATAAAAATATAGCAGTTGTTTAATAAAAGCTTTAATAATGGATTCAGCTAAATATGCTTTATCAAGTGGACCATGATTAGACAGATCAAAGCATTCCTGCCATCAACTTCTCTGAGTACGACACCATCCGAGCAGTACAGGCATTTTAGCTAAAAGCTCTAGCTAGCCATGAGTTGTGAGAAATACTCAGCATCATAATGTAAAAAAGGCAAACTACAAGCCCAAGCCCAAAAAAAAGAGCAGCTATATGTGTGCTTATTCGGTGCTTTAAGGAAGCTTGCATAGTTGCAGCTTCTGCTGCATCTGTTTTTGGTCAGTTAATGACACTTTAAATTATGAAAAAGCATGCTAAAGCGTCTTTTGCTGTTCAACATTTTTTTCACCCCTCTCCCTGTCTTTATGTCCTGCTTTCCTTCTCTCCCCCTTTGATTCTTTCGCACTTTGTTTTACCCCCGTGCATTCCTACTTCCACCTGCTGCTTGCCCTTGTTTTCTCAGACTGAAAGTCTTGGTGTCACTTTTAGTTTCCTATATTTCCCATCCCTCTGCTGCACTCCTCTTCACAGAAATAAACACATATGTTGCCCAGTCTGAGTTGAATTAACAGCCTCTACGATGCCCAGGTTGCAGCAGTTTGAGCTGAACTTGCATATCAGCCCTGCGATATCTCGTCCAAGGTCAGCACTAGGCCAGTAGTGTAAGAAACAGGGGCGGGTAGTACCAGTTCCAGAAAATATTTTATACTTATTTAATTTGGGAGGCCTCTTATGTTGTCAATAACATGGAGAAATATATGGAGGGAACAATGATGAACTGCTTTCACTGAGGCTGAAAGGGAAACAGGTTATTTCAGTTATTACATGCTTGCTGCCTGGCCTTGGCTGAAGGACAGACTGGGGTCAGGAAATACATCCTGGCTGCAATACGGCCTATTTCCAAAGCGAATTTGCCCACTGGAATTTCTGGTTTATAAATTCTGGTACAGCGTTCCTTCAAGTTCACACAAACAACGTGCGGAACAGCAGCCAGCATTTAAATACACGGGCTGTGTGAAGTTGTAGCAATATTTGAAATCTTCATCTTGACTCGAGTGAAAATGTCACAAGTCTGTGTTTTACCCCCTGCATAACTCTGGTTCCCCGGGAAGCTTTACTGCGCCATAAATTTCATTCATATGCTCCCGTTTGCTTAAGTTGTTCTGCGAGGAGCCTACGTGTTCATTAAGAGGCACTACTGTTTTCCGACGTGACTGTGGGCCACAAAACATTTATTTAACTTGTCCCTTTCAAACTCCACTTGGCAAATTAAACCCGTTAATGAGCGTGCAGTGATTCAGCCCTCTTACCTACTTGTAACTTGCGAAGAGGGTCGTTCGATGGCAGAATACGGCGGGCAGCAATAACGTTCACAGTCATGCTGTGCATGCGGAGGCTACGTCTGTGAAAGCACGGCATTGCGCTCCTGGGCCAAACTCCGGATTATGCAGGTGAGGTGGCATTTGTAACTCCCCCGTGAGTTTGGCTGCAGCTGGAATAAGGTTCACTTGCTGCATTCTGTTAGGTATCAAAAGACGCATAATATTTCATTGGCCCACATTCTCACAACATGATTATAAGCTTGCTCAGCACACGGCCACCGCTATCTTTCCACATCGTGCGTGGCGCCCCTGGCTACTCCTAACGGCGCACCGGGGTGCCACGGCGCACAGTTTGGGAACCACTGATGAATACCTCCTAATAACAGGTCCATTATCCTATGTTATGAATTGAGCTACGCCACAGAGGAACTGTAATCAGTGGCGGAACACAGGCCCCCACTCTGCTGGGGCCACCTCAGCACATAATTCAGGCCTCAGAGCTCTGAATTAAATCCTGAGGGGGGGGGGGGGCTCCATGTACCTTGCAGTGGAGCCCCCTCTACGTTCGTTACACCATAGACTGTAACAGCCTTGTGAGGTTCATTTGTACCAGGTCCTGGAGCTACAGGTGGAGACCAAACCTGACTCATTTGAGCTAGATGAGCCTCTGGTCCCTGGAGTTCAGTGATGAAACAAGAATGATATCATAGCAATCAATAAACAAATGCAGCTGTTCTGGAGTAGGGACATGTCTTCATGAGTGGAGCACAGCATGCACGGTGGAGCTGCAATCCAGGAAATCAGTGGTGGGGGGTTTTCAGCACCACAACCATGTCTGCCCTTATACATTTCCATCTGCTCGTGCAACTGCTGTGCCCTTGTGGTGTGACATGCCTCACTGTTGTCCAATTCTACAGACTTGTGGCAGTGTTAAAAGTTAGGCTGCAAACGTCAACATTATCGGCGCCATCTTGCTCTTTTTCGAGCCCATTCGTGCGCGTAAGCGGCAGCCATTTTAAGCACCATGGCCTCCCTGCCCTCGCTGATAGCCAGCGCGTCTCTCTCTCTCTCCAAACCTCGCAGGCATCCCCCGCACGCTGACAACCCCCTCCCGCTCTCACATGCCTTGGGTCATAAACCCCTCTTCAGCGCAGCTCTGCCTCGGAATCCCATCCTGTTCCCAGCGCGACACCTCCGTTCATCCCTTTCATGGTCCCAAGTCCTTTGATACAAACCCCCTTTTCCTGTGTGCCCGTTTGTCTCCCTTGTTCCCAGGCCGCCACCTGGCCCTGCGGATAGTTTATCACACCCCCATACAGTAGGAAGCTCCCCCCAATTAAAGGACCCTCGATTTGATCAAAGCCCCCACCCTATGAGATCCGATCAAACTCCACGGATTCCGTGAATCGGCGGAATGCCCAGTTGCGCGATAATCATCACCTGTTGTGACTGGGGCGGGGACTTCAACTGTAAATGTGTGGGAACGGGCTTGAAGCGGGGATTCCTAGGATGCCTTTCCGTACATCAAAGTACTGACAAGTATATGTTTCATGTAATAAAGCAATAAACCTGTGTATAAGAGGCCAGGCCTCAGAGATGCGGTTAGAGCACCTCGTGACGATACTTGCTGTCCGAATTGATGTGTTCTCCTCCGGAGAGAATAAAACCTCGTTTCCTGCCTTTCAGTCTCCAGCTCCTGCTTCTTCATTGATTAATATTTCGTGGGTAATAGAGGCGACACCGCCGGGCAACACAAAAGGGTTTTTGGTCACTGGTTGTCTAGTACCCTTTTACAAATTGGCGTCCCAAACGTGGGGCCCATCAGCGACTCGTGGATCCAGTGGGAGAGGTCCTGACAACAGAGTGAACGACTGCAACGGTCGGGAGGTACCCTGTCCGATAGACCCTCGTCTGACAGCCGATCATCCGAACTTCACTGGTTCCGAACAGACCTCTCTCGATTGATCTACGGTCCTGACTGGGAACCATCAGGAGTGCCGCGAGGATTACGAAGAAAAGAGGACGATCGGGCGCTGGATTCGGAAGACAAGAAACTGTCCATGCGGTCCGGGTAAGGTCGTGTAGACACGACGAATTAAGAAATTGTTTGATTGATTGAAAAAATACTAGTATTACTCTTTGTTAATTTATTTGGAGATTCGCTGTCTGCAAACGGAGAAACACAGGCTCTCCCTTTACAAACAGTGAAGGATAAGTAACGCATCCGTCGTGCCTATCTTTCTCCCCCACTGATCAATTGCCCCTCCCCATTAATTAACTGTTACGGATCATTTTTCTGGAGATTCTCTGTCTACAAACAGGAAAGAATAGGTTCCCTCTTTGCAGATAGTGAAAGGGTAGGTAACGCAGACCTTTGCGGGCCTACTTATTCTCCCCATTGACCATTTTATTGACCAAACATTGACTGCCCGATATTGGTTCATGAGGTATTCATTGCCTGCAAACAACGTAGAATAGAAATATTCTGTCTAGTCTTTGCACGCAGTGATAAGATAGGTAGTGCTGACTATTATCCCCATTGTGATCCGTCATGCCTGTCTTCTCCCCACTGATTGGTAGCCTGTTTAGCCCGGACCGCTTATTAGAGATGAACCATCCGGCTCCACTGGAAGGCACCCCTAATAAGGACATGTTCATGAAGCATGGATTGATCGCTATAGCCTATAGCAAGCTGTGGCATAAATATACGAAAAAGGATCGAGAAAGTCAGTGGCCACTGATAGGATCCTTCGATGAGGATAAAATAAACGTACTAGAAACAGCCCTTGGTAAAAACAAGACGACGCCCACTATGCATGATAGTTTCGGCATGTGGCGCAAAGAAACTGAACAACGTAAAAAGAGAACTGAGAGTAGGTTGGGAAAGGAGCTGCGGAAAGCAGCCCACCTAGCGGCTCAGAAACTAGAAGAAGAGATAAAAGAAAGAGAGGAAGCCAAACAGAAACTAGAAATCGAAACGTCAAGCCAGTGTCCGGTTAGAACGTCCTCCACGCTCTACCCTGAATTACCCTCGAAACAACGAGCCAACGATGACCTGCTGCTAGGTCCTCCGATCATCTACATGCCCCCTCCATATGCCCCTTCCCAACCCTTAGCAGAGCACCCACCACCCCCAGGTACAAGCGAGAGTAGCGCCACAGCTTCGGCCCCCATGGCCTCTGTGCCGACCGAACCCCTTGCATTAGATACTACGCAAACGACAACGTTAGGCGACCCCGAGGCCCGAAGGGTTGGTTCTGCAAGGACAAGCAGACTAAGCAAAGATGAGCGAGCAGGGGTTGACAAGATAGCAAGGACACTGGTAGAAAGGAGGGAAGATGAAGAATACATCACGGATGTGTTTAACTCTTATACAGGGAGTCACAGACGACACTTTACTGTACAACTGTCTTACCATGTCTTGAACGCATATGAGGACCGATATCGAGACAAAGGTCCCCAGAGCCTAACGACTCTGTACCGGAAGGTCGATATCGGGGATGAGGGTGAGTGTGATGTGACGGACCTCCTTACGCGTACGCTCGAGGTTTTCCGCCACCTCACTGAACGAAAACCGGCAACTGAACCCACGACATCCGTAGTGACCGAACCACAAACTGAACAATCTAATGCCATGATGCCGATACGAGAGGCTGCCCCTTACTGGGTTCCTCCACGAGGTGAAGGGACTCACGATGACGCAAACCACAAAGATGCAAAAGGAAGGGTAGTGTACAATTGGGTCTACCAACCATGGGACCGGCAGGAGATTCTGACATTCCGGAAATCTCTGCCTGACCTACGTAAAAATCCCACTGCCTTCTATACTGAGTTGGGTACAGCCCTAGGATCAACGATTATGACCCTGGCTGACATCGACTTGTTTTTCGGGTTATGTCTGCCAGCTGATGTGTGGAAGCAAATCCGGAAAGTCGACCACTTTGAGCTGTTTGGACATAACTGGTCACAACTCGATGGCATAGATAAACAACGAGAACCCGGACCAAAGCCTTTGAAAGCCATTTTAGACCTCCCGGATAAAATCGTACAGAAATTAAAAACCCTGATCCCAGAAAAGAAAGTGGACTGGTCGATAGTAACGGCCTGTCGCCAGAAACCTCAGGAGGATTTATCGGACTACTTCTCCCGGTTTGAAACGGTGTTCTCCGATTACAGCGGCCAGGACTTGACCACTGCAACCGGACACCATCTTTTTGTCCAGAATTACGTTAAGGGTCTGTCACCAGAGGTCTCCCAGAAACTGCAGGCCAGTGAGAGTATTTGGGCAGCTTCCAAACCTACGGCTATCCTCCAGATGGCCCAATATTATGAACATCAGAAAAATGAAAACGATAGAGCAACAGAGAGAAAGAAGAAGGACTTAAAAGAGAGGGTGATGATTGCTCAACTGCAAGGGGTGACTATAGGACGAGACCAATACCGGGGAAACTATCAGACGAACGTCCCTAAGACTGCACCTCCCAGGGACCGCACTTTGACTCCCCACAGTGGACGTACAGACATTAGAGAGGACCAGTGTGCTTTCTGTAAAGGAACGGGCCATTGGAAATCTCAGTGCCCAGTTCTTTTGGAAATAATCAGAAATAAAGACTCCAAGGACTTAGCCAGTGGACCGAGAAATAGGGGACAGCAGCGAGGGCCCCCAAATGACACGACTAACGATAGATCAGGCAGACCAAACACATTTGACCGACCCAGACAGAACCAATGCCAACAATCTGACTACGATGACGTTCACGACTTTGCATAGGACTGCCTAGGGCAAGGGAGGGATCCAGTCGAGCTCTATGTTGACCAGCAAGGCCCTTACGTCACTGCTAAGGTCCTGGGTACGAAGTCTCCATTCCTGGTAGACACTGGCACAACACGTAGTGCGTTATCTAAACGACTGATTCCAAGGGCACCCTTGTCTGGCTCACTAATAATGTCGACAGGTTTCGATGGAACGCCCTCCACTAACCCTTTGTCCGCCCCGATCCTCTTCGATTTGGAAAACAACACCACTGACACCACGTTTTTGCTTTCCTCCAATAGCCCTGACGCAATTATGGGACTTGACTTATTGAAACACACCCGAGCGACAATTAGATGTTCTCAAGACGGAGTTCGAGTTTTTCTTTACGACAACCCCGTTCTGCTTAGGCATTGCCCTCCCAGACACATGTTTTCCATCACTGACGCTGACACATGCCTGCTTGACACTCTGCCTCCGTATCTGTGGGCCAAAACGGATTCGGATGTAGGGCGCATGATGATTGACCCAGTGCACATTACTGTCCGACCAGATGCAACACTCCCAAAACTTCCACAATATCGGATATCGCCCGAGGGCGAGAAGGCATTGGTAAAGATTATTCAGTCACTGATAGACGCAGGAGTGGTAGAGGAAGTGGTTAGCAACGTTTGCAACAGCCCAATCTTGCCCATCATCAAGAAGCAGGGAGAGGGAGATGAGAAAGCATACCGCTTTATCATAGACCTTCGAGAGATCAACAAAGTGGTGGTACCCCAGTACCCCGTGGTCTCAGACATCACCACCATCCAATTGGAGGGACTCGAAAATGGGTGACGGTTGCCTCTGTTTCTGAGCCGATCCTACGCACTCGCGCTGCAGAGCCTCCCGTCCTCACTTTCGATCACTTTCGATCACCACCAGGTGGCGCTCCAGGACTTCCGATTCCGGGTTGCTGCGGGCGCGCTTACCGGCCGATTTTCGGCCGCTGCTGTGACCGCCATCGTCGCCGCAGTCGGTGCAGGAGTAGTGCTGGTTTCATTTGGGGCACAGCTGGAGCCCTGGCAGACTGTCGGATCCCTCGGGAGGCGGCAAGTTTTGGAGTTGTGAAAGGTGATTGCCGAGGGGCCGAGGGGCCGAGGGAGCGCAGCGCTGCACCTCCAGCGGCCATCTAGAGGCTGTGTGGGGCCCAGGTCAGCGTGAGGAGCCGCGTATAAGATGTGGTGACCCCAGGAGAGTGCCCAGAACAGTATCCAGGAAAGTAATTGGGTGCCTCCATCAAGAAGGGTCAACGTCTGGACCAGAACTGAGAGTGGAGCAGGGAGGAGCATATGATTTAATATAAAGCTGCGGCTGCTGTAAATTGGCAATATTATGGAACAACCAATAGGAGCCTAAGTGGGGAGGAGGAGGAAAGAGTGCTGGCTCATAGAAACAGAGGTAAGTGAAGTTAACATTGTACTTCCCCTTATAAATATACAGATATATAAATAATAATTATCCAGGGGAAGCTTATGCGGAGTGGGGGATTGCTGTACACCAAATAAGTGGTGAAAGCCCTAAGGTGAAGGAAACCCCTCCGTAACCTGCGGGAAACTGAGAAGAAGAACACAAAGTAAGAACACAGGAAAAACAATGGCCCTAGGGAAAACTAAACCACGCAGAGTGGTAAGAAATAGTAAAAAAACTGCAAATAAATCGGGAACAGTGGACGCGACCGGCTCACCCAAAGGTTTGGCTGACGTAAATAATGAGATGGTAAATAATGAGATGGTAACACCAATTGCTGGCAGAACAATATCCATCAGAGCAACCCCTTCCTCAAGCACAACCCCGCAGCCAGCGCCGGCATCTGCCAGGTCAACAGGCGCAAAAGGTGGGTCGGTGGTATCAAAAACCATCAAGGATTTTATTGGTAAACATTTCATGGGGAAAGAGAGAGCAGAAAAGGATACAATTGAAATTGAGACCACGCAATCTATCGAGGATCCGGCCGCATCAAGTACAGAGGCCTTGAATCAGACTGACTTTAATATAGCTGAGATACCAATGGAACCGCGTCTATCATCTTCCCCAAGGATGTTTCAGTCGATTTGCACCCAGGACTTAGGTGCAGATATGGTGAATGAAGAACGAGTAGTCGGTAGTGACTCCTTGGGAGAAGGGAACATTACTGGGGAGGCTCCCTGTCAAAAGGATCATGAGAGTCTAGGACCCCCAAAAACAGTTGGATTAGATGTATCCGGCATATCCTTATGTAGCCTGGAGGTGACGGGTTCTAACGGCCAATCCATGCTCGAAGTAATGCTAATGCTCCAGAAGACTCTGCAGGGCATTCCGGAGGTTACAGTACTAAATAATGATATTCTGAAAAGACATGGTGATCAATTTAAGGGCATAAATGGGGAATTAGCACAGATTAAAAACTTGATGCCCTCAATTGTAAGACCTGTAGAAACAAAGGAGGATAATAAAGCGGATAGGGGGGAAGAAGTGGAAGAGGTGACTAGCCCCCCAGAGAATGAACCAACAGAATATGTATCCTACCGCCCCATGCTTATAAAGAGGTATGGGGATGAGAGATATAGAAGGTCTAATATACCAAGGAGAAGGAAAGGGATTAAGGCCCGACCCAGCTGCTACCCAAAAAAGTACCAGGATCACAGGGGGGGGAAACTCCAATATATAAGTCAATAAATAAGATTGCAAGGCAAGGACCTAAAAAGTTAGATTTCGTAGAGAAAGGGGCAAATAGCAGCCGACATGAGGTACAAAGTAAGGGGATAATGAGGAGGGATATGGGAGAGAACAAAAAGGTTAATAGGAGAAATCCCCCAGGGGTGAAAAAGAGTGTAAGAGTAGAGCGGGAGAGGGAGATGTCCCCAAGTGCGGAGGGACCCCACCCAAGTAACTGGAAAGGGGTCAAAAAAGGGGGAGGAGAAGAAGCTAGTAGGCACCTAAGGGGAGTAACAATAGGAGGGAATCGCCAACATCAACAGACAGTATTACCCACTGACACTTGGATATTTGTAGAGTCAATAGGACAGGCGAAAGGGGGAAAAAGAACTAAGAAATTAAACCCCTTGAATCGCTCCCAGCTACTATCCTCATTTGGAAAGTGCCCCAGTCTAAGATATGTTAGCACTGAAGATCTAAAAGAAGTGGGGTTCACAGTAAACAGTAAGGGGGAGGAAATAACTAAGGGTTTACTCCACTCAGCCCTAATAAAGGATGCTATAGAAAAGGCAGAGTCGGAGATGCTAAGGGAAGGCATTAGAATACTAAAAAGGAAGGATGTATTCTCGGATAAGTTAGGGACTCCTTTCCTTAGAAATCACGCAGCTCTAGGGGACAGACAAATAAAAATGATCAATCTGGGGAGAGGTACCAACGACGCCCTAGAAATCACGATAAGATCCAATGACCAAAGGTGGGATATGGAAGAAGTACTTGCTGGGAACAGATACAGAGAGCTGGCATATATGAGTAGTGAGGAAGATGGTTTTATGAGTGAGATCGACTAGGTAGCAGGAGCGCCGCACAGCCTATCAATAATGACCTGGAACATAAATGGGTACAATAGAATAGCGATACAGGAAGATTTTAAAAATATCTTGAAGAAAAACGATATCGTTTGTCTCCAGGAAACTTGGCTGTGTGGCGAAATCCCAGCTACGGTAGGTTTCACTCATTATGTAAAAGCCGCTAAAAAGAACACGGTGGGTAGACCTTCAGGGGGTTTGATGACGCTGATTTCTACAAGGATTGCCAAGGACATTGAACCCCTGGAACTACAGTGTAACTGGGCACAGGGAAATAGAGTGCGAACAACAAACAACATGTTGGGGGGTGAAAGCCTATGCATTATAAATGTATATATTCAGAAAGGGAAAGTAAATGAATATAAGGCAGACTTGGAACACTTAAAAACTGACCTAGATGGGGTGTGTAACCGGTTTCCAAAGGATGTGCTCGTAATATTGGGAGACTTCAACCATAAATTGAATCCTAAATCAATGGATTCTTGGTTGAAGGACTTGTTGGATGCATATAAAATAGAGCAGGCACAATTCCCCAGCTGTGAAACCTCAAGTAAAGATGATAAGCAACTATTGGGGGTTATGGGATTTGTATGTACCAACGGTAGAAAGGAAGCAGACAGGTCTGCGAAGCGTACCTTTAAGGTAGGGCAACAAATGTGCCCCATAGACTATGTATTCATACAGGCCTGGCATTTCCACCTTATCAAACAGTTCGAAATTTTGGGGGTGGAGGGTAGTGACCACTATCCACTGCAGGTTGAACTTCAGGTAAATAGCCGCCCGCAAAGACAAAAAGTGTTATCAGTAGATGTAGAATATCCCAAGCGGTTAACAACACGAATCACCGAGGAATATATACAGAAACTAAGTGCATATCAGCTAACTGTGAATTTGGGTAACCTTGTACCAGAAGGAAGTATAGCCTGGTACGAGGGCATAATAAGGCAATTGGTGGAATGCCTCCGGATTAAGTTAAAGTGCAATAACCAAAAACCAGTAAATAATGCGACATTATACCCTAATAATAACAAACACTGGTTTGATGCCGAATGCCGGAAATTAAGGGCCGGAATTAGGAAACAAGAAAGACGACTCAGAGGTAACTATAGTGAGGAAGTGGTATCAGAACTTAAAAAAATGAAGCTAAAATATAAGTCAGTTATTAGAGATAAAAAAAGGTGTTTTAAGGACAAATGTTGGGATAATTTACTCGTGACAATTGAAGACAAAAATGTGAAAGGCTTTTGGAGGCTAATACAGGACTGTATGGGGAAAGCACAAGGGACCATGCAGTGCGCAGTACCAGAGGACAAGTGGCTGGCCTATCTAGAGGAAATTTACGGGAAATGGCCAATGAGGGAGGGAATAATGGTAAATGCCTGGCCAGGAATAAGTGAAGAATTAAAAACTCATTTTCTCCCAGATCAAATTAGAACCATAATATCTAGACTAAACCTAACACGGGCAGCCGGCCCTGACAACCTGCCAGCTGTCATAATAAAAACAAACATAGAATGGTGGGCAGAGTTCCTTTCAAATATGTTTTTATGGATCCTAAATTCAGGTGAATTCCCTGCAAACTGGAAAGGGGCTATTGTTAGGCCAATCCATAAAAAAGGTGATGTAAACACCCCTAAAAATTACCGCTTAATAAACCTCTTGGATATAGGCGAAAAGGTCTTTTCTAAGGTAATCCTAGGGATTCTAAAGGAGTGGGTGGAAGACAAACAGATAATACCCCCAGAGCAGGGGGGGTTCAAAGAAGGCCACTCAACGATTGACCATTGCTTTGCTCTGTGGTCCATCGCACGGAAGTCAATTGATCAGAGGAGTAATCTATTCTGCTGTTTCGTTGACTTCCGTGCAGCCTTTGATCTTGTGGACAGGGATCAGCTGTGGTCAACACTAATAGGGTATGAATTACAGGATGACCTGCTGGCCCTTGTCCAAGCATTACATACAGAAAATTGGGCACAGATAATATTGGACACGGATGGAGGACTGACCAGGAGAATCCCTATTGGAAATGGCCTAAGACAGGGGTGCGTTCTAGCCCCCCTGCTGTTCGCCCTGTTTTTAGCTGACTTACCCCAAGTACTAAGAGATGTCAGAGGGGCGAACCCGAAGTTGGGAGGAAGGCACATATCGTGCCTCCTTTATGCCGATGACCTAGTAATAATGGATCAAACGGAGATAGGCCTCCAGAGAAAACTCAATAGGTTTAAAGATTACTGTACGAGTAAAAAACTAGTGGTAAATATGGATAAAACCAAAATAGTATGTTTTGGGAGAAGGAAAGTGAAGTTCTCGTGGTATCTTGGCACAACCTTGCTTGAGAGGGTGACCAACTATAGATATTTGGGAATGTGGTTCTCAGGTAACCTGAAATGGCATACACACCTGCAAGCATTAAAAATAAGGGCACTGGCATCGGTCAAAGGCCTAAAAAGCTTTAATAACACCTATGGTGAAAGGTCAGATAGACCGGTCTTAAAAGCTTATCAAGCAATGGTTCCCCCACAATTTCTGTATGGAGCCGAGGTTATTTATCTCAGTGGTAAGACCTCCTGGGATAGTGAAGAGGGAAATATATTAAAAAGCTTATTCGCTCTGCCAAAATCCTCTATGGTGCAGGCAGCACGACTGGAGCTGGGAATAACCTCCTGGGCTATTACAGTTTGTATGAGCCTTGTACGCTTCTGGCAGCGGTTGGGAGTAGGGGAAATTGCTAAAATCTCCCAATGGGCTAAGGAGGAAATTATCAATAGTGAGCTCCCCTGGGCAAGAGAGGTAAGAGCCTCAATAAGCAAGGCTTATGGGGTGCTAGATTTGAAGGTATGTTTGCCGCAAGACCCCATAATATTTGGGAAAAAAGAATTAAAGACTCAGGGGGTCAATATGTCCCGTAGTTATGACCGGGAATACCTTGCTCAAAAGACCTCGGTAGCACACATGAAAGTGGCTTGGGAGAGCAGTCAACACTTCCCTTACGTGGACCGGTTACCTAGTCATAGTCTGAGGCGAGAAGTCCTGAAAATGCGAATTGGCATAAACCCATGCTATGCAAATAACGGGGTTCGAAATTTAATGATAGGAAGTAATGGGAAATGCACTTGCACTTTAGGAACCTCCTGTGATATGTTACATATTTTATTAGATTGTACGAGATTTTTAGACTTTCGAAAGGAGTTTTTATGTCCGATTTTAAAAAAATATAAGATTACGCACAGAATGCAAGCTGCCACTCTTTTGGTGGAAATGGAGACTTTAGATATAGCCTGCGCGTTGGGGAAATATATGAACAAAGTTAGGTGGTTCCTCAAATGCGCAGAAGAACATGTATAGTGTAGCCCTTATCCCTGAATAAAGGTAGAGACACTAAGGGACAATAGTAGTAAAAACTGCATTCTGACGAAGGTATATATAGGAAATTTTAGCGATTTTAACAAATAAATGTTATAATACTCCGTTTTAAAAGGAACAAGAGAAGTTAATTTTCAAGTATCTTGAGGTGTAATTGTGGTTTTAATATTATCTTGTTATGCTGCTGCTCTTTTTCCTGCTGAATATTACCATGTTTTGCTGTTGTCCTTTCTCTTATCACGGAATGTGGAATGTACTTTTAAGGTTTTAACAAATCAAATAAAGTTTTGTTTGACTGACTGACTGACTTTGATTCCCTCTACTGCCACCACCTTCACTGTCATTGACCTCAAAAACGCATTCTTTTCCATCCCCATCCACCTAGACAGCCGGTATCTCTTCGGCTTCACCCTAAAAGCCCGCTCATATAGGTTCTGCCGAGCACCCCAGGGCTACAGAGAAAGCCCTAGCATCTACAGCCAGGCCCTCAAGAGACAACTGGATCAAGTCCAGTTACCCGATGGAGTGGTGTTAGTGCAATATGTTGATGACATCCTTTTGGCAGCCGACACCACTCCATTAGCTGTCACAGCCACCATTCAACTCCTGCACTTCCTTGCAGAAAATGGCCACAAGGTCTCCAAGAAGAAGTTGCAATTCTGCCAACCCCAGGTCACTTACCTAGGCCACCTTTTGTCCAAAGACGGAAGGAAACTCACTCCCGACCGGATCCAAACCATTCTCGAGACTCTTATCCCTAAGACTCATAAACAGGTTTGCTCCCTACTAGGCCTCACTTCCTTCTGCCGACAGTGGTTACCCAACTTTAGCCTCATAGTAAAACCACTGCTTTCACTGCAAGCTAAAGACGTCCCTTTCCCACTCCCTTGGACCCCTGAGTGTCAGACCTCCTTCACGCAACTACGAGATGCCCTTTGTTCGGCCCCTGTGTTAGGTACCCCCGATTACACGAAGCCCTTCTCCCTTTACACTCACGAAAGGGAGGGGTGCGCTTTATCTGTCCTGACCCAGTCCATCGGCCCAAAGCAACGACCGTGCGCTTACTTCTCTGCCACTCTTGACCCTGTAGCCAGAGCCTTGCCTGCCTGCCTTCGAGCTGTAGCTGCTGCTGCGATCTCTATCCGACAGAGTGAGGGGATCGTGCTCTCGAATTCCCTCACGGTACTGGTACCCCATGCAGTTGACACCCTCCTAAACCAAACCAAGACGCAACACCTGACGAGTGCACGACTGACTGCATACGAACTGACTTTGCTCGCACCCCATATCACCCTGAAAAGATGCACCACACTGAACCCGGCAACTCTGCTACCCTTACCAGAAAACGATCCCAATGTGCACCCTGTACACGACTGCGTGACCCTTACGGACGAACAGACTAGAAGTAGGGTTGACCTCAGAGACACGGCTTTTCCTGACCCTGACGGAGAGCTGTGGGTGGACGGTTCTTGCATCAAACTCCCCGATGGCACCACTTCAGCTGCCTATGCAGTCACCACGGCTCGAACTGTAGTCGAGACAGCCCGCATCACGCAACGATCTGCCCAGGCAGCGGAACTGATTGCCCTGACACGAGCCTGCATTCTAGCAGCAGGAACCACAGCGAACATTTACACCGACAGCCAGTATGCCTTCGGGGTGGTTCACTATTTTGGACTCCTTTGGAGGGAGAGGGGATTCTTGACCTCACACGGCACCCCCATTTTGCACGGGGATCTAGTCTCCGCCTTGATCGAAGCCGTCCTTCTCCCCAAAAGGCTTGCAGTCATCAAATGCCAGGCACACAAAAAGGTGACAGACATTATAGGACAGGGAAATGCACTAGCTGACATCACTGCCCGAACGACAGCTGAAAGTAGGACGACCACACATATGTACGTGACCAGGTCACAAGCAGAAAAATGGACTGACGCTAGGGACACTATTAGAGACATTCAAATGGCTAGCACACAACACGAACTCACTGAATGGACACAGGTGGGATTAAAAGATGACGAAGGCTGCTGGCGGACAAAAGACACAAACAAATGGTTGCTGCCTGACTCGTACCTGATTCCCATACTGACTATGGCACACTCCCCTGCCCACATAGGGTCAGCCCCCATGATTGAACTTGTCTCCAGAGTTTGGCACAATGATAAAATCACAGACTCTGCCAAACGTCTGGTCCAGCAATGCTTGATATGCCTGCAACACAACCCCGGGAAAGGAACTGTAGTACCCCGGGGAGGGTTTGGGGTCCCAAATCACCCGTTTGAAGTCCTGCAGATGGACTACATCCAACTAGACAGATGTCAAGGCCTGAAATACATACTTGTTGTGGTATGCGCGTTTAGCAAATGGGTGGAAGCATACCCAACCCGTGACAACACTGCTATGGCCACTGCAAAAGTACTGTTAAAAGAATTTTTCCCCCGTTACGGCCTTTGTGGAATTTTGTGGAGCGACAATGGCCCCCACTTCGTAGCTGAAGTTATCCAACTAATCTTGAAGGGGTTGGGGGTAAAACAAAAGTTCCACGCAGTCTTCCACCCCCAATCTGCTGGACTAGTTGAACGACATAATGCCACACTGAAACTTAAATTGGCAAAAATAGTGGCTACCACAGGATTGAAATGGCCAGACGCACTCCCACTGGCATTGCTCTCAATGTGTTCCACCCCTACCAAACACCACTTGACACCATACGAGGTTGTATTCGGCCGGCCCATGAATGTCTGGTCTGCACCGAAACCAACTTCCATTCATGACGTCCCGGACGTCCTAATGTCTGATTACTTATGCCAGTTGACTAAAACACTGTCTGTTATCCATCAACAGGTGCTGCATGCCATCCCTGACACTTCCAGGGGTCCCGGACACACCATTCAACCTGGGGAGTTCGTTCTGATCCGGAACTTCCAGCGTGCCAAGAGTCTGGAACCCCGGTGGACGGGCCCCTGGCAAGTACTCATCACCACCCGAACAGCACTTCGAGTGGAGGGAAAACGCAACTGGGTGCATGCGCACCACTGTAAGAAGATCTCCTCGACCCTGGCCACGACAGAAAACATCGACAACCAAGAAGAGCTCCTGAACAAGGACCGACCGTCACTAACCTGCTATCCTGATACCGAAGCCCTTGAACTTTCAAAATTCTCTGATCCCACTGTGCCATCCAGAGAAGGGTATTTCCTGCGCCGAAAGGAGGGAGCTTCGGCTAAGTAGGCCACGGACTAAGTTAAATCTCAGAATGGTGACCTAAACACAACCAAAGGTTACCGGGAGAGAAGCTAAACGAAGTCTGTGGTTCTGCCCATCACCGAGCACCTTGAAGATGATGGAAGCGCCAGATAAGAAGATGATGGAAGCGCCAAATAAGAAGATGATGGAAGCAACAGGAAATACCCACTACAGAAACCCAAGAGCAGACAGACTCCACAGCTCAAAGACGATTGCGCTCTTCATCACAATCCTTTTCTGCTTTCTCCTCATGACCACACTCTGGATTGTGGAAGAAAATGCACCTGCTCACGAAACATTCCTGACCACTGCTCAGCCTACCACCATGAAGGAACATTATCTGATTTCGCTCTCTCCTCAACTCAGAGAGAGGCGAAAGGAGTTTTGGAATAACTCTTTCGTACAGCTACTTCATCAGCACAACCTCGCCACCAATGCCACTAACTGTTGGATCTGTGGGTTGCTACCCCACGCCACTGGAAACTCGATACCATTCATCCCTTCACCTTTCTCAGTTCACGGCTCCTGCCTTGCTTGGTTGATCCTTCTGCAAGAAAGCTTTAAGGACAATGCCACCTCCAGCAAAACCGTAACGCATTTCTACCACGGGGTCTGGCGAAACAAAACAAAGACACACTTCTGCCCGCAGACCTCCAACGACTCAATCCACATGGACATTCCTGCTAAAGAGCGAATTGAAATGCAGGTGTTCAACAATCCAACCAGACCCACCTTCTCCTACCTACGGAAACGAACGGCTGCCACCCTGACTGTGGCCCTATCAGTCATCAACGTCACAGGCCACATGTGCATAGAAGGGCTTGGGACACAGCTGGTAGGCTACAGTGCTTGCCGTTTTACCAGAACTTTGGACTCCACCGATCCACCTTCCTTTGTGTCATCCCCAAACATGTATTTCGTCTGCGGCACGAAGGCTTACACCTGGCTCCCCAAAGGCTGGGGGGGCACTTGTTTTATTTCCTTCGTCCTTCCACCAACTTATGTGGCTCCAGCAAATCATCATAGACAAAAACGAGCCAAGGACATTGAACAAGCCGACTCAACAGGAGCACAGTTCCTCGATGCTATGAAGGGACTTGTTCCCCTCTGGGGTCCGATGGCAAACAGCCGTGCCATCCGACATCTGACTCAGGCAGTTGAAACCACAATGAACATCACAGCTGGTATCCTTGCCAACAACACCGCCGAACTCCAAGCGGTCCGCCTGGTGGCCCTCCAGAACCGTCTTGTCCTAGATGTGGTTCTTGCGGACCGTGGTGGAGCATGCCGCATCATTGGGTCTAGCTGCTGTACATACATACCGGACAACTCACCCTCAGTGTACAAAGCCATCGAACATCTTCACAGACTCTCTTCAGAAGTTCACCAGGAACAAGAAGAATGGTCGCTTGGTGGTTGGTTCTGGAACACCGTTAAGAACTGGGGCTGGAGACTGTTCACCATCATCCTGATTCCTGTAATTGTAATATGCGGTCTATGCTTAGGAATTCAATGTCTACCACCTCTGTGTTCATTATGTACAAATTGTATTTGCCCTAAGACTGTGGACTTTGGAAACGAACGCATGAGAGCATTATATGATGCTGAGGTTAGAAATTTGATGAAAATTGACATTGAGTAGGCAAGTTGGCTAGATATGTTGAAAAGGGAGGACTGTTAAAAGTTAGGCTGCAAACGTCAACATTATCGATGCCATCTTGCTCTTTTTCGAGCCCATTCGTGCGCGTAAGCGGCAGCCATTTTAAGCACCATGGCCTCCCTGCCCTCGCTGATAGCCAGCGCGTCTCTCTCTCTCCAAACCTCGCAGGCATCCCCCGCACGCTGACAACCCCCTCCCGCTCTCACATGCTTTGGGTCATAAACCCCTCTTCAGCGCAGCTCTGCCTCGGAATCCCATCCTGTTCCCAGCGCGACACCTCCCTTCATCCCTTTCATGGTCCCAAGTCCTTTGATACAAACCCCCTTTTCCTGTGTGCCCGTTTGTCTCCCTTGTTCCCAGGCCGCCACCTGGCCCTGCGGATACTGTTTATCACACCCCCGAACAGTAGGAAGCTACCCCCAATTAAAGGACCCTCGATTTGATCAAAGCCCCCACCCTATGAGATCCGATCAAACTCCACGCATTCCGTGGATTGGCGGAATGCCCAGCTGCGCGATAATCATCACCTGTTGTGACTGGGGCGGGGACTTCAACTGTGAATGTGTGGGAACGGGCTTGAAGCGGGGATTCCTAGGATGCCTTTCCGTACATCAAAGTACTGACAAGTATATGTTTCATGTAATAAAGCAATAAACCTGAGTATAAGAGGCCAGGCCTCAGAGATGCGGTTGGAGCACCTCGTGACGATACTTGCTGTCCGAATTGATTAATATTTCGTGGGTAATAGAGGCGACACCGCCGGGCAACACAAAAGGGTTTTTGGTCACTGGTTGTCTAGTACCCTTTTACAGCAGAAAGTTACACAGTAATAAAACCATTTGTGTGTGCCAGGTATCATTATCTGGATAGCAGTCAGATGGCAGAAATTGAGTTATTTAGGGCCATACACATATGTTTACATCCATAATGGGTTTATGAATCTGGCCCTCTATGAGCTTCAGATGGCACTGAGAGTTTATAGGGCAAAGAAGAAGTGTTCTACAAACCTGGAGTCCTTATATTGCTAAAACAACGGTTGGGCCCTAGAGTGCTGAACTGGAGAGGCAGTGCTTGTTAGGTTGACAAACAGGTTGACATGACGGGCCTCTAATGGAGTGTGGGTGTTGGTTGTCAGGCTCCTAATGGCATAGATTTATAAGATTCTAATGGTATGGGGCTGTGGCTGAATGCATAATATTTACTTGGATCATCCAGGACAACAACAGGGTGGCCACAAAGCAAAAAACGTGACTGTATATTTGAGATGGGGTAGGCAAGCAATGTTGCAGAAAAAAATTGAACTATGGAGGAACATGGTAAGTTGCTCAGGAACTTAAACTATGTATCCTTCTCTTCTTAGACGAGAGGGATTCAATTGTAGCAGTGTTTGGTTTCCTAATGCACACAGTTAAATGTTTTACATGTACCAATCGGAGATACACTGCAGTGGCTGGTACAATACCATGTAGGTCCATAGAATGACAAAGCTTTGTACCTAAAATTGATACATTTACACACCTCAGGATTCGTAATACAGGTCACTTCAGCTTTATCCAACATAACACCATAGATGGTTCGCGGACTATTAGAAAGAGTGTTAGGGGGAGTATCTCCAAAAAATTATAGAACTTGTGCACCAGCTGTCTTTGATGGTATCATGCTGGACAACCACAGCTAGGAAAGAGGATACTTATGTGATTCCACTCAACATGACTCCTTTGGTAGGACAGATTTTGTAATTATGAGGATGGACTGTTTTTGTGCAATTATAAATTCAAAATTTCTTGTTAAGTCCTTGTCTGATCATTTCCATTTGCTGGTAGTGAAGAAGCGGAGAGATGATACTACTCGAATACTGGCATGACAACTTGAGAATGAATCTGGCACTCGAAGAGTATGCATTTGAAAATGCTATCTGGAAGGCGCTCATCTTCTTTTTAATACAAAATGAAGGGTCAGTGACTAGCAATGCCATACTGTAGTAAGCAGTACAGCTTGTCATAAGAGGAAGTGTTTATAAACATCATGTTGAACGAAAAAGATGAGGATCTAGAGCTGGAGATGGGTAAACTAGGTAAGACCACAGTGTCACATACAAAGCTGACTAATACAGTGGTAGACATCAAGGTAATTTGGCATTAAGTATGCAGTTAGGAAATATAACTTTAGCACATATGGCATGAAGTAACATGTTGAAGGTGTTAAGGCCAGTTGCAATCTAGTCTGATTCGTGAACAGGGAGTAGCAGCCCAAATTTACCCCAACAGTAAAAATGCAGCACTTAAGTATTGCATACACACCAGGATATCAAAATATGTGTTAAAAGGATTTTACAGAAAATCTTTAGTCAGCACGCTGGTGTCACCCCAGAACAAATGCAGGATTTCATGATGAGTCAGGGACTCAATGCATTATGGAAACATATTTAGAAGCTCTTGGAGCCCCCTTGCATTGTCTGAGACATGTGGAGGACACTCATTCTGCTACTTCGCTTCAAAATCCTGGAACAGCCTACCCCACCATCTATGAACCTCACCCTCTCTTCAAGAGGCCAGAAGGGGACTCAAGACCTGGCAATTAAATTGAAGCCACCCAAGCACTTTGAATCCCAGTGCCTGCATACCCTAACAAGTGATTAGCTGCACTTTACAAATCTCACTAGATAGATCGATTGCTGTGGGATTTTGCTATTATCAGCATGGTTAATACACCAGAAGGATATGGATTAACACCCGAAAGCTATAGAGCTTTTACAGTTTTATTAGCTACTAGACTGTTGGCAATGTATGTGAGCAACTGTCTTAATGGGGCGTACCTTGATGATTCAGAGAAAATATTATTGCTGATACTTAAAACAGTAATGGATTAGAAGAACTGTGGGTCATGCAGGATGCTTGCTAAGATCAATGTAGACAATAAGATTAATAAGATTCTTGGTAAAGTACTGGCAAGTGGACTGGCAGGAGTGGGGAGTTTGGTAGTGCAAGCAGATTAAACCAATGTCATCTTGGGAAGATACACAACACATAATATTTATAGATTGTTTATGTGGTAGGAGCAAATAAAATGTTCAACAAAGTAAATGGCCAGTTTAGATGCTCATAAGTTGTTCAGTACTACAGCTTGACATTATATGATTGAAACCTTCAGGCAGTTTGGCTTAGAGGCATTATTTAAAGGTGAGTTTTCTTGCTTTATACGAGTCATCCGGTCAAAATTAACACTAATAAGTTTGAATTTTGGTAGAAGGCAGGTGTGGTTGAGAATCACCTATTATCATTCCCCTTGCAGTATGTCCTATTGCTTATCTTCTCAGTAATAGGCTTGAAGGAAAGGAATTACAGCAGAGAATCTGTCCCATTTAGTCTCTCAGTATGTGGGCAATATTTTTCTATATATTTCTGATCACAGGATTACATTTCCAGAACTTATGGAGTAATAAGAAAGAAGAATTTGTTCCAATAGTAGCTTGAAGGACAGTGTATTGGCATACTGGAGATCTGCAGATAACCGTGGTGGTCAGGCCTATCTGATATATTGGGCATACAGATTAATATAGATAACTTTTAAGCATTTGAGCATAATGTGGAAGACAATGGACTGTTTGCTGAGGTTCCTCTTGAAACTGATGGACAGAAATTTCTATAGCAAAAGCTAAAATGACTTTGGCGCCATGAGCTTTATACATCTTTCAACGCATGCCCAAGAAACTGCTGAATTCTTTCTTTCATAGAATTTATGTTCTGCTTCTGAAGCTGTTTTAGGAAGGAAAAATCAGTACAGACTGGTGTCTTCATGTTAAACCTTCCCCAACAATTGGTGTGCATGGAGTTTTCGACTTTGAATTATATTATGTAACTTCAGAATTACAATAGGATGTTTCTTGGTTTAGTCTGATGTCATGTGGAGGTATTAGGCCCAGTTAAGAAATCGCCATTTTTGATTCCCACAACCTTAAGTAGCCTTCTCTACCTAAGCACAACATCTGACGCACATCAATTTGCGTGCACATATAGGATGACCTTCTTCAAACTCAGTTTGCTTACAACACCATTTTGTAGGCAATCTATCAAGACACCTCGAACAATCTGTACAAGGGCTAAGTTCAGCATGCAAGATGTGTTATTTGTTTTCGACTGTTCCACAACAGAACTATCATAATAGAATAAGAAATAGCGGCCTGATTGGGCTTCAGCATGGCAACATGGAGGATGTTATTCTATATATGACATCAAGCCTTTGTTTATTCAGAGGAGCATTTCGCTGACATTGAGAGGTCAGTCCATGCCGGAATTCCAACTCAGCTGATTCCTGTTACCTCATGTTAGCAATGCTGCCCAACTCTACACCAAGACAGGCAGTAAGCTGACTTTTATCCACAGGTAATGGGAGTTAGACCACCCGATAGAGATTTTGCAGATACATTCACCTTAGACACATTAGGGCAGAATGTGCTAAGCAAGAGTACACTATATTACAGTACTTGTATGCAAGCACAGAGTTTTCTGTAATTATCAAAATGGTTGAATTGTACATCCTTGTGAACATTTTCGTAATTCTATTCACAATATTCGGTTTCCTTCTATTAATCATTGCAGCACACATATTTTATTCAAGATCCACAATGCTTTAATATTGAGTCTGCATGCTGTGTATTTCTTGTGTATCTCTTTGGGTAGGCATAAGTGGCTAAGCGTATGGGTTCTAGATCTGTTACCACAATTTCCTTGGGGAGTCAGAGTTGTCATGTTCTGAGGTTGCCCTTACATTTGGTACCCTGTCAGCTTAGGGGTGCAGAAGGTGCCCTGTGAGCTAGCAACATATCCTGAGGGGTACTCAGAATCAGACGTGCACCAGTCCAATATTTATGTTGTCCAACAAACGCAGTTTTACTTGAGAAAACACTGATTTTATCAGATAACGAGATTGATTATTTCACTAGTTATTCCCGTCTCAGGTTAGACTACAGAAAAAGAATGTACATGTCAAAGTTTATGGTAAGGTTGAATTGTGTCTTTTTGATGTGGCCCATTCTAAAAAAAATTATGTGCGTATTCAACATAAGGAGGGATGCACATCGAGGTATCTCTGCAGTCATGGTAGATTTATGGGCATTGCCCAGTATAGTAAGTAGGGGTGGAGTTTTGTTTTAGCATATGTGGGGTGTGCGGTAGTTGTATGGAGGCTTAGCTTTGGATTTCCCAAGGAGCCAGAAGCACATACTATAAACAGCATGCTGATGGAGCTGGTAAATGGTGGTAGATGTTTAACTGAAGTATACCAAAATTGCTCTTTTCAGGTACCCTGAGTGGTAGTCAGAACCCAAGAGATGTTGAAATGACGGATCAATACTCCTTTGGCAGATTTGGAACAGTTCAAAGGTTGTGTAACAATTAAAACTGTGTCTGGTAATGACAGATTTAATTAAACATGCTGATTTAACATTTTACTTCAAGCCTTTACAACACCACAGTAGTTACATACGTTTAAAACACAAGTTGGAGATAACTGCTTGAGTTGTTCTTCATCTCAAGCATCTTCCATTCTGATGAAATGCTCAGCTGTGGAGCTGTTTTGGAGAATGCAGCAGTTGGATATCTTACAGGATGATGTACAATGCTCTCAATCTTTTTTTTAACATGCATCACACAAATTAAGAAGGAAAGTAAACCTTCATCTAAATTTGTAGCTCGAAACAGTGCTTATTGTGTGACAGATACACTAATGTAGAAGCTACTGTTAGCTCCCGTGTAAATATACTAGATGGATATTTACAATAATAGTCTACAGCATTTCCAGAGAGAGTTGAGAGATGAAGGTACCAGTCCCAGGGCTTGTCAGGGGATTAACGGCGACCAAAGATATGGGCAGTTTGATTTAAGAGTGATTGGCTAAAAGTGTCACAGCCCCATGCTTTAACAGTCCTCTATGTGAAGTGCCCTGACAATCAACCAACATTACACTCGAAAGGATGTATTTCTCTTTAAAGTCTGGATCTCGAATACTGCGACCATAGGACTTCTCCTATAAATCAAGATACCGGTGGATATTTTAGGTTGCAAACTCCCACTGGGAAACATCTGAGTTTTGTTCCGAATATTAGATTTTTGTAATAGAAAAATAAAGTAGTCTAGTTCATGTGGTAAGTAAGATGGAGCTATGGAATGGGTTTGTCTTTGTATACACTTTACAGGAATGTTCCATAGGGTTATGTGGACATGACCAGCAACCTGCTCAGACTCTATAGGTGTGGATTGGTTAGTCAGGCTTTACCAGAAACATCTGGAAGCTCTGTCAAAGCTCCTGTAAAATGTTTATTTGGCGTCATTTGAGAGTTGATGTGCAAGACATTGCAGTATACATCGTATTTCCATTTTCCTTCATACTGGACTTTTCCCTTTTGAGGACTAGCTAAGAACAGGTTGCTGTTTCCCAAATCTCATGTCAGTACAATAGGCAGAAAGGGGGTTTATATCAGTCCCCTTCAGCCATTTTCTTTAGTTCAGTGTTTTTCACAGAGGTACTGCACAGTTTTACAATTTCTTATGGGATGCAGTTAGAGGCCCACAGATCAGGTCTTCAAGAACAAGTTATGGGCAGTGTCGACGACAGACAACAGCCCACGGCTACAAGCAAAACACAACAGCATAAAAAAGAATTACAAAGGCACCTCAAGTTCACTATAAATCATTGTGCTTACACTCAAGTTAGATGGATGTCCTAATTCCACTTCATTTCCTGTGAGATGTAAAGCCTGTCTCTGTATGTTATGTTATGCAGATTTGTAGAGCACACTGGGAGGGTATCCTGGCACTGAGCAGGTGTGTGACACCTAGGACCTAGTGGGACGTTTGGAAAATAGAGGTATTCAGCTTGTCGAAGAATTCAAGAAGTGAGAAGGAGGCCCTTAGGTGTAGCACAGGCCGTTCCTAGCTTTAGGAGCAATGTAGGATAAGGCCTGACTGCCAGATTTGGTTTTGCATATGAGTGTGATTTGGCAAGCAGGGGTTCAGACGAGCGGAAGTGCCTAAAAGGTTTGTGAAAGTAGATGCGATTGCTGAGCCCGTCTTACGTAGTGTAGTTGAGGAATTTGAATTGTGCTTGTTTGTGAGTGGAGAGCTAGTGGAGCCCCTTCAGGTATGGTGTGATCTGAATGTGGTGTGAGAAGTTGAGAGTGAATCTGGAGCTGAGTTCAGAATGGTCTGCAGCTCTCTGGTGAGTTTTTTGTTGGTCCTGGCATATAGGGTATTGTTTGTAACCAGGGCGTGTGTGATGGTTTTCAGGGGGTTGATTGGGAGCCATTTTGAAATCATTCTCAGCATCTTCAGGGTATGGAAGTACGAGGCGGTGAAGGCACTCACTTGGCAGACAAGTTGAGTTTTCTGTTGAAGATGATCCCAAGGTTCTAAGCGTGGGTAGTGGTGGTGGGCAATGTTCCCTCTAATTTTTTCCCACTGTGTGCTGCAGTATAAGGTCTATGTGTGCTGCAGCCAGGGTACATGCACCACGAAACTAACCATTCATGCGATTGCAACACAAAACTACGAAAATCAGTGGCATGTGCCGTGACATTGCCTGAATAACTTAAGTACATACAGACAGAAAAGTCATGTTACAAATAATTACAGTTTTTTTAAAATATAATGTCCTGTTTAGGTATTACTTTAAGGCCTTTGCGAACTACTAAAACATAATCAAATGACTGGTATTTTTTATCTTGAAAGGGTGACAATCCAACCTTTCAGTAGGAAAGGATAAAATAATAAAAAATACCAGTTACAATGGAAGGGGACAGTTAACACATCGGTTTCTCATCTTCTGGGGTAAACATACATGCCTTTTGTTTGCAAAGACCCAGACAATAGTTCCATAGGACTGCATATAAAATTGTCTCAAACCATTTAGAACATTAGTTTGATGTCTTTGTTTACTTCAATTATAAATCAATTATTCTTAACGTGGCCCTACAACAATATGAAGAAATATAAGGGAAAAGCACATTGAATAAATGTGTTACAGAGCTGTTTTAAAGACCCCTGAGTAATATTTGAAGAAAACAATGGCAGAAAATTCATATTAAAACATATGTTACATTTGCCTCCTATCCAAGAGAACAATACCAGTCATTGGTATGCAAAGGCCCGTAACATCTCTGCAAGCCTTTGTAACATGAACATTCAGCCAGGGATCACTAACGCAGCCTTAGAAAATACATATTAAGAAATATTAATAGAAAATTCATTTAAATATATTCTAGAACTGCGTAAATGAACTCCGACTAATGACTAAAGTAAACAAAGACACAAAAGTAATGGCAAAAAAGATGACACCTTTGTTACAAAATCAAAGACCCCCAGTAAACGAAACAAAGCTAGTGCTGGAAAGATAAGAGGTGATTGGCAATTTTTGATTGTCTCTGTATAATAGACTCCCTTTGACTGCTGCCCGGCAACCTGGATAATAACAGAGGAAGCAACATATATAGGAACCACCTGTACTGAAATCCGTGACCCTTCTGAAACTCAGAGGCCTGGAATAACACTTCTCTCCTGCAATGTCCAGGCGCTCTCTTTGGTAATCTGCTCCTCTGCACGGGATGCCAATGCATGAGCTGCTCTGCTGCTGAGAATGACAGTTTTTTTTCACTTTCCTTACGTTTTTAAATGCAGCTCTGATGATCGGTTTTATACTGTGGCCGATACAGGCAGTGGCATAAGAGTGACGTGCGCACTGGGGAAAGATCATGTGCGTGCGCAAGCTTGCGCGCACCCTATAGAGAACACTGGTGGTGGGTGTTGGTTCTAGCTCTATAGACCACCAGGTTGAGTTCCTTGATGATGTGCTGTTCCCAAAGATCATGATTTCAGTCATGTTGGAGTTCAGCATTAGACAGTTGGTTTTCACCCAGTGGACAATTTCAGTCAATCATGCATTAAACTCGATCCAGATATTAGGCGTCTTGTCCGAGAGAAAGAGAAGGAGTTGCATGTTGTGGCATTAGAGAGGACATTGATGCTCTGAGAGTGGATGATGCTGGCTAGAGGGATCATGTATACGATGAAGAGGGGAGGATCCTTAAGGAACTTGACTGCTTCTCCCCAGTGGGCATCGCACCACATCTAGTACCATCAGAAAAATCTCTTGGTTTCATCATAGATTTCAACCTTATCCCAACCAAACACATCAATAAGGTAACCAAATCAGCAAAATACCAACTATACCTCCAATAGAAAATTAAATCTTGTAGTCCTGCAGCATATTTCTGAAATGTCTTTCAATCTCTTGTCCGTTCACACATTGATGGAGGCAACGCTCTTGTTCCGGAAAACTGAACCCATCAACTGTACATCTCAAAGCATATCCACATATAGCAGCCTGTCTAAACTCTACTGTAAATAAGTCACACTGTATTACCCCTATCCTCAAACATGTACAGTGGCTGCCTCAAGAAGCCTGAATGAACTTGAAAATTGCTTACATTACCTACACACTCATCTACGCCATTCTTCCATCTTACCTCACTGACAAACATCACATAACTGGCAACAAAAGATGCGCAAGAGGAAAAATCAGCTTAGCTCTCAAAATCCCTAAATGATGGAAAAGTAAAATCCCCAACGATGCCTCCTCCTATCTGGCCCATAGGCTTTGGAACTCCAGTACTGATGCCATCAGACTTAACACAAAGTCTTCAAAAAGCATTTTCTGGTCTAACCTATCACCTCTTAAGATCAACTGCCTCCCCCATCCTCGATCTGTTTTATTCCAATGTTCCTCTTTCATTTTCTAATCTATTGTTAACTTTGTGTTAATTGCGTCTCTAACACCGTCTCTGCTAAGTGCTCCCATGCTCTTTCGACTAGGATTGTACAATATACATACCAAGAATAAAATGTAAAATTAAAAAATAAGGTCAACATCAAGATCGCACAAACAAAAAATTTAGTCTATGAACTGCTGCCTCATCACCTTAAGTTGACATTTATTATTCCAGAGATTTTTCATTATTGGTATTGATTTGTTTACATCTCACTTGGCAGCATATCTATTGAAAGGTATGTAACATATTGACTGAAACAAATAATATAACACAAGTAATTATAAAAAATTTATACACAAAACACATATAATATGCAAGGTTTATTGCACATTAATATGGGTTTTACGCGAGTCCTCTTTACTCACTGGTATCTTAAAGTGTCATTCACATTTTGCTTTCTCTACAAGCACGTACAGCATGGTGCAATAAGTCAGCCCACTTCACCCACTGACTCTATTCACAGTGAGCGACAGCATTTTCCTTGTGCACATATGCACAAACACCTAAAATGTAGTCCACATCAGTGCCGGGGGAGGTATGTCAACCTCAACTTTACTTGTATTAAATGTATTGTTATGACAGTTTATATTTTATCTATACTTTTGTAAACATATGTATGTCATTTTTAGACAGCAGCATTTTTACTTTTTATTAATTTCACACTTTTCAGGCCCGACTGCCAAAACCATTTCTGAGTATGTAAAAGAGTACTTCTCTACTACTCTTTGACTTATTCTTACATACATTAGAGAATTAACACCAAAATATCTAAAATACGTATACAATGTGACTATTCAGGGAATAATCGGGTACAATTTGTACAAATAAAAAGGACTGTACCCTATTTGTACGTTTTATTAACTGGGATTTGGACGTTTGGGTCCTCTTCCCAAAGTAAAGGAGTTCCCATTTTTCAAAATATTTCTAGTTGCATCTGAAGGGTCTAAGCATCTGTATCCCATATTTAATAATTCACAATTAATAATAAAAAATAAAAAGACAGTTACTACACAAATAAATAAGTAAATCAAGGTCATTAAATAATCTTACATCTTGCAAGGTACAACTTATATCAGTGTAATTTAGCAATGGAAGTCAGAGAGAGAGCAAAGGCATGAGCTAGTTCTACACTAGCCCACCTGGACAACAGCATTTTCTCAGTGACAAGGGTGCGTTAAAGCAGGAAACAGACAACACGAATGGTCCCATATGCACACACAGGAAAGCGATGCCCCTATTATGCTCTTAGTTTGTTTATTTTAGATACCCATATGTGGCCTCTGTGGGGGTTCTTCGTGCATGCATATCTGCCTACACTGCTGCCAGTCTCTAAAGGTAACTGGATCTACCGGATTTGCCAATGTTCTTTCTAATGTAGTTAAGCTGATACACAGACCCATGATTTCCCTGGCACAAGACTGTTTGAGTGACATGAATATGACTCACTTGGCAAAGTGATACAGGATGTTTCTCTCCTGAACAGGATGGCCTGACAGTAAGATTCAAAGAGTGGGTAGCCTGAGGACTATGCCCACCCCCTTTCTGACTTCTAAGGCTGTCTGACCTGCCACTGACAAATGCAGCTCACACCTAGGCCTGCCTATGTTTGCCACCCTAGGCAGTTGATGCCAAGCTCAGATGAAGGGCCAGAATTGACCGGGACCAGTTTAGGGACAGACAAAGAGAGGGACCCGCACACACAGGCTGGCACCTGGTATGAAGATGGCACCCTCAGAACCTCTCATCAGAACACTCCTGGACCTGTGGAAGTTTCAGAAGAAGGACTGCCATGCTGTCTAAAGAAGGATGACCAGGCCTACTTGCCTTGAGCTCAGGATCCCCAGAAGTGACTCCAAGGGTCAGTTGACTGATCTCCTGTTTGAGCTACAAAGACACAACAAACTCCCAGATGCCTCCCTGCAACTGCTCAGGTAACCAGAACCGCCTGGATCTGCGTAAGCCGTGCAGATGAGATGGCCTCTGCTGGAGTCATGATCACAAGAGATGCCCCCAGGTCCTGGACCCTTGGCTGGCATTAGAGTGTACTCCTCCTGCATCAAAACTGAGCTACAAGTGAAAAGCCAGAGGTTTGGTGCTCTTCGCAACTGGGAGAATGCTCCTTGCGTCAGCAGTCATCAGTGTGTCTCCCACCAAAGCAACGTTCAAATGACAAACTGTACTTGGTATACATCGGCCACCCGTATCTCCCTGCTTCTTACACCCACAACGATCTCCTCGTAGACCCCGCCAACACAAAGCTCTAGCTGAGATTCTGTGCATGTACTTGGACTTTGATAAAGCAAACTCTTCACCAGGAAAAATCTGGTCTTCGTATTGGACCTGCACTCCATCACTGTTGGCCTGAACTTCTGACTTTGACCCGGACTAGTACAACTAGATAATCACGAGTAGCGATTTGAGCTTTTTGGCACTATTTTCATCTGAAACTGAAAAAATTAATAAGTCTGGGTTCTACTTATTGAATTATTGGCGTTTTGGCGTCAGCTTTTAAAATTAAATTTCACTCTATTTTTCTCACTTGGTTGTGGATTGGTCTTGTGTTGTGTTTTCACTTTATTACAGTTTGAAGGCTGCATACATTATTTTCACATTGCCTCTAAGGTGAGCCGGACTGCTTTTGTGCAAAGCTGCCACAGGGTTAAAGGCAGGTTTATTTAGTACCTTTATCGGTTCACACTGAGAAGTACGGTGTTTAATACTAGAGTGGGACTCTCACCCCTTTCAACTAACAATCCAATTTCTTACACAATTACATTAAGCTAACCACCAGCATTATCTTGCTTAAATTATACACAGAACATTGCAATCTCTACAGGCTGCTCTTGTCTCGCCTAACCTGTCTGATGTTTTTCAGTTTCGTCAGAGCCCAAATGGCAACAGGTTACCCTGTAGCTCTCCCCCTGCCCCGACAAGACCGCACGCTGGCTTGGCACCCAGCGTGGGGGCACCATGTCCCGCACTAAAGTATACACTGCAATGAGGTGTCCTTAAGGAGATAAGTGGCTGGTAGCCCTCTACTTCTCCTAAGACCTCTCTCCCCCTTAGCCCTCCAGTGTTTATTCTTTTACAGATCTTTAGAATACCTCACTATTTCATAATTTTCAAAAGTTGAACCCCTCTGTTGCTGTTTATGTGCTTCACTGGTTCGCTGAGAGCACGTTTCTTCGGATCACAAGTGGAAATGGAGCGCCATATTTAAATGCCTATTACTTTTATTTATGCATTTGTTGACATTTTGAGGTTGATTTTAATCGCTAAGAGTTTACCGGTTTATTTAAATGCCTTATATGTGTTATCTAATCAGCGTTTTAAGAATCTTTTTAGCAAGATTGTTTGGCCAGCGACGACACAAAACATCAAACTGTTAATATTTGCCTTATTTGTAATAAAGCTCAGTACACTGATTGCAATACATGGCAATAGAAACGGATATAGCTTGGACACTCTATTACAGCATGTAAAAATAAAATATTTAAACCGTGGGGAAAAGCAGGACGAGCCATGGGAAAGGGTTGACCTTGTTTTTCGATTTAAAGAGGATCTTAAGTCATGAGATCTTGGGTCATGGAGTTGTGCCAACCCATGAGATGTGGGCTTGTGATCTGGACTGAAAAGACCAATGCAGCAAATGCAATGCTAATTAAAGAAATTTGACTGCGGTAGCGATTATAAATAAAAATGTTAGCCTTATTAATATTGCAAGACCGTTTACAGAATCCAATTTGGTCCTTGTGTCTCTATCGTGATACAACAATCTAAATGTTTTTTTGGATGCATACTTGAATCTGTTGTACAGTCCTGTCGGATTGTGCTTGCACTGAGTGATTCACAAAAATGTAACATTACACATTTCCATGTCAAATTTGCATGCATTTCCTCTTTTATTAGGATTCACACAATCCCATGCAGTTCGTCTTGTACTCCTAGGTGCGGTCATATGACTTACAAGAGTCAAGTAGAATGATGCATTTACATATTCTTCTCTATTTATTACCGTGATAAATATTTTCACGTGCCAAATAGTCTTCCCCAGTTCCTCATGAAATTTAGGGTATTTGGGGCTTTTTTACACCCAAATTAAACATGCTCCATTTCAAATTAGTTATGACATTTAATAGCACAATTTGAGTGTGAAAAACAATTGGGATTGCTCATGAATTCTACACCTTTTCTTTACCTTGGAATAATCTTGTGCTCATCCTTAACCCTTGAAGTACAGCATAAATTAAATTTAGAGTCTAGAAAGTTCACACATTCTCGATCTGTTCATCTGGTTTGAGAATTATTGACCCTAAATACGTTTTTTGTGGTTTCAAAATACACAACAACATTTTTTGTGAATTGAGAACAGTATGAAATTACACTTCTTATCGTTCAGAAATACATCAAATTAATCTAATATACTGATTTCAAAGTATTTTATTGAGTTTTCATGTAGGTACATTCGCACAACTGCCCTCTCCTTAGCTAATTAAATAATAAATGGATGGCACGAGATTGAATTACTTACTTGTTCTGCATCTGTGCTTCTACTGTTATTTCACTGTTTCAACTTCTTAGCCCATAAAAACACCTATTGTCCTCCCGGTTAGAATTAATCATGGTCTGACAGAAAGTACTTACCATTAATTAACAAGCTTTATGTATGGAAATTAGTTTAATTTATCAAATATTTATTATCCTATTTTTTAATAATAAAATATACTAGATTTATATATTTTAACATTCATTTATATCTATCCATAACTGTAAATATTTTAAATAATCTAATTTCATGTAACATTATTTCCTAGGGTTTTATTTTAAGTACCTACATTATTTTCTATGGAAGGGTCTTGCAGTTCTTACGAGGAAACAAATTAACACTCCGCCGATATCGCCACAGTTGATATTACTTGACTTTATAGATAATTTTAGTCAGCATAGGGATCTACTAACTATAGTATATGCTTGTGCTAGGTTAGTTATAGCTAGATCCTGGATTCTAAAAGACCCTCCTAGCGAGATGGAATGGTGGCGCTTGATAAATGAAATTAATGTTATGGAACTCTCTTTAGCAAGACTTAGAGGTCCTAAAGCCTTGAACAAGAAGGAAAAAATGTGGGGAACTTTTTTGAACTGTAAATATGTCTAGAGACCAATGTCAAATTTGTTGTTTCAACTATGCTTTGCTATAACGTTCTTGTGGATTTATATAAGTCTATGACACCTTCGGGTTTAGTTTAGGTTGCGCAGTATAAATTGCATAATAAATAAATAAATAAATAAATATTCTCTGCTCTAGCTGTCAAAGGAGAAACTGAATTTTCTTTATTTCTGTATGTAATCTTGAGTAAGATATTCTTCTTGCAATAATAAAAATTAAAAAATTAAAAAAGGGAGGGTCTTGCAGTATCAGTGGTTGGCTGTGTGTTGTCTTGGATTTACTACAAAAGTGTAATTTACTTCAAAAGTATAAAGTTAGCAAAAAAGTGCAGTTTGTGACTACTAAAAAGTAGTAAACTTACTCAAAAGTATAAGCTTACTCAAAAGTGTACGTTACCTTTGTGAACCAGGCCCACAGTGCTTTCTGGTTAGATTAATTTGACCCCAACTCTGCTGGCATTTTGCATGAACTGGCATATTGGGGAAAATCTCACTATCCCCTCACACAACCATTTTCAATTTTTGTTGCTGGCAAGATATTGAATCAATGCCATTGCAGAAGGGGATCCCTGCATAATGCGCATACCACAGGTTCAAATCCCAATAGGATTGTTGATTGAATTGATGAGCTGTTGAAGTTTGAGACCAGGAAATTTATCCAAGAGTCTGGAACCACTCAAACAATCAATCAATCAATCAATCATTTGTAAAGCGCCCTACATACCTGCGAGGGTCTCAAGAAGCTGGGGAGGGGGAGGGGCACTACTGAGCAAACAGCCAGGTCTTATGCATCCTCCTGAAGGTCTGCAGGTCTGCAGGTCTGTTGTAGGCTCAGTGGGAGGGTGTTCCATGTCTTGGCGGCGAGATGGAAGAAGAATCAGGAAGGAGGTAAGTTTGTTTATTTCATGTTAGGTTACATACAGTACCAGAAGAAGATAGATCCTTTCACAGCTCTATCCTCCCTCCAATTGTCCCTATCTCCTACCCTCCATTTCACACCATACACCAACATTATATTGCATCTTTCATTCTCAGCATTCCAGACATCAGAAATATAGAGAATCTGGACACACAGGATGTTACATGGGTCTATAAAGGAAGTCTGTGTTTAATCTTAAGGTTAAATGTTTGAATACTATTGATATAGTTAGTGACCTAAAACACCTGCTGCAGCTATGTGTGTGCTACTTACAGATGAAGAGTTTGGATGATGATAACACCAGTTCACCTTTTCCCTCTTCTGAGAGTCATAATAAAATCACTATTGGCTTTGGATATTGAAGCACCCGTAGGTAATTAATTTTGTTCTGTACACTATATAATGTCACCAATAAAAATATGTTTATTTTGAGGAGTTTGTTGTTGGAAAACAGAATTATTTACCGACTGAATAGAACAGACATGCAGTAACTCAACAAAGTTCACAGTCTTCTCTTCAACTGCTGTACCCGCAGTTCCAATGAAGGATTTAGAGATGCTGGCCACACAGACAGCCCTTATTCTTGGAGTTGAAACCCTTCATAGAAAGCCAAAGGTCATTGTGCACAGGGATGTATAAGGGACAGCTGGAGATCAACTATAAATAAGAGGTGTTGTAGCAGCGAGGGACTTGTATCTGTACATGTATCTTCTTGAGGATACTTGGTGACTAATGCAAAAGGTCACAACCATTTGTGTGTATTAAATATTATCAGATACACATCGAATCCTATTTTCATAAAACCGAAATAAGTGTGTTGTATGTCTCCCTACCCACCTGTCGGGTGACCTATCATAGTTGATTGAATTCAAACTTGACCAATGCCATAGGTGTGCAGCATCGATTGTCCAAAAGATGCACATAAATACTTTAAAGCAGCAGGGATATGCCTGACCCTTGGAGTGCACTTCAACTGACAGTGACTAGTGCTTTAACTTCTAAAATACCTTGAAATTTACAATCTGAGAGGCAGGACCAATTTGCAGTGCTTAGTGAATCTTTCAAGTATTATCAGAGTCTTCAGATGCTAAAATGCTAGTGTGTGTAAAAAAGGTCTTGAAACAAGTGTTATTCATCTAAGTTTCGAATCAGATCTTTATAGATCTCTGGAGAGCTAGCTTTATTTCTCAGTGTGGGTGGGAACTAGATTACCAGACACTGAAAATCAAATGTATCTGTAATTGATCCTTTAAGTATGGAAAGGTTAAACAACTTGGCCAACAGTGGCATTTTGATCGCATAGTGGTCCTTTGCATTATTTAGCATGCAATGTTGATTTTATTTCAGTGCACTGATCCACTTTTACATCCACTCATATGGTAATACTGATTTTCTTAGTTTTGTTAATGTGACATAAGACAGACCTGAACATGAACATGGCAATCATGTTTCTCTAAAACCAAACACCTTTCAGCACAGGCTGAGCACTATAGGTTTCCTTTTCCTTTGTATAAAAAATCCAATAGCTCACAAACTTAGGGCCTGATTACAAGTTTTCCAGTGCGGGACAGCATGCCAGGACCTGCTCCCATCAAACTCAACAGCTGGTCACCCACCAGATTATGAGTTCCATCATAGTCTGGTGGGCTGTCCTTTGGCATTTACATGGTGGTGCCTTTTTAAAAGGCACCACAATGGGAACATCAAAGCCCGTTCCTGCCCAGTATGGTCTGTGAACTCTATCCGTGCAGGCAAGGGGGGTGCATGCACACAGGAGGGTGTGGGGGGCTGCATGCATCCCATGGTCCTTACCACCACCACCCTTTCTGATGAGGTCTCACCGCCCTGATTAGGGTCACAGTGAGGAAACTTCTAATATGCTTGACGGTGCCACAGCGGCACTGCCAAGCATATTGCGGCCTCAAGACTGCTGTGTCAGGGAACATGGATCCCTGGCGGCTGCATTGGCCTGCTCACGGTCCGACCGCAGTACTCGTAATATGGTGGTTGGACCACTGGTACGGCGGTCCCCAAACACTACCGCAACAAACTGTTGGTATATTCCACCTCCAACACTGATGCCATATGAAAAAAATCACAAGATCGATCTTGCCAGGAAACTATGATAAAAGACTATCCTGGTCTAAATACCGTCTAACAGAAATATGGGATCCTAAACATCGTTTAAATAACTTTCAACCCACTGGAGTTAAAGGAATTATACTTTTGGAGATGATATTTAAAAGCTAGAAAATACTGGCAAATGCAACTGAGGGTAGACTGCACAGTGCAAGAGTGGGCATTCCTGCTACATATACATGATGGGAACTAAGAGAGGCTAAAATTACATACATATAATTTAAAATCCTCCACAAATGTACTAGACCCCCTCTAGACTATGCAAGGGAAAACTGTGCATAGATTACTTCTGCTGCAGATGCAAGACTGATGACAGTGCCCTCTTACACGTCCACTGGTCCAGCTCCAACTTGGCTTGCTGCTAGCAGGTGATTTGGAGTACATTGGCGTCCAGTAGTGATGGAGCTAATTGTTTCATAGTGCAAACAAAAACGGATTAAAATAAAAAGTGCAAAGGTCTATGACAAACAATACGTGTATTATGTATAAAATGTTTGCAGCAAGTAATCATACTTAGGCATTATTAGCATACAAAAGAAATAATAATGTGCCACTTTAAATTAACCTAACTGTCGATGCCATATAAACAGAGATTTATATGCTAACACTGAAAGGTCTGTTCTATATGTTTAATTGTTGTTTTGCATGAGATATTCTTCTTCTTACTGCAGATACTGTAACTTTTCAGAAGCAACCTGTTAGTTAGTGAATAGGCCTTTGTTATGTATTAGACAACTGATAATTAGGTTCTCACTTGGAGGATGAATTAAGTATCTTTTCAGGGACTTATACATGTGGCCTATTGTGAAGACAAGAGAGACTAAAGAGTTACCTACTCCCAGGAGTTTACCGAAAACCTACTAGATGCTGTGAACAGAGAGTATGATACTAGTTTCAATTCGTAATTCACTAAGTTTATATCAGCCTGAGGTCCTAAAGTAGGTCATCACATACTAGAGATCCTTCCTTGTGTTTCCTGAGACCATATTTCTTTTCATTAGATAATTAGTTTTTGGGCCTATTCCCTTTTACTAGATGTCTGCTGATTTATAGCTGAAAATACATTCCAGCTTAAACAATTGTCTTTTATTTGAAGTGCAAAGGCTTCATGTTTATTCATTATTCTCTCATCAGAACTCTTTATACCATTCTTAATCCAATTTAGATTAGGAATATAAATTTCTGAATCTCAAATTTTTACCATAATTTCCACTAATACTGTGTTTTATCTTGCATTGAAATATCTATTAATGAATAATTTGAATTTGTAAAAACAATGACTGAAGGCTATTACCTTCTGAATAAAATAAACTAGAATTATTAATAAAACCCTTTAACTCACACAACTTATCTTTATTAACTTTACAAATGTGAAAAGAATTGCTGATACTGAAGGGCTGATGTAAATGATTGCTTCTTTTAAACTCTCTACATCAACGAACAAAGGTCCATATGGCCAGTTGTGGTGGTTATTCAATGGCATTATTATGAAACGATTGCCTGCGCACACCCTCTCTGAATGTTGAAGTACTCCTATGAAAAACTGTTTAGGTATAGTGTGTGTGCTGTTTGGTTGGAAGGCAGCCAACCTAATAGTAGAACAACATCTGGTGGAAATCCCACTAGTATTCCAAACGCACAACGTGCTTTAAAGTATATCAATGATGAAGTTGTTTAACTCAAACCAGTTAAACACCCAAATAATCAGACAAAAATTGCATTCAACGAAAGAATCTTTGATTCTATTTAAGAAATCATTTGCATTTACAATAATCACACATTAATATTTATACACACAATAGTTGTCAAAACCGAAAGCAAAATCATTGTTTTAAGGCTGTTGTATCAGTTGATTAAACATAAGAATAAATCAATTATAAACTCATCATAACTTGGTCACAACTTAAAATAGGCCCAATGCATTTCGGGAAACTCCCTTCTTCAGGGGCACTGTGAAAGAAATTAAAACACTTGATCAACACTGTTGTTTAAATAGTTAAATTCATGACAACATATTGCTTAATGCAGCCCAGTAAATCAATGCTTACATGCACTCAGTAATAATTCTTCAAACATGCTGGTAAAGATATCATATACAGCAACATTTTGATTACCTAATGAACTTATTTCCAGGTCAAGAAAACTAAAGTATAAGAAATGCAGGAAGAGGAGAAACAAAATAGAGAGCGTCTAAAGTAAACCACCACCTTACTAGAGTAATTTAAAATACATTCTTATTGCTGGACCTAATATTGTTAACACTGAAATCTTACTACCCCCACTGTGGGGGATGAAACACCAAGAAGGCCTGAAAATATTCTCATTCTAATGCAAAACTTACTCACATTTGGATAAAGTTGTGATGGAATTGATGGATGTGTGATCAGATTAAAACATTTTTGAAACTGCTCCTCTGTGATTGAACAGAAAAACAAATACCAAGATAGGTATTAGTACAATGATAGACTTTGTTTTGCGAAATGACACGTTTTTTTTGTCACATGTGGTAACTCACTTTAGTCAAAAGGCACTCTATTGAGCAGCTAGATGGACGCAAACGATCCCCCACAATTGCGTGTTGCTATTCACTCTCATGTGTGCCAAGTTATATGTTTTGTACTGCACTCACCAGAACATGAAGACGAGCCTTCATCCACCTGAGACACGAATCGCAAACACCAGTGACTGCGGGCGTCTATGTTGAATAGACGAGTGGCGTGTTTGGCATTCACTGAAAGAGGACTAAACTTATCCGCCATATTGGAATGGTATGAGTACTGACTCATAATCGAGAGCGACTTTGCCTCTATGTATTAACTTATCAGTAGTAACAGGAAGTTTTAGAAAGTCTCTCATGTAAGAGTGTTTTGGTAATATTAGCGCCTATGGTTTTTTCCAGAGTGCGCCATCCATCAAGTTCATACCGCGTTGTAGTGGATCCAGCTTTTCACTATTAGGTGAGTGGCTCTTTTAGAAACAGAGTAGCAGTTACAATGAAGTAAGAGTCAATAGTTCATAGTTTAAACGCCTCCATGTTCACTTGAACTTCACCGTTTTCATTACAGAAGACGAATGTCACTTTCCCAAGCAGGACCGTAATTTTACCGATTTGAGAGAGTCGTGAATAGTTTCACCTGGGGAATCAGGTTTTCACTCAATATTCTGTTTAAATGAATGCTATTAAAGTTGGTCAACTCGTTTTCAAACCAGTCATTTAGGAACCTCTGTTTGACATTTTTAGGCACACATGAGAGTGAATAGCAACACGCAATTGTGGGTGATCGTTTGCGTCCATCTAGCTGCTCAATAGAGTGCCTTTTGACTAAAGTGACTTACCACATGCGCCAAAAAAAGTGTCATTTCGCAAAACAAAGTCTATCATTGTACTAATACCAATCTTGGTATTTGTTTTTCAGTTCAATCACAGAGGAGCAGTTTCAAAAAAATTTTAATCTGATCACACATCCATCAATTCCATCACAACTTTATCCAAATGTGAGTACGTTTTGCATTAGAATGAGAATATTTTCAGGCCTTCTTGGTGTTTCATCCTCCACAGTGGGGGTAATAAGATTTCATTGTTAACAATATTAGGTTCAGCAATAAGAATGTATTTTAAATTACTCTAGTAAGGTGGTGGTTTACTTTAGATGCTCTCTCTTTCGTTTCTCCTCTTCCTGCATTTCTTATACTTTAGTTTTCTTGACCGGGAAATAAGTTCATTAGGTAATCAAAATGTTGCTGTATTTGACATCTTTACCAGCATGTTTGAAGAATTATTACTGAGTGCATGTAAGCATTGATTTACTGGGCTGCATTGAGAAATTACATGTTGTCATGAATTTAGCTATTTAAACAACAGTGTTGATCAAGTGTTTTAATTTCTTTCACAGTTCCCCTGAAGAAGGGAGTTTCCCGAAATGCATTGGGCCTATTTTAAGTTGTGACGAAGTTATGATGAGTTTATAATTGATTTATTCTTATGTTTAATCAACTGATACAACAGCCTTAAAACAACGATTTTGCTTTCGGTTTTGACAACTATTGTGTGTATAAATATTAATGTGTGAATATTGTAAATGCAAATGATTTCTTAAATAGAATCAAAGATTCTTTCGTTGAATGCAATTTTTGTCTGATTTGAGTTAAACAACTTCATCATTGATATACTTTAAAGCACGTTGTGCGTTTGGAATACTAGTGGGATTTCCACCAGATCTAGGTTATTCAATGCCTACACATGAAGATGAGATATAAACATTCTCACACCGATACTATTAACTGTAAGTTTCACCCACTGGCCAAACTAGCATTACTACATGATAGCTTCCCTACACACTGGCGCAGACAGAAGCCAAAATATTGTCTGTGGCTAGTTGCTGTATCCTGAGACAATGAAACAGTTCACAGTGCCTACACATGAAGAATAGTTCACATAGCTTTTCAAGGTAGTGTCACAGCAACATATCTCAGACTATATGACCAGACATCAATGTCTGAGTGAACCTGGGGACTGTGCTTAGTTATTGTTATTAGCTATTGATGTAGCTAAAAATGTTTTAGAGTTCTTTAAGCATTAGCCCATTACTGAATTGTTCTGTGCTATGATGTGGGGCCTAACTCATTATGCAGTGCATCAAGTCTGAGGGACCACAAGCTCTCTATGTCTTGACACATTTTCAAAAGACGTGCTTTACTGTGGGAGAAATGCACTTGAGGCAAACAATCACCCCACTCCAGGTTCTTCCCTTTGTCCCCAAACCTCTGTCTCCTGCTCCCCAGCAATAATCTTTTTGCTGACTGTCTCTTCCCTCTCCGTGACCTCTTACCTTGATGGACTCTATATATTACCCACCTCTATTAGAAATGTTGTTCTTTGATCAAAATGTATGTCTGATGTTGATTTCTATATATTCCTGGACTGTATTGTCAATAGACATCCTTATTTTCACTGGCTATAAGAAATAAATAAATGTTTCACTAAATTATATTTAAGCCAAAATAGTGAATAGAGAATAGAGAAATGTGGCTCACTGGTTAGAGGAGGCAGACCCGGACGCAGAGGTCAGACCCGGGACTAGGGTTCAATCCCCGACGCGGCAGGGTCTTGAGCTCAAAATGTCCACGGACTCGATAATTCTCGCCTCGTTGCCTACTCGAATCATGGGTTCACACTCTGCAACTCTGGGCAATAGCTTGCTTAATCTCCACTACGGCCCCACCGTGATGGGATGCCTGGCTTTCACCTTGGAGATGCCAAGTAGGGGTTTTCTCGCAGGGAAAAAGCCAGGACAGGTTCCCAAAGCAAGCGCCTTGAGACCTTACAGTGAAAGGCGCTTATATAAGAACGTATAATTTGCGATTTATTTATTTGTTAATGATAGTCAGGTGTTGGACTTGGCCTTTTTCCCCAAAATATTTTCGCTTTTGACCCCCTTATTTAGATTGTCTCCCCCATGGGATTAAACCTGTATAGGCCATGAGTGGTGTGAGACACCTTGTTGAAAATGTAATTACCTGTAATAATGTGAGCACTTGTAAAATCCCCCATTTTAAAACTGCACCTGACTGAAATGTATTGTATTTAAAATGGATGCCATGGCCATGGGTTTTGCCGCTGGACTGCCATAGGTCAGCGGTCTAGATAATATTACCCAGCTACCCCTAGCTTTTGGAGGGAAAGCCTGGCACCCAGGGTGCTCACCCCCTCCCCTAGAACCAGTTTAGGCTAGATGTGCCAACATTCTAGAAGGTCCTGGCACTGCCTGGGAGGAGGGTATAAATAGGGAGAAGTGTCACCAGATAGTCAGTCAGCGCTGGGACAAGGAAGGGAGGGGACCTGCTGTGAGGTGCACCGCCACATGAGTCTGTGAGCTGGGCCCTGCACCCCTATAAACCCCCCCTCTACTGTCCCCATGGGCCCCTGACAAGGGAGGGCCCCTACCCAGGTCACTGACGCTGTTGGACCGGGTACTACGCTAGCTCTGCGTGAAGAAGCGCCCAGGAGGTGAGGAGTGTGCCCCTGAGGTGGACTGTGGGACTGTTCACCCCCCTGTGAGGTGTGCTGCAATGGTGCTGTTTTGGGGAGGTTGATGCCCCCAAGGAAGCGGTGGCCCCTTTGGAAGCGCTGGGCTGTGAGATGCCTATGGTGAAAGGCTGTGGACAGCTGACTGGCGTAAACTGCAGTATCGCCCCATAAGCGCTGGATGACTAAAGGCTGTTGCTGCCTGTGGAGCTGCCTGGGGAGGATTGTGCCCCCAAGGGACTGTGCCCTGTGATTGGTGTGGCCCCCGAAGTGCTGTTGGCTCTGAGGACTGTGTGGGCTGAGGGAGGAGCTGTCCTCTGAGAAAAGCGCCCCTGTCTCTGTGGAGAATAGCGACAGAAAGATAATTAATTAAAAGGGAGCCTACCCCGCTGATTTCACCGCCGCAGCCCGAGGAGTGTTGGCGCTGCCTTGCGCCCGTCGTAAATTGGTGAAAATCACCACCGCGGCCCGGCACCGCCTTTCAGGGACCCCCACCGTTGTGAATAGCGTTGCGGCGGCCCCCGGTGTGAGGAGAGGGCCGCCGAAGTGAAGAAAGGGCCGCGCTAGGCCCAGAGGCCGGCAGATCCCCTATCACGTGACGGGGGCCCGGCCGCGTCATCGGCCCGCCGCGCACGGATTGGCCTGCGCAGCCGTGACCTTTGAAGGCCGCGCAGGGATTGGCTGACGGCCGGGAAGGCCAGGAGAAGGGGATTCGAAGCCCCGGGTCCCCGTGAGGTAGGAGGGGGACCCGGGTGAAGTTTGGTTGCAGGGCCCCCGTGCCAACGAGGGAGCCCTGAGTGAAGCAGTGAAGCGACCGGAGATGGAGGCCACCCCGCCGGTCTGTGCCCCGAGGGAGAAGGTCCGGTGAGGTAGGCGGGGCCGGGGCACACTGTCGGTGCCAGCCCCACCTCCCGACCTGAAGCGCCCGGAGGAGAGCAGCTGTGAGGCTCCCGTGAGGACCTGAGGAGCCCCGATTGAGCCGCCCAGACCTCCGGTGGGGAGGAGGAGTCGGGTGACTCCCCCAGAGTGGGGAAAAGTTCCCTTCGCGTGTGCCACGTCAGAGGGCCTCGAGGCACATTGTCGGTGCCTGCCCCTTCTGCCTTGCAGCCCGGGTCCCCACAAGATCAGAGGGGCCTGGGAGAGGCGGAAGACACGGGAAGGTGCTGCAGGTCCCGCAGGGCTCCCGGTTGGTCAGGGAAGCCCTGCAATTGACAGCACTGTACAGCAGGGGCATCAAGGCACATTGCCGGTGCCTGCCCCCACCGCAAAGGAGGTCCTGAACAGCCCGGTGAGTGTGGGCAACCATATACAGTGTGGGGGTGGAGAGGGCAACGGGGCACAGGGTCGGTGCTCGCCCCCCCCTACCCCCCCCCCCCCGGGAGACATGAGACATGGTAATTGAACTCGTGGGCCCTAATTACGCCAGAGCCCCCGGGAGAAGTACCAACAGGATTGCCAGGCCTCTGAACTGGGCTACGACATTAGTTAATCCCTGCCTGGGGTGTCCAGGTGAATGCTAGCTAGTGTAGGCCCTGGGATTGGTGTTAGTGTGGCAAGGCAGTGCTTTTGCTGAATTTCGCACCCAGTGTGTCAGTGTGGTTATGGTTTAAGGGCACACCCCCATATAGGTTGGCTTGAGTGAGCCGGGAGGGAACAGATGCCTAGGGAGCCTTCATTAGATGAGGCACCAGTGGGGAGGTTTAGGCTCATGCGTATGGTTTAATACCTGCCAATGCTCTATAATGTGTATGCCTAATGTTCATGAAGAGAGTTGGCTGTTGTGTACACCCGGATGTCTTATGCTTATAGTGATGCCAACGTTCTGCCTGATGTTGATACCCCAAGGTTGTTGGTAGAGGGAGCCTAGCTATTTCCTTACAGGTGTTCCTGATATATGAGGAGGGCTCCTACCTGATATCTATGCTGGGCGATGTATGTTCCGCCTAGGTTGGTCAATGGGTTGGCCTGATGTTATTCCAGGCCCTTGTTTATGTACCAGATTGATGGGCCAGATAGGCTGATTTATTGCAGGTGTTCCTGCCCATGTTATGCCGTGATGCCCTAAAGTTTTCTTTCCCTAACAGGGGTTGGGTTGGTGTTAATGTGCATGATGGTTAACTATGCTAATGTAGAACTTCTGCATTTACAGCCTTCCCTGTAGGATGAGAGTCTGAGTTGGCCCTGCCAGATTGGGCTCCAGATCTAATGACATTTTGATTCCATCCTTTTTTCTCTTTCAGCATGGACTACTTCCTATGTACATAATTTCCCCCCTTTATTCACTTGGCTCTGGCGCCATTGGGCGTCTTGTGTGACCCTACTGTTTTGCATTCTCTTGCCTTGCAGGTTGGAAACCCTACTAAACTACGTAACTTTTTCCAACGCAAACTGGTGTCTTGCCTCTTTTGTGGTGTGCCTGTTGTGTTGACTGTGGGTACTGCGTGAATGCTTCACATGTCCTCGAAGTTTGGCCTGCCCGCTTGATGCCATGCTACCCCGGTTGAGATTTGGGTAACCCCCATTTCCTACATCAGGCATACAAAAAGCAAGTATAAATGAAGGAGACTAATGCTACGCTTTCCCGTTGTAAATGGTTTGGTCAGTTACCTCGATTTGGACACTGGTGAAAACCATTGCTTGTGAGATGGCCTATCTGAAGGAAGATCAGCCAACACAGGAAAAAGTGAGGGGATTCTCAGGGACACCAACATCTGGTGGATTCTCGAAGTAAGCAAACACAGATGCTATTACTAAATTAATTTAAGGGTAGGACATTATTGGACAGATATATCAAGAACATTTGTTTGTTGTGAAGACTGTATCATAATTGGATTTTAATACATTCTTCTGTAACCGACTTAAACAGTGACTTGCAATTTTCTTTGAAAGAATCACATTTGAATGTGCGGTTGGTGGCAGGCATGAAAAAGTTATTTTAATACACAACTGAACATTTAATGAAAATATAATGAGACTTCTTGAATCCATTGTGCCTGTTTGCATAAATCAATTATTAGGTTGGGCACACATGGGAATCATACTGTGATTCGGTGAGTGAGCTAGAGAAAAAAGTAAACTGAATAATGGATAGAGATCCCAGGAGATGAAGTATGCTATTAGCAGTAATGTGTGTTGCTGTCAGCCCATATTAGTATTCAATTGATGAATATAAAAGGTGCTAAACTTTCTGAGAGCAGTTACAACAGCTGTTTACAGATGTGCCTTTTTATACGCTCTCATGATCTTTGCTGCTCTTTGGTTCTTCATCCAGATTACAGTGTCAGAGCAGCTCTTGAACACACACAGTCGTGCCCGTATTATCACCATTCACAACCACAAAAGCACGCTACACAATAAACTTAGACTCAACAGATTAGAAGCAACTCAAGGAGCACAATCAGACACACTAAAACACTCATCACCTCATTTAGCATGCCATAGCATACTGCACCTGGCTAATGAGATACCCAAACATGCTGCATCTTATTGGGCATGCTGAGACACACGCAAGCATGCTTCATGTCACTCAGTTTAAGAAAACTGATGTAACACTCAGACATACTACACCCCATTGAGCACACTGACAATCCCGTACTGCAACATTCTCTTCACACTAAGATACATCATGCTTTATCCCACAAACCAAACTGGCATACCCAAAACAGCCTGCTCTTTTCTGTTCTCTAAACACTCAACCAGAATCTACCACTCTCTGCAACCTCAGACATAATCAAACACTATATACCCCATTCAGTACAGTAAAACAGTCACACACACTGCGCTCTCAAATACAATCAAACACAAAAGTCCCCTCTAAGTGTGCTCTGGCAAATCAGGACCAAATCAACACCCTCAGATACAACCTCAAGTGTGTCAATGTACTCTTTTGCCGTATACAAATACACATACAAACGCAGACACACTCACCCATGATGTGTACTGGCCACAGTTCATACTCAGCCAAAAGCAGTGTAGCACACTCAAACAAGATATACATCACAATAATGCCCAGATACACACCCATTCCTACTACTCCATGCCCAGAAGGTAGGTTCCGCCCAGTGCCGGGCTGGCTACCACGGTTTCGAGGGCTGGCAGGGTGGGGGCCGGTTTCACTGCCGTGTGGGTCGGTTTTGTTGCTTGGGACCTGCTGACCACGTTCCTGCTTGCAGCACTCCTAAATAAACAATGCAAAAACAAATGGTTGGCTACCAATCCGTAAGAGGATCTGCTTTTTAGCATTGGTTCTGGCCTTTAAAGCTCTGCACGGGACCGGTGCCTTTTACATCAGGAAAAGAGTCCAGTACTGCATTCTGCACCTAACTTTGAGGTCCTCATCACAGCAGCAGGCGCTCACCCACATGTTTTCCTGCGCCGTATTTTCGGCTGCTCCTTTCAGGTGCAAGCCGCACAGCTTTGGAACAACCTGCCATTAGCACTGAGACAGGTTCACGATCTGCTCATCTTTAGGAACCAACTGAAAACATGGTAATTCCAGCAATAACATTTGAGCTAAGCCTATGGTCAAGTTATACAGTTAGCGCCTGCCTTAAGGTCTTACAGCGCCAGGATACTCTATTGAGTAGCTGTGCGCTCTATAAGTACCAAGTATCAATTCATTTCATTTTAAAGCATGCTCACAGCGTACTTTAGCACCATTAGTGTTTGCATTGTTTATTTATGAGCATTGGAAATATAAACGTGGCCTGCTAGTCCCCAGCAACAAATCAACCCCCACCCTGCCGGTCAACTTAACTGCATAATGTTCGATGGGCCAATCAGGTTGTGGTCCACCAGTCGAGATTCTCTACTTATTTTGTGCACAATTACATCTTCTGGCACTACTAACATTTAGGTGGGACAGAGAGCACAATGCCACTCACAGATATATACTCACCCACATTTTCTTGCATATTGGGGCTGATTGCTCAAAAGACTAATCTATGGAATGCAGGAATCTGTGTCAGTTAGCAGGGCTGGAGACTGGAGACATGGGTTATCAAAGAGGAATCGGCGAGCTCCAAATCTGCTCATCATGAGCCCATCTTAGGAGAGGAAAGCCTGGCAGTCCTTACAGAAGATCTGCATTGTTTGGAGAGAGGCTTTGCATTTTATTATTTTATTATTATTATTAAAGGGGCTTATAAAGCGCCTGGTGACGCCTCCCGGCGTGTCCCCGCGCTGAGTGGAGAGAGAGTCTTGGCCAGAGATCAGAGAGACTGTACATTATAAAGTAAATAAATGAGTTTTCAGCAGCTTCCTGAAGGAAGCCTCATTTTGTTCTAATCTGATGGCTGCAGGGAGGGCATTCCATTTCCTAGCCGCAAGGGTGCGGAAGGACTTTCCACCCATCCTAGCTTTTTTTGTGCGCGAGGTTTTAAGCAGCCCCGTTCCCATAGAGCGTAGGGTCCTGTTCGGCTCATAAGGTATGGCTAAGTCAGACAAATAAGACGGGGCTTTTAGATGGATGATCCTGTGACACCATAGGAGGGCTTTGAATAGTATCCTATGTCGGATGGGTAGCCAATGAAGGGAGGCAAGGGAAGGTTTAGACGGAGCCCTGCGAGGAAGTCTCAGCACAAGGCGAGCCGCTGAGTTCTGCAGGACCTGCAGCTTTCCAATGTTTTTATCCGATGTTCCCAGCAGAAGTACATTGCCGTAGTCTATACGGGAAGTGATAAGTGCCTGAGTCATTGTGCGTCTGGAATTCAAGGGAAGCAGATCTAAGGTGCGGTTAAGAGTTTTCATAACTCCAAAACATTTGCCCACCGTTTTTTTGATATGGCTGTCATATGACAGCTTGTTGTCTATCCAGACACCCAAGTTTTTAGCTTCTTGACTAGGAGTAGGTACAGGTCCCAAACTGGTGGGCCACCAATCTTTTGTCCACAGAGAGTTTTTTCCACCTATTACCAGAACCTCCGTTTTAGTGCCATTTAATTTGAGGCAATTTTCATTCATCCAGACAGCCAGTTTACTCATACAGGATTTGAAGTTTTCAGCCTCTGCAGATGGGGATTGTGAGAGGGAAATCAGTAGTTGGGTATCGTCGGCGTAAGAGACCAGCTCTACGCCGAACGATTGTACCACCTCTGCCAGCGGAGCCATGTACAGGTTGAACAGGGTAGGGCTCAGGGCAGAGCCCTGAGGAACCCCCTGTGCAAGTGTCATGTCATCAGAGAGGAAAGTCCCTCTTTGGACCTGAAAGCTTCTGTTGGTAAGAAAAGCTTTCAACCAACCCAGAGCCTCTCTGATGACACCTGCTCGGTTTAGACACTGTAGCAAGATGTGATGAGCTACAGTGTCAAACGCGGCACTGAGGTCTAGCATAATGAGGGCCATAGTTTTGCCATCATCGGCTCCTTCCCTCATAGTTTCGGTGGCTCTCAGGAGAGCTGTTTCAGTAGAGAATCTGGGTCTGAAACCGGACTGAGATGTATGAAGGGCATTATGGGCTTCCAGGTGTGCCATAAGTTGGACATTGGCAATTTTCTCTGCCAGCTTGGCCAAGTAAGGTAGCAGGGAGATGGGACGTAGATTCTCTAACAGATCCTGACTAACGTTGGGTTTTTTTTTGATGGGGAGGACTATGGCTTTCTTCCAGGCTGCGGGTAGGCAGGCAGTGGAGAAGGAAAGTTGCAGGATGTGCCTAAAGTGGGGCTCCAGAACTGACAGACTAGCTGCTAAGATTTTAGGAGGGGCTGGGTCACTAGGAGAGCCGGATTTAATGCTTTTGCAAGTAGATATTAGAATGTCGGCAGAGGGAACAGAGAAGGCGTCTAAGCAATATTGAGTGCTAGTACGATCATTAAATTCTACAAAGTCAGAGCCAGACATTTTACTACCAGAAAAGCTCGCATATATCTTCTCGATTTTACCCGAGAAGTAATTTGCGATTTTGTTGCAGGTTTCCACAGAATCAGTGTGGGAGACAGGGCTGGAGTCAATTATTGATATTTCCTTAAATATCTGGAAGAGCTCCTTAGAGGAGTTCTCAGCTTCCTGAATCCGGTCGTTATAGTGAGAGGCTTTAGACGCACGTATCAATTTATTATATTCTTTTTGTGCGGCTTTATAATGGATTTTTTTATCAGGACAAAAGTTTAGGCGCCATTCCCTTTCAATCTTTTTGCAAGCAGTTTTGGCTTTTTGTAGCTCCTGACTAAACCAAGGGGCCGATTTAGTTTTCCTCGTGGCACTAGTCATGACGCGTTTGGGGGCCGTGCTGTCAAGGGCCTTAGTGATGCAGGTTTGAAAGTAATTATATGCTGTGTCACAATCCCGACCTTTAGGCGGTCCAGCCTCTTGAAGGATTTTACTAAAGGAATCAATAGAAAATTGTTTCCATTTCCTGCAGGTGTATTGTTGTACACTTTGTTTGTGACGTTCATTGCCGTCCATTTGGAGTCTTATCGGGATGACAAAATGGTCAGACCAAGGTATTGGCTGGTGAGGAAGGACTTGTACTCCCTTCCAGTTCCCAAACACAGGATCTAATAGATGTCCTTGTTGGTGTGAGGGTTCGGAGTTTTTTAACTCTAATTGTATGGAGAGTAGCTCCGCTATAATATCAGCTGCCTCCTTGTCTGTGGAATCCTCAAAATGGACATTGAGGTCGCCAAGTACCAGTAGGCGATTTCTCCTGAGAGCGAGATGAGTTAGGGACTCCATGAGAGTGGGGATAAAGTCGTAAATCCTACCAGGGGGGCGATACATAAGGATACCCGAGAGAGAATGATTAGGCCCAGTAGTAATTGTGAAGGCTCCAGCTTCGCAGTGGTCAACAGATATGGTAGTAAGGGTGCATTCAAAAGGTGTTTTAGTAGCGACAGCGATTCCGCCTCCTCTACCATTCTGTCTATCCAGTCGTGATAGGGAGTACCCAGGTGGTAGGGCCTGAATAATATCTGGGTCTGAATGACTATCCAGCCAGGTTTCTGTGAGGAACAAGATATCAATATTGTCATCCTCAAGTAGATGAAATATCTCTACACAATGTTTTCGCATGGATCTACAATTCAGTAATGCTGCTTTTACTGCGTTTAAGGTTTTGCCAGAAGTGATGCTAATAAGGGGCGTAAACATACATAATTCACATTTCTTCAGTGATAGAGCGCTCATGGCATGGTTGCAACACAAGGGAGTATGGTGCTGTAAGTCTAACAGTTCCTGTCTGCCATACCTTATAGTGTCAGGTGTAAGCGAGCCAAGGGTTTGTGCCCCATGCCCCGTCCTGTCGCGGACGGGCGCAGACGGGCAGGACTTAGGCTCGACTTCGGCTCGCTTCCGGCGCGCCCGCTGCACGCGTCCGCTGCGCGGACGCTGACCCAAGCACATTTATAGAGGGGGGAAGGGGTCGCCAGAGCGCTGCGCTGTGAGCCCTGAACCCGGAAATGCTGGGCTCCTCCTCACCCTCCGCTCAAACGCCCAGGATTGGACGCGGCGGACCAGGGCGGGAGTGGGCGGACTATGTAAATTCCCTAAGCTCTGACTCAGCCTGGAGACTTACGAGGGGAGCAGGTATAGTGCAATGCAGTTTTAAAATTCGAATTCAAGTATTTTTAAAAAACAGTATCAACATACACCATAAAAGTTTTAAAGAAGACTTCAATCACAACCAATAAAAGTAGCGCGCTAAACGAGCAGCGCTGTCCGTGCAGCTGATCACACCCAGAGCGCTAAGTGGATTGAGCCTGCCTCTACCACCGGCAAGACTCTACTCCACAGCGCGAGTGCGTTTTACCTGGGCTTTAAGTAGTAGCCACTCACAGTGTCGCCAGAGCGCTGCGCTGTGAGCCCTGAACCCGGAAATGCTGGGCTCCTCCTCACCCTCCGCTCAAACGCCCAGGATTGGACGCGGCGGACCAGGGCGGGAGTGGGCGGACTATGTAAATTCCCTAAGCTCTGACTCAGCCTGGAGACTTACGAGGGGAGCAGGTATAGTGCAATGCAGTTTTAAAATTCGAATTCAAGTATTTTTAAAAAACAGTATCAACATACACCATAAAAGTTTTAAAGAAGACTTCAATCACAACCAATAAAAGTAGCGCGCTAAACGAGCAGCGCTGTCCGTGCAGCTGATCACACCCAGAGCGCTAAGTGGATTGAGCCTGCCTCTACCACCGGCAAGACTCTACTCCACAGCGCGAGTGCGTTTTACCTGGGCTTTAAGTAGTAGCCACTCACAGTGTCGCCAGAGCGCTGCGCTGTGAGCCCTGAACCCGGAAATGCTGGGCTCCTCCTCACCCTCCGCTCAAACGCCCAGGATTGGACGCGGCGGACCAGGGCGGGAGTGGGCGGACTATGTAAATTCCCTAAGCTCTGACTCAGCCTGGAGACTTACGAGGGGAGCAGGTATAGTGCAATGCAGTTTTAAAATTCGAATTCAAGTATTTTTAAAAAACAGTATCAACATACACCATAAAAGTTTTAAAGAAGACTTCAATCACAACCAATAAAAGTAGCGCGCTAAACGAGCAGCGCTGTCCGTGCAGCTGATCACACCCAGAGCGCTAAGTGGATTGAGCCTGCCTCTACCACCGGCAAGACTCTACTCCACGCGGGGGCAACACACTATGCAGCAGCTTCCCTATGGTGGACTACATTTCCCTGTAGGCCATGACATCCATGTTCTTTGGAGATGCAGAAGCCATCTTGGATTCCTGAGTTTAAATTACCTGGTGGGCTGAAATCGTGATGATATGTTGTTGCATCAGTGGCCTTGGTATGGGGATCAGAGATTTCCTTTGCAAGAACGGTTGTGTTCCTTTGGAGTTGGTTTGAAGTGCATTGAGAATCCAGAGAAGTATTTTAAAAGCCAAATCTGGTTCCGAAAATTAACTTTAACTATGTTGGGTCTTGAGTACAAGATAAATGAGGTGCTAAAGAGGGTCCCTAAGGACTGCAACATGAATTGTGCCACCCTAAGGGACCACCCACCAAGCACATGGACACCTGCCATTGCAGGCTGCATGTCTAGGTGCAGATAAAAGTGAAAACTCAAAATGTCACACATTCCTGTGTGCCATGTCCCCTACCACTGCATATGATACTTGTAAGTCACAGATTCAGCAGGCCTGACAGCCCTAAGGCAGAGAGCTTAATATTACATGTCAGGGTATAAATGCATGAGTAGATATGCCCTTGTGCTGGTCAGTTTAATTACTGCCAGTGCAAGTGAACAGGGAAGCCATTTTAAAACGTCTAGGCACAGGTGAAAACGAGTTTCCCATCGACATGATGGCTTCACTGAAAATAGGGATGTTTGATATGAAACATCTCGTATTGATGAACCCACACTGATTCCATTGTTGATTTTGTTAATACATGTACCCAGAGGGCACCTCAGAGGTGCCCCTGAAACAGTACCAATTGCTGGTGGGCTGACTGGCTGCTTTTAACCTGCTGGTTAAGCCCGACTGGATTCCTAGTCAGAACCTACAACCTCTTTTCACAGAGAGCAATCCTCATTGAAATTCATTGGGCTCCCGGCGCTCATTTGAACCCTACACCCTGCCGCTGGTGGTGTACTGTTGGTGCTACCATGGACCTTGCCAACCACCTATCTTAACTACTGGAGATTGGTCCTCTAAGTCAATGTACTGTACCTTTTGACAGAACTTGTTCTTCCTTCTTCCTTCCATAGGATAATAACATTGAAGAACTCAGAAATTGTACTGTGTCTACTTTTTAAAGTGAAAATGTTTTATATTTGAAAACATACTTACCTGAACGATGTTTCTCTGATGCCTAAACATATATAAAGATACTTACTATTTTTATAAATCGGTGTGTATCAATGTCTTGCACTTCTCTGTTTTAAGCCTAGGGCTGCTCGACCACACTACCCCTAATACAGCACTTTGGGATTGCATAGCAATCTCCTGTCCACTAATAAGGGAACCCTAGAATCTTTACATAGTATATCAGTTTACTGATTTATCACATAAAAAACCCAGCTTCCTACACTGCCTAACAGGCAAAGGACACTGTAAAAGACATTTCAATTGAAAACACTGAACTAATTATACGGGAAGCATACAATGCGGTAACCATAGAACTTATAAACAGATTTGACTATGATAATGAGGTCTTGAGACAATTGAGAGATAAATAGTGCTTTATGAATATGACATTTTCAAATAACCCATAAAACAGATAACATTGCTTAGCAAAACTAAGCTCTTCCATTGGAAGGAGACAGAACTCATCAGTGATATCGAGCTTACCTACCTTATGGTGCAGTGTTCACAATTCCCTTGCATGTACATTGTGTCTATGAGCCAAAAGCAGACAGCCTTCCCTCTGTGGATTACACCTGGCATAGGTTTACCCACTAAATATTTGTCCTACTTTGTGGACAGTTATTTGTGTTGAACTTACCCTCGTATATCCGAGACACAAATGATATTCTGAGTAAATTTGAAGCTGTTTCCAGGGACATTGACAACAAAATATTTGTCGCTCTTGTTGTTGAAAGCTTATACATATGCATCAAGAAGGAGTAAGGACTCTTGGCCATGAACTGTATACTTTTGAGAAACAGGAGAAAACTACTATGAGCATACTAATATGCTAATTGCCTAGTCAGACACAACTACCCCATGTTTTTACAGGAATGGTATCATAAATTACAAGGTGCTGTCATGGGATCCAGGTTTGCCCTCTCATATTAATAATAATAATCCACATTTGTAAAACGCACAATCACCCGTAAGGGTCTCTAGGCGCTGGGGGCTGTCGGGAAGATTAAACAAGCTATTGCCCAGAGTCACATGGTGCTGGGCTAATCTGCCGCCGGTGCCGGTGATCGAACCGTGATCCCCAGGTTCCGGAGTCAGTCGCCCTAGCCGCGGCTCCACACCTCTTCCAACCTGTTTATGGGTTGATATGAGAGGAATTGCACCTGGTCCCATGGTGCAAAAGAGTGACCACAATATATTCACTTCTGGTGCAAATATATTACCACATGTAAAATACTGTGTGCTATTGAGTTGAAGGATAGGATATAAATCTATTAATAATAAAATACTCTCAGAACATTGAAGACCTATATCTATTGTCTGCCAATTATGTTGAATAAATAGTCCATTTCAATTTACTGGACATGGACTTGAGTAGCCCTGATCTATGTTAATTACACAATGCAAAACTTTCTTTATGCAATGTTGTAAGTTTAGCGAGATCCTATTTCTACATCTGTACAGTGCTCATGTTCAGCAAAAAACTATAATGTGACATTGTTATGATTCATTAGCTAACGATTTGGACCTAATGCATGTAATTCTACGTGCTTGCACAGTAACCTTGACATACGTCAATTACTCCTTTCAATATTGTCTGTGAGCATATGTGCAATATTCTATTGGTGTGTCTGTTGCATGCTCAAGTTGCGCATTGAATTATAAAGTGACACCAATATAACACACTACTTCTTATATTTAGACCCAAATGCATGCAATTTTCACAAGCGTCCTGCCCAATTAGGCCAAGGGCCCATGAAACACTTAGCGACTGTCTACCTTCTTACCCTTCTTGGAGTTAGTGGTCATTAATCTTTTTATACAAATAACTACCAACCTTTGAACATGGATTTACCCTATTATCAAGTTCAGATGGTGCTAACTTTGATCAAGCATATTTAACATTGAAGTTGATGCCCAGAGCTATACTTGATGTCACATGAACATTTGCATATTCTTAGGCCTTGAATATGGAGTTTGAGGACACGCTACTAGGGAACCTTGATGACTGAACACAGTCCATGCTCTTCGTATGGTTGACTCAATAAGATCTCATCAGACTGAATACAATGCCCACTCAATGTACAGATGGTTTACTCCAGGGATTCCCATTGTTGACACCTACTCATGTAATGGTCTTCGATATGGTTTCTTCAATCCAATGCTATTTTAAATTTAAGTAAATTATATGAGATACAAATGATATTTAATCATATTTGGGATTTGTGGAAAATATTTTACACTTAACACACAAGGTTATTTCATTTTCACTAAGTCATCCTCTGCAATAGTTTGAGATATTGACAGTTAAAAAATAGGATTATAGAATACTGTGCTCTAAATAGATAAGTGCACATTCATTTGTGGGGATTAACCCTTGTGGTGTAATTTTTGACTACTTGGTTAGTAGTCTACCCAGGATTTTACAATATTCTGATAGGATGTCAAAATATGGTATCATACAACATTTGGCAATTTTGGATGGCATCAACAAATTGTTTGTGTAAATCTGCAGCCTTGAGGAGGTTCCCAAAATATGAATGAAACACACTGACCGATCCATTGTATATTTTTTTTTATGCGAACGTTCAAACAGTCTTTTCTTTAAGCATGCGGTGAGAGTGGACATTACCAGGCCTTGGCATAGTTCGCAGAGTTTTGCTATGCGGAACTCTGCAAAGTTACAGAAAAACTCAGCGAAGTTCCACGAGTGGCGGAGTGCAGTGTGAACTGCAGTTTGTGCTGGTATTCCTGCCGCTCGGGGACAAATTCTACCCGAGCGGCAGCTCGCATTCGAGAACTTACCGTTCACGATCGCAAGGGGGGAAGAAAACTCAGCTGCACATCGCGAAGTGGACTTTTCTGCACTCCGCAAGCTCCACGGAGTGCAGAGTGCAGACAACTCCGCAAACTCTGTGAACGAAGCGAAGTTCGCCACTGACGACATCAGGACCCTGCTGGACAACGGCGAGACCACAGCACTCATTCTCCTAGACCTCTCTGCCACCTTTGACACCGTCTGCCACTGCACACTACCGCGCACGCCTCCACGCCGCAGGGATCCGAGACAAGGCTCTGGATTGGACCACCTCCTTCCTCTCCGGCAGAACCCAGAGCATTTGCCTCCCCCCATTCCATTCCAAAGCCTCGGAGATCATCTGCGGTGTACCCCAGGGATCCTCTCTCAGCCCGACGCTGTTCAACATTTACATGGTCCCGCTTGAACACGTAGCCTGACAGCACAACCTCAACATAATCTCCTACGCCAACGACACTTAGCTGATCCTCTCCCTTACCAAGGACCCCATCACAGCCAAAGCCAACCTCCACGAAGGATTGAAGGCCGTCGCCGACTGGATGAAGACCAGCCCTCTGAAGCTGAACTCGGACAAGACGGAGGTCCTCATCCTCGGCTCCAACCCTTCAGCCTGGGACGACTCCTGGTGGCCGATGGCACTGGGGGCAGCCCCGACACCCACCCACCACGCACGCAACCTGGGAATCATCCCCGACTCAACGCTCTCAATGACCAAGCAAGTCAACGCCGTCTCCTCCTCCTGCTTCAACACCCTACGCATGCTCCGCAAGATCTACAGATGGATCCCAACAGATACAAGAAAGACAGTCACCCAGGCCCTCGTCAGCAGCAGACTAGACAACTGAAATGCACTCTACACGGGAGCCCCGACCAAGCTCGTCAAACGACTAGAAAGCATCCAAAGCCACGGCCACATCACCCCCACCTGAGAAACCTGCACTAGCTCCCCGTCAACAAGAGGATATCGTTCAAGCTCCTCACCCACGCACACAAGGCACTCCACAAGACTGACCCAGCCTACCCAACAGACGGCTTTCCTTCTACATCCCCAACCGCCAGCTCGGCTCTGCCGACCTCTCACTCGCCACCGTACTGCGCATCCGAAGAACAACCACCGGTGGGAGATCCTTCTCTCACCTCGCAGCCAAGACATGGAACACCCTCCCACTGAGCCTACGACAGACCCACGACGTGCTGACCTTCAGGAGGATGCTCAAGACCTGGCTGTTTGATCAGTAACGCCCCATCACCCCCAGCGCCTTGAGACCCTCGCGGGTATGTAATATGCTTTACAAATGATTGATTGATTGATTGATTGATTGATTGATAAATAACTTTAGGAAACCTGAGTTCACCTACATTGATTAGGTTATGTTGTATTCCAAATTCATGCAGACAACACCCAACTCATCCTATATTATTAAAGCACCCCAGGTGCTCAGATCAATAAAAAATAAACCGGGTTCACTTGTACAGTTGGATGAAGGATGGGTACCTTTGCCATAGTCACGCTAAAAAGATGTTTAGGTGATGGGGAATGGGCAGAAGTGCTCCCCACCCTTTATCTAATTTTGGACGGAGAGCAGCCCATACCATTTTCAAAAAGGCTGGAACGTAGACAAATTATTCAAAGTGGACTTTCCCCTTTATTCCCCAGGTTCACAGTGTAGCCAAGAGGAAGAGTCTCCTAAAAACCTGTTGTAGACAAAAGGAAGACCCTCCTACAATTCTTTCAGAGAAAAGCCTTTCCCTCTTGCAAATCAACACTGAATGGATTAGTCGTCCTCAGGCCCATTAATGGCTCCAGGAGGGGTGCCATGAGGCCACACTTCTTTGTTATTCTAGGGCCTGCCCCAGGGAGGTGGTGGTCCTAAGGCAGTTAATGGCCCGGGAGGGGGACCGTTCAGCCCCCTTTTATTAAATAGGGCTGGCTCTGAGGAGGTGGTGGTCACTGGGGCCGTTAAGGAGCCTGGAGTGGGGAACTCTGCCCCCCCTCCATTGCTAATGTATTTATTGGCCTTGCCCCAGGGAGGTGGGAGTCCCAGGGCCAAATATCAGCCATGGGGTGGGGTGCGGCGTGCGCCCTCCTTCTCAAAATATTTATTTAAATTTGCCCCCAGGACCTGGCCTTCCCAGGCGCTCTAATTCAAACAAGCGCAGGAGACCGTGCTTTTTTTCTTTTTTATAATTTTTGCAGGGATTCACAAATTGTTGCGATTTTTACCACAAGCATTTTCCCAAAAAGATTTTTGGTGCTGGCGGTGCCCTAGGAGACCCTGTACTAGGCATTTGATGTCTGGGCATTCCTACCCTGCTCCTTAATTTTTTTTTATTGTTTACTTGGGACTCCGCTGACTCTGAGTGCTGACAAAATGTTCTTGTTAAAGTGTTGGCGGCAAATCAGATCTCTGCACGAGATTGGTTGGATTCACAGAGCGTCTGCATCCCTAGACATAAAATTTGGTTTTCTTTCAATATCTCGAAAACTACTGAACAGATTTACAGCAAATCACAAAAACCACACTTTGCTGACCAAAATCTAGCTTTCTGCAAATCTGGTGCAATTCTGTTCAGCGATTCAGCCTGTAGTTGTGTCTAAAATCTCTCAAGAAATTAACATGGCAAATGCACTTTTCTACCCCCCCCCCCCTTTTTTTCTCAACCTTCACTTGACAGATCACCCCAGCACTTTCAATGCACAACTAGACCTAATTAACAGTTATCACCACAAGCAAACTCTGCAAACATAAAAAAGAAAGACGCAGACAAGATCCTATCCTGTTTCCTTAAATAAATGTCCTGGAAGTAGACAAAGCAGCAAGCCCTCAAGACAGAAATTAAAAATAGTCAATCACCACATGTAATTTCTACAAAAATGAAAAAGAAAGAAGCAGTCAAAATCCCACTGTATCTTAAACAACCGGTTCAAGTCTTTTCGTAAGTACAGTCTAAATGTTTTACAACAGATGACCATATTTCATTGTCTTATTACCTTCTAAAAATTGAACTGTGTGTTTAACAGAACAAATGTTGCTACTTGAAACAGAACTTACAAGTATTTCATACAAATACTATATATATGAGGATAAAAAGGTAAAATATGAATTAAAGACTCTACCGCAATTGAACAGAATCTACAACACTTAAAGTATACCTTTGGGCAAAGAGTCATGGTGAAAAAGATGCACAGTGAAACTATTGAAAGCAAAACTTCATAAGGGATTCCCAGGTACAAGATAATAGAAGGTCCCCAATGTACATCTGTGAGGGCAAGATCAAATTATTGACAGTGTAACTCCACAGAGGATTTCAACTTTGCTCCAAGTTGTATCCCATTAACAAGGCTTACGTTCCTGTCATATCTTTCAAAGCTCTAAAGCGCTAATAAGTAACTACATTTTGTATTTTATCTTGCAAACTTAATAGATATGGTAACACAATACTTTTAGAGGGGTTCAGGGATATGGTAAACTCCAGCCAACATAACCTTGCAATTGAATGAGGGGTCACATCTTTTACTCAAGACTAATAAAGTGCACCTGAAATAGTAGCCATCATATTTATGATTGCTGCCTCAACCTTAGTCTCAATGAAAAAACTGTGCTGAACCTTTGTGCAGATTTAGTAGCCCTCTCAGAAAATTTCGGATCACTGACACAACATCGACTCTCAAAATATCGAGAGGACAAAATATCGAAGCAAAAATATCGACTGCAAAAATATCGACTTCCTATCTCCAAACAGGTAAGTACAAAAATATTGACTCCAAAATATCGAGTGTAAAAAATATAGACTGTCAAAATATCGATTTTTTTAAATGTCTTAAAAGTACATTAAAAGTAATATAATATTAAATTAAATTAATTTAAACATATTTAAAATACTTAAATAAACGTAAAATTGAGAAATAATTAATGTAACTAAAAAAAATATATATTTTAAATATATATATATATATATATATATATATATATATATATATATATATATACACACATATTATTTACAAAACATATACAATATTTTTACTGTAGGATAGCGAAAGGGTTAAATTTACTGTAACGACTCCAGTGAGTGCAACAGTAGGGAAAGCATTGGATAGCGTAGGGGTAAAAATTTACTATTCCCACTCCAGCGAGTGCAACAGTAGGGAAAGCGTTGGATAGCGTAGGGGTAAAAATTACTATTCCCACTCCAGAGACTGCAACTGTAGGGAAAGCGTTGGATAGCGTATGGGTAAAAATTACTATTCCCACTCCAGTGAGTGCAACAGTAAGGAAAGCGTTGGATAGTGTAGGGGTTTAAATTACTATTCCAACTCCAGTGAGTGCAACAGTAGGGAAAGCGTTGGATAGCGTAGGGGTAACAATTACTATTCCCACTCCAGTGAGTGCAACAGTAGGGAAAGCGTTGGATAGTGTAGGGGTAAAAATTACTATTCCAACTCCAGTGAGTGCAACAGTAGGGAAAGCGTTGGATAGCGCAGGGGTAAAATTACTATTCCAACTACAGTGAGTGAAATAGAAGTGCAACTAAATACTTCTTATTTAAATATAAATAATATAAATAGTAACACCAATTACAAATTAATTAAAATATTTTACAATTGTGTTAAATATATTAAATAATCAATTTAAAATACAAATAAAAATTATTTATTAATAATAATTACCTACTAATACTAATTATTTACCTATTAATAATAAAATATTTAATAATTCAAAAGTATTTTGAAAAAATAACTCAATAAATGTTTTATTCAAAAATGTAATTACTTACAATTAAATTACTTCACAAGCTATTCCTAAAAAAACACACAACCCACTACAGAAATTAATTTAATAAAAGTAATATAATTATCAATGAATCAATTACAATAAAGTACAAAATATATTTTAATTAATTACAAATTAATAATTAATTTACAATTCATTCTAAATAAATACCAATAATTAAAATAACATATTTAATTAATTATAATGAAATTACTTCCCACCCTATTCCCCTATGAACCCACAACCCGCTGCAGAAAATAAATTACTCAAATTAACATATTTATCAATTATTCAATTAAATGTAATTACTAATTATGTTTTTATTAATTGCCAATCAATTATTAATTATCAATTAAGTCTAAATAAATACCCACAAATTAAATTATATATTTAGTTAATTATAATAAAATTACTTCCCACCCTATTCCCCTATAAACCCACAACCCGCTACAGAAAAAAAATTAATAACATCAACATATTTATCAATTAATCAATAAAATAAATTACCAATTATATTTTAATCAATTACCAATTAATAATAATTTAGCAATTAATTGTAAATAAATACCAATAAATAAAATAACATATTTAATTAATTATAATTAAATTACTTCCCACCCTATTCCCCTATAAACCCACAATCCTCTACATAAAATAAATTACTAAAAATAAAATATTTATCAATTAATCCATTAAAATTAATTAGAAATTATATTTTAATTAATTACCAATTAATAATAATTTAACAATTAATTCTAAATAAATATCAATCAATCAAACAAAGCATTTATATAGCGCACTACTCACCCGGAGGGTCTCAAGGCGCTAGGGGAGGGGGGGTCCGCTACTGCTCGAACAGCCAGGTCTTGAGCTGCTTCCTGAAGGCGAGGTGATCCTGGGTCAGGCGGAGGTGGGTCGGGATGGAGTTCCAAGTCTTGGCGGCCAGGTAGGAGAAGGACCTTCCCCCTCTGGTGGCTCTTCGGAATCGGGGGACGGCGGCGAGGGCGTGGCCGGTCGATCGAAGCTGGCGCGTGGGAGCGTAGAAGTTGAGGCGGCTGTTGAGGTATCCTGGGCCTTGGTTGTGTAGGGCTTTGTGTGCGTGGGTGAGGAGACGGAAGGTGATACCAATAAATAAAATAGCATATTTAATTAATTATAATAAATAAAATAACATATTTAATTAATTATAATTAAATTACTTCCCACCCTATTCCCCTATAAACCCACAACCCGCTACAGAATTATATTACACAAAAATTAAATATTAATATTTACTTACCTTAAATTCGATATTTTTGTTGTCTATATTCTGTCTAATCGATGTCTAGTCGATATTATGTCTATTCTATAGTTTTTGACTCGATATTATAACTAGTCGAAATTAAAAACTCGATATTTTGACTAGTTACCGAAAATTTCATTTACCATCCAAAGAATCTAGATACACTGGTTCACCATACAAAATTAATGGTGGCATTGGTTTTAAAGTCAACAGCTTGGAGAGCTAGTGTAATATTTTATCCCTCAAGTTGTCTGTCAGTAATTGTACACCTCTAACAATAGTTCGCACTTATGAAATAGGGACAACTGTATAAGATCCAAGTTTAGGGTAAATGTAAGGGTCATCCCTAGATGTGAATAAGCTTTAACCTGTCTAGTATTAACAACTGGCAAGTGCCAATAAATGTTCCACCTTCTCCTACCGCATTTTAGATACTGGGCTTCGCTGGATTGAGTTTGAGAAAATTGGCTTCGTTATAGATTGCCAAACTATCCGTCAGTTTCTGAAGTCCTAATAGGCTTTGATAATTAACAGTAGGTCCAGTAGTATGCACTAATAATGACAGCTCAAAACGCCTCCATTAGCTGGCTGTGATGCAGCAAGATTTGGATAAGATGGCAAGTCTGCCAAATATAAATTAAAATAAGGTTGCAGCCAGCAACGATCCTTGCTTGAGTTGACAGGCTGTTGTTATACGCCCATTCTTACTGCAGAATTTCCTACATTTACAGTTATCCAAGTGACATCATGGATCCTTTGGATAAAAGAGACCACACCCCCATTTTCTCCATAGTTGACCGATTTGCCAAAAGACAAATTCTACTTACTTTATACAAAGCATTAGAGTAATTCACTAGGCAGCAATACAGATTCTTGGCAGGATGAACACTCCTAGACAGCAAACAACATAGTTTCACGATGTTGGCGGTCATGCAAGACTGAGATTGTAATCCTGCCTGTCTCATGTGCAAAATACCCTTATCATCAAGCCAAGCTAACAGGTGTTTTAAAATTAATTTCACAAATAGTTTACCCTCAAAGTATAGGAGAGAGACATTCTGCAGAAATTAGCTGGATTTGATTTAAATTCTGTGTTGTGAATTGCTTCTAGATGAGGATGATGTTAAAACCCCTCTGCTACAGAATAGATTTATTTAACAGGTAAAACTGACAGTCCCAGAAATCTGAATTCATTTTAAACAGTGCAATAGTTACTCTACTAGGACCAAGAGCTATTGAGCCTTTTACAGATTTTATTGCCTCACAGATTTCCTTTTCAGAGATCCAAAAAAAAAAACAAGTTCCATGAGCTTAAGATATGAAAAGATAGGTAACCGGGATATTTGCTATAGAGGTTCTAAATTTGGCCATTTTATTGTTGATTCATTACATTACAATCTGAGACAATGTTTTGCCTTTCACACCAACAGAGAAAAAACTCACAGTAATTTTTCACTGTAATAGCCATAGGGATATAGCTCCATAGTCAGTCCCTATTGGTAATCTTTTCTCTAATTCCACCTCATCAATACTTTTTCTTTAGCTGCGAATAGGAAAGTTAAGAATCCTTAATATTCTTACTCTAAGTATGTCAGTCAGTCTGCTTTAAATGTAACAAGTCAAACCATGGCACAATTCTGATTTTTAATGCCCACTTGCTAACAAATTTCTTTCCAAAAATACCAATAGGAGATGAAATAAGACATCCCAACTTAAATGTGGATCAGTAATACAGAGAGTTATGGGAGGATGCGTAGTTTTGGCTAGTTTTATTACCATATTGCATCATGGTTGCAATACTTTTCTAAGACATGTACTCCAATAAATGTATCTACAATGTCTAATCTCAACTAAAACATCCAATCCTCCTGACTAACTTATTGATCCCTTTTGAAATTTACAATAATATAGAAATCTTTAATCAAACAAACATTTTCAGAAACTGTAAACCGAAAGTATAGTCAAGAATGCAATTCTGCCTAATTCTAGAAAATTGTGAATAGTGAGCTACAGTTTAAGCTTAGCTCAGGTTGAGACTCAGGCATAAAAGCGAATACAAAGCATTTACCAATTTCCTACTTCTCTCGCATAGTTTAAAGAATTGAAAATTGACAAGAGAAATATGAGATAGCTACCCATGCTCCAAAATATTATATGAAGAATGTTATTCATCCTCAAACATCTTATAATTAAAGTCTCCGGTCACATTAAATATAGCATTGATAATGGTATTTCAGAACAAAGTAAATCTGTAATAAATTCTGATATAATTCCCTATCATTACATTTGCTGAGCGGGAAATAAACATTGCAAACAGATTAACATATAGTTACCCATCATCTCAGGAGTGTCTGCAGGTGATTTTATAGAATAGAGGTGTAGCTATCAGGTTAGTAGTAAATGCAGCAATCGGATTCCGTTTGGGGCGCCTGCACAGCCTGGGAATAGCTAAATGCTCAAATACTGCATACCCATTTATTTATAAAAGATTTATCAACCAAATTTCCTGTAGACAAATACACTGATATACACTATCCTTAATAGATCAGGTAACCAGGCTTTTAAGTATTTAAGCATTCTTATTATAATATATTGATGATTGATTGATTGATATTCACAACATGTTTTATTCATATCCAGGTTACTTTATTCCAAGAACTCCCTTACACTACTACATGTGTTATTCACCTATAGATACACAGCATTATTCTCTTTTATGAAAATGTAAATTGTAATTAGAATTTCTCTTATCCCTTAGGTCAGTCAACTAAACCCCAACACTTTCTTCAATTATCAAAAATATTGTGGCAGTACAGAACATGCACCGACATGATGTATTTTAGAGGTGAGATTGCAAAAAATCAGTATGGGGAATTGCTGATGCAGATGCGCCCTTTGTAACAATGATTTTGGGGTACAGCTCAAAACTCTGTGCAACTTCACAGTACAGCAGTTATACTGGACACACTCGCTGGACCAAGGTGCAAGTCATCCTGAACTTTAAGGTTTCTTAATGGTCCCTATGATGGCAGTCCCTAATTGCTCCATCCCCTTGCCAGGCACCTGATGGTCTCTATAGGGCGCAATCATGCCTTCCCTGCACCCAGTCATGTTTTGACACTCAACATTCGGGCCTAGGGACTCTCTGGTGCAGAGCGAGGGTGCGAGGATTTACTGCTTGGCTCTAAGCTGTCTTAAAGCTCTCAGTCCAACTTTGGTGGCTATGCAAATACAACTTTATGTAATAAGAGACACTAGCTTTAATTATTTAAAGTTAATGGTATTTTCCTATTTAGTCTGAAAATCAAATATTCCCTGAATCCCTGTATTTTTTAGAATACACGTTTTCTTCTTCCTAAAATAATTTCTTTTACCTCTAAATATCTCTACTATTTTTTTGTAATCTGAAGAGACTGTAGAATGATCACTTGATCCTTTGACCTGAGTGTCTACTGTTGACTTTTGCCTATTTGTGGTTATTAGTCAGAGCAGTTCTTCTTCAGGTTGGTACCAGTCTGACGCCCCTATTAGCTACAGCTGGCATAGAAACATTGAAGCTCACAGTTTGATGTATACATGGAAAAGCAGGTTACATTTATTTGGTATCATATGAATTATTTCAACTTGATATTGATGAATGTATTCTTTCCGTTCTGTTGCTGAAAGGAAGTTCAGGAGCCAGACAAAGGAGTACATCGCTTTATTGGAGAAGGTGTGCATCAGGTAAGTGACTGCTGGCACCCTTGCTCCAATCCGAACTGTCACCCACCTTGTTCTTGGAAGCCAATGCATCGCACATTCGATGAAATGTGTGACGCAGATCCAGTCAACTCCAGGCCCAACATAACTCACCCCTTTAATAAACAAAACGTAAACAGCAAAATACAAAAGAAAAATAAAACCCTAATAGTAGAGCGAAACATAAACAACAAGATACCCATATAAAGCATCGAAATGAAAGAGAACGTTCTAAAATATAGAGAAATACATCCAAGGAAGAAAAATGTCAACAGTAAACAAAACACGATACTTGCTGATACTGACCAATAAAAGTCAAGGATGAAAAATGAAAAATGAAAAATTCACCCAATCACACAATCACTCAACCGCTTAGGAAAATATCTGCCAATCAACGAACCTGTGGGGCGAGCATATTCCCCGTAACTTCACCTCACTTCTCATTTTTAGAAGTTACCAAACGCCCACCCACCACATCAAATTTGTCATATGGCACCAACACAATGTTGTCCTTGTTCTCTATATGAACATCACTGGTTCGCACCTCTGGAGACACTAATTGCACTACATGCACTGGAGAAAAGTATTTGGATTCCCCCTTCACAACATGTACAACTTTTTTTTGCACTGACCCAACTCCCTATTTTCACACCTACATTGTTTCCATAATTTTTCCCACAATATCTGGCTTGCCCCTTGCTCGTGACATCCACCACCTTTCCCAGATTCGTAGCATAAATGGCTTGATGACCCATCAAATCCCTATTAATTTTATATTCAGGAACCCTTGATCTCAATAGAATGAAGGGCGTAACCCCTGTTGATATTTTGGGCATGAATCGCACTTTCCATAATGTCATTGGTAACACACTTTCAATAAAGCTCATTAACAATAGTTAACTGTAATTGCACCTTTAATGTCGATTGAAATGTTCAACTAAACCCTTACTCCTAGGATGATATAACGAAGTGTGGGCAATGTCAAATTCAGATAAGAATTTCTCCATTTCATCAGAAACCAACAGCATTCCATTGTCCATCACTAGCTCATTGGGATAACACTCTCTGCACAAAACACATTGCAAAAACTAAATCACTGCACATTTTCAATATTGTGACAAAAGCAACTTCATGCCATTTTGCCATATAGTCAATTAACATCAAAGCATACTCAGGAATTTCACCCCAGATCTTGAGGGAGCCAGCAAGGTCAAATTCCAACTTGGACCATGGCGACATATCAGTTTCCAACGGAATTACCGGAGACAGCTTCGAAACTTGGCTCTTATCACTCAAAACACAATTCTCACCATCAAACACAAAATATTCAACAGACTTGTCAGCCTCCGGCCACCAAAAATCCACTATTACCCTGCGTTTCATTGCCCTTATACCCACATAGCCTTCATATGCATTCTGCATTACCCTTTGCCTTTGCAAAAACAACAATTGATGGACGGAATGTTGCACAATGGAAAAACATTCACCCCCAGTCACAGATCTGGGTTTAATCCATTGTTATTTTGCTCACCACACCACCCCAGTTCAGACATGGCCATATGCAAATCAGTCTTGACCCTGTGCCTCATGGGAACAGTCCAGACCGAACTGCCAAGCCATGTCTTTTTCCTGGACTGGAATCAAGCATCCTAGGACCGGTTTCTGGCTATCAGCCGTTATCAGCCAGGATTACTTGATTCCAGTGGCATGGAGAGCACGGGACTCATGAGCTGAAGCCATTTGGTTATGTCTGAACTGGGGTGGTAGAGTGAACTAAAGAATGGTGATGGATTAAACCCAGATCAGTTGACTGGGGGTGAGTGTTTGATTTGCTCAAACGCTCCTTTCATCATCACCTTTGGTACCATTTTGGTTATGGCAGCCATTTTAGTTAGCCATGTGCTCTCCATGTGCTTCTACCGTCTTCACTGTTGCCTGCCCTTGTATTTCACTTGAGTTATCAACTATAATTAACTCCTTCAGCACTGAGCAATAGCAATGTCTGATCAGAAAGGCCTGTAGCTGCCAGAATGCATCTGTCTTAGTGTATAACTGTCAGGCTATTCCAACTGATGTAAGGGTTTTTGTTACTCCTCCCACTCTGTTGACTAAGTAGTTTCCAGTTGTCCATATATGTGAATAGCTATTCTTGTGTATACTTGTACCACCTCTTTTTGAGTCTTCATGCTTACTCAGCTATAAATTGGCCATGAAAGGCCCATGGTTTCTGTATTCCTTGAACTACCTCCTACAGTGGCCTGAGGGTACTCTATTAACACAGTCTCCCTCATGAGAGGTTAATAAATCTATTTTCTTTGATATTACAGCTTCTGTGCCAATCTCTATTTTGTTAATCTAAGGACTTAAGGGGAAAGAAGGGTGAACCCCTGCACCAGTGGGCCCCTGAAAAGGCTCACTCCCACACATCAATCATCCAAATTCTTACTTGCAACAAAACACAATAGCAATCAAGGGATTCTGTTCACTCTTGTTCAGTAAAAGCATTCTTTGACATAGCCAATACTTGATGGCCAGTACACATCACCATCTCTTCTTCATCAACAGCATCCTCCTCAGCCACTAATGATAATCTGGACAAAAAGTCAGCACCCACATTCCCCTTACCAGGAACATACTATATCATATCTTGGTACTCTTACTAATGGTACTGCCAATTGGCAATTCTGGGTGTTTTTCGGCCCCCCACTTCTTGTGCTAAAAAAATCAACCAAAGGCTTCTGATCAGTGCATAACACTGCCGGAAAACATCAAAAGAATGTTCTTAAATGCTGAGTGCCCCACTACAATACCATAGCTTTTTCTTAATGCTTGAATAAATTAACTCACAACCCCATAGTTCCCTGGAGGCAAACGCAAATACATCTTCGCTGCCATCCTTCCACTTTTGCACAATACAGCCCAAAGACCATTGTTACTCGCTTCAGTAACGATAATGTTGGAATCAAACGGGTCAAATAGTTTCAAGGGAAGGGCACCAAAAATCCCAGATTTGATCTTATCCAGAGCATGCTGGCATACTTAACTCCAGGCATACAGTCTACCTTTCTTTAACAAGTTCCTTAATGGTGCTGTTTTTTAGGCAAAGCGAGGAACACATTTCGAATAATAGTCAACCAAACCTAAATATTATTTAATCTCGTCCATGTTCTTGGAATATGGGGCATCTTCTATGGCCTTTAGCACTAATATGAGGTTCCAAGTATTCCACCCCACTTGATGCAAACTTGTCTGGGTACAGGGTTAAACCCTAATCCTTAATTATAGATGATACTAGCCAGTCTCTCATCATGTTCCCTCACCCTACTTCCAAACACCAAGATGTCATCCTGAAAATACAGAATACCTTTATGGTCCTGTTACATCAGCCTCATAAATCTTTGGTAAACAGACAATGCAGATGCCTGACTAAACATTATGTGTTTGTAGCGAAAACTCGTGCTGGAGTGATAAATAAAATTAGGTGTTTGGAATCACCAGTTAGCATTATCTAATGATAAGCTACAGACATGTCTAGTGTGGTAAACACGGTGCCACCCTCCAAAGGGCATAACATTTTGTCAATATTTTGCACCGGTTCATGGTTTACCCAAATATTATGATTTAAGTCACACAAATCCACACATGGCCTGAAGGTCTGCTAACTCCTGTGGGCCAAAATCACAGGTGACAACAATTCAAAGCCTTCAGTTGGCTCTATGATTCCGAGATCACACAAACAGTTTAACAGAGTGGTACCTTCCGAACTTTGTGAACTACAGGTTTGGCACTGTCCTTTAATACAATCTTGTGCTGGAAAACACATAGTCTTTCTAGTTTTTTACTGACCATCTCAGGAAACATTTGAATCCAATACTCACCCATTGATACATCCACGCAAAACTCACACCTATTTCTGGTCAATTATGATTTAGACACAACCCTATTGAGATGATTGGGGTTCAAAATTATATCCAGTTCCACATGGCCATTCTAGCCTAACAAATTTGATCCGTCCATGATTATGTATACTACAACTGTAGTTTTACATTTTTCAAATTAAAGTTGACCATCAAATTCACCGACAACCTCAATTCTTGCTCCTCCATAAGCAAAACTCTTAACAGTAGATGGCCTCAATTTAAGATGAAGAAGTTTCTCGAACAAATCAGCCCCAATAATTGTAAATGGAGAACAAGAATCCACCCTTATTTGAACTAAAATACAATTCACTTGTATGTCACAATTTGGAGGTTTCCTTCTGATGTTGCATACCAAATTCAAGTCAAAAGTGCTTTCAACAAGTTGACCTCATTACGAGTAGTGATACACAAAACTACATCCTTGTCATCCCCATTCTACTCCTCAATGTTTGATACCATGCTTTGATCGAAGAAATGACAAACTCTGGCAAAGTTACTATTTTTGTTAAACTTAAAACAAACTTGCGATGCAGCAAGACAACTCTTTACTGTAGAAGTGTGATTTCCACTACCACACCTAAAACACGTGTATGCCATCACTCCTCTCACTATGTTGTTTAGATTCTGCAACTCATTTCTTGTGTTCTTTAGTAGAACTCTTGCATTGCTCGCTAGTAATTTACCAACACTGAGCAGTATCACCTGGGGAAGACAATTCTTTAAAGTAGGTATTAGAATTCTCTATTGGTTTGGTGATAGTGATTGAAGATTCAAGGTAAGGATCATCAGTGCATAACAATTTCTCCTGAATCTCCTTATTGTATGTTCTTTCAATCAATTGGTCACAAGTCTTTTCTTTGTGCATGGCGCGATAATTGAAGGTGATGGCCAATGTCCATAAAGCTGAGACAAATTCTACAATTGACTCTCCTGGTTGTTGAGCTCTTTGTAAAAAAAAATGTACGCTCTAATACCAAATTCCAGCTTTGTCAAATGATTGAATTAGTGTGGCACACTCATTCACCACATGTACGGGTTCTTCTGCATCTTCTTGTGATAGCTCACGTAAAATTGTGCATAAGCAACGCTTCTTTCTTCTTGATGGAATGTTTGTGACCATCAATGGCATCCAGGTATGCTTCAAAAGCATCCTTCCACCTTGACAACTTCTACAGTTGTTTATCCGGCAATGACAAAAATAGTTGAGGAGGAGATACTCCTCCCATAGGTAAAAAAATATACCAAACCATTCAGTAGTGCAAGTAACACAATCCACTATTCACTGGTTCAGTGTTGCACTATTAGGTCAAAGGGCACAGCTACACTTTAACCCCTTGCCTGCTGGTGACGGCTCCCGTCCGTCATGGCACACAGTGCTCGTGTGCTGATGACGGCCGGGAGCCGTCACGACCACGCCCGCGATCGGAAAGCCAGCCGCGGGCAAGGGGTTAATACCAAATACAGCAATCAAGTGGTAAATGTTGGTGTGACACAAGCAATGTCACTACAAAATTTGGCCAGTTAAAGCAAAATTCAAGGTAGGGGTATCTTGAACATCAAAATGGTACAAATCGCTGTCCACCTGACTCCAAAATGGCAGCTACTACGGTGCAGGAGCAATGGCTCGACATCCGCCTAACTCAAAAATGGCAGCCACAGTGTGACACGACGTGAACACACATTATACATATACCCTGCTCTGCATAACCTGAACTGGTGAATGATGCTACATCAATTCCCAAAAAAGGCAGAACAAGAAACACAATGTGGAGTGGGCAACTTGTAGAGCACAGGATACAATGTGCTAACTTCTGCAGGTCATGTCGAGGAGAAACCACACTGGAGTACTGTTGTCTGTTTCTTATATAGCCTATTTTGTTTTCCCTATGTTAGCCTACCTGTGCACATTTTAGGCCTTATGTTCCTTTGCACATGTTACTATATAAACACATTCTGCTTTTGTGCCATATTGTACTTTCACATGGAACATGTATATGTTTTGGGGTTCTGTTCTTTTACTGGGATTTAGTCTGAACACCATAGACAAGGTCAAACAATAATGTCCCTTGTTATTCTTACTGGCCAGTAACTAGCATCTAGATATAACACAAGAATGCAGCTGTTGTTTATGTGCACACATGTCCTATCATATAGATGTGCACATCAGCAGAAAACATACACATGGATAAAAATTCTGAGACAAGAGCATGGCGTCTGCTGAGATGTAGAACGTCCATCTGTGAATGCTGAGGTATGGGGTCTGCCAGTAATCCCTGAGATCTTTGATATATAACCATTTAGCTTCATTAGCAAGGGAGAGGGGTTTTAGGTTACTCTGTTCTTTAAAATGACGGCTTTTCATTATATACGGATTATCAACCATGCTAACTGTATTTTTAGTATGCATTTGTTTTCTAAATGTGGTACGTATACTGCATTTCAGAGCACAATAGTTTAAATAAATATTCTTAACTGTCTTTGTGTCTCCTGTTTATCTTACTGTGGACGAGTATGAGTGAGAGAACGGAAGGGAGTGTCCTGTTTCCATAATCCCTGAGAGGGACGAGAGTGTTTTGTTCTGGGGTGCCAATTCAATTGTTTCTTTGGTAAGGTTAGGAGGGCAAGTGAGGCACTATAGGTAGTCAGACTCATAGGTACTGAGGTGGTTTGGTGGCTCAGTCACTACAAACCGATGTTCTATTTCTAAGCATAGTTCTGTTCTAGTAGCAGAAACCCTGCAACAGCACTCGGCTCAACAAATATAAGTGGCAGGTCAACGGTCGCCTAGCAGAAAACAGCAGAGGAAGGCAGCCAATATAGCACCACCACTGAAAGGAAGTTCAGAAACCAAAAGAAGCAGTACATTGCTTTACTGGAGAAGGCGCACATCAGGTAAGCGAACGCTAGCACCCCCACTCCAATCCCAACTGTCACCCACTGCTTTCCTGGAAACCCATGCGTCACACATTCCATGCAATGTGTGAAGCAGCTGGAGTCCACTCCAGGCCCAGCAAGTCGTCTATGTCCAATTTAAAGCCACAGTTTAAGATTATGACACCATTTTGAGCTTTTACTTTCAATAACTGAAGCAAAAATATTGGCTCTCCTCAGTGCTTTTGCTTTAATTTTTTGCGGTCAGTCAAATTTAACTTTATTTGGTATATCACAACCATAAAGTATACATATACAAATAACGGTCTAGTTTAAAAATAGTTAAAATTCATATTCTTAAAATATTTATATTTCTAAAAAGAGTCATTTACTTTCAAGGCCCCAGTCTTAACTCATTCGACTTTTGAAAGAAGGGTCTCTAATGGATCATGACTTTTACACCGCGGCATATAAAAATGTTCGAATAAAAATTGTTTTTTACTGCTAATGTCCTCATAATATTGAGGCTGTTTAGTATACAGAGATGTAGTGATAGTGTTTCTAGATGTGTGTCATGACATGCAAAGTACAACAAGCCTCTGTTGCTGCATAAACTTTGAGGTATGAGTACAAATTATAATAAGTTATTTGGCTAACTTAATACCCACCTCCCTCCACAATATCCTCAGCACATTAGTGGCTTCTATTAGAACTCTCATTTCAGCATGTATACCCCGGTATGTTAGTTTATTAAGACATCTTTCTACCAGCTAAGCCTCTGGCTTTTATCCTCAATGAAAAACAAATGGTTGCAGTGTAGCATTTGGACATTTTCATCTTGGTTATGCTGATATCTTCGATGCTGTAATTAGTTCTGCCAAAACCACTTACTGACAGGCAGATCAACGTGCTACCAGATTACTAATCTTTGAATGACTTAAAAACTGACCTGTTTCTCCCTGACTGGGTTCCTTAAGAGCTGATGTTTAATCTTTAAAGATATTCTTGGGCTTGCAGCAGTATATTTGAAAAGTAAAATCCAGTCTTAAAATAGCACAACCTTTGGTGAGCCACAAAACTTGGCTTGTGAGAAGAGCTGACCAGCATTTTCATAGACTCCTCTAGAAAATGTGGTTTACACTGTAAATATGCAATGCTTCTTCCTTGTAGGCCTATAATAAATCTTTGGAAATGTGCCTGCTTTCATATCCTAGCTGTTTATAAACAGAATGTGTTCCATCTGCTGAGCAATGACTAGAGGCTAAGAGATTTTCTATGGTGTGACAGAAAAAAAACATAAACAGACTAAGTGAAGGAATAGTGGCTGAACAGCTAGAGACTACTAATCCACAAACATAAAGGAGGTATCATCACACCTGCCAACTTGAAGGACAATCTTACAGTGTGAGGAGGGGTGGGGCTTTGGAGGAGGTGGGGCTTCATGTTGAGAAGTACCTATGAGGCACTTTAAAACCCCACCCTGCCCCCAAGCCCCCTTGCCCCCCCCCCCCGCCCCCCCAAAAAAAAGCTTGCTGAAGCTTGTGCCTTGTACTGGGATGTTTTCACACCCCGTAATGTATGTCGTCAGTTCAAAGCCTCAGAAAACAAGCTGGAAAACCACTCTTAACAGTGAATTTTAGCTTTTTTTCCCTGCGACCGTGTGATATCGGCTCCTCGCCGGGAGACCGTGTGATGGGAGCTGATATTGTGGCACACGGTGGCACTGTGTGAGTTGGCAGGTATGTAACATATTTGGACAAATACGCTTCAAATGAGTAAGGAGCAGAACTGAATGGTAAGTTTTCAAAAGAGACAGCCCGCACTGTGAAAGTGTTGGAGCCACAATAAACACATACCTGTAATGTGCATCCAAAGACACCAATCATCAACATAGCTACAGACAGGTAATCTGTAAACACGTCCCACCATGGTTTCAGTACACGGAAAGCAGGCTGCTGTTCTGAAAACTGACGAAATTCAGTTACTGGAATCATGGTTCTGAAAAAAATTAAAATACATTTTAGATAAAGGGTGCAGATTCTAGAGGAGTTCACAGTTCCAATGACAAACGCAAACCACTGCTGGATTTTGTATTTCACTGCGCTATGGGGAACAACAATCATTACCCATGAGAAATCACTCTTGATTCAATTGAATATTAGTCTTGCCACTTTGAAGCTACCAACATTAGGTACAATGTACATATTAATTAACCACTAGTCCGCAGGCAGATTAAATTCAGGTCTTCTGTCTAGATCCTTTCTACAGGATACTTTGTCAAATTCCTCACCAGCTCTAATTGACATTATTTCCATGTTGCAAACACATAGAACAGAAGGGTCTGATGTACATACTTTCGGGTTGCAACTGGTCGCAAATTGTGACCTGAACGTTTCCTGTGAACCAAACTAGGAACAAATAGGTTGGTTTGCCCAAAAAAGGTTCGGAGTGGGTCAAATTCCGACCTACCTCATTAATATTCATGAAGTAATATTCATCACCGGGTTCCTGTCCTGCTAGGCTATTTTTCTTAAAGTTGCATTTTAAACAAGTTTTTGTTTTTGAAAGTTTTCTTCTAAACAAACTTTTTTTAAGATTCACTAAAGGAAGCGAATGCATTACCACCCCAACTCTAGAGTCAGTATTTTTTCCATGTTTTGCTATTGAATAACGGTTGCAAAATATTGCTACCTCTCACACTGAATTGCAATTTGGAAGAGACAGCTACAACACCTTTCCAAATTGCGAATGAATATACATTTGCAATTCTATTTTAGGAGTCAGTAAAGGTTTACTGACTCCTAACATGAGATTAGTATATAGGTACGTACATCAGGCCCTAACAAAATACTAAATGAGAGATAAAAAGATAAAGGAAGCATTACTCATCCAATATTGTAACTTTGCATGGCAAACCAGGAGTTGATTATTCTCTTTTACCTGATTTTCGATATATGAGCCCAAGAGACTAGGAACAGTTATGTAATTTTGTCCCGCAGATCATTTCAAGTTGACATCCATAATGCAAAATGGTGGGTCACTACCTACGCTGGACCGCATGGGGAGGCAAAATGCAAACGGATAGCCATCCAGGTGAATCCCAAAGATAATTACAAAGTTATAGTCTCAGAAACTAATTGTTGTATTTTCACAACTGCAGTGATAAAATGGGATGCATCACACGCCTATTTAGTTTTAGAACAGAAATTCATGTGTAATACTTGGGATCAAATTTTACTAAATGGAAGAATATGTCAAAAAGTGTTTGATGTCAATCTGTTTGCACTCAAGCAGATGTACAGAAAACTAGTAGTGTAATAACCTATTGTGACAAGAGTATGGAAAATTATATATACTACAGAGAGAATACAATTAATACTAAATAGAAAATAAAGCTGGAACACCATTAAGATCCAAGTAAGTAGGCACATTTGTATTTTTAATGTATTATACGCTTTTTGAAAACAAATTATGCCCCTCCTCTTAAATTAAGTGTTTAATATTCAACTAATGGGTAATTGTTTGTGACGGTTATAGGATTTCAGGGCAATACCTCATTGGTAAATATAATGTATTTTCCTTAGCTCAACACAATGAGACTCGGCAAATCACCAATAAAGGAGAGCCCAGGTGTATCTCTCCTACTTTCAAAGAACTGCATTGGCTTCACCCTCCTGCAAAACCGACTTCAGAGTCTGCTACATGTTGAGGCACGCCAGCTGAGATAATCTGACTACCTTCCTTCTAAAATCAACACATGTCACAAAGCGGGCTTGAGGAACAATGTTGTGGCACACCCTACCGACATTAACCCACCACACTCCTATCTAAGGGAGAGCCAATGCAGAAGAGAGGGTAATTCTGTATCTACCCTAAGGGATAAAGAATGGTAGGGTGAGAGAGATGGATTCAGAAAATATGTGTGTGTGTGTGTGTCTGTGTGTGTGTGTGTGTGTGTGTGTGTCTGTGTGTGTGGTTGTGTGTGTGTGTGTTTGTTTGTGTGTGTGTGGGGGAGATAGACAGAGAGAAACACTGGAGATTACACCAATAGCTCTATCTTAGTTCCGTACTCATCAGTCATTCAGTAGATCCTTCCGAAGCTTCTATTGGGTACAGGCTTCTCACACACATAACTCTTAAGAAATAACATTTTAAAATATATTAATAGTATTGCTCAAATACTTTTCAGCATGTTGGCAACTCAACGGCACTGAATATGCTTATTTGCTCAATCTTCCAGGTGGCAAGTAACAAAGAGGGAGGATGGAAAGAAGAACAGGTCAAACACCAAATGATGAATTACCGGCTGTGGGAAGCCATGCACTGAAAGACGTCACAAGGCAACTTCTACTTTACAGACTTTACTTAAGTTAACCCAAAGTTACTGACTTAGCTTCTCCTGTGCTCCCACTGGTCTTCCACCTGTTTCCAAACAGACAGACCCTCCTCCTGTTCTACCTCCCTAGTATCCACAGGCGTGGTCACCACCATTCTCTCAATACTTCTCTTCGCCGTCCCTTCGCTTTCTGATAGCCCTCCCCCTTCTTGACTCCCTTTCTTCTCACAAGCCTTCACGTCAAGTTCCTGGCAAGATATCTGTTGGTGCTTGATTAGGCTGGAAGTCCAAAGCACTCTCAAGGAATACTCATGCAAATAACCTTTCTCAGTAAATGAGATTAATCTCTGAATTTGCACTTCAGACTTGCTCATTTGCTGGTTCAAGTCAAAGGTCTCAAAACCCACCTCTTCAGAGCTTCCTACAATCCTAAACCGTGTCTGTTCCCTCCTGTTTCTCATCCCTCTATGATGCTGTGTTCCTGATTTATTCTGCATGTGAATTAAATTACAACAACTAAAGAGTGATAATTAATGTGAAGCACATACTATGTGTGAAAGATTAAAAATTAATTAGAAAACTCAAATTCAAGAATTCTTAAGAGAAAAGGGGGGGAGCAAAAAGACGAAAGAAAGAAGGCAGATGAAATTTTTCTTTTGAAGAAGGACCCTCACTCACCACCTAAAATAGAATTGTACCATCTTTAGGAGGGCATCATTAGTTGTTTTGGGTAGAAAATTTGACCTACACCACTGGATGTGGTCACCTTAAGGGTGAAATAGCTGCAAAGTATGGCTGCTCATTGGCTACTAGCTCCCCTACCCCTAACTCCCCTAAAATATAGGATTTAAGGGACCCCCCTGACATCAGAACCTCACTTCTGAACAACTTACTTCAGAGTAGGACCAAGTGGAGACCCATGTCACCGACAACAAGACTTTGCCCACTGCACAAAGCAACAGGGGAATACTTCATGCCTGAGGCAACAAACTGGATGAATGACCTTCATCCTTGGCTAAAACTCAGCACTCCCTGGCAAAAGGACCCCTGTAGAGGCCAGAAGCACCCTCAGACTCTCCTTGAGTAGTGGGACTAGTCCCCTGTAAACTTCAGGTAAAGCAACGCTCAGAAACCAAAGATGGTGTTGCGCATTGTGGGGGGTCTTAGTCCGGCCTTCCCCGAAGTGTCAAGCTGCTACTGCACCCCACTGGACCTCCGGCGCTTAAACTTACTTTTCGCTACTTTTACAGCTACCAAAGCTGGTTTGTCATCAGTCCTGTAATTGACCCCTAACTCAACGCTACATTAAGAGAGCAGCACACAACCCCTATGACCATAACAGCAACGACACAGCTCTTTTGTTTTTGCATCTTCTTTTTAGCAGCACCGACTAGGTGGAAAAGCAGCTTTACTGTCGGCCCTGTTCAGCACAACGTACAACCAGGACAACTCTGCACCTGGACTCAATGGGCTAGGTAAAATTGAACTGGCTGTGGGGTCCGGTCCTGGGTCCTGCACCACTTATACCCTGCAAGGGTACAAGGCAATTCGGCACCTAAGCAACCGATTGTCACTAATAGTTTACTTAATATTGCTTTAAAAATCTTTAAATCCAGTTATATGTATGCTATTCTGTTACTTAAGGTAGCTAAATTATGATACAAATACACCCTATTTTAATAAATAGGTGTAATATTTCTTTTGAGTCATGGCAATTACTTAACGGCCATGTTGGTACTCTGAAATGTTTAACACGTGCATCTAGCAAAGCCTGACTGATCTTTGCCGCTCTACCAGGACTGAGCTAAAGATTTATTAGTGCGAATTGAAGGATTATCTTTGAGGTATTGTGATAATATTACTTACCCAGCCATACCACATAATATTCCACTTTCCTACATCAACAAGTTATTACATTGTGTCAGACAGAGAAATAAGATAGAACCAAGTTTACAGAACAAGCAGGAGATTATGTGCTTAAAACAAGTCTCAATAATCTCTTTGCTTGTTTTTCAGTTGAAGAGACAACTGTAAATACATTTGTGTCTTATTTTCTGTGTTGCGATTAGTGTAGTGCAAGAGAGATTATGTAAAAACAGTATTTCTGGAATAGCCAACTTTAAATCATTTCAATAAATCGGAATGGAGAGTAAGGGTAACATGAGAACTGGAGGTATGTAATTAATAACACTATAAAATAGTCTCTTCGAAACTTGGAATGATTGTCACCTGGTTCCAGAGAAAATTACATTGAAATCAACGTTCATTTAAAACTATGGAAAAGAAAATGCCTTTCAGAATCAAGAGCAAGTAGCAGGAAGTCGTTTATTTAAAACTATGGAATAGAAGATCCCTTTCAGAACCAAGAAAAATTAACAGGAAGTCGATAAGAGTCCTAGGCCAACATCAGAAGCGGTTGCTCTGGAGCCCTTCTGCATCAAACATGAGACCATCACAGCAGTGGTAGCATACAGCTAAAGATGGAGCCAGGTGTGTTGCCACCATCTATTAAACCATCTTAACCTGGAAATGGTAAACCATGGGTTACAAAGTTGGAATTCTAAGTTGTCAGTACTTTTAAAAGGCAAAAAAGTCAACATTGACAGACAGATACAACAACTATTGGCCATGACAATAGGTCCTTCTATAACGGAATGTTGTATTATAATGTGAAGCATTACAATTTAGTAGCATGAATACGGATTTTTATTTGTGTGGAAGCAAAGAAATGTAGATTAACATTCGTGTTAGGTCAGGTGGCAGAAGCACTTTTATGCATGCGTAAAAATCCGTGTAGGTTAATGTCTGCTATCCCCTCATCTGTGCTTCTGCCACGGAAAAACACAATAAATTATCTAGTTATTTAAGACACTTTAATAGCTTTGCAGTGTCATGTGTGTGACAGTGAAAGTTCAACCTCAGGCAGCTGGATAAATAAACAAAACGATCACAGCTGGCTGGAGGGCAGGCATTTTTTTGTCTAATCAAAGTATGTTCCCCTGTCTCGCAACATGTGGGTGAAGCCAAAGCCCCGCTGCTGGTGATACACGCATACTTGTCTGGCGGCAGCTGTGTTGTCAAGCCAGATCATAAAACGTACAAGAGTCCTCACCCAAAGAGTGGCAGAACTAACAATAGCATTATTGCCAATGCTGTAGACGAATATAGAAGACAGCAACTCAGTTGCTTTCAGCTTGCTGGTTGTCAAAGAACAAAATGCACCAGAGTGGTGTGGTTTCCACCGGACGGTTCCAGATACCAATCATGCTAAATATGTTGTTTTATACACCTCCGAAAATTGCTTTGGACATCACTCATCAGGTTGTTTAGCAGGTTAATGTGTTAACTTGCTTTATGATTAAAATGTTGACAAAAGTTGCAAGGAAATTCAAGTCAGACGCTGGTATACATGTACACCTGGCCCATGCACATTTTGGTATAATATGAGCAAGGCACAGAAGTACAACGATTTCCTCGAATGCAGCTGTAAGAGCAACTCCCACGTGTCTCCATTTTCAGTGATAAGCAATTAGAAATAATGTGCCTTGCAGCACACAAACAATTAGCTGAAGCAATGGGGCCTATGAAATGGAACGCTTCCCGGGTGCTATTCTGGATGCCAGCGCACGCGGTGACAAGTTCAAGTCACTAAATAATTCACAAAGTCTGCAGTCAGGAGCGATATCAATGAAGTGAGCAAAGGCCACCAGTGCTGGAGAACATTGAAAGACAAAAAGGAAGCACCGAGATGAGACTATGAAGCCTTGTTGTTTTACAACCAGAGACCGACAAGGGAAGGACTGAGATATCCCTGGCATTTGTCAAGGGAGAGTGCATGACAAACGTCATGTCTACAACAGATGATTGCATTTGACCACCAAGACCACACAGGTTGGGCAGCCGTTTACCCGTTAATAGATGCTTGTTTCCTACAACTACCTGAGCGCTTAATTCCGAAATGCAAGCAAACTACTACTTTTGTTGCACAGAAAGCTCATGCATTTTATGCCCAAAATACGAAATAGTGAAATAGTAAATTCTTAAGATTAGTACCAACATAAAGCCGCAAACAAAAATCAACCTGTCACACAAAGCTCTATCGACTAATCGAGCACTTGACAGTATAACAATGAAAAATGTGGAGAGGGAGGAACGCCAACTACTCAAGCCCACGGTCAGAGCCCACTACCTGACCATTACGCGTCTTACCATTCAACCGTACCTTACTATCGTCACTATCCCCTTTCATAGGTGGCTTCTGGTTAAACTTCGGTTTAACCAGATTTACACAGTTTTGTGTGATAGTCAAGGTTGGTTTAAGGAGGAGGATGCCCCTGTCTGCAATTGTGATAGTTTTTCTACACAAAATAATATGCACTTTATGTTGTTTTGTAATTTCTTTACTGAGCCCAGACAGAAATACCTGGTACCATTATTGAAGGATAAAGCTTTTCATCAGGCAAAACCTGCTCTCCTGTACCTCCAATTATTGGATTCTGCGTTGGCCATGTTTAGCGTGGCCAATTACCTTGTTGCTGCGGTTAGGATCAGGAGGAAAAGACTTAAAAATGCAAATATTAGTGCTTTGTGAAGAAGATTGAAATGGATGTTGTTCACATTTTAAATGTCTATTTTATCGAGTACTTACTCTTTTTATGATGTATTTTTATAATGTATATTAATTAATTATTACCGTCGTTTCCTCATATCATGTATTTTTATGTATATGAAATTACTACTGATTGATGCTTTTTGTATTTGCTTATGAATTTGTATTGCCCTTCCTGTGATGTGATTGTAGAATGCTTTTATGATTTTTAACTAAATCGAATAAAGTGGTTTTGACTTGACTTGACTTGTTGTTTTACAACCAGAGACCGACAAGGGAAGGACTGAGATATCCCTGGCATTTGTCAAGGGAGAGTGCATGACAAACGTCATGTCTACAACAGATGATTGCATTTGACCACCAAGACCACACAGGTTGGGCAGCCGTTTACCCGTTAATAGATGCTTGTTTCCTACAACTACCCGAGCGCTTAATTCCGAAATGCAAGCAAACTACTACTTTTGTTGCACAGAAAGCTCATGCATTTTATGCCCAAAATATGAAATAGTGAAATAGTAAATTCTTAAGATTAGTACCAACATAAAGCCGCAAACAAAAATCAACCTGTCACACAAAGCTCTATCGACTAATCGAGCACTTGACAGTACAGACTAAAAACACATCCACTTTAACAAGTTGTATCAATGGGGCCTTGCTCCAGCATTTCACAAGTTAATCAACCTAATATATGGATAACCTAATCCAACATAATATATGGATAACTTAATTCTTGCCAGCGTTTGCAGGTAGAGTGCACCAGCATTTATTTCTGGAGACTGGGACATACTTTTTGATCAGACTTTGATCCACAGCAAGTGAGAGAAAGGCAGAAAAGTGATGAAGAAAAAGTAAGTGAAAGAAAGGAAACGGAGAAAGTAGGAATGGAAGCAAACCTAAAATGAGGTAAAAAGACGGGAGAAGAAGGGCTGTGGAATAAAGAGGCACGATGTGGAATCCTGACAGTCAACCTTCATTTTTTTCTTTTTTTTTCTTTACAAATTAGACACTGCACAGACTGCCTTGGGTATGAATTGCCCAATTCCTGTTTCCAGCACAAATACAGAAGGCTTCTTGTAAAAATCTGTAAAACCGTAACTCCAACAATCTCTCTAGAATCAGTGTGATCAGTGCTCAATTTGAGCTGGTGGTTGTTGGTGGGGCCACCGGCACTCAATTTTTAGGGAACGGCACTTATTTGTCCTCATTGGATATTTACCGAGAGCAAAAGAGAGAAAAACACGAAATTGGGGAAAAAGGAGGAAAAGAAGGATAGACAAGCATTTGCAAAGTAATAGGTCTCACATTTACGAGAGTTTGAGCTATTGGCAGTGTAAATAACAGATGACAAAGCCTTTTATTTATGTGTTATTTTTAAAACAGACAAATAAAATGCATTCTCCTTTACAATGCCAATAGCTCAATCTCTCGCAAATTCAAGACCTTTAGCATTGCAAATGCATTCGGCGCCCGTGCTATAAAGATTTTTTTTAAAGCGGTAGGAGAGATATGACAGAGCGTGGACAAAAGCAATTTAAGAAAATAGTGCTTGGAGGCTTTAATTAAAGCCTACCATCTAACAACAAGCGTAACAGGGGTGTCCTTATGGGAGGTTACAAAATAAGACAAAGAGGTACTAAGGAGGGACTTCTAAGTCTATTGACCAATGAAAAGCCACTGTTCACAGTGGTCAATGACACAAGTCAATGAAAAATATGGACGGAGAGTGGGCGGAGCTTCAGGTCCATACTTGAATACAGCATGCCTCCCAGAGCAGCGCATGCACTGCCCAGGCTCGACCTAAAAAGAGGGGCTGCCTCTCTGCTATGTTCACAAGGACCTTGATATTATTGAACATTCATATCAGTTATCACATGATGACTTGTCTCAGAAAACGTTTGATGAAAAACACTATAACCGAATGAATGGTACGCAATGTCTCAACAGCTATAAGTTGAAAGGCTGTCCAGCTTGAACTGCAACTTGTGACACACAGATACAACAGCTCACTAATCTATCACATTAAAGCGGGGGAAGCTCCCTTGGATGTACCGACCGAGGATGGGGGTGGGGGGAGACCAGCCCTTCAAAAAACCAAGCTGTACTCACATCACCACCTCTCATCTTACCAAGGCCATTAAAAAGGGTACTGGTGTCGATAGGTAATAACTAATCTTACTATTCAAAGTTCTTTGAAGCCCACGCCACGGTATTAACCTCTTCGCCGCTAATGACAAGGGTAACTCGTCATGGACTTTCCATTGATTTCAATGGAAATTACATAAAAGAAGTAAAATAGCCTTAGCAGTAAAGGGGTTAAGTGCTATAAAATGAAAGGCAATAAATGACTAATCAGACACTTTGATTGGAGCGAGTGACTTGTAGATAATATACAAATTACAGCAGGAAGTGCATGACCTCTCAGCCCCCCATCCCCTGCCCTCTTCCAAACTAAAGTTCGAACCGGATGTAGGTCAGCAAAATAAGGATGCACAGGGTGGCAGGCTGCCCAGGTTAAGCCAGGACGAATAAATAATATTGTGACTTTACTTTGAGTCATAAACCGTTTAATAAAAAATGTGAGAGTGGTAACAATTGAGCACCAAAGCTTTAATAATGCGGAGGTAGTCTAAGAATCTTCGTTTTCACAGAGCATGAAAGCAAAAGAAGAGATCTGTGCTCAGATACATGGACAAGAGGTAGCCTGAAACAGTCTGGCCCACACAGACTGCACACATTCCTGGGATCTGCGCCCCAGCGCCAACCTGCCCCGATTCCAGCCCTGTCTTTGCACTCTGGCAAAGATCCTAAAGGCTGAATGTTTACTTTCTGGGGTACGGGGGTCTAAAACAACTTGGGGACCAATTTACAAAGGCATTTTCATTGGTAAGCATACTTTTACAGCCCACAATTACTGTGATTTTGGCATTCGGTTTTCAACAAAAGACTGCGTAGCAGGCATACATGCTTTTATTACTGCGTAATTGTGTGCCACAATAGCTTACAAATTACACAGTCGCAAACACCTTCAAATGGGCGTAATAAAGTCCTAAGTGGTGCTAATGCTGAATGTTCACTTTCTGGGTACGGGGGTCTAAAACAACTTGGGGACCAATTTACAAAGGCATTTTCGTTGGTAAGCATACTTTTACAGCCCACAATTACTGTGTTTTTGGCATTCAGTTTTCAACAAAAGACTACGTAGCAGGCATAAATGCATTTACTACTGCGTAATTGTGTGCCACAATAGCTTACGAATTACACAGTCGCAAACACCTTCAAATGGGCATAATAAAGCGTGCCGCTTACCAAGTGCAGTGAACAAAAGAAGGTATTGGGTCCTAAAACTGACCAGCCTGGACCTCAACAATCGCAAAACAGAGCAAAGTGGCTAGTCAGGTTCGTTTTGTAATGAGTTAGGATACACTCAGGCAGTTTGTGCTGCGTGAACTACAAGTTTTGTATTACAAAAGATTTATTTTCATTTTTAATTAAGTTTCATAAATTTGTCCATATGTCTTCAAAGGAATATCCTGTCAAAACAGTCGAATCAACAATAGACAATTATGTGCGCAGTATATACATGTGTAAAGAATGTTCACAATAGATACTCAAAATTCACAACACCAACATACAACTTATTACATAATTGTTACACACAAAACAAATTGAAACATGAGAAACATTACACAAAAAGGGAGCATTACACAAAAAGAACCAGTCCTTAAACTTATATACCAATGGACAGGCGATACTCAGAATACAATGAAACTGCCTGCCTGCCTCACAAGACCTGTGATAAAGTGTTTGCATAGGGTTCCTACTGATCTCATCGTCTCATTTGCATCCCTGGCCCTCAGAAAAAACTTCTTCACCTTCGAGGATGAAATGTTCCTACAAGTGAAAGGCTCAGCGATGGGCTGCCCTTTCGCGCCTGAAATGGCCATTCTCTACATGGGCCAATATGAAGAGAAGTACGTGTTTAACAACAACCCATACAGAGACCATATTGAGCAATGGCTCAGATATATAGACGACGTGTGGTGCGTCTGGAATGGGCCACCACTCTTGCTAGAGGAATTCCATGTATGGCTCAACAACAGAAGCCCTGACATCAAATTCAGCTTGAGCTACGATTCGAAATCTTTACCATTCTTGGATGTGGAGGTCTCTGCAACAACCGATGGATTGTCCTGTTCCTTATGTCAAAAGAAGACTGACAAAAATAATGCATTACATTACAGGAGCTATCACCCCAGGAGTCTCAGGGACAACCTCCCTTACGGACAATTCCTCCGTGTGAGGCGGAACGGCTCGTCAGTGTAGCAGTTTGACTTACATGGGCAGGCGTTGACTGCCAAACTACAGGAAAGAGGATACCCCCGAAAGCTGTTGAAGCACTCTATGAAAAGAGCCAGATGGACTCCTAGGGAGCATCTTCTAGAAAAAAGATCAAGACCTGCGACCCAACGGATTGTATGTGTATCAACCTTTGGCCCTCACACCAATCAGCTCCAAAAAACCATCAGGAAGTGTTGTCATCTGGTTGAGGAAATCTTACCAGATGTGGGTGTACCCCTCGTTGCCTTGAAAAAAACCGAAGTATTGGCCAGATGATAACATCCACACGGCCCTCTGCTAAAAGAGACACTCAAAGTACTATCTTTGGGGCCAGCCCTGTGAAGGGACACCGCAAATGCGGTACCTGCACCATCTGTGACCTCACAATGGAGGGTTCCCTCTTCACAGACGGCACTAAATTTTGACGTCATGACGAACATACGAACTGCAAAACGAAATACACTGTCTACGCCATTCAATGTCCCTGCAATACGGTGTACATTGGGAAGACCACGCAGGAGGTCCGACAAAGAATCATCCAACACCGTTCAAGGATCAACAACAAGAACCTAACAGCACCGCTGGTGTCCCACTTCCTACAACACAAGCACTCTGCGAATGACATCAGATGGACTGTGCTTGCTGTTATCAGGGGCGGCAGTGGGGACCCAGACACACGCCTTTCACAGAAAGAGGCTTACCTCATCCTCAAGTTCGATACATCCAACTCTGGTCTAAATGAACTGTCTGAACTTGGGAATCTGTAATACAATTCCCGGTTTTGTCTACCGCTTTTTCCCCCTTTTCCCCCTTTCTACCTGCACCTGATATGCTCCCTTCTCCGTTGAGCTGATTTGAGCCGTGCTGTCTAATTGCTTGTCAAATCTTTTTATCCCACTGTTTTCAAAATATTCCCTTCATTTCTCGTATTAACTGGTGGTGTCAGGCGAGTTTCCAGTCATTCTATTACAACCTTATCCCCTGTCTTCAGTAACATCCCTGCACCCCGGGCAGTGATTTTCATCACTAAAGAGAACTCTCTTGATGCAGTGGGTGAATTTCAATCATTATTACTCTCAACATGGATACTCTTTTTCGTCTTCACACCGCGGAACTACAAGTACCAGCAACTGCTGGGCCCGCTCTTTGTCCGCCCCCGTTTTCCATGACCTGAGCCGTTCCAGCCCATTCCCCTGTTATACACACCGCAGCCGGCCCGCGCACTTACACGCCAGACGATGCCAGCAGCGGAATGGATTGAATGCAGCTCCCGTTTGAGTAAGTTAAAAAGCCCTGACTTTGACACACACCAGCTATGGCCCGCGAATGCCTGTTAATACTTTCCGCTTTATATCTAGCGGTCTAGCGCAGGAGAGTCTCGACCCCTGCTACCTCCGGACTTTTCCCCGGGCGTCTCCGTCTACCCGCAGTCAGAACCAAGCGCAGGTAGGACATGATAATATATTTTTTTTTCCCAATTTCTGTTATTGATTGCTTCCAACCGCTGGGGTACTGGCACTATAGCCCTGACCGCTCCTTTCCATTTAGTATTTTAGAGAAGGTGAGCAGCTCCACCCATCAACTCCTGACCAATTCCCGGGCGTCCTGACCCATGAGTCCTCTTCCCCCCTGCTTCCACATCCAAGTGCAGGTAGGACACGGGACCCTTTTGCTGGCATTGTAACATCAGTGTCTGTGTATTCATGGGGACCCTTTGAACCGAGCAGTCCTGACCGCCACCAACCCTTGTCTTTCAGAAAATTCACACGATGTGAAGTCAATCTCCACTCTTGCAGCCCCTGCGCGTTTATTGCAGGTAAATCGCAACAATCTTTCCTTTTCCAGTCAGAGAGGGCACTTATGTATTCGCACCATTAGTTTGACACCACTCTTTAATTTCTTTTCAGTGAAGAACTCACCCAGTCCCCGTCCTGAGGAGAACCTTTTAATTATCTACAGTTCGAAACGTGTTGACCCCCAGCCTGTGACAAGAAAGAAGGGTGCAGCCAGGGAATAATTAATACCACTGCTGTGGGCCCTAGCTGTTAATCCTTAAACACTTTATCACAGGTCTTGTGAGGCAGGCAGGCAGTTTCATTGTATTCTGAGTTCCGCCTGTCCATTGGTATATAAGTTTAAGGACTGGTTCTTTTTGTGTAATGCTCCCTTTTTGTGTAATGTTTCTCATGTTTCAATTTGTTTTGTATGTAACAATTATGTAATAAGTTGTATGTTGGTGTTGTGAATTTTGAGTATCTATTGTGAACATTCTTTACACATATATATATTGCGCACTGTTGTTGTTCTTTACACATATATATATTTCGCACTGTTGTTGTCTGTTGTTGATTCGACTGTTTTGACAGGATATTCCTTTGAAGACATATCGACAAATTTATGAAACTTAATTAAAAATGAAAATAAATCTTTTGTAATACAAAACTGGTGGTTCACGCAGCACAAACTGGCTGAGTGTGTCCTAACTCATTACAAAACGAACCTGACTAGCCACTTTGCTCTGTTTTGCTTACCAAGTGCAGGCGGTACATTTATTGCATGGTGGAGTGGGGAGACCCCCGGGAGCGGAGGGAGGAGGTTGGGCAGAGCAGCAAATGCTACAGAAGATGGCACTATTGTGTGTGTAAAAAAAGCAAAGTAAATACCACCTTGTATAGGGACCTTGTGTCTGTTCGAAGAAAGCAAATCGCACTTTGTTACCACTCATGATGGGCACCGTTACATCGCGGGGTGAAGCCGTCCAAAGAATGGGGTTTGTGTTCCACCCTGGTCCTGCGGAAGGACATGGGGAGTTCTAGTGCTGATGCGGGTCACTACATGTATGCAGTGGTCAAAGGGGGGAGAAGGGGAACTGTGGGCGGAGACTCCGAGGGCAGGGATAACCCAAGGATTGGCTCAGTAGGCAGAGTCAGAGGTGTGGCCAGAAAATGTGCCAAACATCCCAATTTCTAGTATTTGTTTGGCATTTCACCGACCAGTTACAGCTTATTGTGTTATTTAATTCAACCAATGGATACACTTGATTATTTAAGGTTTAATAGGAGTTATTGGCATTTAAATACATTCACAAAGTGGGATATATTTCCAATCACCCAATGTCCCAAATACGCTTAAAAGTGGAATCACAAGCCATTTGTCTCCAAGCCATGCAGTTTCACTTCTCCTCCCTTCTTCCACAAGACTAGTTCAAACATGAATGGCAAAATATCCTAGCTTGCAAATGTTTGCTATATAATTATGGATCTGCCATATTTACCACATAATACATCATCCACTGCATAATCTTACAGCTTTAACTAATCATTTTTGTAGCTCAAACGGATAAAAAGTTACTAAAAAACGTGACTTGAGTTGCTGCAAAGTGGACGGCCCTTTGCAAAGGTTGACTGATCACCTTCCTCACTGCTGCATTTGTATGTTATACTGATACTGATGAGGCAGAATCTTTGCAGAGACTTAACATGTAAAAATGTCTAAATAATAAAGTTTAAGAAAATATATTGCATTACGCTGCAGCCTTTTTTTGTTGCATAATTTAGTCAACACTGCTGCATCATTTTGTCCCCGTTTGCTGCATAATTCCAGTGGCTCCAGAGCAGGTAGAAAATTTTAAAAGTGCTTGTGCATGAAGCAGAGAGACTGTGAAGTTTGCAAACTTAGTTTGGTGTGTGTGCAAATCCTGCATTGCCGATCCTTGGTGAGTTGCAGCTACTACTGCTGAAACAAGGCCAATGGAGGTACCAATGGGTGAGGCGGACTGACCTCGATAGCAGGGCCGGCTTTAGTGCTGGTGGTGCCCTGTGCAACAATGATTTTTGGTGCCCCCAATGACCATGTACACCTCGGACTCCCTCACTAAAACCCTTTAACCGTCCCCCTCAAGTCTTCATAACCAAACTCTTTCTCAGATGCATTTAATTTGATTTACAGCGCCACTCATACCTGTGTACAGTGTCAGAGCACTTTACATCACACACACTACACAGAGACAATCATTTATATGTATGTAAATCATTGTATGGGAAATGTTACATAAGACAAAGGACTACAAGGTGTAGAAGCCACATGACAACCATACTAGTAGGCAGTATAGTTTAATAGCTCACTGTTCTATGTTAGGATTTTAACGTACAGACTGCAAGTAACAAAAGGATCTCTCTGACAAAAGCAGTAACCTACTAACCTAGTTAAAATTATGTGCACTTTGTGATTTGTATGGTACATGTTCTTTGCAGCAGGCACATTAACTCTCTGTGCTACCTTTCCAGGAGTCAACCCTTCCACTAGACAAAACTCCGATCTGTTTCTAGGAAGAACATTAATCACCGAAGTTATCATGACATTTTTATTGTTTATGAAAATTGCTGGAGGGAAGGAAGCAGCAAGTTTTTGAGCAGTTCCTATTCATGCATCCTTACCTTTTTTTGCACTTTGTAGGCATTATCAGCTTGATTTCTTTAATGTTATCTATTTGGTCATTATGATAAAATTCTAAATGTTGTAATGAACATTGCACGTTAAAAATAAAGTTAGAATACCAGAGCTATGCTATATTTTACTACCAAACAGGCAGACACTTTACCTTGCAGACAACAGGTTCATGATTTGAATGGTGCCACAGGTGTAATAGCATTGGGCCCAGAAGTTGTCAGAACTCCTCTAAACACATAATATTGCTATATCTGACTACTAAACAGGCAGTCACAATTGCATATACTTTTCAATTACAAGGGACTTGATTTGAATGGTGCAGCAGGTGCAGTGGCACCAGGGCCAAAATATCTAGGGACCCCACTATACACAGGTTTTTGCTCAAATTATAAAAACTAAACAGGCAGTCACAACGGCAGTTACCTTGCAGAAAAAAGGGTCATGATTTCAATGGTGCAGCAGGTGCAGTGACACCAGTACCAAAAGCTCTAGGCATAAACTTTTTTTATGTCTGGGCAGGCCTTCCTTCCCGCTTCCCCAAAATGGCCTGACGTGGACTTAGGCTTATGCCTGGACAACTTAACACTATCATATAGAACGAAAGGTGCCCTTACCTTGCAGACATCTAATTCATGTAAGATTGAAAGCCAGGCTCATTTTGAACAGTTTAGCCCTATAATCCAAGACCCTATGTATGATTTTTAATCTCAGGCTCAAAACTATGGACATCTTACCCTGGTAAGGGGCATCTTGTCTTAATTTGTGGCTTGCAGTTAATCTAAATATTTCATCAATCTCTCTCAAGGCAACCATATGCCCATTAATTATATTGATAACTGTGCTAGAAATGTTTGAGATTTATCCTTCCATCAGCTCATTCACAAGGACCCTTGCTTCCATTCTCCTGGTGTGGTTTCCTCTTCAAGCCAACACTGGTGACAACATAACATCCCAATAGCTTTGGAATTCCAACTATAATATGCTACTATAACCTTAACTCACACACCAGCCATCATGTGTGATGGGGGGAAATTAGATGTTAATGAATGATTGAAAAGTCTATTGGATGGGTGTAAATGATTCCCTTACTAAATTGGTGGCGAGAGACCCGAATTTAAAATGTAACTGTGCTCCTCTTAGTATCTTTCAGCATACATTGGTACTTTGTGAAAGAGTCTGACACTGACAACATTATTTGTAGGTTTGTTGTAATGTTCCTCACATCTAATCCTAGATTACTGTGTACTCCTATGCTAGTGTATGATTGAACTTTGAGTTTTGTATGGTGGCTTTCCACATTTAACCATTTAAAAGTTGGCTTTTATTCTTGTGTAATCATAGTGCAATTAATGAGGGATGTTATAAATTATGCAAATTCAAAATTGTAGATGAGAATTAATGTGTGACCTTGTAAACAGCACGTAGTGGGGTTGGAATTAAGGCTATGATGGTAATGTAACTTTTGAAGTTTCCAGCTTTTAAGGTTTGGTGATGTAGCCAGTGTTTAAACCCCTGTCAACTTCATCTTGATACAGTACTTTCCATATTGAAGAAATACCAACCAATTCATAAAGGCGATTATTTAAATTTCATGATTCCAGAAATAGCTCCTGATTTCTTTTTAACACTTATATTGAAATAGCATAAGGGCACCCATCAGAAATAATTTTGAATATCTAAAGTCAGATTAGTAGCAGAATTTTCAAGAACACCCACGATGAGTGTTCACTAAATTTTACAAATGATAAAAACAACAGTTTGGAGTAGAATCCATGTGCATGTTTTCTTGAGGACGGGATAAACCTGGGAAAGGATAAACAAGTATTGCACCATACAGAAGACGCTAAAAAGTGAAGCCAGTTCAATAATACAGGTTGTAATACACCCATGAAACCCCGCCGCTGACTTTAAAGAGAAATTAGTGCAGTCCAGCAATAAAAAAACGAGTTATAAATTGCTAATCCTGCAAAAGAAAAAGATTAGTTTCATAGACAGTTATACCATCAAATCTCTTTCCACTTTTAAAATTATTTATATATTTCCAGCAAAAAAGATCAAGAATAAATATATATATATATATATATATATATATATATATATATATATATATATATATATATATCGCAGCTCCCACAACACCAGCCTGCCGCCCACCGATGACAAATTGACGAAGGCCGATGCCAAAACGCGTCTTTGCTATGCTGTGAGGTTTACTAATAAAATCTTGTTGTAAACCACCCCCATGAGTGCTGCGATCCTTTAACAGGGAAGAGAACCTGTGGATGCTGTGAGCTGCATATATATATATATATATATATATATATATATATATATATTTATTTATTTATTTATTTTTTTGGCACGCAGGTTCCACCAACCGCCCTTTCCCAATTGAATAATAGAGAACATTATGTTGAGATAAAGAGGACAAAATACACAGAGAGTATCAAAGCCTTCAATGATTTGATTGAGAAATGGAAGGACAAAGGAATATTGGACTTTAAAGATTGGAAGAACCTGAAGTGTGATTTCCCTCAAATTGCAACGTTCTATCACCTACCAAAGGTGCATAAGAGTAAAATATGGCCTCCTGGTAGACCAATCGTGTCTGCTAAAGACAGCTTATTGGAGAAAACTTCGAGCTATATCGATAGCTTCATTGCCCCATTTGTGAAAGATCTCAGTTCGTATCTTAAGGATACGAAGGACTTTTTGAGAATTATACAGGATGTAAAATGGGAAGAGGACATGATCCTAATAACTTTGGACATTGCCAGCCTATATACGTCTATTAGACACGCAGACGGTCTCATGGCAATGAAAAGCTTCCTAGAATACAGACCAATTAAGTATCGAAGCCACAACGCTATGTTGTTGGAGCTCACAGACTTCTGCTTAAGAAATAACATCTTTTTATTTGCAGGCAAACTGTACTTACAACTGCAGGGGACCGCGATGGGCACGTGCTTCGCCCCCAGCTACGCAAACCTATTCGTGGGCTGGTGGGAGAAGCACGTGGCCTGGGCGGGGGAAAATGACAGGTGGATGGACAACATTGTCCTGTGGACCCGCTACATCGACGACTTGTTCTTGGTGTGGCGGGGACCACAGAATGAGGCTGAGAAATACATTTCTGAATTGAACAAAAACAATCTGAATCTCAGTTTCACAAGCAATGTTAGCAAGAGTGAGGTATTCTACTTGGACCTCCGGGTCTATGTGGAAAATGACAGAATACAAACCGCCGTCTATAGAAAACCAACGGCGGGCAATACTATATTGCTTTCACGCAGCTACCATCCCCGCAGTGTCATAAATAACATCCCTTTGGGAGAGTTTTTGCGAATGAAACGCAACTGCTCAACCACACAGGAGTTTGAGAGAGCCAAGGAACAGTCCAAAAGAAGATTCTCACAGAGAGGTTATGGGAGAGGAATTTTGGATCAAGCAGAAGTGAGAAGCAATCTAATGGAGAGAAAAGACCTGTTAACTGATAAATCCAGGTCCCCAGATACTAAGATCAGACTAATTACGGATTTTTCGGAAAAATCCCCAGAAGTTTTCAATATAATGCGGAAAAACTGGAAGATTTTGAAATCAGATTCTGTAATCGGGACGTCAATATCTGATTATCCTCTAATCACATATAGAAAGGGAAATTCTTTTAAAGATCACCTAGTGAACAGTCACTATGAAAAGAAAAGAAAGAGAAAAGTAACTGTTTCAGGCTTCTTTCCTTGTATGAAGTGCAAGGCCTGTAAAAACTCTCAAAAGGTCAAGGAATACCAAATTCCAGGCAGGAAAAAGAAGGGTAAAATAACGAAATTGGTAAACTGTAACTCTGACTATACGGTCTATTGTCTGATATGTCCCTGTGGGAAGAGATATGTAGGGAGCACAGTAAAACCAACTAAACTCAGGGTCCTTGAACATATGAGGGCTATCACCTCAAAGGATCCAAGCTACCCAGTAGCTCGTCATTTCGAGCAGGCACACAACAGCAATAGCAATCTCTTGACCTATTTTATTTTGGACCAATTAGTCAGAACAGAAAGAGGGGGCAACTGGGTGAAAAAACTAAGAACTCTAGAATCAAGATTATCATCCAGTTACAGACCAAGACCCCGGGAGGGATGAATAATGAGGAAGAGATGTGGACTCACATCTAAATAATCCCTTCAAGTCTCTTACTCTGTTTTCTTGTAAACCTGGAAAAATAGACATTTATACTGCCTTCTTTTAGACAGAGATGTTTGTCCCGTTACCATATATATTTTTCAAAAAAAGAATTTATTTTGTTCATGGTGAATCACTGTGACAATTCCAAACAGTGTTTGTTTGAATGGTTAAATGTATATTGTTATGCCCATTCAGGGCTTGATTGTACTTAATTTCAATAATTATGGTTTGTCTCTTAATGGGCCATGGTACTGTGAACCTTTTGTGATGTTCATTGAGGAATCGCAGTGAACACCTCGTCTCAAAGGCACCCTCGGCACAGGCGCCATTAAAATACAAATAGGAAGCATAGGATGCTGCCAACTGATGAAAACGTAATTTCAGATGTGATTATGTTGAGATTTATACTAAGCCAACATTCTGATATATATGAGTGCTCCTAATGAATTGCGATTGATAAACTACAATTAGCACATTAGTCGTTATAAGATGGCCGCCGTGAAAGTGATGAAATAATTACAATGACGTGCCTTTCTTTATGTTGATGTTTATTTTCGTTGTAAACACGTGACTTATGACAATCAAGGTTTCGTTTAAAATAATGGTAAAAACCAATGTCAGTTTACACTGACGAAGGCGGCAACGCCGAAACGCGTTTGTAGACTGATTTTGCTGAAAGGTTTTGTGAATTAAAGATCTGGCGAACCTACGCTATATTGGCTTGGAGTGCTCTCATTTTTGGAAAAACCCGAGGATTGGGGGATTTCGGCGTTGTTTAATATATATATATATATATATATATGGCACAAGTGGAAATAAGCGAGAGTGATGCATCTGATGGTAGCCTTCCAGATATTTCGACTGTTCGCCTCAATCAAGCAAGCAATGAGGACCGACAGAAAAAGAAGAATTTTTTATTACAATTTCAAGTCCTAAATCAAGGGCGGACAGAATCCCAACAAGATCTGGGGAATCAAAGGGGAAGGGGCCGAGGAGGACGCAGAAGGGCCATAGGAACAAACAAGCCAAAGTCAGACAAAAACGCAGAAAATTTGCCCGTGGGAGTATTAACGAGGGGCAGCAAAGCCAGAGTATGACGGTAATCAATCTCTCACAAAGACTGCTATCGGCTCATGAAACAGAAGTTTTGTCGTTAGGACTTTCATTTTGCCCTTCAGCAAACCTCAATTATGCACAAACCAGAATAGACTTGTTTTATTTTGCCAAAGCTGAAACTCAAGAAATGGTTTGAAATACACCCCAAAAAATCTTTGCCTTGTACGAATGCTGTGGTTTTAAGTGATTTAGACATGCATGATGTTGAGTTACTTGAATTAATTTCCTCAGGAGTCATTGAAAGAGATGATGTTTTGAATAGTGAGTACACTAATGTGGATGTAAATCCAGGGAGTAATTTCAAATCTAAATCTAAATTTCTTCCAAATATTATTTGTGAGGCTGTGGAGGTGTTTGAAAAAGGAGTGCTAAGAGACATCAAAAAACTAAGAACAAAAAAAATACAGAATAATAGGAAGAATCTCTTACCTGAACAGAGACAGGCTATAGAAGATTTTAAAAATGATACTCAGATTGTTATCCGCAATGCGGATAAGGGGGGAAATGTAGTGGTGCTCGATAAAGAGAAATATCTGTCAGAAGGTCGAAGACAGCTAGGAGACACCACATGCTACCAAACCTGCACCCCCTCTGGTATAAAAGCATCTAAATAGCTTTTGAAAATCTGCTTGATGAATACAGAGACAAAGGGCTATTGGAATGGGAGGAGTACAAATATCTGAGATGTGAACATCCTAAAACTCCCATTCTTTACCTCTTACCTAAACTCCACAAAAATGCCACAGATCCTCCAGGGAGACCCATTGGTTCGTCAATGGGCTCCCTGTTGGAAAATACCTCGCAATATATCGATCACTATTTAAGACCTTTTGTGATTGCCCTCCCTGCTTACCTTAAAGACACAACCCACTTTCTAAAAATCATTGAAGGAAGCTACTGGGAATCCTCGTACACGTTAGTTACTCTTGATGTGAGCAGCTTATACACATGTACACGGCATGATCTATGACTGGTAGCGGTTGAACATTTTCTAAAAACAAAATCGATCTAATTTTTTAGCCATTCCAAAATGCTGACAGAATTGATTCATTTCTGTCTAACTAACATTTTTTTTATTTTTGATGACAAGATGTACCGACAGTCACAGGGCCAGCGATGGGCACCTGCTTCGCCCCCAGTTATGCCAACTTATTTATGGGCTGAAGGGAGGAGCAGGTGTCTACACAACTCACTGAATTCAACAACGAAGTTGTCCTGTGGCTTAGGTACATCAACAATATTTTTATGATTTGGAATGGGAGCATTGAGACTGCTAGGAAGTTTGGGCGACTTCTAAACAACAACAAACTGAATCTAGTTTTCACTGAACACATTCACAAGACCTGCATTGAGTTTCTTGATGTACTAGTGGAAGTTCATGGAGAGACTATAAATACCAGCCTTTTCCGTACAAAAACTGCTGGGAATTGTCTCTTAAGGGTCAGGAGTGCCCATCCTCGGAGCCTAGTAGACCTTTTCCCTATGGGGAACTACTACGGGCAAAGATAAACTGTAACACCAACTCTGCTTATGAACTTGAGAAAGAAATAATGTGCAATCGCTTTAAGGAACGAGGTTACAAAAGTAAAACGATCAAGCAGGCATGCAACAGGGCGGATGCCACTGTTAGGAATGAACTGTTGAACCCTAACCGGACCATTGATGAGGATGACAAAGTTAGATTCATCACCACTTACTCAGGATAGGCTCATGTGATTAAAAAGATCTTTAATAAACACTGGCATGTTCTTTTAACCGACCATCATCTCAAACCTTATCTGAATCCCAATCCTCAGATCACATTTTGCAAATGTAAATCTCTAAAAGATGATTTGAGCCACAAATCTGTAATCAGCAAAAATCCAACAAAAGGAAAGACTGGCTTCAGATGTGTAGAAGCTGTAAGGTCTGCCGGAACAGTGTGGACTGTGATACTCTCACTGTCCCCACATCCAGCAGAGAATTTACAATCCGTAAGTCACTAACATGTAATGCGTCTATGTACTTATTTGCCCCGTGACAGGTGGTACATAGGCAGTACAATACACAGAGCGAAAAAAAAGTGTGATGGAGCATCTTAGGGCTATCAAAAATAGCAACCAACAGTATCCTGTGGCACACCATTTCTATGACCATCACTTCCAAAATGAAAATTTGGTGAGGATGGTGGTCATAGATATGGTGGATTTGGGAATTCGCGGAGGCAATAGGAAATTGACTCTACGCAAATTAGAGTCAAGATATATAATTGACTTTGAATGCATGACTCCGAATGGGTTAAACTCCAACGAAGAATTAGCTGTACACCTTGCTGAATGAAATCACAAAATATGAAATTTATAGGAATTATCTGCAGTTGCCTCTCAGGTGTCTGATTTTATATTTTTTAATCTTTTTATAGGTACTTTGAAGGATTGGGTTGGACCATGGCAGTGTAGCAGATCCAATTTCCGACTATTTACAAATTGTATTGAAAAATTGAGTGCCGGTTGCCAAGTATTGTTGGTTTCAAGTCTAATACAGGCCCACTAGGGCATAGAAGCGGACCTTGCCAGGCTATATCAGCATGTAATGAATTGACTTTTACATTGGCCCACTTGGGCGTGGAACCATCTAATGAGTCTGCCCACTGGGGCAAGGACTTTTATTTAGCGCAGGTGTGATCATATTTAAATCTCGTTTTATTTTAAACGCTTTACTTTGTTTTAACGAGACGTGTTTGAATTTTCAAAACTTTATTGATATGGTCGTTATACATTGACCGATATTTAACCTGTTCTTTATGAAATATGGAACTTGACATGTATTGTAGCACCTTGATAATTTTTGCGCTATTTATATTTATGTGTCTGCTATTTGCTTTAATATTTTACCTTCATTTTTGCCAATTCAGTGTCTGAAGAATAATTATCTAAATGTATGTGACAACGTTAACGGGCACCATAAGCACTTTGTACATTTGCAAATATTGTTTATCTGGCAATTCTAAGCAAGATAACTACAGTTTCTCATTTCTCTTGACTCTGCTACTAATGGCCGCCATGAATGTTCACTGTTTGTATTCACAGGGGGATTAGTCCTATTTCTATGTTGAACAATGAATAAAAGGCAACTTTTGGTTTTTCGCGGCTGAAACGTGATCAAGCCGAAAGGTGAAACGCGTTGTTTCCTGCCTAATAAAATTTTTCGTGCACCAGCAACTCTAGTGTGTCGAGTACGTCTGTTTAACAAATGGAATACTTATTGAAATATATATAAATATATATATATATATATATATATTGTCGCTCCAGGTTGTCCACCTCTTGAGTAGCACGCGAGCAGCAGCTTTATTTATGTGTAGGTGAGGACGGGGATCCGCTTGTAGACGCCGCTCCGTAATGGATCTGCCCGACGCGTTTCGAAGCTCCATCTGCTTCTCTTCAGGGGCTTTAACGGAAGCGGTGTGCGCACCCGCTACACTTCTCCAATTTCATATAACTCACCCGCCGATGGGAGGCTCCAATGAGGCTTCTGGGAAGTGTAGTGCGGAAAGCACACAATCAAGTCCTGTATGGACTCCACAAGTGGGCCCGTCCTCGATCCCATGTACGGCTGCTGCTTCACTGCCGTGACCCCCACGTTAACGGGGTGGTGCATACTCCGCGGCTGGACTGCCGCGTATAAATTGTCGCTCCAGGTTGTCCACCTCTTGAGTAGCACGCGAGCAGCAGCTTTATTTATGTGTAGGTGAGGACGGGGATCCGCTTGTAGACGCCGCTCCGTAATGGATCTGCCCGACGCGTTTCGAAGCTCCATCTGCTTCTCTTCAGGGGCTTTAACGGAAGCGGTGTGCGCACCCGCTACACTTCTCCAATTTCATATAACTCACCCGCCGATGGGAGGCTCCAATGAGGCTTCTGGGAAGTGTAGTGCGGAAAGCACACAATCAAGTCCTGTATGGACTCCACAAGTGGGCCCGTCCTCGATCCCATGTACGGCTGCTGCTTCACTATATAAGGACTACATCTCCCATAAGCACTATACGTGTTTTTATACAGGGAGATGGTAGACGTCGTGCACTTTACTGCTGGCCCCTGATGAGGAAAAAAAATTCCGAAACGCGTCGGGCCTATTACAAGCACGCAACTGCCCATTCCAACTAACGCCTTGGGGAAGGCGCACGCAGGCTCGGGTGCTACCCGCTAGTTGGACAACCCCACTGAGCGGAATACATTAGCGGCGGTCCTGCCGCTGGGTAGCACCACCCCGAAGAAACGGGGGCCACGAGACCCGCTATCCAAGGAGTCTCGTAAGTGGAGCTGCGTGACGGATGAGGACAGGAGTGATGTTTGGGGGCTCATGTTAGAGCCTTTGGAACGAGCAGTAACTTGTAAGTGCATCCATCCAGGATATAAGGACTACATCTCCCATAAGCACTATACGTGTTTTTATACAGGGAGATGGTAGACGTCGTGCACTTTACTGCTGGCCCCTGATGAGGAAAAAAAATTCCGAAACGCGTCGGGCCTATTACAAGCACGCAACTGCCCATTCCAACTAACGCCTTGGGGAAGGCGCACGCAGGCTCGGGTGCTACCCGCTAGTTGGACAACCCCACTGAGCGGAATACATTAGCGGCGGTCCTGCCGCTGGGAAACACCACCCCGAAGAAACGGGGGCCACGAGACCCGCTATCCAAGGAGTCTCGTAAGTGGAGCTGCGTGACGGATGAGGACAGGAGTGATGTTTGGGGGCTCATGTTAGAGCCTTTGGAACGAGCAGTAACTTGTAAGTGCATCCATCCAGGATATAAGGACTACATCTCCCATAAGCACTATACGTGTTTTTATACAGGGAGATGGTAGACGTCGTGCACTTTACTGCTGGCCCCTGATGAGGAAAAAAAAAATTCCGAAACGCGTCGGGCCTATTACAAGCACGCAACTGCCCATTCCAACTAACGCCTTGGGGAAGGCGCACGCAGGCTCGGGTGCTACCCGCTAGTTGGACAACCCCACTGAGCGGAATATATATATATATGTATATATAATCTGTCATCAACCTGACCAACACCATTTTTTCAGACGCAGAAATCAGCATCCTGTCTAAAGGTTTGTCATATTGCCCACCGAGCAGTTTCAATTATGCAGATACGAGAATAGACCTTTTTAAATTCACACGCAAATTGAAACTTAAAAAACATTTTGCCAACAGCAAATCACGGGGGACTGCCAAAAGGCCTGGTATGGAGTCCACTGCTCAAGGCCTGGCAGTTCATGATATCCCGCTGATGCAGGACTTGGCGGGCTTGCGAGCTGAAGCTCCAAATACACAGAATACGCAGGGGGAAGTGAATATTCAAACTGGTGGCCTAAGTAATTTAAAGCCACGGTCTACCTTCACCCCTGTAACTCCTTATGACAACATTGATATCTTTCAGGATGCTGCTGTTAAACAAATAAAGGCCCTGCATGTGACAACGTTGAAAGCAAACTATCGCAAACATTATGGTAACAGTGAGTACCAGAAATTGATCAGCAAAATGAAGTCAGATGGAAATATAATTGTCAGACAATCGGACAAGGGCGGCAACATTGTGCTCTGGCCCAGATCATCATTATATATGGAGGAAGCTTACCTCCAGCTCAATGACCCGAACTGCTACAGACACTGTGACCTTAATGCACTGAGGAAGGCACAATCGGACTTCCACTCTCTCCTAATGGGATGGCGATCCAGCGGACTTATCAGCATGGATGAGTTGAAGTGTTTAAAGAATGACCATCCTGTAACCCCCGTGTTGTACCTGATTCCGAAGGTGCACAAGGACGCGACCAAGCCGCCAGGTAGACCCATCATATCGGCGTGCGGTGGGTTGTTGGAAAAAGCCACCATGTACATTGATTTGTTCCTCCAAGAGCATGTTTTGTCACTTGAATCATATATTCAAGATTCAAGTGACTTGATGAGGAAAGTGGATGAGTTTGAGTGGAATGATGACTTTTGGTTGATTACGCTAGATGTGTCATCGTTATACACAAGTATAGTGCATGCAGATGGGTTAAGGGCTGTTGAGTTCTTTTTGGGTAGGCGACCCATAGAATTAGTGGAGCATAACAAAATGTTGTTGGCTATGATCAGTTTCTGTCTGCACCATAATTATTTCATGTTCCTAAATCGATACTACCAACAAGTCAGGGGTGTTGCCATGGGGGCCTGTTTCTCTCCCAGTTAAGCCTGTCTTCATATGGGGTACTGGGAGAGACAGGTCCTCAGAGGCATTCACCACGATATCTGTACCCGTCATATCATCAGATGGTACAGGTATATCGATGATATTCTGATGGTTTGGCATGGAACATATGAAGAAGCAGTTAATTTCATTGAGGTTTTGAATTCTAACTCATTCAACCTGTCTTTCACGTCTCACATCAGTCAGCAGGTAGCACACTTTCTTGACGTTACATTGGAGGTCAGTCAGGGTAGGCTTGAAACCAAGCTTTATAGGAAGCCCACAGCGGGCAATACCATTTTGCATGCGGGAAGTCATCACCCCCCACATTTGATTAGAAGCATCCCCTATGGGGAGATGCTTAGAATCCGTAGGGTGTGTAGTACGGACTCCCACTGCAAAAGTGCGCAGGCAGCCAGCAAACAAAGGTTTCTTGCCCGCGGATACAGTGAGCAGTTAATTGACACAGCTATTAGAAAAGCTAATGCCTTGTCACGCACTCAAGCACTGACCCACAAGAAAGTACAGAAAAACACTGATGCTAGCACTGAGCAGCCTATCAGGCTCATTTGGACCTACAGTAGCCAGCACGGGGCACTTAGAAAGATCATCAACCAATACTGGAATCTGATCAAATTAGATCCAGTCATTGGTGAACACATGCCAATAAACCAGCTATTACTTACAGGAAGGCTTTCTCTCTACAGGATGCACTAGTTAAATCTAGTCCTGAGGTAATACCCCCAAAAAATTGGCTAGCTGCCAGTCGGGGTTCAGGAAGTGTTCCAGCTGTAAAGCTTGCTCTCAGGGGCTCAATAAGACTGAGTTCCTTACAGCATTCTCTGTAGTGCCCCGTAAGATCAATAAGCAACTCACGTGCAAGTCGGAGTATGTGGTGTATGTGCTGGAGTGCCCCTGTGGCCTGCAATACATTGGTAGCACCAAATTGCAGGTCCACAAAAGGGTACTCCAATATATTAGGGCAATCAATACCAATGACGCCACCTACCCTGTCGCACGACATTTTAAGGAGTTCCATGGTAACAACAGTAGTCTCCTTAAATATTATGCTATTGACTCAGTAGGCCCTTTGAGGAGAGGTGGTAACCGGGATGGGATCTTAAGGGCACTTGAGACCAGATATATCCTGGAGATGGACAGCAAGAGCCCGAATGGTCTCAATTCCACGGAGGATTTTTACACTTGTTTGTAAGAAACACAACATCTGAAAGCCTCTTGTTGTATCCTTACCACTTCCCCGCACTCATGGTGTTGGCAATCTGAAGTAATGTTACCTGCCTTAGCAATTAGTGTTGGTCTGTTGGTAATCGAATATGCCTATACAAGATAAAAAACACTAGGTCAGAATGGTGGTATGGAGACAGGGGGGACCCGGCCTATGCCCTGGAACGACTGCTCATGGGAGATCGCACGCTTCACACTATTCTTTATTCGGCTCGCATACGCCGTGGATTGCCGTCGGTCACTAAAGTGGTCTTTACGGTGTGGCGGCAATCCCTGCGCCGCATGGGTTGGTGGGGCAAATTAACAGCTGAAACGCCACTGTGGCACAATGGCCTGCTTCCGGAACTGGCGGCCTTGGCTGGGTTTGAGGGCTGGGAGGCTATTGGAGTTACACAACTGGGCCAGGTCATGTCCGGCGCCACCCTCAAGTCCTTCGAGGAACTCCGTGCGGAGTTCCAGATGCCTCAGTCCCAGTTCCTCCGCTACCTCCAGCTGCGGCATGCCCTCGCCCCGAGCATTGCCGGCCTCGACTCCCTGCCAGAGTTCAGCCCGATTGAGGCAAAAGTGTTTATGGGAGACTTGGGAGACAAGAAAGTCTCTAGGATTTATCAGACACTTGTCATCCACTGCTCCTCCACTCTCCGTTCCCTTCGGGAGGCGTGGGAGATGGACGTGGGTGCCCTTGATGAGGACGATTGGAGGGAGGCGCTGGAATCCCCGTGCGGCACCGCCGATGCGGTGCGGCTCCGCCTGATCCAATTCAAATACTTGCACCGTGCTTATTATACGCGTGAGCGTCTGTGGAAGGCTGGCTTGATTGCGTCACCGGAATGCCTGCGCTCTGGGGAAGTGCCTGGCTCCCTGATACATACGGTGTGGTCGTGTGGTCGCCTGACTGGATTTTGGAGGGGCGTGTGGAGTTGCCTGGCTGAGGTCCTGGGCTGGGATCTTCCTCGTACCCACCGGCTGGGCCTGCTGCATATTATGTAAGGGGTAGGGGGCAACATATATAAGCGTCACCTGTTGCTCTTGGGGCTGGTTGTGGCCAAACGCGACCTGGCTCGGGCATGGAAATCTGTGAGGGCCCCCCCCCTGTCTGCATGGAAGGCTGGGCTAGATTATTTCATGGGCCTAGAAAAGCCGGTCTTCGAGGCGCGGGGCTGCCCGCGCAAACATTTCAAGATTTGGAAGCGGTGGGCCGACTACCGTGGCCTGTCCTTGGACCCCCCGGCGGAGCAGGAGGAGGACATTTGATCACAGTGACATTTCTGGCCTGATGAGGCAAAGCCCTGGTTGCGTTCTACCTGCTTATTCTTTGTGCATTTCCTTTTTTGCTGCCCTCTTGTACACGTGTGGTGGGGGGGAGGGTTGGGTACGGGGGGGTGTAGTTGGGGGCTAGAGTAGGCTGCTGGGGCATTTCTAAAACTGAGCTTATTTGGCTTTTGCTTCATCCTTTACTGTCTATGTCATCGTTACATTGATACTGTTGTGGTGATCTTGGTGTGTGGAGATACCACATTCTTGATACTTCTATGCTCAATAAACTTGGTTTTGAAAAAAAAAACACTAGGTCATAAGAACAATGTCGATTTAAATGGTTGCTGCATACCTCAGAAGCTTCATGTAACCAATTTTAAGCTCATTATTTGAGAAAAAAATATACATATTGTTTTTTAACTGCACTTGTTTATTTAGCACATTCAACAGCGATGGTTTTTTGGTTTGATTATGTATAAACATCTAACATTGGAAAAGGTATGGGGAGGTGTCAAAATGTACGCATAATTGTGCCTTGTATATCCGACTATGATACTACTACACCGCATTTAAGTAGTCAGATGGTAGTAGTTGGAGGGTTTTATGATGTATATAGATGTAAATATATGAAATTTGGTGTATATATTTTATATATGTGGGACCTTTTGGTATATTGTGCATTGATTTTTGTTGCATCTAAAGCATTTATGCGGTTAGCTTTAAGAAATTTAATCCCAACGTAATTAGATTGAGGGTTTCTCTTTGCACATCTTGTAAGTATATGAAATTTCGTATGAATTGTGTACATACCTTGCGTGCCCATGAATTAACTTAAATAACCCACTTGAATTGTCGGATATTACAAATGTATTCATACAGTTATTAATGTGAAGGGCAATTGCGTTAACATACTTGGTTCCCCGCCCTTGCAATTGCAAACAAATCAGTTTCCAACGCAGTTAAACACTCCCACTGCTTCAAATGTAACCAATCAAATGTGTCCGTCGCTGTTGCATGAGCACTTTAAATTTCTGGCAATTCTCTCAGTGCGTCATGTGACCAAGGCCTCTGTGTAGGCCGAAACGTTATGCTGTCGTGGTGTGCTGAGGAATAAAGAAACTCACCTGCACTCTGGGTCTTCCGTGTTTTTTCCTGTTTGATGGTCAAGAATCCAAGTCTGTCGCAGAAAAAGCGCAAGTGCGGATATATATATATATATATATATATATATATATATATATATATATATATATATATATATATATATATACATATATTCACTGAAAAAAACATAGGTTTCAGACATATTATAGTTAGGAATTAGCATTTAAAAAAACCTTAGAAATTCACTGCAAAAAACATAGGTTTCAGGGCTGTTATAGTTAGCTGGACATTTCACTCGTACAAAACCATTGAAATTCCTCCGTTATAGTTAGTTCTGCAAACTATAACTCGCATGCCCACAATCCACTGCTGATGATGTCACATATTACACAAGTCATGACATGGTCAGTGACATCAATGATTACATCACTGATGACATCTCAAATGACATCCCTGATGACATCACTGATGACATCGTCCAGTGAATGTGGTTTGGTTCATTATTTGATTATGTATTGTATACATAGCAATCTGCATTGAAGAATGAATGAATATATAAATATAAATATATGGATGGAGGATTTAGTAGCAGTGTGATTGGTTGTTTACTTGACTAATTTATAGTGTCTCACTAAATATATTGGATAGTGACTAAACTGTGTGAATATCTGTATCACTTTGTAAGTTGTTGTGTAAACTGCTGCACCAGTTGGTTACTAGCTATGTGAAAGTCTATATAAGTTATTGATTAGTTAACTGGGTATTTGTATGGGAGAGTAAATGTGTGTGTGGTTCGGGGTGGTGTGACTGCCCAAAGATGTGTGAATAGTTGATTCAGTAGGTATATGAGGTTAAGACTACATGTTATAACAGTTGTTTGGGTGAGTGAATATCTTTATGGGTGTGGGGATGAGCAAATATATCTCTCAATGGTACATGTCCAACAAACTGGAAAAATAAAAGGCAGTGTATGTGACAGTTGTTGTATATAAATAAATATACATAAAACTCAGTGATTGTATGAATGACTGTATGGATAACTGTATACTTGAAATAGTGATTTTATAACACACTAAGTATGAGTTACTATCTATATGAATAAATAAGTGGTGTTTGTATAAGTGTGTAGCTGAGTAAATGTAAGTGTGATCCATTGTTTGCATAAGTGAGTAGGATGACTGCATAAGTGAATAGGATGTGTGCTGGTGTGTAATGTTGATATAGGTGTCTCAGTATATTTGATAGTGTTGAATTGATTATTCACAGCATGTATGAGTGAATCTATAGGTAAGTGATTAGATATGTGTGTAGATCTAGGAATCACTGAGTGGGTTTTTAGAAATTTGTATTGGTGTGTCAATGCATTCAAATATGGTACTCTGTATTTTACAGTGAGTGAAAAAAGTTATACTAGTGTATGATGAGGTGTATGTCATTTGAGATGTCATCAGTGATGTCATCAGTGATGTCACTGACCATGTCATGAATGATGTAATATGTGACATCATCATCAGTGGATTACGGGTTCGCGAGTTATATAATGGAGGAATTTCAATGGTTTTGTACGAGTGAAATATCCAGCTAACTATAACAGCCCTGAAACCTATGGTTTTTCGGGTGAATTTTTAAAGTTTTTTTAAATACAAATTCCTAACTATAACATGTCTGAAACCTATGTTTTTTTCAGTGAATTTTGAAGGTTTTTAAATGATAATTTTTAAATGTGATAATAATTATATGTATTTTTATACTGATTATCTACAGTTTTCTAACTGTTTATTTTAACATATTTTATTTTTTAAATTACATTATATATTTGTAATATATATGGGAATAAAAATGTTTTTTTTAAATATTGAAACTGAAATATTGTTTTTTGTTGTTGAATGTATAAGTGCAGAACTATAAGTGTGTTGGTTAGTTAGGGATAGGGGTTTGAAGCAGTCCATGTCCATGTGCTAAGGCCTGGCTCAGTGCATGGGTACTTGGGTACTGACTGAATGATTAGAGTACTGCAAGGCGAGTGCCTGGGTGAATTTATAAGTGGTTGGGTTTTGGCGCAGTGAATGGATTAGTAAATGGTGCTGAATGGGTCACTAGAGGAGTGCAAGGAGAGTGACAGGATGTTTGCTGGAAATGTATAGATACTGACTGGGGAATTGAAGGTGTAAAAGACACATCTGTAGGTGGTTAGAGGACTACATGAGTAGTGGATAGGTGTTTGAGGCAGTCCATGTGCTAATGCCTGGCTCGCTGCATGCCTGGCTCGCTGCATGAGTACTTGGATACTGACTGAATGATTAGAGTACTGCAAAGAGAGTGCCTGTGTGAATTTATAAGTGTTAGAATTACTTTTCAGGATCAGTACTTTGCTCAAAGATGCAGCATTGAGGTCTCTCCTGATAACAGGTGAGTAAATCAGAATTCATAGTTCGGCTGATTTTAGAGGAATATTTGTAAATTTCAAAAATCGACAAAAAAATTTTCATCAAAAAGCAGGCAATGATATCCTATAGAATGAAATTCAAGTTACTGGTAAGTACAGTTAGAATTACTTTTCAGGATCAGTACTGGGCTCAAAGTTGCAGCACTGAAGTCTCTCCTGATAACAGGTGAGTAAATCGGAATTCGTAGTATGACTGATTTTAGAGGAATATTTTAAAGTTCCAAAACTCCACACTTAGAAGAATTTCCAAGTGAAACCAGTCAATGTTAGCCTATGGAAGGAAATTCAAGTTACTGGTAAGTACGGTTAGAATTACTTTTCAGGATCAGTACTGGGCTCAAAGATGCAGCACTGAAGTCTCTCCTGATAACAGGTGAGTAAATCGGAATTCGTAGTATGACTGATTTTAGAGGAATATTTTAAAGTTCCAAAACTCCACACTTAGAAGAATTTCCAAGTGAAACCAGTCAATGTTAGCCTATGGGAGGAAATTCAAGTTACTGGTAAGTACGGTTAGAATTACTTTTCAGGATCAGTACTGGGCTCAAAGATGCAACACTGAGGTCTCTCCTGAATGCTGTTCCCATGTGGAAAAGCAATTGTCTTTGGTACTTGGAAGAGAAAGCGTGGCTCCCGCCCTGCCATAGCAAACTTCAGTGTCCCAGGGGTGGGCGCCCCGGGACACTGCAGGAGCCGGCCCTGGGGGTGGTGGTCCCTAGGGCCATCACAAGGCTCCAGGAGGGGGCCACGCGCCCCCCTCCAACCATTTCCAAAGCCCCGGGGAGGTGGTGGTCCCAGGGGTTGGGGGGTCTGTCACGGACCCCCTATTTTGAATATTAGAGCCCCAGGGAGGTGGTGGTCCCCGGGATGTGTGGGGGCGCTCGAGCCCCCCCCCCCACACAGGTTATTTTGTATTTATTTTCAAAGCAAGACCTGGGGGTGGCGGTCCCCAGAGCTGCGGGGGGCCATGAGCCCCCCACCTGTATTGTGAAAAAGCCCCAGGGGTGGCGGTCCCCAGGACTTGGGGGCCCTTGAGGCCCCCACCCATAACTGTTCAAAGCCCCAGGGGGTGGCGGTCCCTGGGGCTGGGGGGCTAAGAGCCCCCGCAAATTTTATGACAAAGCCCCGGGGGTGGCGGTCAGTGGGGCTGGGGGAATTATTAAAGAAGTGCAGATCCACTCAACCTGTGTGGATTTTGCAGATTATTTTGGCCTTGGGGGTCCTTGTGGGACCCCCTGATCAGGCCTAGGGGTCAGGGTGTTTCTACCAATCCCCCTTTTTGCGTTATGCGTGTTTTTTATTCTGTTTTCATGTGCCTCGGTTCTACCAAGGCACAAGATGGCTGCCAACACTTCCTGGTTTGGAGTGTTGACAGCCAATTAACATACAGCTTGTGTTCAGCAGGGTGAGCTTAGGGTGCGCGGATCCACCGCGGCCATAGATATATATGTGATTTCAATTTTGATTTTCTCAGGAACTACTGAACGGATTTACACCATTTAACCAAAGGGCACGGCTCTGAGTTAAGGTCTACCTTTCTACCAAATTTGGTGTCATTCCGTTCAGCAGTTCGGGCTGTAGCTGCGATTAAAGGTCCCTATGGAAAATTGCATCTGGAAAACATGTTTTGGGACCCTCCTTTTTTCTCGGCCTTTGCTTCACGAATCACCCCGAGACTTGCAGGATAGGAGCGGACTGGAGCGCCCCACCAGGTTTGGAAATTTTGCGAAGATTCGTCAACCGGTGCCAATTTATTCCAAATAGAATGTTGCGGATTTCCTATGGATAATAGGTCCTAACTATAACTATCTACTGGCGACCGCCAGTAGGTAATATATATATATATATATATATATATATATATATTTATTTATTTTTTGTGTGGTGTCGCTGTACACTCCAATAAGACACGAGATCGGCCTGAAAGCCTGCAACTATTTCCTCAAACAACGAAACATCAGTGAAGAGAAATAGACTTTTTAGATTTGAAAATCTATATTGAAGATAAAAGAATTCACTCATCTCTATTTCGAAAGAAAACATCCACCAACAGCATACTGCACGGCATGAGTTTCCATCCTCAACCACTGATCGCCAGCATACCTTACGGCGAATTTATTCGCATGAAACAAAATTGCTCCAAGGAAAGAGATGCTGAAGGGAAAATAGAGGAAACCATGACCAAACTAAAGACAAGAGGCTACAATGAAAGAAGTCCAGAAAAATGCAAAAGACGTGCCGCACAAAAGACAAGAACTGCTAAATCCTAAGACAAAAAACACAAAGAGGCACAAGACCCCCCTCGGTTCATAACAACCTACAGCAAAAAGAGTGGCATCATCGCTACAAAAATCAGAAAATACTGGCATCTCATATCTGGGGATCCAGACATTGGGAAAATGCTAGGAGATGGCTCAATGATCAGCTACAGAAAAACGGATTCACTACAAAATCAACTAGTGAGAAGCCATTTCAAAGGAAAAAACACAAAAGAAAGATGCAATTGGCTGACGTATCAACAAAAGGGCTTTAAAAAATGCAATACATTGCAAGGCCTGTAAGATCGGGCAAAACAAATACAGCATTATGGAACCAAATGGCAAAATGATGATAATACAAGAAAGAATAACAAGCACGTCCACACAATTGGTGTACATCATTGAATGTGAGTGTAAAATGCCATACATCGGGAGCACCTCATGCATGCTGAAAAAGAGAATATTGGAACATATAAGGGCAGTGAAAAATAAAGACATGTCATACGCCACAGCCAAGCACATGGCATCATACCAAAAAAACAACTGGAAGGCTATGTCATACAACGGAATCTTCATGGTAACACCGGATGAAAGAGGTGGTGATAGACGGAAAAAACGGAGACAAACTGAATCACATCTAATCATCAAACTAAAAACTAAAGGGATGAACAACGACGAAGAGCTCTATGTGCATCTCGCGTGATGATCAAACAGCAATAAGTTATAAAGTATCCATTCAGCCAAGAAAACATATCAATCCGTCTCTACCCCAAATTTCAGGGTACTATACCCCCAACAAAGATTGAACTGGTGCTTAGATAATGAATCGCCAACGAATCTGCAATAACATAAAAGATACTATATCATAATAACACTATGATCTAATGGAATGAATCTCACAAATGGAAAGTAGTCAACAGCAACAGCGAATATCACCAGCAAAAGGGAGAGAAACTACAAAATAAACCACAATAAAAATATGAGATCTAAGAGATATATCGAACTCTCGTACAAATATCATCGCTGCGATAAAAGAGAAACAACTGAGCCAGGATATGGCAAAGACCAACAAACTTGGGAATTGGGTGTTAAACGCTGTACTACATATCCCAGCATGCAACACAAGAGCTGAGGTAATGTGACTTTCCAAATGAGACTGCCGATAATATAAAGGAATGGGTACTACACCCTAGAATAGCGCTATATATAATTGCTGCCAAAATCCCTTCATGTAAATAAGCATAATAAGCAATGACTGTCTGAGAAACTGTAAATATATTACATTAATGCATGAAAACTACATGTCCCATTATGCCACCTTATGGCAGAAATAAGATACAAGGTTAAAACAAACGATGGCTCACTTATTGTGAACAAAGCCGATGTAGGCTGAAACGCGTTGGTCGAGCAGAAGTGTGAATAAATTACGATTTACAAACCCCAGTCTGGAGTGCCGCGTCCTTGGAGTAAAATGTGTTGTTTTGGGCCATGATCCGGCCCCTACGCAGAGCACCGGTAGTTGAGCGCATCACAGGTCAGAGGATCACATTGAGAGATATATATATATATATATGTATATATACATGGGCGTCCGCAGGGAGGGGCAAGGGGGGGCACTTGCCCCCCCCTGGATCGCTGGTCCGTCGGGTGCTGGCCCAGTGACAATGTGTAATTATCACTCAGGCAGCGCACGTTGCTGTAAGGGACGCCCATGCGGAAGTGGTCTCCTAAAGTCTTTGATTCTGTTTAAAACATTGAATTGCATAAAATAGCCCTACTAGAAGTGTAAACTACTTTAAAAAGAGAAAAAGGCTTACAGGCGCAGACACAATGTGGAAATACGAATTCCAATGAACAGGATGTGCGCCAAAGCTGCAGTCCACTTAGTCATCCCTGACAACCACCACACTGCTCTCAGAGTTTTGAAAGTTAGCAGCACACTCCACAAGAACTGCCTCTTGGCGCTTCGGAATCAAACGTACTCAACACACTGCTCTCCTGATCACCTTGCGAGAACCTCTCCTATCGACGATTCAGCTTGAATAGTTAAAAGTAACCAACATCACATATCATGTCTGTGTGAGAGTGTATAGGACTGTGCGTTCACTTTTGGGAGTGTCTGAATCTTAACAAGGGTCTTCTGCCAGTAAACATTTGGTCCAGCATGAAGTTTTACTACGAACGACGTATTAGACAGGAACAAGAAAATTGACATTTTTGGTTAATAAATGAGTGTAAATTGCTGGCCGGTTTCCCTATTAAGGTTTCATTTGTAGGCTATGAGACACCATTTATGTCTTAGTGTGTTGTAGAAAGAGCAAACATGCTGCCTTAAGCCACTTCAGAGAGCTTTGTACTCAATTATTTACAGTGGTGGTAGCAGCTTTTGGGTGTGTATGTGTTTTATTACTATGCTTATATACAGCTACTGGAATTATACAATTCTGCAGCCAGGCATTCTCTGCATATCTATGAATCTGCTGCTCTTGCAACCCAATCCACGATCTGCAACATAAATTGGCATATTTCAATGAAATAAAACTTGTTTCTAGCCCAAATTGGTAAAAAATTACAATAAAGTGCCATTTTTGGTGCAGCACAGAGTGCACACTCTTTGCCCTGGTTATCCTGAATTACTAATTGCTGTGTCAGGCATTTAGCTGGTAGTAATGAGGTATTTTATTACACTGATACTATAGCGCTTTGTACACCTCTTATCAAAATCCCAACGTGCTTTGCAGACTTGGTAGTCACTGGTTGCTATTCAGTAGAGCATGGATGAGATTTCTGAGCAGGGAGGCCGTCAACATTCCTTTTACGGATGTCTTTTGTCTCCTTAAGTTTCACAATTACAGCAGGCTGTGCTGATCCCCTGCAAGAAGCCCCAGGGAGGGTGATAGAGACAGACCGAGGGAGACAGAGAGAGAGGGAGACAGATAGGGCGGGAGACAGAAGGAGACAGAGAGAGCGAGACAGGTAGGGCGGGAGACAGAGGTAGAGAGGGAGGGAGAGAGGGAGGGAGACAGAGGGAGGGAGACAGAAGGCGCCAGACAGAGGGAGACAGCCAGAGGGAAGAGGGTGGCAGAGGGAGGGAGACAGACAGACAGACAGGGAGACAGAAAGAGGGAGGGAAACAGACAGAAGGATGGAGACCGAGAGGGAGGGAAAGAGAGGGAGACGGAGACAGAGGGAGACTGAGACAGAGGGAGACTGAGAGAGAGGGAGACAGAGGGAGGGAGACAGAGGGAGGGAGACAGAGATAGGGAGGGAGATAGGGAGGGAGACAGGGAGGGAGACAGGGAGGGAGACAGGGGGAGGGAGACCGAGGCAGGGAGACAGAGAGAGAGGGAGACAGATAGGGCAGGAGAGAGAGAGAGGATGAGAGACAGAGGGAGGGGGGCGACAGAGGGAGGGACACAGACAGACAGGGAGACAGATGGAGGGAGACAGAGACAGATAGAGGAAGGGAGACAGAGAGAGAGGGAAAGAGGGAGACAGAGAGAGAGGGAGACAGAGAGAGAGGGAGACAAAGAGAGAGAGGGAGACAGAGAGAGAGGGAGACAGAGAGAGAGGGAGACGGAGAGAGAGGGAGACGGAGAGAGAGGGAGACAGAGAGAGAGGGAGACAGAGAGAGAGGGAGACAGAGAGAGGGAGACAGAGAGAGCGAGACAGAGAGAGGAAGACAGAGAGAGGAAGACAGAGGGAGGAAGGGAGACAGAGGGAGGGAGACAGAGGGAGGGAGACAGAGAGAGAGACAGAGGGAGGGAGTCCGAGAGAGAGGCAGAGAGAGAGAAACAGAGTGAGGGAGACAGACGGAGGTAGAGAGACAGAGGGAGACAGACAGCGGGAGACAGACAGAGGAAGGAGGGCGACAGAGGGAGGTAGACCAACAGAGGGAGGTAGACCAACAGAGGGAGGTAGACCAACAGCGGGAGGGAGACAGCGGGAGGGAGACAGCGGGAGGGAGAGAGAGGGAGGGAGACAGAGAGAGAGATGGAGAGAGGGAGACCGAGAGAGAGGCAGAGAGAGAGAAACAGAGTGAGGCAGACAGACAGAGGTAGAGAGACAGACAGAGGGGGACAGACAGAGGGGGACAGACAGAGGGAGGGAGACAGAGGGAGGGAGACAGAGGGAGGGAGACAGACAGAGGGAGACAGAGGAAGGAGGGCGACAGAGGGAGGTAGACCAACAGAGGGAGGGAGACAGAGGGAGGGAGAGAGAGGGAGGGAGACAGAGGGAGAGAGAGGGAGGGACACAGAGAGAGAGAGAGAGTGAGGTAGACAGAGGTAGCGAGACAGACAGAGGGAGGGAAACAGAGGGAGGGAGACCGAGGGAGGGAGACCGAGGGAGACAGAGAGAGGGAGGAGACAGAGAGAGGGAGGAGACAGAGAGAGGGAGGTTTTCCTTCCTTTCGTATTCTCTTTCTTCCTTCTTTCCTTTTTCCTCTCTTCTTTTCTCGCTTCTTTCCCCCTTTCCTATTCTTTTTTCTTTTCCTCTCACTATCTTTTCATATCCCCTTTTATTATTGAACCATTACTTTATAGTTTGTTATTGCCTCACATGTGCTTCACTTGGTTCTCATGTACTTATCTATCGTTTTTTGTATTTGAACTTTATTTTCAACAAAATAAAAAATGTTATTAAACTGAAAAATTTTGCCCCCCCCTGGAAACATTTCTGCGGACGCCCATGTATATATATGTACAGAACATCCAGCTCCCACAAAGAAGAACTCCGCGGAAGAAGGCACAGGGACAGGTGGCTTCAGGAAACGGCATCACTTTATTCAATCATGTCACCCCCAATCCCAGGTACAAGAAACGTTTCAGCCTACACAGAGGCCTTTCTCAATCTAGTTTGGCGCCGCTAATTAAGAACGTTATATAGCCCATCCCACTGGACCTAGCAATGGAAATAGAAAACGCATTCTGGTATAACCATTCGTCCTATATATATATATATTCAAAACCAGAGATTATCCTGCCTCAAAACGCCAACACACTTTTGAGTTTCTCTTCTTTATTAGCGGGCAGCCGGGGGAAAGTGTACACTCCAGTCAGACGCTTGCCATACGCGTTTCAGGCTCTTCCGCCCTTGTTCACTGGCTAATGCATCAAAGTCTTGACAGCAATTGAGTGACATTTAAATTGTTCAAAGACCCGCCTCTGTAGGCTTGAGCAGCCCCATTGCCTCATGGTAGTTGTAGTCCCTTCTTGCACCTAACTAGGTGCTGTCTTTCGTTTAGTGCAAAATATTTGTTTCTCCAAGTGGATGCGCTAAAGGGGAGACAACTATGCCCCAGCTGATATGAAATCCCCGCAAATTCAGGCTCGAAGGTCCACACACTGCGCCACAAGTAGGGCGCTGCAGGTCCGTTTCTTGGCAGTGGGGCATTCTGGCAGCGGGGCACGGCGCATTCTAATACACAAAACCAGAGATTACCCTGCATCAAAATGCCAACACACTTTCGAGTTTCTCTTCTTTATTAGCGGGTAGCAGGGGAAAAGTGTACACTCCAGTCAGCCGCTTGCCATACGCGTTTCAGGCTCTTCCGCCCCTGTTCACTGGCTACTGCATCAAAGTCTTGACAGCCTTTGAGGGACATTTTCTGCTTTTTTCTGTGAATCCAGGCAAGCAAGAGAGTATTACATCACAGAGCTAAGATTTTCAATACATTTTCATTCAGTGTGCTATGTTAACAGGTAGTTCATTTTGTTAAAAATAAGTGAACTCTGGTGCTGCTCTGGACATAGAACAAGCGAACAGTACAGGGACTACATTCAGGTCTTTACCTTCAAGACTTTGGGCTTTATTATGACTTTAGTGGTCTTCCAATCGTACTGCCAAGGCAGCAGTCCAAGGAGGAGCATCAATGTTGTGACAAGGCTGCCTGCCGAATTATGAGTGTAATCCAGGGAGGTGGGCGCTGGTGCTGCGGTCTCACGGAAGCAGTTGTGTTAGGCTCCTAGGAGTGCCTGACCAGCATGCCACCACCATGTGAGTGCCTGCAACCGTTCCTGCACAGTGCGGCATGCACCATGTTGTTCATGCCACACAGTACATAAACAAGGGTGCAATTCCAAGGGGGCACAACCCCTGCATTCACCCCTAGGCCCATTATCGGCCAGGGGCCCTGTTAGACCCTCTTTCCTGCATGTATACCACACTTTTATGGCAGGGTTCCTGACATGAAAAAAATGGTGGACATGCAGGTCGGAATATGCTCTGCAGTGCCTGCACCACCTGCATATTCAGGCCATTGTCATACTGCTCCTGCAGCGGGATCCTTTACACTGGCGGAGGCGGTGGTCTTGTGGTGGTCCCACGACCACACTCGTACTAGGGCAGACGGGTGGTGGTGGTCGGACTGCCACTACAAGTACAGGAGCCCCAGGACCACTGTACTCATAATAAGGCTGTTTGCCTTCATAAAGGTAATGAGAACAGATTAATCCTAATTGTGGTTGTCATCTCGCTTCTATTACCCAAAAGTGTTATTTTATTATGATGATGTCTATCTGGTCTATTCTTTGAAGCCAAATGCCTCATATCAGGTATGACACCTCTGGGACTTTTTTTTATATCAAAATCACTTGTATTCTTGGATTTACAAGCCCTTACTATCATTGATAAACCCAAACTAATAGGCCCAGAATGCAGCATGCTTTGACTTAAAAACCAGGACTTGCTAAATGTGTAACATTTTACGCAGGGCCAAGTGACAGCTATGCAAAGTAAAATGTACTTTGTTGGAGTCTTGTCAAGATTGTAGTCTTAAATTAATCATACACTGAACACTGTTAGCTGCACTTGTAAAAAAAATATTTTTCTTGAGCGTTTCTTACTGTCGCCAAGTTTAATTGCACCATATTATCAACTTCTAAAGATAAAATGCTGAGTTGGATTCAGACTTGCGGCTTTGAGATGACAGCAGGTGTCAGATGGAAGAGCTTAATTCACTGAGTTGGCTAGCCCTCTGTGACTTCTATGAATGACTTAGATGGTTTGTGGTGGCTGTCGATGGGGTCCAGCTCCTTCAGCTTCCTGACTTGAACTTGGTGACAGGGTCAAGTGTGGGAAGCTTTGATGTCTTCTTTGGGACTCATCAAGCATAAAGAGGAAACCTTCAGCTGCCTATGAGTTCTAAGTTCCAGATGCAATAATTTTGACAACACACATACTGGCCATGTATTGGTAGTCTTTGACCCCAACCCCAATTTTACTATTACCGGACTTTTAATGTATTGTCCCCCTGGCACTACTAATTCCTGGTACACTCAATTCCTGGATTATATGGCTTCTGTGCTCGTATCTTCCAGTAACTTTTTTGTCATTGGGGATTTAAACTTGCATTTGGACAACCCCAATGATAAGGCTGCTGATAGCTGCATTACCGATCTTGCTGCTATGAATTTAACTCTACATAACACGGGCCCCACCCACAGGGATGGTCATCTCTTGGATCCTATTTTTTCAAACTCCTCATTTATAACAAGTTTTCCTGCCTTACCTGTCCCTTGGTCAGATCATTATCTAGTTAAATTCACGGTAGTTTCCAATAAGATTCAGGCCACATCCAATTCCTCTTTCAATCTTAAAAGGAGAATCTGGAAGAATTTGGATATTACAGCGCTCAACTTAAAACTGCTTGATCTTTTGCCTAGATATCAACTCAACTTAGATAACATGAACTTAGCTGCTAATTCAGTGAACTCATGGCTCTCTGATGCTATAAATATTTGTCTTCCTCTCACAGACAAGAAAAATGTTGTCCATAATTCTCCCGCCCCATGGTTTAATGAAATTCTTCGCCTTCACAAAGCCCAATGTAAGAGACTAGAACGGGCTTGGAGGAAAGATTACTCTACTGCTGCCGGGCTTACGTATAAAGCCGAACTGAAGCTATACCACAAGGCCTGTGCTCACACCAGAGCCACCTATGCCACAAATTTGATTACAGAAGCCATGAATAAATCGAATGTTTTGTTTAAAGTGGTAAAAGACCTTGCTGGCTCTCAGACAGTCGCTATACCCCCTCCTCTTTCGAGTAAGAAATGCGACGAACTTGCTCAGTATTTTACATCTAAAATCGACATAATCTATAGAGATATTAAATCTCTTGAGGAATCTACTGACTGCCCTGGGCCATCCCCTATTACCACTGTTCCTCCCTTGGCCTCTCTGCAGACCTGGCCTGATCTTGTACCTGCCACTCTCTTAGAAATTTTAAACAATATCAAATCTGGCTCACCCATGGATCCCGTACCTATTTCGGTTCTACGCCAGCTCGAATCCTCCCAACTTGAAGTGATCTGCTCTTTGCTTAATGCTTCCCTTGCTTCTGCCACGGTCCCCCATTGCTGGAAGCATGCAATGGTTACTCCGCTCCTCAAGAAACCCACTGCAGATCCTAATGTCGCTGCCAATTTCCGGCCTATTTCATTGTTGCCAGCTTTTTCAAAAATTTTGGAAAAACACATTCATCTACATCTCTCACGTTTTGTCACTTCTAACAATCTTCTTCACTCATCCCAATCTGGCTTTCGCCAAGGCTTCTCTACAGAAACCACCCTATTAGGTGTTACTGAGAACATTCGCCAATTATTGGATCAGGGTCAAACAGCTGCACTGATTTTGCTTGATCTCAGTGCAGCTTTCGATACTGTCTCCCACAGTATCCTTCTCGATAGCCTTGCCTCCTTTGGCATTTGTGACAAAGCCTTACTCTGGTTTTCGTCCTTTCTTTCTGATAGGACTTTTCAAATCTTTTCTAATACTTCCACTTCGAACATCCACTATTCCCCTCACGGTGTCCCCCAGGGTTCTATTCTTAGCCCTCTCCTCTTTAATCTGTATGTCGTTCCGTTAGCCCATGTTGCACAGCTTTCTGGTCTTAATCTTTTCACTTATGCCGATGATTCTCAGATTGTCTTTTCTTTATCTCAAGCTGATCCTTCTTCACCTTCTTCTCTGCAATCCGGTCTCAGCGACATTTCCCGCTGGATGAGCCGTAATTTTCTAAAACTTAACAGTGAAAAGACGGAGGTGCTTGTCTTCGGTAACAAGCCTGACCTTTGGAGTCCGAGACACTGGCCATCAACCATGGGCGTTCTACCTACTCCTTCTGAACGTGCTAGGAACCTCTGGGTTCTCATTGACAGGGATCTGTCGATGAAAGACCAAGTTAATAAAGTCTCAGTCACCTGTTTTACTATTCTTAGATGGCTGAGAAAGATCTTCTGGATTCTGCCATCTGACACCCGGAGATCTGTTGTGACGGCCTTGGTGACCTCTAGATTGGATTACAGTAATGTGCTCTATCTGGGGGTTACCAAGGCGGTCTTGCGTCGTCTCCAATTGGTCCAGAATGCTGCTGCCCGACTCCTGTGTGGATGTCAGAAATATGATCCTATCACGAAACGTATTAAGCAACTTCATTGGCTTAATATCGAAAATCGTGTAAAATTTAAGGCACTATGCTTTATGCATAAGATTAAAATTGATGTTGCTCCCACTTATCTTCGAGCACTCGTCAAGCCTTATTTACCCATCCGCTCACTCCGTTCTTCTTCCCAACATTTGTTCTGTGTACCTAGATTCAGACTTTCTAGAATGGGAGGCCATTCCTTTGCTGTACTGGGACCCAAATTGTGGAACTCTCTTCCCATGGACTTACGAATGGAGCAGTGCCATCTCCGTTTTCGAAGAGCCTTAAAGACCTGGCTATTTGCCCAATAATTCTTCTCTTCAGGATCAACTATGTGCTTACTGTTAATCAGCGCCGGGAAACCCTTATGGGTAGCTGTCGCGCTCTATAAGATTAATTAATAAATAAATAATAATAAATAAAATTTGAGGTCTAGCATTCACAGAGCAGAACTCTGAATCTTTCATGATAAGTAACAGTAAATATATAAAAGTAGGAGACCCTATGTGCCTCGAACTTCCCCCAAATCTTTCCTGCTGCTGGGTGTTTATTCTCCTCGGCTCCACCTCTTCGACTTATTTGCAGCAAGGAGAGAATGATGGGTTGCCTAATTCAGTGATGTCATCTTGGCACTTTTACATTTCTAAATATACCCTTCAGTTTTTTCAGACTTTTGAATGTGTGTTGCCTTAGTTTCAATGATTGCAGAAGATGTTTTATTTCAGATTAGGTGCCACCCATACCACATTCCACGAACCTGTTGGTGTTTATCGAAGATGAATGAGTAACCTTGTTCACGCACATCCAGAAGGTGACTTGTCCAGTTGTATTCAGAAGGTGACTTGTTTAACCACACCTGGATGGTGCCTTGGCCAACCATATTTAGGATGTGCCTTGGCCAAGCATATTCCAGGGGTATCTTGGTCAAACACATTTGGGCGATGTCTTTGATAAGCCAATTGGAAGGTGACTTAACTAAGCCATTCGAGAGATGGTTTTTCCTTAAGGTACTCTTTTGTAACTTTTGGACATGCACTCTTATTGAGAGCATGTCTCGGCAGTCCCATCCTTCACCCCCACCCAGGTTTCCCCCACCACCGCCCTCCGCCCTGCCTTTGATTGTTTTTTCTGCTACCTCCTGCCTGCTTTTGCTTGTCAACCCCCCCACCCTTCTCCCACTCTCCCATGTGTTCAGGCACTCCCCTCCTCCCACTTTCCGATGTATTTACCCCTTGCCCTTCTCCCTCTCTGCAATCACCCTCCTCCAACTTTCTTATTTGTTTACCCACGCCATATGCCCTCGTGTTGCTTGAACCTCCCCTCAAACACGTTCAGGCTGTTGAGTCATTGAGTGCACTTGCAATCAAGGCCACAAAGTAGATTAGCCTTTTCTTCTCATCCGCAACTAAACCAATTAACTTCAGTGTCCTTCTAAGGATTCTGTATCAGTTTGTCCCAGCGGAGGCCATGCTCTCTCTGAGGCCAACACCCTGCTGTGCACAGCCTTCTGAAAGTGTTTCAGAGTGGTTATTGCACAAACAGCAAAGAAGAGCTCAGATTCTAAGTACCTTATCAAATCTTTATTGTTTTTTAATTAATTCAGTTTCTCTTCATCACTCACATCTGTATGTTCATCGCACATTCCAAAAATCAGTATATAAACCATTTTTTTAAAGGAACAACCTTCAAAATTATTTGTACATCCCACAAACACAATGCATTTTACACTTTAGCCCTCATAATGAGTTAAGAACTAAATTCTGATCTGCTGGAATTGCTAGATGAGCGATAATTTACAGACTCTGACAAACCCTGAAGACACAGGTCAAACCTGCTGTAATTTATCAGGAAAAAGCCCTGAAAGATTTCAAAACATATGGAATTCTAAGGATTAAAACCGATTATAAAATAATTGGGTTATTAGTTGAGGAAGGTGAGAGCCCCACTCAAGTAATACACACAATCCTCGTCAGTGTGTACCACAAAGGTTACTAAATAAACTTGTCCTTTGAGGGATACAAAATAGATTTCCCATGCATAAGGAGTATCTGACCTATATTATGGTAGCATGAAGCATCTATACGTACCCTCTTTTGCTTAAAATATATATATATATATATATATATATATCTATATGTGCTTGCAAGGGGGGAAACGTTTATTCGCTCCTTGTGTATCTATTGCTAACAGAGTAGGCCGAGAACCATACAGATGCCATATTCGGATCTATGCTCGAACACGGGCTCTGATCACGTTTTAGTCTCCGGCAGTTGTCAAGCCCCAGTTCATCTGAATTACTGGGAGCAGCTGAACGTAGGCTGTCTACTCGACTGTCCGGAAACTCAAGGTTGCATCTGGCTTTGGGCGCGATAAGCGCATTCCTGGAGGCACTGTGCCTACACTCCTGGGCACCAAGACGAAAGGGAGTCACCCCTCCTGACCTTCCAAGTAATAAATAGTTAGGCTTTGAATTAATCATGTGTGCCATATATGGTCCTTTCCTGGAGCTCGAGGGCCAACTGGTGTTTTTACTTTTATAGTGATTATATGTGTTGAACTGAAAAGTATATAACCTCATGTTTGAATGCGAGCCAACAGTCTTCTCCGCGCACCTGATGGGTGAGGGTTGGAGGGGCTCCTCTATAGAGTATTTTTTGCTTAATAAATGATTGAACTTTCTTCACTGCCAACTGACTGATTATTTGGTAATGGGATTGGGGCTATTGGTAGGTATAGCCCTTTATGTTATTTTCATGGTACTTCAGTTGGCGACTCTGGTGGGACTCCATGATAGGGTCGTCCTCCCCCTAACCGGGTAGGAAGGACAAAGAAGGGGAGCTCTGGTCGAGCGGGTGGACAGACCGGATTTTTTTACTTTTGTACTTACTCCGCTCTCGCGATCAGAGTGACCTAGCTGCTAGTGACCCTTCGCCGGAGTCCTATGGGCATAACCCAGGAACTGACCGTGTTGGTCTTCAGGAGTTGGCAATGGAGAATCCGCAATTGTACCTGCGTGCACCAGGTGAGTGGATTGTTTTTGATGTCTTTTGGAATGCGCTGTTGAGCAGTGCTTTTGAAGCAGTTAACTGTGTAGGATTTGGTGGTCGGTGTACCACGGAGAATCTTGGGGATCTGACGGGGCAGCATTGTGGCTGCACGGGTATATGCTCCTCTGACTTGTTTTGTTAACAATAGAGACGCCGATCGGATGCCCTGGAGAGGCTCGTGTGGTGCGCACCCGGCCGGACTGGTCTCGGAAAGGCCTGTGGTTGTACCTGGGCAGCCTTGGGGACATATCTGAAGCGATGCTAAGGAAGTCGGCTTAGTCAGAATAGTCCCAAGGGTGAACCAGGAAGACTGCAGGATGGTCTGTAGGACAGTCTGTGGTTTTACCTGTCCGGCGGTCTCTTGGTATTCTTTGGGCTGCTTGATTTTGGCGTCTGTTGGTCTGGAATCTGAATTGATTGATTCTCCATGAACAGTAGTCGACCGGCTCTGTTCTTTGTTTGGAAAGACAGAAAAGAGACATGTAGTTTTGAATATTTTTGTATATACTTATATTATTGTTCTGTGTATGTTTGAATAAGAAGTGAGGTTGAATATGTTGTGAATGTTTGAACATGGGCATGTTTGGAAGTATGTTTTTTATGATTGAATGAGAAATACGTGACAACCATCACTATGCCGTGTGTTAGCAAATTGAGTTGTTTTGGATGTTGTTGCTGCCCTAATAATAGGAGCTTGGCTGAAAGTCAACCTGCCTCGCCTGAGGCCAGCCCGATTTATGATATGTATGTAAAGCATGGTATACACCTCTCTTGTTTAATACACTATGGCATAAATATACTAACGATAATGTAGAGTTGCAATGGCCTTTAACCGGGTCTTTTGATGAGAAAAATATATATTTTCTGCAGGATCGATTGTTTTCTAAATGTAGTCGACAGTCAATGTTTGATTCCCTAAACCTCTGGCAGAAGGAGGCAAAGTGAAGACGTATACGGGAGGAGAAAGTATGCAGAATGAAGGGAGGTCAGACAATTACGCAGAAAGCCATTGCTTATGATAAAGCTCAAACCGAATAGGGAATCGATTGAGTAGATAGGCAATTTAGATTGCAAGTGGATAAGACCTATGTGGCTAGGACTGAAGCGGAGGATGAGTTGGGGGATTTATTGGATACTCGTCCCCCTCCACCTTATGCTCCATAACGTATATATCCTGTTGTTCCCCCAGCTCCAGTACAGGTAACTTCAGCCTCTGCCCCTGTTGTTTTCTCTTCCCCTGTCCCTCCGGGAATGTCCTCTGTTTTATCTTCCTCTGTGTCTGAGACAGCTACCTTATGGTCTGTTACATTGCCATCTTCGGTTATGTCCACAGCTGCTTTGTCTCCCCCTACCCTTGCGTGGGCTTCCCATTCCGCGAGCACGACCCCATCCTTAGCTGTTTCAAATTCATGAAAGTTGTTTACTCGTTCGACTGTAGGATTAAACGAGAAACAGATGATTGAAAATCAGTCATCCCAGTGGATGCGACAGCCTATTTATACTATAACTGATATATGGAGCACGCTTCGAGACTTTGAGCCTGTTATGCAGCAACATGCCCTGAAACACATGGCCACATGTCTTCTTACTTTATGGGAACAGTGTTTTGCAGGAGGGATGGCCCCCCAAGTGATGTATGATATTCGGACAGGGCTCATAAGTCTGAACTTAGACCAGAGGAAGTGTACAAAAATGTTGAGGTTTTATTAAGTTATCGAGGGCGGATGCACCAAAAATGTTCCTCATGGGATTCTCAGCACCCTATGCGAGAAGTCCATCCTATCTTTCATCCTGAAATACCGTAATTAAAGAATGATCAGGATGAGGAGACTAGACCTCGTATAGAGGCACGAGTGCAGGAACAATGGGTTTACACCCCCTGGAAGAGGAGTGAAGTCCTCTCGCTAAAATCACAACTACCAGACCCCCGTAAGAATCCCATGGCTTATTATAAAGAACTCACAGAAGCAGCTTCCTCAGCCGTTATGACCCTAGCTGACATAGAGCTATTTTTTGCGTTGTTAGTCCCTACTGGTGTATGGCGTCAGGTGCATGATCAGGACCATGTTCCGGAGTTGGGCGGAACATGGGAACAGATAAAAGATTGGGATAAGGAACGTAAGCCTGGTAATAAACCAAAACCAGAACTATTGGCGCTACCTGGCCACATTATTACTTACATGCATTCCTTAATTCCGCCTCGTAAGTTGGATTGGGATAAATTGACAGCATGTAAGCAGAAGAAAGACGAAAGTGTTTCTGATTTCTTCACTAGATTTGAAGGCGTATTTATCGATTTTAGTGGACAGGATTTATCATTGGAAGGTGGTATACGATTATTTGTTAATCGTTTTGTGACCAATTTGTTACCGGAAGTTTCGGCGCGGCTACAAGCCACTGAAAGTACCTGGACCACGTCTACGCCCTCTGTAATATTGAGTATGGCCCAATATTACGATCATAGAGAAAATGAGAGTAAGGATAAGACGGAAAAGAAAACGAAAGATCTTAAAGCACAGGTATTATTACAACAGGTTGTTTGAGGACGAGGCAGAGAGAGAGGTGGTAGAGGGTTCGTCCCGCGGGGGGCGGGAACCGGATGAGGCGGAAGGCCTGTTGTTGCTCTGGGAATAAACCAGTGTGCTTACTGTAAGGAGGAAGGGCATTGGTGATTTCAGTGTCCATTGTTGCTGGCTCAGAATTGGGCTATGAGAGGAGGAGGAAGATGTCGAGGTGGTGTGGATCGCAGTGATATGCGACGAGAGGAGGCGACGCACGTCGGATCAGAAAATAATTATTTCGATAATCCGAGAGGTAGGCAATATTATAATGACAGTGCGATGGATGCAACCGAAGGGTATGCCTATGCATAGGACAGCCAAGGACAGAGTGGGGGCCAGGTGTCAGTACCCGTTGATCAGCAAGGTCCTTATATAAAGGCGCATTTGATGGGGACATTTGAAAAGTTTTTAGTTGATACGGGTGCGATGAATAGTTCTATTTCTCGTTCTCTGGTCCCAGGGGCTGCTCTGTCGGGGCAAAATAATGTTTTGGTGGGATTCTCGGGAATTCCGGTGGTGAGCCCCATTTCCAAACCTATTCCATTCACAATTGGTCCAGTTACAGTAGACTCCCTGTTTCTTTTGACTTCCCATTGTGTGGAAAATTTATTGGGCTTGGATTTGTTGAAGAAATTACATGCAAAAATTAATTGTTCACCTGATGGTGTTTATTTGACTATCAATCCCATTGGCAAGCATACTGTGCAGTGTTTCACCAAAAATAAACCCCTCCCTCCCGAGCTTGCTGCTATCCCAGTGATGCTGTGGGCCACTGGAGACACAGATGTAGGATTATTAAGGATTCCACCTGTTTCTATTACTTTGAAGCAAAATGCTCGGCTTCCACGTATACCTCAGTACAAAATTTCTCCGGCGGGCGAGAAAGCTTTGCTCTCCATCATACAAGATTTGATCAAAAAGGGTGTGGTGGAAGAGGCAGCTGATAATATATGCAACAGCCCCATTTCACCGATCTTAAAAAAGGCCCTGTTGAAAGTGATCCTGACTATGTTGATACTTATCGTTTTGTGATTGATTTGCGTGAAATTAATAAAATAGTGGTGCCCCAATACATTGTGGTTTCCGATATCACTACTATTCTCACTATGATTCCTCCCACTGCTAAATATTTCTCTGTGATCGATTTAAAGAATGCTTTCTTTAGCAGTCCGATACATCCTGATAGCCGCCATATTTTTGGCTTCTCATTATCTGGTCGCAGCTTCCGTTTTTGTCACGCTCCCCAGGGGTACACGGAGAATCCTAGTATTTATAGTCAAGCTTTGAAGACACTGTTAGATGATTTGGTCCTGCCCCCTGGTAATGTGCTTTTGCAATATGTTGATGATCTGTTAGGGGCCTCCGATACTGAGGAGGGTTGTAGGGATGCCACTGTACAATTATTGTCTCATTTAGCGGCTAATGGCAATAAAGTATCTCTTTCTAAATTCCAATATTGTCGACAGGAGGTGACCTACCTAGGTCATCTGCTGACGAAAGAGGGGAGGAGACTAACCCCTGGGTGTGACTACCATTTTCATTATATGGCTATACCTCGTACTCGGCGTGATGTTCATGCATTTCTTGGCATAAGTTCTTACTGTCGCCAATGGATCCCTAATTTTTCCCTTCTCATTAAACCTCTCCTGTATTTAACAAATAAATATGTGCATGAACCTTTACCCCTGGACTGATGCTTGCCACAATGCTTTTGACTCTTTGAAATTTGCGCTTTGCTCTGCACCCGTTCTTGGTACCCCTGACTACCGAAAACCTTTTGTGCTTTATGTACACGAGGTGGACGGTTGCTCGCTTTCTGTGTTAACACAAGGATTTGGTGGTAAGTAGAGACCTTGTGCCTATTTCTCGGCGGTGTTGGATAACGTCTCCAGAGCACTCCCTAGCTGTTTAAGAGCTACTGCTGCGGTGGCTATTCAACAGTTGGAAGGGCTCGTTCTGAACACTGATCTCACAGTGATGGTACCGCACGCTGTGGATACATTATTGAACAAAACGAAGACCCAGCACCTTACGAGTGCGCGTCTTACAGGGTAGGAATTGACTTTGTTTGCTCCCCACATTACGATTAAACAATGTGCCACTCTGAACATTGCTACGTTACTACCCCTCCCTTCGAACGAAAGAAACAATGATGTTCATCATTGTATATTTCGGACAGAGGAAGAGACAAAGGGGCGGGTAGACCTGACAGACAATACTCTATGTTACCCTCAAAGGGAGTTGTAAGTCGATGGCTCTTGTTTCAAATTTGCAGATGGCACGACAACTGCTGCATATGCGTTAACTACACTTCACACGGTAGTTGAATCTTCTCTAGTACCCTATCAATCAGCACAGGCAGCTGAGTTATTGGCACTGCTTCGGGCCTGTGAGCTAAGTGAAGGATTGAGAGTAAATATTTATACCGATAGCCAGTACGCATTCGGCGTGGCTCATATTTTTGGCCGGCTTTGGGCCGAAAGAGGTTTTCTCAATTCCCATGGTCAGCGAAAACAGCATGGCCCCTTGATTTTGCGATTACTGACAGCATTAACATTACCAGAGATGGTGGCTGTAGTTAAATGCAGTGCACACAAGGCAGTTGTTGATGCAGTGGGTGAAGGTAATGCCTTTGCTGATCAAGTAGCTAAAGAAACTGCAAAATCCAAATTGACCTCAATGTTTGTGACTAGCTCTGCTAGGTGGGTGGCTGAAACAGAGATGTTTAATAACACCATGGAGAGTGTCCGAGAAATACAGAAAGAAGCTACCCCTATTGAGCTGGCTCCCTGGAAAGAGAAAGTGGGGAAATTAGATGCAGAGGATTGTTGGATTGATTTGACAGAAAAACAGCGATGGTAGTTGCATAATGCATTAGTGAATGCGGTGGTGACAATGGCACATGGTTCAAGTTCAAGTTCAGGAATTTGTATGGTGCACTACTCACCCAGAGGGTCTCAAGGCGCTTGAGGGAGGGTGGGTGCATTACTTATCGAAAAGCCAGGTTTTTAGCTGCTTTCTGAAGGAGAGGTGGTCCTGTGTAAGGCGGAGGTGAGTGGGGAGAGAATTCCAGGTTTTGGCCGCTAAGTAGGAGAAGGATCTTCCTCCCATGGTGGATCTATGGATGCGCGGAATTGCGGCGAGGGCTTGATTGGATGATCGTAGTTGGCGGGTGGGTGTGTAGAAGGACAGTCGTGTGTTGAGGCATTCGGGTCCTAGGTCGTAGAGGGCCTTGTGTGCGTGGGTGAGGAGACGGAACGTTTTTCTCTTGTTGACGGGGAGCCAGTGGAGGTCTTTCAGGTGACTGGAAATGTGAGCTTGACGGGGGATGTCCAGTATGAGTCTGGCTGAGGCGTTTTGGATGCGTTGGAGTTTTTTCTGTAGTTTGGCTGTGGTTCCGGTGTAAAGGGTATTTCCATAATCCAGTCGGCTAGTAACCAGTGCGTGGGTGACTGTCTTTCTTGTTTCGGTGGGGATCCAACAGAAGATTTTTTTGAGCATGCGTAGGATGTTGAAGCATGAAGATGAGACGGCGTTGACTTGTCTGGTCATTGAGAGGGAGGAGTCTAGGATGAAGCCCAGGTTACATGCGTGATCTGTAGGTATGGGTGCTGTACCCAGGGCCGGTGGCCACCATGAGTCGTCCCAGGCAGAGGGGGATGATCCTAAGATGAGGACTTCTGTTTTGTCCGAGTTTAGTTTTAAAAGGCTGTTCTTCATCCATTCGGCTACTTCTTTCATTCCTTCGTGTAGGTTGGTTTTGGCGGTGTTTGGATCTTTGGTGAGGGAGAGGATCAGCTGGGTGTCGTCTGCATAGGAGATGATGTTGAGGTTGTGTTGTCGCGCGATGGATGCGAGGGGACTCATGTAAACGTTGAAGAGGGTGGGACTGAGAGATGATCCTTGTGGTACGCCGCAGATGACTTCGGTGGCCTCTGATCTAAAAGGGGGAGGCGGACTTTCTGGGTTCTTCCGGCGAGGAACGAGATGATCCAGTCCAAAGCTTTTCCTTGTATTCCGACGTTGCTGTGGCGTTGTATGAGGGTGCTATGACAGACTGTGTCGAAGGTGGCGGAGAGGTCAAGTAGGATTAGGGAAACTGTTTCTCCGTTGTTCAGTAGCGTTCTGATGTCGTCTGCAGCAGTGATGAGGGCGGTTTCGGTGCTGTGTTTGGCTCGGAAGCCGGACTGTGAGGGGTCGAGGGAGTTGTTGGGTTCAAGGAAGGCGGCGAGCTGACTATTGACGGCTTTCTCAATTACTTTAGCAGGGAATGGGAGGAGTGAGATGGGGCGGTAGTTCTTAAGTTCAGAGGGGTCTGCTGTGGGTTTCTTCAGAAGGGCGCTGAGTTTGGCATGTTTCCAGCTTTCCGGGAAGGTTGCGGAGTTGAAGGAACAGTTGATGACATCGCGGAGATGGGGTGCGATGATGGAGTCTGCTTTGTTGAAGATGTGGTGGGGACATGGGTCGGTTGGTGAGCCTGAGTGGATGGAGTTCATCAGGCTGATGGTGTCTTCAGTAGTGATTGGGGTCCAGGCGCAAAGGTTCAGCTCATATTGGGGCAAAGGGTATTTGTGCATTATTAGATCCTGTATGGTACAATCCCAATATTCCAAGGACCACTGCTCATTTGGTGCAATATTGCATGGTTTGCTTACAAAATAATCCTGGGGGCAGGTAGCCTGTTTTGAGTGGAAACTTTGCACCACCATCTTTGCCTTTTGAGGTGCTCCAAATGGATTATATCCAGTTGGAGCGCGTAAATAATTTAAAGTATGTCCTGGTCGTGGTGTGCTTTTTCAGTAAATGGGTGGAAGCCTACCCGACCAAAGAAAATACTGCTTTAGCCACAGCAAAGGTGCTGGTAAAGGAATACTTCCGACGCTATGGATTGCCTCGGGTGATCTGGAGTGATAACGGGGGACACTTTACTGCAGAACTTATCAGTCACATTTGAAATGGACTACAGATTAAACAGAAATTCAATGTGGCTCGACACCCCCAGTCAGCTGGATTGGTCGAGAAGTATAATGGGATACTGAAGCTCAAATTGGCAAAAATTCAAGAAAGTACCGGATTGAAGTGGCCAGATGCTCTACCACTTGGATCCCAGTTGGTCTGAACCATTTCAAGTATTGTTGGCCGCGCAGACGGCGATAAAGGTGAACGGCAAGTGACACTGGATCCATGTGTCACATCTGAAAAAACTACCCCTCCCACTGCCATATGATCAGCGAATCCAGGAAGGGGTTCTGACCCAGGAAAGTGAGCGAGTTCCTCGTTTTGTCCCTTTTTCTGATGCCCAGGTAATTGGAGAAGGGCAAGGAGAAGGTGTTCGAGGCTCGGAAGGGGCTCTGTCATCAGCACAAGTGATTGTCCCAGATTCTGTTGCCCCTACAGTCAAACGAGAGACTCGCAGTACCCCTGTTTCACCGGATACATCATCCTCTGTTTTGTTCTCTGATCAAGAAGTGCCTGGCCATGCTCGATACAACCTGTGGCCCAGAAAACAACGTAGTACGCCAGGTGAATATGGTAGGAGGTAGGGAGAGACTTGAGTGATAGGGTACAGACCCGTTCCACGAATGTCTGTTAGATGTGCTTCTGTGGTACTGAGCGAGACACTGGACTGAACGTGCTGAGAGCCTGGAACATTTGTTTTCTCTGTTCAGAAAGAAAAACTGGATTTCCTGTTTAAAGAGGCCCAGGTTGTGTTATCTTCAAGGGTTGTGTGAGAACATAACTCCAAAGTGAGAAGCTTGCTTTGCTATTATTTGTGATGAACGATAGGAGCCTGCCTGTGAGGCTCTAAACGGACACAGGAAAGAAGCACCCTCTGGCAGGTTGGACTGCATCGCCCGAGTTTATTTTTGGACTTTTAGTTAGTATGTATCCCTTTGCTCATTTCATTCCTGAAGAGGAACGTCCTTTTGTACCGCGTTATTTCTCTGCATATATGCCTGTCTTTTCTAGTTGGACCCAACGAGTTAAAATTGCATTTATAGTTATTATAGCAATATTACTAATCACATTGATGGGAGTATTTATCTATTTAGAATTTCGCCACCCTATGCATACTATTTTAGCAACAACTGCCCCACCTCCGGAACATGTGTTTCATACTTTAGCCCCACATAAGGAAAGGCATCGTCAGACTTATGTGAAAAATGTATTTGTTGAAATGCTTCACCAAACACACAGTGCCACCAATACTACAAATTGTTGGGTTTGTGGTCTTTTACCATCTGTTATGCACAAGCACGACTTATTCATATCCCTACCCTTGCCTGATCTGGGGAGTTGTGAGGCTTGGTTTAAATTACTTTCAATGATGTATATGCATTATACTGTGGACACTCAAAAGATTTCGAAAAAGGATTATGAAATGATTTTAGCATATATTGAGGTTCATCAAGGATTCGACCCCGAGGGGAATAATGGAGAGGGAACCTTAGATCCAAATGCATGTATGAATATGTATACAACGCATGAAAATACCACTTGGTTGAAAAATGAGATTTTGGATTTTGTTGAGTTTAATTTCACTCAGTATTTTCGACATTTTCAAGACCGAAATGTTACTGAATATAGGGCTATTCCATTGCCTATACAAAATAGTACCTGTGCGTTCTGTGTTCAGAGAGTAGGGTACATATCAGTAGGAGAAAGCCGATGTAATTACACTTATCAGTTGCATACTTTTAGCGGCCCTCCATTATTAACCCCTCCTAATGTATATTTTGTTTGTGGAGAAAATGCCTATACTTGGCTGCCACAAGGTTGGGCTGGAGATTGCTACCTGTCCTTCCTGTACCCACCAGTCTATATTGCCCCTTCTAATTATCACAAGGATCAGCGCTTAGATAAACGAAGTGTGTTTATAAGGAGGAATAAAAGAGAGATAGATACTACTGATATAGATCAGACAGATACTCCACTACAGCATTTTCACAAGTTCAGACCGACCACAATAGAGGGCGGGCTAGACACAGGGACCAGCTTCATCCGGGTAAAGAGTTTACCTTCTCCAATCCCAAGTACAAGTGAGGAGCGTCAGGTGGAGCATTGCATTGGCTGGGATGGTGAGGAGATTGTTGATGTGAGGAGCCGGTTATCACTGTATCTTTGCCTTGGCTGGGGATGATGATGGTCACTGTTTGGGGCGAAGTGCAGGTGGCCATCAGAGATTCGTGTTGGTAGGAGATGCATAAATCATTGCTGACTTGAGGAACCCGCTCATGGTTGCTAAAAGGCCCAGACTTCTGGAGTTTCACTTGAAGTTCGGTTTGAATCAGGATGAGAACACTCTGATACCAGCCAAAGGTGCAGGACCTGGAAGGGGGGGGGGCACCTCTTGGGGATCAGGACTCCCCTCTCTATTCTGGCAAGCTTGTAATGAGGGATACAATGTGCATCCTTCTTTATTCCATTATGGATGTGTGTTGCTATCAAGTCAGTAAAGCTAATGTTGTTTAGCTTTTAGAAACCGCTACTATTTAACTCATAATCGATCATTATTCCATACATTGATTATCTATTATTTCAATCGTTTACAAAAATTATGAATCATTGAATGCTTGTCGAACTCCGCCCAGCTAATGTAGTTCATATCTGACAATAAATCACGGGGGACTCCTCAATCAGGCTTTCCCTCAACTAAGAGCATAGGAACAGAGCACACGTAGTCGATGCTCTACATGCAAAGGACAATGCTGATAAATGGTATCTAGTGCTATTCACCCTTTTGTATTATGCAATTAATATTAGGGTGTCCATTAGTGTTTATGTTTATTGCGTTCATAAAGCGCACCACAACGTCATTAACTACTTTGTGCTGGAGTCCCATGTTCACAGACCATAAATCTCATAAATAGAATTGTAAACGATACCTAGTAACGGCAGCAAACACATTACATTAAAAATCCAGATAGCAAAGCAATACGAATGTGATCATGATCTCCTATAATCAACCACTGTGAGAAAGTAACCCGTATAATAAAATCACTAAAGATGAGTTAAGTGCTGGTCCAGGCAAACACCCAGACGTAAGCACTGGACTGAAGCTAGAAAGGTGGAAGAATATATATATTGTAGAAGATAAAAAGGTCTGGTCATATTCAAGCATGCTGGCAGGGCTATATAATAAAGTCTTAAAAACAAAGACTGACAAAACCCATAGTCCTGACTTACAACTTAAAGTGCCTTGCCATTGATTGGTCAGATTGTGGTTGTAATAATGTGCACAGACGCTTTGTGAATGCAAGAAAATGAATACAACACACAAGCAGCTTAACCCGTTAACCGCAGCAGTAATTCCGCCACGGTGCAGGCGTTTTCGTGCGCTGGCGGGGCCGCGTCGGCCATTGGCCGACGGCAGCACTGGGGAAGTAGTGCTGCCGTCGGCCAATGGCCGACGGCAGCAAGGAAAGGGTTAAAGTGTCGAAATCATGTTATCAGACACCTGAAAATACGTAAAAAACACGAAAGTACTGATTTTACAACACAAACTGAAGATCACCCACCCAAAACAAAGTTTCTGCTTCAAAGGACCTGGCCCCAACAATTTCCTATCAAGACTTGGCGGACTAAACTAGAAAGTAACATTCTCACTTCATCCTGTAGGCTGGTAACAATAAACATCTGTAATTCAGTGCAAAGATGTCATGAGGGGAGAATGTGCACTTTACAATTACAAATTATGTTATGAAAAGCATCATAAAGAGAGCACAATATCAGTGAAGACCGTAAAAAATCCGGAGAAGGATTCAGAAAGATTTATGAATTGGAGCAAAATACTTGATAATAGGTGACACTATTTGGAATATCGTCGTGTGTATGCAGAAGCAAATACTGAGAGGACACCAGTACTATCTAACGTTCTGCTCACGAGTCTGAAAAAAACCTTCCAGCTCCTGCAATTGAGCCTTTGGTTGAGCTCTCAAGAACATTGTGTTATACTGCACGGAGTATTGAAACAATGTATCTGTAAGTGTTGCTAAAATTAGAGAGAACTGCAAAGGATCTATAAACAAGATATGGGAATGTGCTGGATCACATCACCTTTTTCTAAAGTCACTGTAGTAGGTCCAGTGGATAAGACATTTAAGTTTAAAGTCCTCTGCACTTTACACAAAGCTCTAATGGGTGTTGGCTCGCAGTACGTGCAGTAACCCGCCACACCATAAACCACCCTGCCAGTGGCGTAACACAGGCCCACACAACCCCCACAGTGCGGGAGACCCCCAAGCTGCAAGGGGCCCCCTCAGCACAGCCTGAAAGCTCCGGATTAAATCCGGAGCGGGGGGCCCTTCATGTATCTTGCAGGGGGCCCCCTCAAACTTCGTTACGCCATTGAACCGTGCCACCTAATATCAAACACCTCTGGACTATTTTGGCACTTTGGCTTAATGAGACACAGCATGGAGGGATAACCATTAGGTCCTCTTTCTGTATGACATATTATAGTACAAAGGGCACTGTCCAGCCTCCCAGTCACTATGAAATGTGTAAACTTCCCTTGTCACAGAGAGATTTCCTGAATCCTTGAGGGAAACAAAAGATTATGCCCCAGTGGGACAGGGCCACGTCACACCAAGACTGTTTCATCTAGCTCGACAATCAATCAGGAAGTTTGAGACATTTATGTCCAACAAAGGGGTTAAGTCCTACATGATCGTTTTCACTCCCAGTACCTGGCCATCATTTTCACTGACTGAGCACTGCAAAAAAGGCTACAAGGTGAGATGTAGGCGCTCTACAAAGCACCAAATTAATTAATAGAAAAGGAACAGTTTTCAATAAACATGTGAAGTATTACTATTTTTTATTTTATTTTATGAAAGGGTCAAATTTAACTCAGAGAATATGTTACAGAGCACAGCACAGTAGTCCATGCAATAAGGTTGTTTAGAACTGGCTACAGTCTAACTCCACTTATTGGAGTCCCAGATTCATGCTCATAGAGCTAAAAATAATGTTGCATGCAGCCCTCCTGCTGTCATAGGTCTCAATGCCATACCACGCTCAACTCAAGTGTCTTTCCAATCCTTTATAAATAAACACTGGTTAATGCACAAGACTATACACCACTTTCCCACTGCACCTTCGTAGAGAACCTAACCACCTCGCTTTTCGGAAGCACTTAAAGACTTGGCTTTTCCCTTAAATCCTTTTATCCTGTTCTTCTTATGATTGATTAGTGCTGGCACACTTCCGGGTAGCCATGCGCTCTATAAAACCCTTTTTCATTTCATTTCACTTTCCCCTCTCTCAACCAGAGCAGAAACAGATGTCGCTCTATTGCTCAAAACTCGGTTTCTGCACATTAGGAGCCATCGAGAGCTGGAAATGAAAAGATTAAATACCCAGGCATAGCAGTAATCCTTCTTTCAAAGGGCAACCTTAATGTGGGACTTCTCATCAGTAGAATTCTGGTTAACACTTATACAAGACTCACCTGTTTCAGAACTATATAACCAAATAAGACACTGTAGGTCAGATGTACTAAGAATTGATTGCAAACAGCGGTTGTAAATGGTGCACCTAATTTTTGCTAATCAACTTAGATTTTGCAGACAGACCTATGCACTAATAGGTCGGTTACAAAAGTGCCATTCAGAGTGGGTCACAATATGATGAACCTTCTGAATATTAAAGACAGAGGTCGCAAATTGAGACTCACCCTTGATTAGAGGTCATCACAGCATTGGACGTGGCCTTTAAATAAAGTAAATGTGTTTTTTTTAATATGGCCCGTTATTCTTACTAGAAATGAGGCTGCATTTAAAAAAAACTTACTTTTTTTGAAAAAAAGTTTATTTTAAAGTTGGTAGTGCTTTAACATTCACAAGGGGGATGTTTTGCTAATGAGTTACCCTCTCTTTTGAGGTAGCAGTAGCTTTTAAATGGTCGGTTCTTCCATGATAACTCTGGAACCAGTATTTCATTAGGTAATGTTAAATTATTGTTACCTAATTAAATAACTTTAATTAACTTTGCTTATAAAAATTACAACACTTGAATGTGTAAAATCTAGTTCCTGCTTTTAGAAAGATGGCTCACATAAGGTAATCCATAATTTCTAAATATGTGGAGCCTGTAGAAAACTATAAGGCACATTTTAGAAACCAAACATGAGCTGATGCAACTCACTCTGCCTAAATGTAAATTACAGAATGCATGTTGGCAAATGAATACCTTAAAAAAGTAACAGTAAGCAAATGCAGACCAATATTATAATACTACTGAAATACCATATATTATCAAAATATTTGAGACATATCGTTCCTTAATAATTCTGCTGCCTAAACACCTAAACATTCATGTACCTGCCTAATTGTCTAGAAGATACATACTACATGTTTAAATATGTACATTTTCAAAACCTTGTACCATTGTCCTCGATGTGATGTAATCGATTACTGGGCATAGGTAGGATAAGAGCAAAGGTCGAATGTGCTATGCTGAAGCGCCCCCCACCCCACCTATCCCCACGATACACGAACAGACCAAAGTCTCTTTAACCACATGACTGCTAAGGCAATTCCCCTCCTGTGCTGGAAATCCTTGAAATACATTATTTCATGACGAGCTCAGCTCGTCATAAGCACACGACCAGTGTACTGCATGACGAGCTCAGCTCGTCATGAGCAGCGAAGGGGTTAAGGTGATTATGGCTCACCAGGAATATGTCATTATCCTGCTCAAATCCACGGTCAAAAATAAGGGCCCCTAGTTATCCATTATTGACTGTGAATAAACCTTGGACAACCATGGTTTGTTTATGAACCCATAAATGAGGTAGTAACTGCTAAGGGTTAAAAAAAATTAAATAATTTAACTCGGACATAACTGGTGTTAAGGATTGGGTAATCAGGAATTCCACTGAAACATTTGACAGCATAAAGTAATTGGTATTTATAGATACAAGTACTCAATAACAGGTATTTCTTGATTTCCCCAAGAATTTGCAGACACATATCTGCAGGTTTCCCCAGGGGCTTAGAGTAACGCAAGGCATAGGACATTATGTTGGCTTGTAATTTGAGTAATAGCCATAGAAGTCTAAGGTGGGTAGAAAAGACCCAATACTTAGTATTAATTTAGAAAAAGGTTGCACATAATGTGTTGTTATATAAAAGAAAAGGAGGTTTTTTGACATACAAAATAGTGATCACTATTGATTTAAAAAGTACACTGAACAGACATTGCTAGAGAGGGGTTGGACTTTACATAACATTAGGAAGATTAATAGAGAGAACAAAGAATGCATTAAAATAATGTGCTGAAAATAGACAAAAAAGGCTTGGTTGAATTTATACAGTTCCCTATTTATGGATACAACTAATGTCATTAAGAAAAATAACTTAAATTACAACAGCCTTATTGAAAAGCAAAAGTACCAGAATAGGCAGAGCAAGTCAGATAATACCTGGAATTTATATAGGTTATGTGAAAAGGTTAATTTGATCAACTGTGTTAAGAATTTGGATGGTGAATACAAAGTTACAGTAGAAGTCACAATAAATGTATCTGAGAACATGTTAATTTTACATTACAACATTGCCACAGAAAATTAAGCATAATTATGCACCATTGAAAGAACAAATAATCAGTTGTGCGATAAAATAGATCATTACAGGTATGACCGCAGGACTGTGCAGAACAAGATGAATACAGAACACTTCAATTGATGTGGTATTAGGGGTCGTCTTTACATAAGCATTCCTTTGGATAATCGTTTAACCATTCACACTCCACTCAACTTACATCTTATTGATTCTTGCAATACAGTGCAAATACTAAACATTTCCTGGGTCTGTATTTTCATTTCCAAAATTGATATTTCCAATGTTTTAAACCTTTTCTGAAGTGATTTAATGAGACGTTTTTACTCATCTGTTAAGTGCTTTATTGTTTAATATTTAAAACTGTCATCCAAATTCTAATAATTACACTCAGAGAGATTCGAACATTATTATAAAGAACTTTCGAAATGTAGGGAAGAGCAATCAATTATTGTGTATGATGATGCAAGCAAAATTGTTTAATATTTGTGGAAGAAGGAAAATTGTCTCCTGCTCTTCATTGTTAACGTAACTCTCCGCAAAATTTTGAAGTATTGGTGTATACTCCATTCCTGCATAAAGAAAAGCCATAGCAGATAGGAAGACATTTCAGGATGAGTACAACTTTACAAAGGGCTTAATGCCTTTTAGGGTAATATGGATCAGTAATTTAGATCTCTGCAGGCTGAGTCTTTTGTAGATCGAGTGTTGCAGAGCATACACATAGGTGTTGTTGATAGTAGTCTGTGACTGTTGGCTAAACTTTTAGGCATGTCATTTCCCTGTGCTCCACAATAGACTCCTTGTTGTTCTAAAACCTAGCAGTAATTATTCATTATTTACACTGTGGATATGTGCCCATCTACAACCCTGATCACTTCATGTAAGAAAAGTATTGTATCTTTTCTTTTGCACCTCTAGTCATCACTCTCCCAAAGTTGTAAAAGTGAGGTACGCTAATATCTTTCTTTATCGTCTCTCTACACTTAGAACATTGGAATCTTGAGTGGTCCATTGTAGACAACGGAGTGCTCTGGGCTTCTACTGGCTGGTAGAAGCCCAGAAAGCAGCATTCCAAAGTTGTTTTCCTTTCACAGCTGTTTCTGTGAACAAAGGCCTCTCGGAGCCCTAGGGGATTTAAACCCCCTCGGGCTCCGAGAGGCTTTTGTTTTTAGTATTTAGAACATTCTACCCTTCAGGGGCGAAATGTTGTAATAGCCTTAGAGACCTCCTAGTGGGCTCTACCAGCCATTAAAGACCCGCTCCCTTGTTAAAGGCCCTCGCACACTAGAGTGGGCCTTTAATGGTCGGTCGAGCCGGCTATATCACGCTCTAAGGCGATATTAATATCAGAAGAACATGTCTGAATGCAGATCACAAGAGAATATCTGGTTAAATTTATAGCAGTCAGTGCCAAATATCTCCCTTCAGTGGTTTGATTGCTAAATAAATATTACCCTAATTAACCGCACAGGGACTGCTTTATCTGCAATGGGTAGCACCCTTTTGTTTATCCGTGTACAGCACACTACAACAAAATCTCTCTATTTGCCACTGCCATCTAAAAGCTAAGAACAAGTTATAGATCCAGTACATATCTGTTTCCAAAAGCGCAATGAGTATTAATAGCACACAACAAAACTTCGTTATTTCTAAAAAGAGATTCTATTTGCAAATATTTTTTTGCTACGTTGTCGCACATTAATTGACTGAATCATACTTTTCTGAGCATTAGGTAAACGTTTGCAATAAAAAGCAAACAATTAATGTTGCTACTAAGAATGATGGATGATATTAAAGGAGTTTGAAGTTTGCTATACTGGTGTTTAACAATTTGGTGATTTTTATTTTTATTTTGGTAGGTTCACCAAATCAATAAGTTGTTTACTTAAAAAATAGCAGGTAAAAAATCCTGTAAAATAATTACATGTTTTAAGAAAACAACAAGCAAAATCTACATTTCCTTTCAAGAATGCTTCAATATTGTTTATGTGAGGAAACTTCACCAGAACGAGATTCTTTGCAAAAGCAATAAGCTTTGTAATTAAATGAAGTTGTAAATATTCTCACCTGAGCAAACCATTGTGGCCAAAAGGATCATTTATGCAGCTAATGACAAAGGGCTTTAAAATGTCCATCCCACTTTTCAGCAAATATTTAATAATAGTGACTCTGCTTCCTGTAGCGTTGCAAGGTAAAACACTGTGATTTCTACACTGCGCTGTTATTTAAGTAATCGGTGGCCCCTTTACAAAACTCAAAAATTAATACATAAATGAATACACATGATGATGTTATTTCCTGCTTTCCGAATGTTTCTGACCACTGCAAGAGTGGCTCTATAATCACATGGGCAGCAGTAATTCATTCCTTAGCAAAAACGATTGTATGACGTTTCAACGCATGCTTTTACCCCGCATGCCGTTACAACACAAGTTTTAACAAAGACTTGCTGTTGGGGGTGCACTAAAGTTTGGAATAATATAATTTACTATTCCAACTCCAGTCTGTGCAGCAGTAGGGAAGGTGTTGGAGTTAAATCCAACACCGTATACCCCCTACACTAAACCATTTCATTATAATGGCATGTGGGGTAAAAGCATGCGTTGTAAAGCATGCATTGTAACAGTTGTTTCCCATCAAAAACTGCCAATACCAAATGATTTGCCAAAATAGTCAGGTCCTCATTATGAGTGGTCTGATAAATGGTGTAGATTTTCTTCAATCCTGGAGTTACAAATATCAGGAGTACCATCAACACTGGCTGTGGGGAAAATCTGACGATTATGAGTTGGACCCTAAAGGTCCACTAAGAACTGAGAAATTACTTTGAGAATCTGCAGTTCCGGGCCAGATTCCTACGATAGATCCTCATTTTGGGACACATTTTCACACAGAGATTTTGGCTTTTTTCTTAACACATCCACGGTGTTCCTGCAGATCTCATAATTCCGATGCTGTTACGAGTGTCCTTTTAATTCCGAAAAGGCCGATAACAGCAGTTACCGGCCCCTTCAGAAGAACACTCTTAAGGAGGGCCCTACACACCAAATACACCATAAACACTCAATACATCTCGGAAAGGTTTAAGCTCTTCTTAAGAAGACAACTCAAATTGTCTTCCACAAGGCAAGTGAAAGCAAAGGTGAAAGAACGTAAGCTTGGTATGCCATCGAGATATGTTTGTAACTTTTACTCAAGTATGTAAGAGCTTGGTTAAGGTTTCCATGTAAAAATGAAATATTTTAACGTATGCACAGGTTTATTTTATACTGTTTATACTCATACACATGCTTAGCTAAAATATGTGAGAGTAATAGCAGTTGTCAGTTTACATTTAACCAACCCTGTTTCTACTTAACTTGTTGACCTTAATTGACAACTGTGCTGTGTTTAAATTTTGAAAGTAAATATCTTGCTTTGGAGACTTCCTCCTTCAACATGTCGGGGTGGGGGTGGGTGTTGTGGATACAGAGCAAGAAAGGGACAAACGGGGCCTTATTCACTATTTACATAAGTAAACCTCAGGCTTCCGAAGCACACATATCCTGCACTTCGAAGAGGGGACAGTCTGTCCTTAGAAATGTCTGAGGCATTTAATCAATGAACCTTTGTAGAAATAGGGTAGCTTAGAAAACAAAAATAGGCGTTACTTTCGTTGTAAACCTCCACGGTATTATCACAAAATATAACAGCACTACTGGCAGTAAAATCACTAATCCTTTAATCTAGTGACATCACAGGAAGTGATATTGCAAGGCTTTTTAACCAAATGATGGTCAAAGGCATGTCAAGTATCAACATATGATAGCAATAGCTACAGACTGGTGCCAGAATCTGCTCCAAAAATACTACCCTGGTGCTAGACCTAGAGGAAAGGTAAGTGATGAATGCCATGTCATCCCGTTGTTTGTTTATCGTTAAAATTAAGCCCCTTCTTCATGTGATTAGCATTTGTATAACTTATAAAGGGCACTAGAGTGCCATAGAAGCGCTTACGCTTTTTGGAGGAATTGCAGGCAGAGCCGTATTGTTGGGAGGATGTCTGCTGTAATATGTTTTATCTGGCAAGAGTTGTATCTGATGCTGGAATCCCTTACACATAGTATAGATGTGTCACGGCAAACATGTCTCTTCCACTACACATGCCAGTGTTATAGAGGTATGTCAGATTGTAGAGGCTCTTTTATGCAGAGTTTATCCTTAGTACCTTGTTAAGAGCATGGTGGGCACTAATTCAGTTCTCAGGTCTACACTAGCAACAATCACAATATCTTAATTTTAAATGGATCTTCCTGCTATGACAATTTACTGTGACGTTTAAATGAAATCATTAGCTGAATGCACCTAAACTGGTTGCAGTTCAGTGCAGAAAAGAATGAGTTCATTATCGTTGTAACTATACTAAGGTGTTGTAACCCTGCTTTGGCTTTGTCTGTCTGTTTTCAAGTCAATCAAATGATCATTGTCATGCCCTTAGCAAAAAAACAAACCCTAAGTTGCTTCTTGGATAAAACCCTTCCATAGGTCCACAGGTGGATTGTGTCAGGTAAAATGTTTCCTTTTACTTGACGAGAGACAACAAAAAGAATCTATGGGTTCCTTAAAGATCTATGTCGTTTTAATTTGGGCTGTAGTTAGCTCAAGACTGGCCAAAGACAAGGCATCATATGTAGGCAAATAAAACAAATGTATTTTTTTAAGTCAAGCAAAAAGTGAGACTCCACCTAGGTGTGGGATTATGACGTTTTTGTCAGACTCTGGTGCTATCACTAATCTTCACTGGTTTCAAACTGAAGCATGGCGATCTCGCAGCAACAATCTTCGGTTGTGTGAGCCCCTGAGTACCACCAAGTCCCTCAGCTTGATTCACTGCCCTTTTGCCAGGAAAACCATGAACTTCCGCTGCTCCAGCCGATTCAGACTATCTGCAGCCAGGAGGGCCCTGAAGTATTGCGGAGAGGTCGGGTCGACGAGGACGCAGAAACTCACCTGGATCATCTGGAACAGGAAGTTGGTCTTGAGAAGGATATACATCCACGAGCGGTGCCCCTCGGATGTCTTACAATAGACTGCCCCCATTGGGGACTGAGTGGTAGTTTCCCCCTTAATCCCCCGTTTTTTAATTTCTCAGTTGCTGGAGGGCAGCTGTTTTATTTGTGAGAGTTAATCCGAGGGCATTCGCTTGGACTTACTTTTGATTCATCTTCTGTAGAGGGAGGTCCACTTATTATGGATGTTTCTCTGATGGCGTTATGTTTGTAGGGCTATTTTGAGGAGACAGGTGCTTCTGGGGTGGGGAAGGGAGAGGTTGGGAGGAATGGGGCATTTTATGGTTTTTCGTGTGGTTTTTCATGTGGGGAGTACTATTCTGGGAGGGGACTTCAACGTAATGACTTGTCCTGTACCAGATGCCTCGAGCCCTCCAGTGGGTCATAGACAATGTTGATCATGACAGCTGGGTTCCCAGATTGAATGCCTGAATCTCTGCGATGCTTAGTTGACTTGTCATGCTACTAACTGGAGTACACACACATATGGTGGCTTCGACTCGAGGATTGATCTCCTTCTTCTCTTGGCTAACGATATGCTCAATGCGACAATGGTACGTATACTCCTTAGGAGCATCTCTGACCACTCCCCGGCGCTTGTTTGTTTTGGAGCTCCAACCCAATCTAGAAACCCAGTGTGGCGACTTAATGCCTGGTGAATTTGGTTATAGTATCTCCGTGCACTCACTAAGTTATTCCAATTCAATTGGTTTGTGCGCGTTTCCTTGTCGCACTATGCCAGGTAGTGCCTTGAATCATGCAAACAAGATGTGATGAAGAAATCACTGCAAGGCGCGCATTTTCACATGAAACTGGTGGGTTTCTTTGAAAGTTTATACAAAAGAATGCAAACAAAACTTGCTTCAATTGTTGATTGCGAATTTATTTCATTCCAGTAGGAAGATCATTCATCAAATTATTCTTGAAATGTATCCAACATAAATCAATCTTCACATTACTTGATGCTTGCCCAATGCATTTCAGGTTAATGGGTATAACCCTTCGTCAGGGGCCTAAAATGAAAACATACATGACCTTAACTTTCAGAAACGAGAGCCATGAGGTCATGATGACCAAAATAATGTATGACATTAATATCAATGCTCTGGCTGTACATGTAACCTATACAACATTTTCAAGCAGCAATACAGCGTAATACATAAAAAGAAAAAGGAAAAGAAACTAATATCGTGGTCCTTTCTGTGTGCGCTAGTAAGGTGCGTAGTGGGAACAAGTGGTGTACTCTGAGCGTGTGGTGTAAGAGAAAAGTATAAAGGCGGGGAGGAATGGGATGGAAGCCTAAGCGTATGGCGAACAGAGCCAAAAATCGTGAAGCTTACCGCAGTAGTAACGTGTAGTCGTCTTAGTGTTCCGAACGCGGAACCGGTCCGATAAGCGAAGGACCAATGGGAAGGTTGGTTATAGGTATGCTGGTGAGTCACGTGGTGTGGGATCAGGAAAAATATAACGAAACGAAACCGGAATATAATGAGGTTGGGAATCGGGATGAGATAAAATGAAATAACATAAAGTGATAGTGAAGGATTATGAAAGTAGTGAGCATTTCACGAACTTAAACGCGCGGAATAGCGTGGCTGTTATGTGTATTCTCATTGGTGCACTCAGGGTCACGTGGTGCGACGACTGCAGGTAAACAAAGGCTCATGTAGGATGACTCGAGTGAAGTGGAAAATAAAAAGTGAAAAAACGATAAATGAAACGTGTGGTAATAAAGAATCTAAGTAGAGTCATAGGCTATGGCATAATGAAAGTATATGGGTTTAACACATGGCGTGCAAATCAATGATTGTCAGAGTACCAACATGCAAACTCAATGGATATGAATAGTAATATACTAGCTCAACAGCTAGGGTGCGTCAGGACTACATTAGGGAAATAAAGACTGCATTAGAAAAATAGGAGTAATAATTCATTGTAGTCAATTAGATCATCCATGGAGGAGCGAGAGGTCGCTCATATAGCCGAATGGGGTGTCGCAGATTACAGAAAACATGAATATTCGATTCTATCATTGATCCCTGCTGGTTGGAGGGAATTCAGTTTCTTGATCCAGTAAAATTCTGCTTGTAGTCGTAGTTTTGTGGGATCAATGTCTTGGCGTTGCGGGAGTATCTCCAGTATGGTGAATTTGAGTTGAGTGATTTGATGATTGTTTTCAAGCCAGTGAGTGGCTATTGCTGATTTCATGTTTTTTGTCCGAATATTGCTTTTGTGCTCTGATATTCTCGTCTTGATCTTTCTTTCTGTCTGTCCGACATATATTTTGCCGCATGGGCATTTGATTGCGTAAATCACGTTTTTAGTATCACAAGTTCCTGTGTATTGTAAATCAATTTTGTGGCCTTTGGTGGGATGCATGAAAGTATTTCCAGGTATTATATTATTGCAATGTATGCAATTGAGGCATTTGAGCATACCTTTAGGTAAGGTTTTAGTGACTTTTTTGGCACTGAGTATCTCTTTGAGGTTTTTAGATCTTTTAAAGGCAAAAGTCAAATGATCACTGTAGAGGTTGGTTAAGTCTGGTTCTGTTCTGATCAGGTTCCAATGTTGCTTAATGATTCTCTTAATTTATGCAGAAGCTGTCGAATATTTTAAGACACATACTGTCTTGTTTTCTTTGGATTGAGGTTTAGATGTTAGTAATTGATCTCTTGTTAAATTCGTTACTTTTTTGATAGATTCCTCAAGGACATCTTTTGGATATCCGCGTTTTAGGTATTGTTGCTGTTGATCTGTGAAGGTTTCTTCCAATCTTTGAGGATCCGAGGTGATTCTTAATGCCTGGTGTCTCGCAGATGAGTGGTTCCGAGAACACCTCTGGATGCAACTCGACTTCTGCTTGAGACCAGTGAGGGCTCAGTGGCCTCTTCCGTCTCCCTATGGATGGCCAGTAAAGCCAAGAATCAGAGGATGGCTAAATCTTACCTCCACAGCATGGAGGGGCTCAAGGTGGAGGAGCTTGCCCGTCTGGCATCCCGCATCCTCACTCTTTAAAAGCACTCCTCTGTCTGGCCCCTAAGTGATTCATAGACAACTTGAGGTTAACCGGGTTTCCCTGCACCAATTGGTACTTGGGGAGGTCCAAAAGAGCTGGTGGGTGTTCCCTCAGGTTGTAGGAACACAGTGATAAGAATGGTAAACTCCTCTATTGGCTGGCTACGGGTGGGATGAACGTGCATATAATCACTGGCATCAGGAAAGCAGCAGGTCAGAGCTTCACCTGTGCAGAGGTGCTAGCAGAAGCATTTGCTTCCTACTACCAGACCCTGTACGCCTATCACTCTCGACCCATGCAGGTGTGGGCTAGTCCACTGCTCCACTATGTGGCCCTGACCAGGCTCACAATGATTCACATTGCAGACCTTGAGTCTGCCATCTCAATGGACAAGATGGAGGTGGCTGTACGGGAGCTGAACACTGACTGGACCCCAGGGACGGATAGGTTCCCTGAAGAGTACTGTTGGTGCTTTTGTTCCATACTCACGCCTCATTTAGAGAATCTATACTCTGAATCTGAGCAGCGAGCCTCCTTTCCTCTGAAGCTGGATGCAGCCACCATAGTGAGTCTCCCCAAAAAAAGGCAAGCAGCCAATACCTGTGCCTTCTATTGGCCCATTTCACTGATTAATGCAAAGCTTAATATTTTTGCTAAAGTTTTGGCGAATAGATTGCTGTGGGTGCTTACTCACCTCATTCATGCCGATCAGGGAGGCTTTATGCCCACCCGCAGTAATCATCATTGCATTTGTTGAGTCAACATCGCCCTTGTCCCCCATCATGAACTTACTGACCCCACTAAGCTGTTGCTGGCTGACTTCGAGATGGCATTTGACACAGTGGACTGGGTGTACCTAGGCCAGGTTTTTCATCACATGGGTTTAAGCCCAAAGGACCGTGGACGTGTCCGTCTTCTCTATAAGGTACCCTCTAACCAAGTCCTTGCCAATGGAGCACTCTCTGCATCCTTTCCTGTCTGCAAAGGTACTCGAAAGGGGTGCCCTCTATCCCCACCTTGTGTTCACCCTATCTATTGAACCTTGGCCGCAATCATTTGGCATGATGCTCAGGTGTAGGGGTATTGATGGGGGGAGGGCAGAGAAGATAAGATAGCCATATATGCTGCCAATATGCTCCTCTTCTTGACCCAACCACAGCTGTCCTGTCCTTGACTCCTCCACAATTTAGGTACATTTTAGGAGGCCTCTGGCCTCCATGTGAATTGGCAAAAGTCCCTGTTTGTCCCGCTGACCCGCTGAAAGGTGATGCGGCGATAGTGAGTTGGCCGAGTACTATAATGGTCCAGCATCTACGTTTCAAGTACCTTAGGGGTCCATATATCGCTCTTAACTGGCCTGGCTCATTCCTTTAACCTGGCTCCCCTGCCCGCCAATACAAAGCGGGTGATGCTATCCTGGTATGGTCTCTCAAAAAACACGCTGGGAAGGGTGGCCATGCTCAAAATGTTGTTACTCCCCAAATATATCTACCCCCAACAGAATTTCCTATTACCCAGCCCCACCTCCTGGTTTAAGCAGCGTAATGCTCTTGTTCGATCCTTCATATGGCAGGGGCGACCTCTATGTATCGCATGAGCTAAATGCTTTCGCTCACCATTTGATGGGAGTTTGGGGCTGACTGATATTCATCTCTATTCAGCTCTACCTTTTGGCCATTAACAACTGGATGATGAGTGGAAGGAGTGACCCCATCTATAAAGCAGAACTGGCTGGACAGGATCCTAGCATACTTGTATGGCTACTGCCCCATTCTCACTACAATGCTGGAACCCACCAGGTTGGTAATCTTATGCTGTTGTGTGGAGCTCCACTTCCTGGATTGAGATCGTACACTCCTGCAGCAGACTCCTCTGTTGAGTAGCCGCTGGCTACATCATACAGCCAAACTTTAGGTGTTTAATCAATGGAATAGGATTGGTATTACATCCCTAGGCAATATGTGGAGCGGTGCCCACATGGGGCCCTTTGCTGAGGTGCAAACCCTCTTACAGCTTTGCCCTACACAGTTTCACAAATTCCCACAGATCCGCCACTCACTCGCCGCTCACTCCTCTGACCTTACAGACCTTCCTGCATCTCTCGAGGCTCGCCTGCTGATGGGCAGCAGCGGTGATGTTTCTAAGTTATATCGATCATTAATGCATAATGACACTGATACGATTGGACCCCTCAAGTTGAAATGGGAGGGCTGGGTCAGTGGTCTCGAGAAGGCAGACCTGTGCAATGCACTTATGACCCCATGGAAAACTGTCATTCCGGTCAGGCTGCGTCTTATCCAAATGAACTTCTTACAAATAACCTATCTGACCCCTCGCTGCCTCTGTCGGGCGGGAGGACTCTTCATGGCCCAGTACTTTCACAGCACCCAGCATGATGTGGATTTTTTTCATGTGGTCAAGCAGTGGCCAGGCATTGTGGCATTCTGGGAGTGCATTGCCAGAATACGTACACAGGTTTTGTTGAGACACACTGACCTCACGCCAGGGTGGGACTCCTGCGGATCCTGGCAGTTATAGCCATATAGGTGGAAGTAGGTGAACGGATGTTGGTTGGTGTTGCCTTAGCCCTGGTCAAGTACAACATAGCGTGGAAATGGAGCCCCCCCCCCCCCCCCCACCCCCCCCAGCCCCGCCTATGTATGGCAGAGGGCGATGTGTTGGTGTTCCTAATTGGTGGAGACTGTGCACTGAGCACAGGGATGTCCATGGAAACATGCCCAGGAATGAGGAAAATAGTGGGACTATTATGACTTAAGAGGTGTTCCAGCACTGGATAACTGATATGGATCTTGTGAAGGAAGAACAGGAGGCTCACTAATATACCCGCGATACACATTCCATTTTCCCTAAACATCGGTCTACTTTTTTGGGCAGTCGCGGGCAACGTAGACAGTTTTTTCCCTGTTCATGCACCAGTCCATATCTACTTTCCAGGCGTTAAGCTTTGGTGGTGTCGCTGCCCCCAATAGTTGTGCGATGTTTCTCTTCGCCACCATATGACCCAGGGTTGCCCATAGTTTTTTTCTTTACTGTTAAGATTTTTGGGTCCCCACACATTTAGGAGACATCTCTTGGGAAGCGCAATTCCTTTGTGAAACTATGATATTAATGGCAAATAACTTTGAACAAATCAATGAATGATTGATAATCATTCATTGATTTGTTCAAAGTTATTTGATATTGCTATCATAGTTTCAGAAAGGAATTGCGTTTCCCAGCAGTTCTCACTGTAGCGTTATACTGTTGTTAAAAATGGCAATAAAATTTGGTTAGTAACAAAAAAAGAAAAACTGTAATTATAGGAAGAAAGCACTTTAAATTGTGTTCTTGTGCTGCCTTATTGACCTCTCTGACTGATATTTATAGTTTCCTCTGGCAGAAAGGCCATGCTAAAAATAAAAGCAGACGGTTTTATGTAAAGTTCTATTTAAGTACTATGTTTGGGCCTTTGAAAAAAGCTTAAAAATTGAACAAAATGGCCGGTATTTTTCACTTGGAAATGTGGTAACCCGACTCAACGATAACAAAACCATTGAAAGGAAATCCTGTTTATCTTTCGGCACGATGCCTAAGATGAGTTGTCAGCCCTGGGGATTACTGCGTCAAAGCTGTGAGATAAATTACCTTGTCACCATATTTCCTTAATAAAGAGACCATCTGGACTATGTGAATCGAGTAAATCAGTTTTATAGGTTGTGCATGGCACGCTGAGGATCTTCAGTTAAGCAGAGTGCAGTATAACTAATTTATTTTTAAGTAGAGCAGAAAAAAGCCATATTTCGTAATTAGATTGACACTACTGAAAGTTTTTACTCTCGATTGCAATATTGTCCATTAGAAAAAGAAATGTTGCTCTTTATCATCATGACTTAACAAAAATATTTAAGACACAACGTGAAACAAGCATTGGCAAAGCCAATAGATTTCACATATGCAATAACTATTGGCTTTGTCAATATACATGTTGCACAGTTGAGCTGCTGTACAATATGACTTAAACAAAACAAATAAGCGCAATGATGCTGGCCACATCATAGCATGTTGTTCTTTTTTACTTTAAACCATGTTGCAACATGTATAAAACAAGCATTTGCAATGCAATCCGTCTCACCTTTGGGACCTTACATGTATTTAGCTATGCAGCACATTAACCTGGGTGCTGAAACATCTACTGTTCTTTAACATGGAGGGAAAGTAAGCACCAAACTGTGTGACACACTAGGTATAGGAACACATGAAGAGAAATAGTGCCTTTTAGCAGGAACTGGTATAATCCGAAGCTCTGTTTTTAATATAAAATCAGGGCCTTCAGTGGCATATCGCTGAAAATACAAGATTTGAAAAAAATATTATTGTCTATGGGTGCTCGTGGGAGACAATTTCTATGGACTGGGATCTAGAGAATGCTAAAGTGATTCTGGTATTTTACTGACCTCTGCTAGTCGTTTTCTATCAAGAAAGTTAAATAGTATTTACCCTGGTATTGGAGCCGCTGGCGGCCTGCATCGGGAAGACCGGGTCATACGTGGGCTTCCATGGGCGGCGGGCTGGGAGGACCGCATCACCCTCTATGCAGATGATATCCTGCTATACATGGCATCTCCCAGGCGCTCACTCTCCCAACTTCTGGATATATGTAAGGTGTAAGGTAGAGTCTCCGGCTATACTATTAATTGTGCCAAATCTATTCTATATGTGCTGAGCGGCGCCTCACCGCGGCTCCCGGTGGGCTGTAGATACGGGTCGCAGAGAGGAGTTTAAATACCTGGGACTCCATATCACACCGCGTCCCATGGACTTTATGGAAAAAAAACCTTATGGAACCCTTAAAAAGGCTCCACCGTGATACCAAACATTCGCAATCCCTACCTCTGACGCTATTGGGAAGAGCGGCACTCTTTAAGATCATAGCACTCCCTGGATTCCTCTATGCCCTGCAGAAAACCCTGTTCCCGGTTCCCCTCTCCTACTTTAAGGCAATTGACGCAGAAGTAAGTAACCTCCTATGGGACAGAAAACCAGCCCGTACAGCTAAGCACAAATTGGTCAGGAGTGGTATGATGGTGGGATCGGCCTCCCAAATATACAAGCATACGATTGGGCCTCCCAACTGATCGTGATTAACCAATGGCTGCACACATCTCAAACGGAGCCTGGTTCTGTATGGATAGACATGTTCTGGGAGTGGGAGGAGTCCTGAGGGTGAACTATAATAAGTCTCAGAAAAACACTTTTATGTGGCCCACTGCACACACAGTGCAAATATGGTATATGGCCCACAAAAAGCTAGGCTGGGAAGGTATCATAACACAACTGACTCCGCTCTGGGAAACCCAAAGTCTGGGTAGGCTTAGTGGTAGTAAGGGCTTCAAACAATGGGACTTAATAGGAATCTCAAAAGTAGGAGATCTCTGGTGTAAGGAAGAGGTCATCACATTTACCCATCTCCAAGATAAGTATGAGTTGGCACCTATTGATATTTTCCGCAACATGCTCTTAAGGTGGCCGTCCCCTCGGGTACTGTACTCCCAGAGGCCTCCCCGTTGGAGGACAGGCTCCTTATAGAATACATGGACAAGAAAGCCATTTCCCTAACCTATCAAAAAAAATTAATAACCAACCATAGCCTACACAAACTCTTAAATAAAAATGGCAAGCTGTTATAGGTGAGCTGGAGGAGACAGATTGGCAGAAAGCCCTCGCATCCCCGCAGGAGGTGGTGATACCCTCCAAATTGAAGTAGGTGCAGTTAAAAATACTTCACCCAATCTACTACACGAGGCTAACAATGCATAAGATGGGGCACACTAATGACCTACTTTGCCTCAGACAGTGCGGGGGATTCAAAACTTTCCTTCATACGCTGTGGTAATGCCCGAAGATCGTGACATATTGGGGATCACTTATGCATACCATCTCCCAAGTTAGCAGGGTCACGGTAATGCCAGAGCCCAAGAGGTGTATCCTTAATATCTGGGAGCCTACAGATCTTAACCACACAGCACAAGACTGGGCGACACGAGGTTTGCTGTTTGCAAATCGCAATATCGCAAAACACTGGGGAACGCAGGGGCCTCCCACACATCATGAATGGTGTAACGATATGGACAGAGCAATGGATACAGAGAAGGCAGTATATATACACAGGGGGTGCCCAAAGAAATGAAAGCGGGTGTGGGGAAAGTGGAACAATTTCAGGGGGAAACACGAGATGTTACAAGCCGTGATGTAAATTCAATGTAATGGATTGTATGTATCTTCAAGTGGATCAGTCTGTGTTGAGAAGCATGTTAATATCAGCTTTAACTGGTGAGCAGCTTGTTGTAAATTTACGGATATGCATTTCAACGAAATTTCAGAAGAAAGCAATTCTGGTATTTTACTGACCTCTACTGTTCATTTTCTATCAGGACAGTTAAATAGAGGCAGCTGAACAAGCAGAAAGCAATTTTGGTTTTTACTGACCTCTACTGGTTGTTTTCTATAAGGACAGTTAAATGGAGGCAGTTGAACAGAAAAAGGTCCCTAAGTAGAAGCAGACAAAGTACATACACATATAAGTATAGACTAAACTATATACAAGAGGTCTCGAATGCTAGACCAAAACAGTGGCAAAGCCAATAGATTTTACATAGGCACAACCTAATGGCTTTGCCAATGCTTGTTGTTTACAAGCAACCCTTATCTCCGGAGAGGATGTAGCCTGATGGCCAGAAATGCCAATTGTGAAACAGGGTTAGGTCTCTGCGTCAGCTCAACATCCTGTGATTCTGGGCAAATCACTTAATCTCCTTTTTCTTCCATGATGGCACATACAGAATATAAATCTGTTTTTTTCCTTTATAGCAGGTTCCTTTTGTTCTGGTGCTCAGCTACTATATAACGGAAAACTGCCTGTCACGCAGGGTGGAGGGGTGAGACATATTTAGTGTATGCATTGAACACAGTTTTCAATTATGGGTGGTTCAAGCATTAAGGTTTCCAATGCAACAGTTGCCCTGCAGCTAGACACAATCGTGTGGGAGGGGTTCACTGCAGTCTTTTGTCTGATACTGTGTCCTCTACAGACAGGGAGAGGAGAGAGCGCAAAACATTATTGGTGATCTGAGGATGAGAAAGGAAGGGGGGTGAAGTGGAGAAGTGTGGCTCACTGGTTAGAGCAGGCAGACCCTGAAGCAGAGGTCAGACCCGGGACCAGGGTTCAATTCCCGACGCGGCAGGGTCTTGAGCTCAAATGTCCATGGACTCGATAATTCTCGCTTCGGTGCCTGACCTAATCATGGGTTCACACTCTGCAACTCTGGGCATTAAGCTTGCTTAATCTCCACAACGGCCCCCCGCGGCGGGATGCCTGGCTTTCACCTTGGGGATGCCCTGTAGGGGCTATCTCACAGGGAAAAACCAGGACGGGTTCCCAAGGCAAGCGCGGAGATACCCCTATGGGGGTCGATTCTGGCGCTATATAAGAATATAATAATAATAATAATAATAATAAAGCAACCCTGTTGTCTGCTTGGAAAAACTCCTGCTGTCTGTAATTAATTTTTTTAAGTACCTCTAGAAGCATGTAGCCAGTGGAAGAACACTGGCCCCTGGAAGCAGTACTTGGTCCAGGCTCCAAAGCACGAAGATGGAGGCGAGGAGGAGGCACTACTCTGGGAGCCAGTCTATGGTAAGTAAATTGAAGACGGAGCCAGCCAATAGTAAGTAAAGTGACGTGGGAGCCACGTTGAAGCCAGCCAAGTAAGTAAAGGTAAATAATGGTTGGGTCGAAGCCCCTTCTAAGATTATTTTTTTATAATACAAAGGATTTTGCAAGACTGTTCAGGTGAAACCTAAAAATATGTGCTATGAAAATAGAGAGCAACAGAAATTGCTTTCAACAAGTGATTTAAGTTAATTTTAAAAATGTGAAACCCACAATGCCACAAACACCTAACGGATCCTTCATGTTAGATGTGGAAATAAAGCACAAAAAATTGATTTCGCCTAAACTGTGACAACATACCAATGGCGGAGTCACCTTTTTGTTACCCCATTAGACTGTGTATGGAGAGGGGATGGAACAGGAGGCTCCCCTATCTGATTTCTACTAGTCCTTGCTATATTTCTCGTTTTGTCTACCATCTTCTAGTGTCTGCTTTTGCACTGCAGTTAGGAATGATTGACACCCCAAAATCATATTTTATTTACATTCATCAATCATTTATTTATTCTCATTTATTTGTTTTACTTCTTTCAGTTAAGTTGGGTCGCTCCAAAAGGAAATCTATGCTCACATCTTCTCAGCACATTAAATCCTGAAATAACATGCGTTGCAAAGTGGTGCCCTGTATGTACCTACGTAAAAGCATATGATTCTATGAATTAATGTTACCAAAACGTTTGTTTATATTTCACAATACCAACCCACTCCCCCAAGACACTCACTCAACCAGACATCACATAACATACTAATGTATGCAGAGTTAAACTAGAAGATAAACTAGAAGATAATTGTAAGATATCCTATCCAAGTTGTTCTGATGTACGATGAGATTGTGGAATTCATTAGTATAAATAATAATCAAACACTTGCAAATGTGTGATATAATATGTTAATGGTGCAATAACAATCTATAACAGGACATGTAAAATCTCAATAAACAAAGTTAAACAAAAAAAATCACAATACCATTCTCCTTCTCAGTCCTACCTCTACTACTCCCACCAACCCTCAACTTTCACCACCATTGCATCATTGATAGGACATCTCTGATTCAAATCATCCAGCCTCACTAAGATAGGACACAGGCAATCTAGCCACATAATGAAACATCCCAGTCCAAAAATCTTTGCACATCTGTCTCACCCACTACACAATATACAATACTGAGATGAGGGAAAGAAAAAACGGTGCTGGGCTGTCTAGAAATTCTGTTTCTCTGCTACTGCTGAAAGACTGAAAACAAAGCGTGAACAGTGGGTCTTAAAGGGTATGTGAGAGTTGCCCAGGGGACGCTGGGTTTGCAATGGTATGTGTAAGTCAAGAATGATAATTAATAACAAGCATTTTCAATGCAATAGGTCTCACATTTGCGAACGTTTAAGCTATTGGCATTGTAAATGACAATGCCTTTTATTTGTGTGTTCTTTAAAGCAACAAATATATAAAAGGCATTATCATTTTTAATGCCAATATCTCAAACTGGCACAAATGCGAGACCACTCTAAAAATGGCTGTGCCCCTTTCTTTAGATGCTTCTCGCCAAATGCAGGTTACAGCGAGAAGTGTATTAAAAAAAGAGGGGGTGGCCAACATTAAAGTAAAAGTGAGTATGGTGTGCTTTCATCCAAAGCTAGAAAAAAAAAGGAATTTAAAAGGTTCTGTAGCTCATCCGCTAATGTGAAAGCGGGCCGCACTGTATATTAAATAATTAAATAAGTTTGGCCGCTAAACTGAAAATGGCCCGCGCTATAAATTAAATAAATAAGCGCAGCCGCTATAGTTGAAGTGGACCGTGCTATAATGTAATACAAATAATATAAAAGCAGGCGGCCTGCTGCTATGTGGTGGGTGGAATAGGGTAAGATTATTACAGAAAATAGAACTCATCGACTTATAAAGCAGACCTTGTAACAACACAAGTAAAAAGTCCAGTTGTTAGGGGAGGCTATAAATGCAGACAAGGGGGTACCAAGGAGGAACTACAAAGCCTATTCAAAAATGAAAAACAATGATTTCGTAAGGCCAGTAGCAGGAGCCAATTGAAAAGATGGGCGGAGCTTCTATGCCATACCTCAATACAATATGCCTCGCAGAACAGCCCTCGTGCTGCCTATGCTCGACCTAAAAACAGTGGACCCATTGCATACATTGGCACATGAATTTGCATGCAGCTCCTAATTAAACTACATTATGCTAGAAAACAGAGAAAAAGCTTTTTTCCTTCATATCTAGAGCCGGAGAAAAGAAAAATCCTAGATGACATGATTAGAAACTCACATTCAGTATAAAAGGAAAGAAAAAGTTCTTGTCCCAACCAGCAGGCAATACAAAATAAACAGAAGGGGAGGAACACAGAAACACACAAAGTGGGAAGGACCTGCATGCTCTCGCTTTTCAAACTCAAATCCTTTTTGAAAAACACAAGTTGTATGGTTAGTTTTCAGAGATATGTTAAGTATTGGAGTTTAAAGGAAAGTCTGAAGATAATAGCGATCTCATGTACCCCAAAAGTTTACCAGAAATACCTATCTTGAAATTTGGTCCATGGTATTCGTCATTGGTTAACTCTATGCCACATTAATCTTTTACCATTAAATGATCTAACAGCAAATGTGTCCCCTTCTTTGAAAAGTGGAAAACACTGTAATATATGTAACCTGGGTATTCAGAATCTTGATCACATTCTATGTGTTTGCCCAGTTTAGTTACTGTTTCGTCATCGATGGCTTCGACCAATGTTTATACAAAACATTAAAAGCGCAAATTTCTCCTCTAGCCAAAGAATGAAATAGTGTGTACAAAATGATTACATTTGTTTAAGGAGTTTATGAATATATTTTAGTTTTCATTATACTATACAAAAGTACTAGCAGTACATACTTTATTTAGTTTTATGAGTGGCATGAGTTATCAGAATGTAACTCATGCCACTCATGGTAATTTTTCATGATTAGGCTTCTGATCTCTAGGGATACGTAACACCCCTCATGACTATGTTTTCATGTTCCAAGCTTTTTGTATTTTTTAAGACTAACAGAGTTCTTGATTCTTTGGTCTAATTCTTACACTTTTTATTGCTGCTACTTAGTCTCCTTTTGCACAAAATTGGGATATATTTTTGCTTTCTAATCCATTACTATTTTGTGAAGATGAAATGCTGATATATATGCGTTTGATCTTTCCTTAAAATGTATTTTGGTCTATAATCCTCTGCTGTACATGAAGCTTTTTATCTAAAATTGGATGAATTAAAAAGTCATTATTACATGGTAATATAACATTAACAAATGTCATATGTATCTAACTTTAGTTACTGGTTGCGTTAAAGGATTTAACTAAAGCATTGAAATTTGCTTTTTTTCGTTATAATGGCGATTATTCTCACCTATTTCTGTTCATGCTGTGTCTTTGCCTGCCTTCCATCTGCCTTTGCACATACGCTTTCGCTGCTTTACGGAAAACCTAGAACCAACTTTGAAGGAATCTCGATATTGACTCTGATGGATTAAATGTTATATAAACTGCTGCTGCTATATAGTAATCATTTTTGTCTCATAATGAACTTTTAAATGGATTGAAGTGATAGTATTGAAATGTTAGTATATTAACTGCTTAAATATTTTTATTCCATTTATTGTGGCAAAGAACTGAACTACTATTTTAATAATCTTACTGTGTAATAATTGTTCATATTTTTATGTGGACCTCATTGGAGATCCAAATCTTAATAAACATATTGAATTGACCTGCATGCAAGGACCCCATTGCTTTTTTTAAACCAATTTAAGTAGCCCTTTCCAATTTTCCATGACATATGACAGGGTTTCTACTAGCTGGGAACAGGAGAGGCAGACATTAAAATATTTTAAGCAGCTATTTAAATAGCAGACATGCCTTTACTTTGAACTGTCAGTAGGTGTTTACTCACTAGGTCTACACTGCCAAAGCATCTGCTTCACATTTAGCAAATGGATTATGGAATTAAATCCTCTCGTTCCATAAAAAGAGTGCACCCTTTTATAACAGAAAAGGAATGAGGCCAACCCCTCATTAAGTAACAGTGGAAGTTTTTAAAGCAAATGATGAAAAACGTATCAGAAATGTCCCCTAATCAAATACAAAACTTCAAAGAGGTCAGAAAATATGTGTCCTTTAACATCCTTTGCTTCCAACTCTCCTCAAGCATTCTTCTTCAGAAAAAGTCATGTTATTGCTACTACTAAAATGAAATCGAATACCTAACTTCAGAAAATATTCCAAAGTTGTCCAGTAGTAATAAACAATCACCTATAAATGCCTCCATGCATAAACAGCTTATATTGTTATTGTAGAAATTGTACTTGAGAGTGACTACAAGTCCCAGAGAGCAACACTAGAATCCTCCTGAGACAGATGTAATCAGGAAAGGCTGAATATGAGAGGCCAAAATTACTTAAATAAATTGACTGCTGGGGGCATGGCCAAACAAGATGGCCAAAAGGACACAAATCTAGTGCCCAAAAACAAACCTGCAGTGCTAAAACAATTCAGAATACTGACTACCGTAACCAGCAGAGAGGCAGGAGACGTGAACCAACCTGTGGCAGAAATATCCTGAATCTGTGAGGAAGAGAGCCCTGGGAGAGGAGACTTGCAGACGTGCCTGCTGAAAGGAGTGGTGGCTGGACGGCATTCACCTGCTGGAGACTCCCCACAGAGAACAGGGAACGAGGAACAGGGAAGAACTGCTGGGAGGTGCGGTCGTTAAGACAGTCTGCACCCCCTACCCGAAGTGCCAGGATTACAGAGGAGGTAACCGATTGGGGAGGAACCCAGACACGTTGCTCAGGGGCCTGGTGGACGGTTTAATGGTTGAGTGTTCTGCACTCCATGCATATGAAGAGGGGAGGCCGCGGTCTCCTCTGCCTGTGGAAAGCTGACTGTAAAAGCTCAGGGAGACAGCACAACTGGGGGAGATAGGGAGATCGGCAGTGACCATTTTGGATCAGGCCCACTCGTGGGAGAGGGGAACAGCCATGACAATGCGGGGATTACCCCGCACTGCCATTACAACGCAGGGATTACAACGAAAGTCATTACCACGACTTTCTCTGGAGGGCACTGTTGGATAGGGAATAGTTTAATTGTCTATCCAACACCTTCCCTACTGTCAGCGTGGGCTGGAGTTGGAATAGAAAATTAAACTATTCCACTATCCAGCGCCCTCCAGCGAAAGTCGCTGTAACGACTTTCGTTGTAATCCCTGCGTTGTAATGGCATGCGGGGTAAAAGCCCGCGTTGTAATGCCATACAACCCGTGGGAGATGGCTTCCTAGGACGGCATACATGGATGCCCAGTGCCCGTCCAGGGGAGCAACAAATTTCTCAAACATTGTCTTCTTCTTTATTCATAACAGCGGGACATCCTGAACTTGATACACCTGCTGCGGTATGGCCTTACACAGTGGGTGTATTCCTATATCCACTGATTGACTCGCTCAGTGGATGGGCCTCTGCCTCTGATCACAACATTAAGGCTTGACCTTGGAGAGGTTCAGTCGGCGGCACTGTTAGCCTCACCTGCGCCACAATCGTTTTTGGTATATGCTTACCCGCATAGGAAGGGCGCAGTAGGATACCTATTTAACCACCCCCCAATGAGGGTTAACTTTGTATGGGGTGACACACAGATGGCTATCAACAATTGGAGACTGACGTCGGAGGTCCTGCAGAACATAGAATTCTGGGTGGACCTTGGCTTACAGATAGCAACCTACATGGATACGAATAAGGGAACCACTGCCACCTGGGCACATGAAGGGGCGGTCTTAAAGGCGGTGGACTGAGGCACATCTCTGGGGAAGGTATTCAAGGTTAAAAAGACACCTGCAGAAGGAGCTCACTATGCAGGAAATGTGACTAACAGACTTAAATTGCAAGCAGGCCACTGGGGAGGACTTGGGGACAAAACTAATAAAGACAATCCCTGGGAGCAACTGCTGACAGATTAGTTGGTCTGATACATAGGAAATATAGGCAGTGCCTCCACAGAGAGGGTGGTAAGTTATTAGCCTGGACACTGATAAGGAGAAAGCACCCACCTGGGTGAAGATGCTGCAGCATCCGGACAGGAGCACAGCCTCCACACAGATATTATTATTCTTGTGTGTAAAAGGCATTTAATTGAGGTATATTGAAGAGTTGTGAGTGCGACCCCAGAGAATACAGCTTCCTTCCTAACTGAAATAGAGCTTATGAGCCTCCTGAACTTTTCAGGAGGAGCTGGAAGCAGACATTTCTTTAGATGAATTAAGGGCAGCACTGGGGACACATTCCAATAATAAAGCTCGAGGAAGCAATAGCATCTCATTAGAATTCTATTAATCCTTCCCACCCGTATTGTCTGAGAAATTACTGGAGGTGTTGGTAGAGACGCAGGTTCCCTGGGAGCACCCCAACCTATGAGTGAGGGGCTCATGTGTAGGGGGAGGGCAGTCACACAGAGGTAGCATCCTATAGGCCGCTAACTATGATTCATTCAGAAGCCAAGATCCTGTGTAAAGTTTGGAACGACGCCTGCAGCGGGTGATCAGCATTTTGGTCCTTGAGGACCAGTGGGGCTTTATACCAGGCCACAGTACGCCTCTCAGCTTTAGGCTCCTGATGCACATATGGCACTCGGTGCAAGACAGTACTGATGAGCTAATCTTGGCATCAGTGGACATTGCAAAGGCCTTTGATACCCTGGAAGGGCCCCACTTGATGGATGTGTTATACCTGATTTGATTTGGAAGGACTTTCTGTGCCTGGGTCGGATTGCTCTATAAGAATCTTCGGGCCTGGGTTAGAACCAGCAGGTTAATATCCGGGCATTAGAGATACAACGTGGCACTAGGCAGGATTCCTATTGTCGCCACTTCTGTTTGCATTGGACCTGTAGACGCTGGCTATCAGGCTGATGATGAAGTTGGGGGTTTAGGGTAGCTGATTGGGTAATGCCACACTTAACTCAATTTACAATTTCAATGCCCTCTTGTACTTGAGTTAGACCTGGGGAATCAGTCCCGGTATTAATGGCACAGCTCAAGAGCTTTTGGTGCAGTGGCAGGACTGAGTTCTAATAGGCACAGGAGTATTTTGTTGCCCCTGAGTGCTTTGGCACAGACCTACATGAATCGCCTTCCTGGCTTGGAAAAACACTGGGAAAAGGACAAATTCAGAAACCTTGGCATCATGGTAGAGGCGACACCAATGACGCAGTACGCCTGTAATGTTGAAAGTATGTTGGAGGGCTTGCATTTGTCAGGCCAGTTCTGAGTAGGCTTGCAACTGTTCACAATTAGGAGAGTGCCTGTTGCAAAAATTCTACTTCTTTCCGGGTGTCTCTGTGTCATCCAAAACTCACTGGTTTTAGGTGCTTGAACAGCTTCTTGACAACACTGGTTTGGTCAGGCATGGGAAGCAGAGTGGCACGAGACACATTGAAACTGGATCAGATAGATGGGGGGCTCGGGCTCCCAGACATAGACTTATACTATTAAACAGTCCATGTCCAATACGGGGCTAAATGGGTTTCACTAAACAATAACAGGGGAAATGGCTACTGAGGGGGACACACAGGAATATTCCTCTAATAGAATCATTGATAAGCGTAACAATGGGGGGAAGAATTTCCTTTCCTGGTGTGTCACAATGTTCAAATATGGAAGAGGATAATCTCCAGAGTCCAGGTGGCCGCCCTTCTCCAAAGACCTGGACATCTGGGTACTGAAACCGTTCAGATCTATTAGCTCCTCCATGTCCACTACAGAATCGCAAGAGGGGGCCTTCAGAGTGCTAGGAGATTTATATCCAGGGAAGCGATTTGTCTCATACCAGGATGCACAGGAGGCTTTCCCCTTGGCCCGTGGTCTGTATCTAAAATATACTAAATTTGCGAATACAGCAAGGGAGATTTGGAGGGAGTCCCTGAGATGTCGCCATAGTCAAAAAATTACTCCTGACCATAGGAGAATGGGGACATCTGATATCATGGTTGAATAAAACTCTTAACAAGATAGGCTCACATGACAGTTGGTTGCAAAGACAGTCTGTGGGATGACCTGGAGAGCCAGCTTAAAGACAAGAAATGGAAATGGATGTGTTCACTGGTCAAGGGAATCGCTGGGAATGCTAGATTCAAGTTGATTCATTTTAATTATGTTCATCACACATATCTCACATCCATTAAACTGAGCAGAATAAATAGGGACAGCAGCATGCCCTTGATGTGGTCCGGGAGGTGCTACGTTTCTGTCGATCATTTGTTGCTGCAGCACTTGTTGTCCTAAGTGGGATGGATGTGCCCAGATGTCGGTCCCTTGCTCACTGTGCCACTGGATCCATAAGACACACAATTGATGGACGGAATACAGAACAAATCAAAACATTAACCCCCAGTCAAGAGATCTGGGTTAAATCCATCATTCTTTTGCTCACCATGCCACCCCAGTTTAGACCTGGCCATGAGCAAATCAGTCTTGACCCTGTGCCTCATGGGAACAGACCAGCCCGAACTGCCAAGCCAGGTCCTCCCTGGATCAGAAACAAGCATCCTAGGACCAGTTTGGGGGTTTCACCCCTCTTCAGCCAGGATAGCTTATTCCAGTGGCACAGTGAGCCTAGGACCCATGTCTGGGCATACCTGTTGTACTTAAGGCGAGAAAGCAAAAGACACACAATTGATGGACGGAATGCAGAAAAAATCAAAACATTCACAACAAGTCAAGAGATCTGGGTTAAATCCATCATTCTTTTGCTCACCATGCCACCCCAGTTTAGACCTGGCCATATGTAAATGTGCCCTCAGTGCCTCTGACCCTACCTTACAAGTTCTGGAGCATTAATTGCCGCTCTCTGCCAAAAAATAAAGATCATATTTTTGACCTTCTGACCTCCGCCCAGCCAGATGCGTTGTTCTTGACTGAAACCTGGCTCCATGCCAGCTCTGGCCCAGATGTGGCTAGTGCTCTACCACCTGGCTACGTTATTGTCAGACAAGACAGGGACTCTGGGAAAGGTGGTGGGATAGCAATTGTTTTTAAGGCTATTCACTCGTGTCAATTGGAAGCTCTTCCATTCCCCGACTGCGAAGCTGCCTTATTTAAACTCAGTCTCCTCCCAAATGACACTTTCGGGAATACTCATTTATCGCCCCCCCCCCCCGACAAATCTACCTGTCCTGTTGGCTATCATCGTTTGCCGAACGAGTAGCCCCGCTTGTATTGAAGTCAGCCAATTTTACGATCTTGGGGGACCTAAACCTCCACTTAGAAGATACTCAAAATAGTTCAAGTAGTAGGTTTTTATCTGATTGTGAGGCCATCAATCTAATACTTCGCAATCACGGTCCGACTCACCAGGCTGGCCACCTACTTGACCCAGTTATCTCAAACATCTTGCTTGACTGCAATGCCCCTGCTCTTCCCCTTGAATGGTCAGACCACTTTGCTATCTTCTTCAGCCTGACCGTAAACAGCATCAAGAAAGCATCCCTCCCTGTCACTATGGGAAGTTATAGAGCCTGGTCCAACTAAATATTCCTGCGTTCAATGCTACACTCCTTGCCAGCCGCCCTAATTCCAAACTAAGGTGCACTTCATTGAACCAGGAAGTCTCTCACTGGCTGTCCTCCAACATCAACCACCACCTGCCGTTAAGCTGCAGACGCCCCATCACTCACCTCCTCCCAGCCCCATGGTTCATGTACGATTTGAAAATCCTGAAGTCCAAATGCAAACAGCAGGAGAGATCTTGGAGAAAGACATATACCCTCAACGATAAACGAATTTATCGTTCCGCACTTAGGCAATACCATCGTGCCTGCAGAAAGGCGAAAGCCTCTTATGTCTCGGAGTCCATCAACAGTGCCACTAGCCGGCCGAAAGCTCTTTTCTCAATGGTGAAGAAGCTAGCTGTGTAGTGTAGTTCCTAGTTTCCCACTAGGCCCTGCGCATTGGAATAACATATACAGTAGTATTGACGTGGAACTGCTTATATTCCAGGCCTCCACTGACTATGCTAAACTTAATTGGGTTGTGTTACCAACTAGCTCAGAGGTCACTGGAAACTTTCTTCTCTGCATAGGAAGTGATCAGCTTCCTTGGCACAGACAAGAAGGGATTCAGCTTTCCAACAACCGTGCAACATGACAACTTTGCTCCTCAGATCAAGAGTCAATCTCTAGGGTCGTGTGAAACAATAGACATAGATTTCACTCAGTCAGTCTAGTGCAGTTTACTTTCACGGTATGTAGAGAATAGAGAGACGGGCGTGTATCAATAAAGGTTAACATTTATTGAACAGTCTTTCTTCTCGTACAAGAGAAATGTATTGCCACAATTGCAATAATTGTTATTATAAAAAGTACGTACAGTAAGATAAGTATTGCGAAATAGAACTGTAAAAGCATTGATATGGTTTCTTAGCCATACAATGGTTTAAAAGTAATAAAACATATATACAGTCATATATACATTAGGCTAACATACTCAACTGGTGCTTCTAACTAAGCCTACCCCACTGTGCCTGACCTAAGCCTAACACGTGAGAAGGGGAGTAAGTAAGTAGCTTTAAGTTAAGTTGGTTTTGCCAAGGTTTGTTTCAAGAATTCTCGTCTAAGGGTTTAGTCAACACCATACCTCTGAATAGAATGATGGAGGATTGGTATCTCCTTCAGGGGTCTCTCTCGATATCCCAGTCACCCGCGAGGGTAAACCGGAAACGCCGTGGCTGGATTTCTCTGCACGAGAAAGGCAGCGGGTCTCTTCAGCGCGTCGAGGAAGGAGGGGTGACAGCGTCCGCGGGCAGCTGGAATCTGCTGGATGTCTTCGCAGAGGACGGCTGTTCAGCTCCTTAAGCGTACTGCACCATAATTCGCGCTGTAGCGGCGATAATGGTAATCAGCAGCTTCACCACCACAGGATAGCAGGCTGCAGCGACAGAGTGCTAGATTTACCAACACAGGGTCATGCAGGCAGCTGGCATCAGCAACAGTAGCTCGCATTGCTTAAGGCAACGTTGGTAATATTTATACCTGACAGGTGCCGGGTTTGACGCAAGTTTGCTGGACATAAGACGTCAATTAAAGATGTCACTAGGAAGTGATAGTTATCAGTTGCTCATTAGAGTTCCATTACTAATCAAAACATAGCAAGCGGGGATTTCCAGGTTTGCTAAGTTTTTATCTTGTTGAAGAACTCGGAGTGTTATCTAGGAATATCAGATAGGGACTGCTGCACTGTCATTGCACTAATTGGTCGCAAAGGAAGTAGCAGAGAGTCATGCTGGAATGTGGCTCTGTTCGTGTGAGGCCAGAGATGACTTTTCAGAAAATCGCACTTGAACGGTTATGCCAATATAGGGAATAAATGGATTTATAGCCGAATAGGGGCATAAGGTCACAGTATCGATCAGGAACCTAGATAAACACGCAACACCCACTCCACGGGTTAATGTCCATCAAAATTACTAAAACTAAGCAATTAGATGCATGTGTAACATTGCCCACCCCAAAATACATAAATGCATTCGAAATAGGCGTACTTGTAATACATGAAATTTAGGTACTGTACGTTTTTTTTAAAGCATAGAAATCATTCAAAAAATTATTGCATTTGAAATCAATGAACGATTATGCAAAAGAATTACACATGAAGTATCTCTGACAGAAGAAAGGCGAGATAAATCATCACATAAAAATGCATTGTAATAACATGTGTGCTAGAGGCTGGTGTTATGTTGTTATGTCTCTAGATGTGTTTAGAAATAGAAGTGTGAAGCTTCTGTTCTCTAAGAATAGTTTTTACGTTAAGCAAAGAATTGTTCGTGCCAAAAAAGGTCAATATTAGAAAAAATTGTCCAATTCAAAGAAAATAGATTTCCAAAGCTCCTGGCAGTTTTTGTTGATCAAAACTGAAGGCCGAATTCAGAGTTCATGGGAACGCTGTGTGTCGGAAAGCTTCTCAAAAAGTTATTGTTTCTCTGTGGGTGAGAACATCGTATCAGACAGGCTCTCAAAGAATTGGTCTACAAAATCAGGTGATAGTTCAACCAAATTAGATAGCGCTGTAACTTGGCAGGTGTGAGAATGATTGCTGTCATCGAAGGCAGGACCAGCAATGCTCACAGAACGTTGTACCTGGATGATGTTGCTTTTGTCACTCGCTCCACTGTTACCACTTGGCTGTAGTACAGGAGTCTCCACGAATGCCGTCATCAGGATTGGTAGCCGCTGGGGACAACACAATGCGTGAGCCGTTATTGGACTGAGCAAAGTATCGACGTCCATTGGTACTGCTGATGGAAGTGAAAGACAGATGTCCAACACGCATTCATCGCCGCAAAGCATACACCGTAGCACAGGTAAAATGCAATTTTGCCATATCGGTCTGAATGAAAGGAACCAGGTCATGTTTAGATCTCTCAGCCTGGCCAATCCGAGGACGTTAGTTATCCTGTCCCTGTAGCGCATTGCTAGGATTGTCTCTTCCATTCCCATGGGAGCTATGTCTGAGCCGAGGCTTGCCATAACGTAGCAGGAGGGTCAAAAATAGAATCCCTGCAACGAGTCCCAAAAATAGTGGTATGCCGCCAAAAATGGAGTGCACAAAATTAGGAAAGATTCCCAAAATTGCCTGGAAGGGTGTTAGCAGTCCCGTAAAGACTGTCTTAAATATGCCTGGGATGCTTGTTGCACTAGACATGTTAAGGAGTTGGCTGAACATTTCTACGAAATGCACGGGGCAATTTGTTGATAAAAGGTCATGAACCTCAGTAGCCGTCCTTGCGACTAGAAGATCATACGTCTCTTTAGATGACGTTATAGGCACTGTTGTCTGTAAAAGTACAGATTTCATTTTGCTTAATGTATCAATTCGTATAGAATAGAGATTCAGATGAGGCCAGAGGGGAGTCACTATGTCTGGAGGCCCGCTCGGGAACAATGCTTGCATACAGCATTTGACCATGGACGTAACTTCTATTAGATAACTTTTCCCTGGATCGAGGCCACAACATCTGTGATCCGTTCTAAGAATGTAACTCCCGTTCGCGAGTTGCATAAAGAAGGGCTCTATCTGAGTTGCAGGTGTGACTAGCTGGTGGCATGAAAGGTTGTTTGAATTTCCATCACATGCTCCGTGTAAATTAATACCCTGACACAAAAGTATACCGCTTAGTGAATGTTTACAGTTGTTACCACTAAGAAATACATTTTTGTCACTGTCACTATAGCAAGAATGAGTGTATGGTAATTTCCATTCGGATTTTACATATCCTTTACCCAATTGTTCATACTGGCCAGCAGGTATGTACTCAAGGCACTTTTTAAATCGGAAAGTTGTTATCGGAATTGTGATAATTCCGTGTATTATCCATTCAATGACAGGACTCTCTGACATTGTCAATGGTAATCTCTCGAGTTTTTCGATGCTCAGGATTGTATAGTCTGCTCCTTTCTGTGCCAAACTGATCTGTTTATCAGTAAGGTTAAAACTAGAAAATAATGACGTTGTGTTGATTAAACGCCAAGGCACATAGCCTGAACGAAGATTTTGCAGCGTCCAGCCTAATTCTATAATAGAGCGTAATTGAGACTGGCCATGTTGTAACATTAGCAAGTCTCTGTCTATCACATCAAAGGCAGAGGATACAATATTGTCCAACGAATATATTCTGGAAGACAGAGTCGTTAACCCATTGTCTACCACAGAAAGTGATTTCTCCAAATTAATACGATCAATTTCTCGTATTTTTTCAGCAGTTTCAATTTGCTTTACTTTCCAAGCCTCGTTGTAAGCAGCATAGATACTGGTCGCTATGAAACGCTTTTGACGCTGTTTGCGTGGTCCAAGAATGAAGTCGCGCAAATCAGCACCATCTTTCAGCAAAGACAAGTGTTGCTTAATTTCAGCCAGTGTGGATGTAGTTAGCCATTCTAGGCAGAGTTTCCCTACACTGTATGTTGTTATAATCCCTGGATGTTGTCTCTGGGAATATCTAGGGTCTAATCTGGTCATTTTTAAACCCTGTGTTTTGTTCAGGAATCTATCTTGACAGCTATTTGTGTCTGTAGGCCAGATTAACCATTTCTTCCAATCAGGATGTGTTCTGTTGAAATTTAAAATATGTGACACGTCTAATTCAATATCTGTGGTTGTATTCTCAGGTATTGGCTTTGGAATAGACGGTGTTTTAAGGTCTTTGATCTTAGCTAGGCCAAGACAAGATGTTTGGTGTATTGTGTCATTTAAAAATAACATTTGTTCAGGTATCATGCAGGTTCTAAATAGTGCTTCTATGCCTTGCACCTGCCAATCTTTTGTACCCCAAATTGTTTTCGTTTCAATATTATTTTTGCAATAATCAAAACCAAATGTCATCATTTTGTCATAAAATGCTTCTGAATATATCAATTTAGAATTTGTCAGCATTGTTTTCATTCCTGTTTTATCTAACAGTTTATAATAAAACGTTTCTGCATCACTGGTGTTAAACCCTGAGAAGTATTTGAATTTCTCAAAAAATGCTTTAGAACTGCTTTTAGGTGGTGTAGAACAATGTTCTCATTGATTATACATAAAAACATTTCTAGGCTGTGCAGATTTATGTAAGTAATGATCCCCATAGTTGGACCAAGATGGCCGCCGGGTAGGAGCTCTTGGGAAGAGCTCCAAGTGCTGGGGATCCCATTCTCTAGATTTTATCCCTGTTAGCACCCAGCAGCATCTCCCCCGCCTCGAGCAAAGCAACACGCAAGTAACGGGATTGAGCAAGTAACTGGAACTGAACAAATAACTGGATGGGAACAATATATTCGGTACGGAGGACGAAACCCGCTGAGGATCACCGACCTGCCTGGAGGCTGAGCTTCGCAGGAGAAGACCGAGTCATCCCCACCCTTTTCTTCGGTCCCGAGGCTCTCCCTGACCATTTGCGGAGCACGGCACGGATACTTGCTGCCTGGACCCCGACGTGGATAACTGCTGCATGTTGTGTTGCCTGCAAACCCACCGAAGGTCTCTGACACTCCTGAAATCACCATCGCGGGAGTACTGCTGGCGCCGGACGGCCAACGCGAGCCCCACGGCGGAGTTGTTCCTGCCTGCCTGCAACCACCGCCGAGACCACCCAGATGTCCCACTCACGTTGCGAGTGCTCTCCCTATCCTGCCCGGTGAGCACCACGGCGACACCAGAAGAAGTTGGCGCCTGCGGCCAGGGTGAGCACGGTGCCCCAGCCCCTCCCTCCCCCCACCCCAGCGGTATCGGGGATCTGCGATCGGGAGCCAAGCAGATGAGAGGCGTTAAAAGGGATCAAAAAGCGGGCATCCGATGTGTGTTCTCTGATGTAACAAGGCTGCCGCTTTAGTTTGCTGTCGGGTAAAGGACAATAATAATCATAATAAGTGCTGCTCGAGGCTCACAACTTCTAACAAGTGGGAGTCGCTGAAATAGCCTCCTTTTATCGACCCAGGAAGGTTGAAAAGCTGAGTGTGCACACACTGGTTCTTACTACACCGGAGGCTGGATGCGACCCTGGCACTGGTAAAGATTGAGGTTTCACCAGAGGAGCACGAAGTCTAGCCTCAACTGCCCTTCCAGCTCTCAAACCTGCCAGAAGTCGATGCACACGGTAACTGTGTACATTCTGACTAAAGCCTCGATGTCTGCAAAGCTTCTGACTAAAGCCTCAATGTCTGCAAAGCTTTCAACAACATTTTCTGCGCACCTGCTGAGCTGAATTCACAATGAAGGTATTTACTGCACCCTATTCGCTTGCACTCATTTTAAACCTCATTTTAAACCTCCTTTGTTCAAAATGGCGGGGGTCTTAAGCTGAAGCAATAAATCCCCCCTGTACATCCAGGTGCCCACGAGGCTCCTCAACAACTCCAGATAAGACTCCCTCTCAGCAAGCTAGAAACGGGGCTTGCATGAATGGAAAGCGAAACTCCTCCTCCCTGCTCTCAAAGCAACAGTAACAAACAGAGGACTACTGTCTCTATCTCACCTATTTGGCGGCCATTTTTGACTAGTCTCCCTCTTGGACGGCCATCCTGGATTAGTCATTTTCATTATCTGAACATACACTAAGAACTTATCATTTTAGACTAATCTCAACTACCGAGTACTTTGCGCAGCTCTGTATCTACTTCTTGTGATAGAATGTTTGCCTTTTATTGCAGTATTATACTCCTACTTGTATTTTGTACATTCCTGTAACCTACACTAAGTTCACTTTACTGCACAGATTGCTACTTCATATATTTTGGTTGCTCACTAATGTCACTTTTTTTGATTTTTGAGTCCTGTAACCGATTGTTTGCATTTGTATGCTGTTCCTATATTTTATCAGTATTATACTTCCAATTGTATTCTGCACAATTCTGCAACCTGCACCCATTTTTCACTTTTCTCTCCTGTAATGCACCGACTGCTACCTCATATATTTTGGTCGCTCACTAGTGTCACTTGTGTTCCCTAGGGTCATTTTTGATCCATGTAACTTGTTGTTTGCATTTGTATCTTGCATTCAGCACATTTATGCAACCTGCACCCATTTCACTTCTCTCTCCTGTAATGCACAGATTGTCCTCTCCTGTAATGCACAGATAGTCCTTTGTACTCTCTACCACCCCTATATTACCCCTAGAGTGTTTCCAGTCACATCCCTCCTGTCAAGATAGAAGATAACTCTAATGACTAGTATACTATTTGATTTTTAGATTGTATCCATGTGTATCCCCTCCCTGTGTTAGAATTATAGCTTTTACGACTAATCGCCTGTGGAACTGTTGGAATATAACCAGGTGTACCCCTTCCACCGTGTGAAGAGATAACCCTATCCACTAGAGCAAAAAGAAAGGTGTTCCTGAAATGTGTAACGTAACTGATTTTAGGTAAAGTGCCTTGTAAAGGGGCAGCTGAAATTCCAGGAGCCTAGTCCCGACAGCTCGACGACTTCGGAGGGCTGGAAGTGGTCCCCCGCTACACGGCGGAGGAGGGCACTGGACATCGAATGCTGTCTTATGTAAAGCGCTCTGATAACCTAATCGGTTCAAGATCCTGAAATGTGCAACGTAACTGATTCTATGTAAACTGCTGTGATAACATGTAACGGAACTGGTGCTATGTAAAGCGCTCTGATAACCTAATCGGTTCAAGTTCGCGCTATAGAAAACTCTAAAAATAAATAAAAAATAAGTGTAACAGAATAACTGCTCATAACTAGATGAACCTTGTAAATAATCATGATCTGTGAATCTAGCTGACATTACTAAATCAGACATCATGTCATTAATACTGTTAAAGTCCCAATCATCAGAGAATGTACTTGGTGTCATAAAGTCACTTAAGGAAACCTTTAGTTGATGAGGATACTTCAGGATTTCGACCGGACCATATATCTCATAGTCTGTTTTCTCCCATACTACCCCACCAGGTATTGGAATTGCCGTGACGTTTACTGTTGACAGTTCTATTTTCTTCACGTGGGATGATCTGTGTGGTTTCAGGACTAGGTTGATGTTCTGACTTGCTGTGTCCATTCAATTGTAATGAACTTCCCTAAAATTAAAACTAAAATTAGGCAGAGTAGGAGTATGAATACCCCTGAAATAATCCAATGCTCAATCGACGGTGAAACTAGATATAGTTCTTTGATTTGTTGACGAGTCCTGTTGTACTTTCTTTAGAATACATTTTTTGTTTCTGGCATCACTTCGGGGTCATTTTGATCTTTAGAGAAGTTGTCGAAGTTGATGAAATAACCAGAGGCAGTTCTGTCAATTGATGGGATTGTTCTTTCAATCTGTCTTTCGGTAGCACTTTCTGATGCCACATCATTGTAGACTGGTGTTGTTTCTTGATGAACTGTTTCAATCTGTGTTTCAAGAGGCACGAGTTCCATGGCATTATTGCATAGTCCTTCATTGTGCACTGCAGGCTGATCGAATGTGATTAGTCTTTCAGTTTGAACCTCTTGGATTGTTGCAAGTTTGGGTATTCTGTTGTTTCTTGGGAGTCCACTGGGCCTACTGTTGATTATAGGCCACATGCTTGTGGTTTTACCAGATCGATGGACACGAATCTGTTCTCCTTTTTACCAGCAAGGGGCGGTAGCACAACTGATCTTGTTCCGGTGACTGCCAAGACAGGTACTGCTTTTCTGTAAGAAGGCCCAAATTCCTTCTTCACCGCGATCTTTTCTCTGACTAGATCCCCAATCTTTGGAATCCAGACAGGCCTTGCTGGGGCTGTTGCGGGTGGTGCCTCGTCAGTGGTACTTGGCTGTTGCTTTAACTTTATGTTGCTTAATGATTTTCTTGTTTCATTCAGTTCCTGTAAAACAGCCAAACGGTCTTTTACATCAAAGTGCGTTGTTTCTTCTTGTACCACTGACACCTGACTATCGAGGTCCTGAACGCGCATTCTAATTCCGAACAATAGTTCGTATGGGCTGAAACCTTTTAGAGAATTTCTTGGCATGTTGTTAAGACTAGTCTGGACACTTATTAAATGTTTGACCCACCCAGCGCCTGAACCTAATACCTTCGCTGTTATAGATTGCTTTATGTCCCGTTTTTTTCTTTCTACCACACTATTTCCTTCCGGGGTATGACGGACAAGAATACCGCAACCCAATTCCCATGCTGGCCATGGCCTCCTTATAGGCTCGAGAGCTGAAAGCAGGACCCTGGTCAGAATGGAACGTGGTAATTGCGTATGTGCCGATATGGACTCGCAAATCTTTTATAACCGTTCTAGCGTCAGCCGAGCGCTGGGGGCCTCATTTTTTAAGTGCTTTTCGTCTTAACTATTAATAGGACGCAGGATGGGGTGTAGGCAGCGTTACGCTCTTTCTGACTGGTAGCCGGTAGCAAGGTTCGCTACTGCGATCCCTATTACAGTTTTCACAGTTGTTTGCATATATTTGGTGTTCTACACTCATTCCCGGCCACCAGAATACTGATTGTAATTCAGTCAGTGATTCCTTGATCTCTCTGTGCCTTAGACCCAAACCCATATGTGCGTCTGCTATTAAAAATATTCTCCTGTTCGTGTTTGGAATTACTCTATCCCCCACTCCAGGGATTCGAGCAAAAGGAACGGAGTTTGCATCGATTATGTATGCATAATTGAGTGGATAGTTTACGGGTAGTGCTGCACAGTCGCCTTTTACGGTCGTTTTTACTGCCAGCATGGTTTCCCCGTCTATGTACTTATCTGTACGCTTTTTTGTGGCTACGGAAGCCGGTTTAGTTACTTCCGCGGTGGCTGTATTAGCCAATGAATTCCCTGCAACGTGAACGCCATCACGTCGAAGACTCTGTGCGTGAATCACGTGAGTCTTTTGTAGTTCTTTACTTAAAAGAGCTACCTCGTTCCAGAGCAATTTATGCTTTATTGTGGCACCTGTGTCAACTTTGTAATCGTTTTCGATCCAACTCTGCAGCTTATTGTTGTAAGAATTGACGCAAAAATGAGAATCGCACACTATAAGTGTGGGGAATTCGCGTTCTGCATTTTCGAGCGCCATCTTTAAAGATCTGATTTCAGTTCTCTGAACCGAACAGTTTCTTACAGATTCAGTTTTTGTTATTTTCGGTTTGATTTTACCGCACAGCCAACGACATTTAATGATCGCACATGCTGCATCGTAGGATTTTCTCTCTACGTTGAAATGCTGTACAAAGCTATCTGTATATATTATACAGGCATATAGTGGGAGAGGCAGAATTTCGATTGGCAGAGGATATTCTTCTTCATATTCTAAATCATTCAGTTCTTTGTATTGCGGGGCAAAATAGTATTTCACGTCTTCCGCTCCTAGAGAATCTATGCACTGTATCCATTTCGGATCCAGTGACAATGTAGGCATGTATACTGGGCTGAATAGCGCTTCGAAGGCGGATTCCGCTGTAAGGATATTAATCCGTTTGCCGTGTGCTAGTTCTCTTTCATTTGCTAATGCGATTTGCACTGCGTTCACAGTTCTTTCTGTGCGACTGAATGTTTTTTCTGCTTGTGTGTACAAGTGAGATTTAATTGAAATTGGTACCTTTTCTCCCTCATTAGAGGTTAGGTACGTGAATTCGTATCTTCCTGGGATGACTCGGATTACAAGATCACGTGTGTTGTCACGTGTATCTAATTTAGTTTTTGCTAACATGTCTGTTTGCAGTGATCTCAAAATTTCTGTGTGTTTTTGAGTCCAATTGATTTGTTTTAAATCAGGTTTTATTAGTTCGTAGAGAGGTTTAACCCTCTCTGCGTAATTTAGTATGTAAGTTCTTCCGAAATTCAGAAAACCTAGAATTGATTGTAAATTCTTCCGCGTTTTTGGAGCTTGGAGTACAGCGCACTTCTCTAAGAAGTTGTCCGCTAGGCTTTTCCCTTCACTTGATAATTCGTACCCTAAAAACAGTACTGTCAGATGGGCAATTCGAGACTTTTTAAAGTTGAATTTGTAACCCTCTGCTGCGAACCCAAGTATAATGGTGTTCACTCTTTTCAAGTGAGTATCCAAGTCGTCGTCTGTGAGATAAATATCATCTGCGTAAGATAATGCTTCATCATCATAGATTTGTAGTAACTCTGTTACCCTAGCTGAGAATAGTCCTGGGCTGTTCTTGAACCCCTGTGGGAGTCGACAGAATTTTTTCTGCGACCCAAATGCGGAGAAAGCGGTCAAATATCTGCTTTCTGGTGCAATGTTTTGACAAAAGATACCATTAGAAATGTCTAATGTCGTTTTATATTTTTTCCTAACTATGTTATTCATTAGGGCTGCACTATGCGAGTTTTGTACTGTAAAAGTTTTGCAACATGTATTAAGATGTCTGTAGTCCAAAACTAGACGATATGAATTGTCTGGTTTGGAGACAGGAAACAAATGATTGTTCATTTGAGAGGTGCATGTTTCAATCACCCCCTGGTACTCAAGTTGATCTAAGATCTCCCTGACTTGTTTTTTAGCTTCTTGCTTTATGGGATACTGCCGTTGGGCAGTTGGTTCACTTTTTAATTGGATTTTGTGAGGCGTAGAATCCTCATCCCATCCTACATGATTTTTATACAATACAGGTGCCTGGGCTACTGCCCATTTCCTTGCATATGTGTATTTTTTGTGAATCGGAATGTGACTCGAGAAGGCAGGCATAATCACTTCTTCGCCACGAGGGCACTCCCTGACAAACTCCGGGGGCCAATCTTTTTCAGCTAACAGAATATCATAGCCTTTTGAGAGCTTATCCCAAAATAGACCCTTAATTTTCCTAGTCTTATCACCCTCTATACGCAATGTTATTTCGTATATTTTATGGGGCTCGCTAAGTCTGGCGTCGGCAGTTTCAACCTGAATGTATTCATTCGTGTCCACTGTCTCCAGATGACTCATCAAGATCTTGCGCGCTATACTGATTTCTGCTGCACTGTCCAACATTGTCAATGCCCACTCCCCGTTTTTCAACTGTGTCCTCAGTATTCTCGGCATGGTTGATAACTCTAATACTGGCTACCTTCTTTGTCTGAAATTGAGATTTCTTATTTTGAGCAGGTTCCTTGTCTTTGGACTTGGTGTGCTCTCCTGGGTCTGACCGTCCTCTTCTTTCCGAATTCTGTGGAAAAGATCGAGAGGGACGTGTATCAATACTTTGATATCTATCAGGTTTTTTCAGATTATCCCTATTTCTAAGGTTATATCTTTTCTCAGAGGGCTCCCTCTGGGGAGACTGGCGTTCTCGAGTCGGAGTTCTTTCCCTCCGTCGAGGAGACCTTCCTCTGGACTGGAAAACTTTTTCCTTGGGAGTGGATTGTTTATTTCCATCCCAGCTCTTTTTAGGAGTGTTTGAATTATTTTTAATAAATAATTTTTCAGGATTTTCGAGCAGTTGGGGCTTTACTGGTTTCCCACCCAAGCTGTCTCTACCTAATTCTTCATAGCATTTTTCTATGATTTTTGCAAGCTCAACAGGATCTTTTATATCTGTTTCCTTCAACTTCTGGCGGATCGCCACAGATGCTGCTTCTCCTTTAATGTTGGCTAATAATATAGCCGTGACCTGCTTGAAATCTTTCAGTAATTTCATACCTAGATTTAAAGCGGGCTCTGGACCGAATTCATTTTGAATCTGTTTTAGCACTTCTGGTATTACCGCCATAGACGGAACACCGTGTGTTTTTGTGTAAATGGAAGCAAAGACTGTACCCCAAGTGTCACAGTCCTCCACGTGTGGTGCGATTCCCATAGGAAGGCAGATGGTCAAGATTCTGTGTTTCTCAATAGGGGTAGTATCAGGAAATAATGCCTCTATTTGAGTGATTTTCTGGGCTAACCAGAAAGGAATTTGTTCCCGTTTTACGGGTGTTTTACCAAGACATGACTGTATGTTCTGTGGTGTAATTTTATTTGTGTTCCCCTGATGAGGGGTCAGCTGTGGTGTATTAACAGCTGGCTGGACTGTTGCAGTCCGCATTACATATTGGACTAATTGCCTATGTATTTTTATTAATGTGTTTAGCTGTACTAACAGCTCTTCCTTAGACATTTTTGCAATGTCAGGATGTGGTGTGTAGCTGGCTAGAACCGGCCACGTTGCTCCTGGTCTACCTAGTGGACCGAGCCTGGTTATGTGATCATTGTGTTTTAGGGCGCCATTAAACCAGAGCAGGTGCTCTTGAAATTTAAGTGGGATTTCAATCTCCTCGAAAGGAGCGTACTCTCCCGGAGGTTCCTCTATTTTGTAATAGTGAAACTCTTTTGTTATTGCGTTTACCGCTGGAAAGTTTATCCATGAATAGAATACCTCTGTCTGCCGATACTCGTGAGCCTCTATCACGAAAATTACTGTACCACCTAGAGGTGTCAGTCCGTTCTCTATAAGTTTTAAAGTTATAGATCTTCTTAAGTGGACCGGGATGATAATAGCATCCGGGTCTGTGTATTCAGGACCTTGCTGAGTCGCATCTGCTGCGGCCCCAGAGGTTCCGTTGTTCTCTACTGACATTCTATAAATGCAGTTTTTGCAGAGTAGGTCTCCAAGGAGACAAAGATTAGGTGCACAATATTTTGGAACACTGTATCCTTCAACGTTGAATAAACCAGAGCTTTACATAGGAATCTCTTCCTACTAAGGTCGGGCGGATTTTAACCTTTCACCCACTCCAGACGTCTATTGGAGTATTTACGGGAGAAAGGGGTGTGAAATATGCACGACTGAGTTACTCTACAAGTCTTGCGTTAGTTTATCGCCTTACCAAACGCTTGGGCGCCATGTAGTGTAGTTCCTAGTTTCCCACTAGGCCCTGCGCATTGGAATAACATAAACAGTAGTATCGACGTGGAACTGCTTATATTCCAGGCCTCCACTGACTATGCTAAACTTAATTGGGTTGTGTTACCAACTAGCTCAGAGGTCACTGGAAACTTTCTTCTCTGCATAGGAAGTGATCAGCTTCCTTGGCACAGACAAGAAGGGATTCAGCTTTCCAACAACCGTGCAACATGACAACTTTGCTCCTCAGATCAAGAGTCAATCTCTAGGGTCGTGTGAAACAATAGACATAGATTTCACTCAGTCAGTCTAGTGCAGTTTACTTTCACGGTATGTAGAGAATAGAGAGACGGGCGTGTATCAATAAAGGTTAACATTTATTGAACAGTCTTTCTTCTCGTACAAGAGAAATGTATTGCCACAATTGCAATAATTGTTATTATAAAAAGTACGTACAGTAAGATAAGTATTGCGAAATAGAACTGTAAAAGCATTGATATGGTTTCTTAGCCATACAATGGTTTAAAAGTAATAAAACATATATACAGTCATATATACATTAGGCTAACATACTCAACTGGTGCTTCTAACTAAGCCTACCCCAGTGTGCCTGACCTAAGCCTAACACGTGAGAAGGGGAGTAAGTAAGTAGCTTTAAGTTAAGTTGGTTTTGCCAAGGTTTATTTCAAGAATTCTCGTCTAAGGGTTTAGTCAACACCATACCTCTGAATAGAATGATGGAGGATTGGTATCTCCTTCAGGGGTCTCTCTCGATATCCCAGTCACCCGCGAGGGTAAACCGGAAACGCCGTGGCTGGATTTCTCTGCACGAGAAAGGCAGCGGGTCTCTTCAGCGCGTCGAGGAAGGAGGGGTGACAGCGTCCGCGGGCAGCTGGAATCTGCTGGATGTCTTCGCAGAGGACGGCTGTTCAGCTCCTTAAGCGTACTGCACCATAATTCGCGCTGTAGTGGCGATAATGGTAATCAGCAGCTTCACCACCACAGGATAGCAGGCTGCAGCGACAGAGTGCTAGATTTACCAACACAGGGTCATGCAGGCAGCTGGCATCAGCAACAGTAGCTCGCATTGCTTAAGGCAACGTTGGTAATATTTATACCTGACAGGTGCCGGGTTTGACGCAAGTTTGCTGGACATAAGACGTCAATTAAAGATGTCACTAGGAAGTGATAGTTATCAGTTGCTCATTAGAGTTCCATTACTAATCAAAACATAGCAAGCGGGGATTTCCAGGTTTGCTAAGTTTTTATCTTGTTGAAGAACTCGGAGTGTTATCTAGGAATATCAGATAGGGACTGCTGCACTGTCATTGCACTAATTGGTCGCAAAGGAAGTAGCAGAGAGTCATGCTGGAATGTGGCTCTGTTCGTGTGAGGCCAGAGATGACTTTTCAGAAAATCGCACTTGAACGGTTATGCCAATATAGGGAATAAATGGATTTATAGCCGAATAGGGGCATAAGGTCACAGTATCGATCAGGAACCTAGATAAACACGCAACAGCTGGTTCAAATACCTCCCCTACCCCGCCAGCCTTGGGGGAAACCCAATGCAATGAAATCGCTGACTTCTTCATCTCTAAAGTTGATACGATCTACAAATCGCCACTGGATCCATAAGACACACAATTGATGGACGGAATGCAGAACAAATCGAAACATTCACCCCCAGTCAAGAGATCTGGTTTAAATCCATCATTCTTTTGCTCACCATGTCACCCCAGTTTAGACCTGGCCATATGTAAATCAGTCATGACCCTCTGCCTCATGGGAACAGTCCGCCCGAACTCCCAAACCAGGTCCTCCCTAGACCAGAAACAAGCATCCTAGGACCGGTTTCGGGGTTTCACCTTTCTTCAGCCAGGATAGCTTGATTCCAGTGGCACAGTGATCCCAGCACCCACGTCTGGGCATACCTGGCGCACTTTGGGCAAGAAAGCAAAAGACACACAATTGATGGACGGAATGCAGAACAAACCCAAATATTCACCCCCAGTCAAGAGATCACCAGTCTAGCACCCGGCCGTCCTAGTGCTGCTGAGGGTGCACCTTTGGCACTACTTTGTTTCCCCATTTGCGCTGAGCTAAAGTCCAGGAGCTTGGCTCCCACAACCAAGTGGCCTGCTCATTAGCAGCCACCAACCGGAGGCCCCCTATCTTCAGTTAGATAACATTGGGCCTCAGCACTCTGCATCCAGCCGCCCCAGTGCAGCTGAGGGTGTAACTAGAAAGCATCCTTGACCTTGGGGGACCCCTGAGTCTACCCCAGAACCTCAACTCCCACTACCAAATACTTACCTCAAAACCGATAACACTATTTTCCTCCATAGGATAACATTGACTGTTTTTCTTGCAAAAGTTTTGAAGTGTGGAGTTTGAAAACCTGAAGAAAGTCTTTAAAATTGTACCATTTAATCAAAACGATTTTTCTTACCTGTTTACAGGAAATGTCACAGAGTAGTATCCAGGTATACTACTCTGAGTAAGAAAAGTAGTCTAAAAAATAACTTACCTGGTATTTTACTGAAAAGCCCATTCAAGTCTAAACTTTATTTACATAGTATTGCATTTCTCTGCAACCATCCTGTAAGTCAAAACAAAGTGCATATACAATTACAATTCAAACTGTTTACAAACTGCATTACTACTGTAAATTATGTATTGCTTACCAGTGCCTGGCTTGCTTGGTTCTAGAAAATAAAATAACTAAAAGAATATTTTTATACAAAAACAATTGGTCTGGAGTTCAGTCTTTGAGTGTGTGAATTCATTTGCTGACTGAGTGTGTACTACAAATGCTTAACACAGTCCTCTGTTACTGCCTTACTGCTCGACCACACTACCACAAATAGAGAGTGAGGTGCTATCTAATTTTACCTCTGCCTACCTTTGGAGTTCCACTGGACTCTGTGCACATTGTAACTCACTTTGGTATAGTATATACAGAGCCAGCTTCCTACGCCCGGTTTGGCAGTTCGGGCTGGAATGTTCTCTTAAATAGCACAGTCAAGACTGATTTACATATGGCTGGGTCCAAACTGGGGTGGCGTATAAAGCAAAAGAACAATAGATTTAACCCAGATCTCTAGAATGGAGTGAATGTTTGATTCATTCAGCATTCTGTCCATCATTTCGTACCACAGCACGTTTCTATATATGGCAGTGTGCTATTATATTGCTTTATTTGCAGGTGTTGGTGGTGGACAGGATCCGTAAAGCCACCGGACTACAGCTAAACCCCTCCCTAAGCAGTGCCTATTGGGCATAGTGGCTCGCCCCAAAAGAGGAATGATGCAGTATGAGTTCCCCCAGTTAGCGCTTTTTCTCGCGATGCTACAAATCACAATGAGAGGGATGGGATTAAGGGGCCAGCATTGTATACAGCAGAATGGGAGTTGGTGGAGGAGACCCATATTAGGCTCTCACGTAAAAATGACGAAGGTCACTGAAGACTTAAAGGCCTGGGGCGCAATATTAACAACATTTCAGGGGAGGGGGACACAAGAGGTGGTCCAGACACCTCCTCCAGGAGCACCAGGAAGCACCTCAGTGGGGATTTAAATTGGAAAGCAGGAACTGTAGGGGAGAAATGGGGGACAAATAGTAGATCTACCGACTAAGGGGCATGTGACTTGAACTGAACTACGGCGATGATGTGGTGGGGTGAGCAATGGCAGGGATTAGATGGAATGGAGGCACATGCTGGAAGGACTAACCAAGATAAAGCAAGCAGGCTGTAGGGATTGAAAATAAATGTTGCAGATGCTTTATTGTTTGGTGTACATGCATGTATGTTACTAAGCAAAATCAGAAATAAAGATTTTTTTTTTTTTAATGGATGTTATCACAGCCGACTGATAAGTGCCGGCTGCATGCAAATTATACACTCTAGTGGGCCTGCTTCAGGACCCGTAACCACTGAATGTTACCACAGATGATTGTAATCAGTGCAGCCCACATAACCAGCATATAGCCCATCAGGCCTGATATAGCGCCCATACCGAACCAGAACGTCTGTGCTATAATCTCAGCAAATCTAACATCAATCCAACTCAGCCAGCCTTTCAATACTTGCAGAGCAGGCGATCTAGCTGCCACCGTCAGCAGAGAAAGTGGATTCAAAAGTGTAAAGAATCTATAAACATAATAATACGGAACTTACAGAGTAATTAAGTCTGCAAGATAACTACAATCATATTTTGTGGTCCATCTCTCATACTTCCTTCCCCTCCAACACCCCGGTAAACGCTGAATAGAGTCACTTCCCACATAGAATTGCAGCAAATACAACATACCACACCAAAACACCTCCCACATAGGATCACAACACTCTTCAAACCAAAAACTCCCGGCAGAGCAGCTTGCCACCCATCCGAGGCGCAACATGCCCCAGGAGTGGCATTACTAATTGATACTAAGCTAAACAGTGGCAAACACATTGTTTTCTTTCCACAGAAATACCAATATTGTCATTCCTTACTTGCTCGAGGGCCCAAGACACGCTGCCTACAACACTGTGTAAAACACCCGACTACAAACAGGATGAAAGAGCTGGGATCTTAAGTACTGTAAGTGAAGAGTTATTTTACTGTAAACCTCGCATTGCAATTGCACCATATCCGATGCTTTGCATTGTCTTTTATGAAAACCTGGGTACAAGTCCTAAAAAAATAAGTGGGGGGGGCTAACCAGGTTGGGCAGTATGCAAGTGAAAGCATGACCCATGATGTTACGACGTGTGACATTGCACTTGACATCACAAGGAGTGACCTCACTGGAAGAGACAACACAAGAAGTGACCTCAGATATTAAGACCTAACATATAGGTTTGTTAGGTATATAATGAGCACATTTAAATTAATTGAGAATTAACAAATGAGATTTGGCTTTGGAGTTGTGCCAAAAAAGTGGCGCAATCCCGAGGCAAAATCTGGGCATCAACTAATACATTTATTTTTTCAAACCCAGCCACAAAGAAATTGGCAACTTGGAGAACCATGGTAGTAGATCTGTTATGCTTAATTCGTTGCAAAGTCTACATTTTGAAATATTTTATTGGGTTAAGGCATCTGCTGAGAGGGTGCCCAGTACATCTCAGGGAATAGTAATAATGGTACGATAAGTCTGGTAGTTCATGCACTTGCTGGAAAGATCTGGTTTTGTGAAGTCCCAGATTTGAATCAAAGTAGTATAAGGTTAATGTGTCTCCTGCAAAGCACATCGTCTTATACGTAGATGAGAGATTTTTTAATGTAGATAGTAAAGTGGGTTACTGCTTTGAACACAGAGATCCTTCTGTTACCTGCTGTTCATAAATTGTAATCCGTCTAAAAGACTACAGTGAAGTATGAAGGACATGTGACTCCTACACCTTGAAACCCTCACTGTTTCATATAAGTAACTCATCTCGTACATTGATTTACACATGTACATGATTTGTTTTCAATGTGTAATGTGTATGTTACACAAAGAGCTCTGACACCCTGCATTGGGTTGCATAGCGCTATAAAAGAAATAAAATAGTGCTATTGAAAATGTTATTTGTGTAAATACTGAGACAGGCCAACACACCTGACATTCTTACAGTGCATGCATTTATTAAATACAGGGACTGAACAAAGGCAAAAGCATGCCTTTCGTAAGTACCTGTGAAGAAATACCATGCTATGTGTCTTGGTTTCCCTCCATGGCATTTACATTTAAGTGCGAGGTTCCAGGCCGCCTCCAGTCAGTATATTCAAACAGAAGGAGTCCTGATGGCTCCAAAACTTCGGCCCAGCTGGAGGTGAAAACAAAAACCTCCCTGCCTGCACGTTGCTGCTGGGAATCGAAAGCAGACATTGTGCAGGCGCTGCAGAACGTGGTGTCTGAATATTACACAGGGACAAGTTCAGCATATTTCTGTGGGGCCCTAGTTCTTGGCAGTGGGGATGGCATCCGCCATGTGAAAGGAGTGGGTGGACCCTGTGTACCTGCGTGTATCCCCGACATGTGTGTCGTGTCCCAACCCACACATGCACGTGGACACAGACTTGCTATTTCACGAGCTCTTTATTCAGCTTCCAGCTCGGTCCCCGTCCCTACACTAACTGGCCCTTTCCTGTCCTGACCCCACCTCTTCCCCTCAGCCCACCTAGCTCCTCCCACCCCAACTACTAGACAGTCAACTCTATAACATCTCCCCCTTTCTTAATAAAACAGCAATGAAGTGAAACTTAGTCCATTTCTACAATCAGTCTCTTGGGAGGCTGTATCTGGCGTCGGGGTCGAGCCGGTGTGGACACAATGCTCTCGACCACGGGTTCTGGCTCCATGGAAGGTGCAGAGTCGGGTGCATCAGTCTCTGGGTTGCCATGGTTCTCCAGCACGGAAACAGTAGGTGTGCAGTCACGTCTTTCTGGAGGGCACTTCTTAAAGTGGGATGCATTTCGGGTGACCCGCCTGTTCTCTGACTCCGCGGTCACCATTGTGCCTTTCTGCTGCACAATTGTAAGAGGCTCGTCTTTGAAGCGACAGTCAGTTTTCTGGCGCTGTTCTTGTTTAACAATGACTCTATCGCCCTCCTTGAGGGAAGGGGATCGGGCCCTCCGTTTGAGATCAGCATGTTCTTTCATCTTCTCCTTGTGGTACCGATCTGTCGCAGCCATGTCTTTGATCTGGCGGTCTGAGAGGGGTTTCTTCAGGGCGCCTTCCCAGGTTGGGATCCGAGTTCTCGGTGTCCTCCCAAGCATGAGAGTGGCAGGGCAGACACCCGTCGTGGAGTGGGGAGTGGTTCGATAGGCACAGAGGACTTCATTCAGTGCTGCTTGCAGGTCCTTTTTCTCGGCGGTGGCCTGTTGGAAGGTTTTCTTGATGGTGGACATGAAACGTTCGACAGTCCCATTGGCTTGTGGCCAGAGCGGGGTGACCTTGCGGTGTTGGAAGTCCATCTATTTCGCGAAGTCACTGAATTCATGCCCGTTGAACGGGGGTCCATTGTCTGTTTTGATGATCCGGGGAACACCCCAGGTTGCGAAAACCTCCTCAAGTACTTTGAGAGTACAGGTGGCATTGGTGGAAGGGATGAACTGAGCCACTGGGAACCGGGAGTATTCATCTACGATGACGATCACATATTTCCCTGACTGCAGGGGCCCGTAGAAATCCATTGCGACTTCTTGCCAAACACCGTCCGGTAGTGGGGTCATCTGGAGCGGTGCTGGCGGCGTGCTGGGGCCGGTTAGCTGACAGGGATGGCAGTCCTTCAGAGTGTTCTCGACTAGTTGGTCTAGAGCTGGGAACCAGACACGCTCTCTAAGCGCTCTCTTGGTGGAGACGACCCCCCGATGACCTTCATGTGCTAGATCGACTACGCCTTGCCTGAGGGTGGCCGGGACGACTATTCGGTGGTCCCTTAGAAGGAAGCCATCTTCGGTTATCGAGAGTTCATCAGAGACGTGTCGGAAGGCCTGGAGTTCACTTCTAATTTCTGGATTTTCCTCGTCATCTTGCGGATGGTGTCTCCACCTGTTGGACAGTATGCGTTTCATCACGATCTGCAGAACAGCGTCTTTGTTGGTTGCTTCACGGATGGTGTCCATTGGTATGGCTGGAGGGCGAGCATGGCTTGACACGAAGTGGATGTATTCCTCTGCTATGGATGATGTTGGTACTGGAGAGTCCCGGGGGTGGCGGGACATGTAGTCAGCAGGGTTGTCACCCTTCCCCGGTTTATGAATGATTGTAAATGTGTACTCCTGCAGCCGAAGGCCCCACCGCTCAATCCTGGGAGGCATCTTGCTCTTCGGGTTTCCGTATATCGTCACGAGCGCCTGATGGTCAGTAATGAGCGTGAAGTGTTTCCCATAGATGAAGATGTGGAAATGCTCACACGCCCATACGACCGCCAGGCTCTCCTTCTCAGGCTGGGAGTATTTCCTTTCCGGGTCGGTGAGGCTGCGGCTGGCGTAGGCGATGATCCTCCGTTGGTCCGAGTCGTCGTCATATTGGGCTAGGATCGCTCCCAGCCCCACCGGACTGGCGTCTACAGTGATCTCTGTTTTCCGTCTGGGGTTGAAGTAGGACAAGCAGTCGGACGATTCAACCGCCTGTTTGATGTCTCGGAAGGCGCGCTCACATTCCGGGGTCCAGTCGAAGGGCTGGTTGGACTTCGTGAGGAGCCGCAGCGGATGGCTTATGGCGGCGTAGTCGCGAATGTAGCGAGCACAGTAACTCGCCATTCCGAGAAAGGAGCGCAGGTCGTTCACGTCAGCTGGGCTTTTGGTGTTGTTGAGCACAGCCACCTTGTCTGGATCGGGTTTCATGCCATTGGATGAGAAGATGTGTCCAAAGAATTTTAGTGTCGACTGGTGGAATTCGCATTTATCCTTGTTGAGAGTTAGGTTAGCGTCCAGCAGCGCCTGGCAGACGCGATCAAGGGCAATATCGTGTTCTCGGAGATTTGTGCCATACACTAGAATGTCATCACTGTAGTTGAGTGAATTTGGGATATGGTGGATGATCAGGCGAATTGCCTCTTGGAAAATTTCAGCGGCCGAGGAAACACCAAAGCTGAGACGCTTGTATCGGAAGAGGCCGAGATGGGTGGCAAACGTGGTGATGGGGCGAGAGCTGTCATCTAGCTCGAGCTGGTGGTAGCCCTTGTTGAGGTCTAGCTTGGAGAAGACCGTAGCTCCATTGAGGGCCGTAATCATGTCGCTCAGGTGAGGGCCAGGGTGCCTTTCCCTCTCGATTGCCATATTCGGCAGGCGCATGTCTACACAGAGACGGACCTTGTCGGGGGTCCCCTTCTTTGGCACGATGACTACCGGGGACACCCAGGGAGTGGGTCCTTCAGTGCGTTCAATGATGTCCGCATCCAGGAGGTCTTGCAGCTCTTGGGCCACTGCAGGCTGCAGATGAAACGGCACTCGCCGTGGATGTTGAGCAATTGGTTTGACTTGCTCGTTGATGTGCAGATGTACTTGTCGGCCTTTTAGTTTGCCCAGGCCCTTGAATAGAGCTGGGAATTTCGCAGCGTAGTTGGAGCAGTCGTTCACGTTGAAGAGAATGTGCACGAGGGGCAGGCGCTCAGCAGTCGGAAGGCTTAGTAGGCAGTCGGCATCGGGTCCTTTGATAACATGGATGATGGCAGGGATGGTGATGTCGCCATAGGTGAGGGTGGTGTCAAACTTCCCTAAGCATGGGAGTGGTTTTCTCGACATCCATGTGTATACTCGGACAGGTGCGAAACGCAGATGAGGTTTAGGAACCATGCGCTCGTGTTCAGCAACGGAGATATAGTTAAGGGATGCGCCACTGTCCATGACAAACTTCGCTGCATGGTTGCCCACCATGATGTCGAGTCGTGGGTAGCGCTTGAGCTGATCATTGTCAGCGATGTTGACATACTCGGTGGTGTAGGTTGATCGTCTGGATGAGGAGGATCTGGACTCTCTTGAGGGAGAGCGGCGATCCCATCGGGAGCGTCTGGATTCGCGACTGGAGTGAGACGACGCTGGGGATCGGTCAGGTTCATCCTGGACGGCTCTAGCATGGTGCCGTTTGGTGTCTGTCCTTGATGACCTTTGCTGGCTGACGCGCCGGTTAGTGCCGCCACGTTTTTCTCGGTGGTAATCACTGCACATGGCCTCAAAATGATTAGATCGTCCGCATTTCCGGCAGCGTTGGCCCATGGCAGGGCAGGAGTCGATGTGGGGATAGTCGTACCCGCACCTGTAGCACCGTCTGGTGCGTTCGGGTCGTCGGTCTCTCCTCTCCGAGTCTTTCGGCCGGTGGTCGGTCCGGCGTCTGGGTGAGAATCTGGATCGGCGTGACCGGTCACGCGGGTTGCCTCGGTAATCTTGTCGCCCTTGTCGTCGGTCGGAGACACGGTTGGCGTGCTCACGGCTAGAACTGGGTTTGACTTCGATGTCCGCCGCATTCTCTTCGGCTTGGTCATATATTCGCGAATTTTCTTCAATTTCCGCCAATTCTTGTGGCTTCCTTAGTAGTCTTCGCCTCAGTGCGTCCGAGTGGCAACCTGAAATTATTTGGGACTTGATGGCCGCATCCGGCGAGAAATTTGTGAAGTCGCAGTACTGGGACTGACGCCGCAGTCGGTGTATGAAGGACGTTAGCGGTTCATCTTTGTCCTGGCGCTGTTGGTGAAACTTGTGTCGCTCATAATCAACGTTCCTTTTGTGCAGGAAACGATTGTTCAGTATGTCCTTTACTTTGATGTAGGTGTCGCCGTCGTTGGTTGGGATCTCTCGTACTATCTTGCTGATCTCGCGCCCTCCGAGATTGCGAAGGGTTATTATCTTGTCCTTGTCTGTCTCAATTCTAGAGCCCTCAATGTAGTCCTCAAAGTCCTCCAACCACTCCTGCCATTTCAGGCCCATGCTACTTCCGGTGGTGATTATCAAGGGTTCCGGCGCACGCAGGTGCGTGCCTTTGACCTCCTTCTTCGGGGCAGGGTTTTGGGCGTCTTGCGCGGGAGGGTTGGACATTCTGGTAGTGGTATGTCTTGGCTTACACTTGACACTGGTCGCGGTCACCAACGTTTACTTTCACTGTTACTCGCTGCCACTACCACTGCTTGTTTGTTTCACTTGTTGGCACTTGTCTAGCAGTGAGTGCTGGGTTATCAGGCCACAAAACGTTAATTTGAAGGTACCAGTGCTTATTTTCGACTTTTGCCTGACTCAAAGATGGCTGCCCTTCAATCAAGTAGGCTTTGTCCCTTGGGCCGCCTGACGTTAAGATGGCCGCCCCCCTCTGCAGCCCACGAGGTTCTCCTCTCACTCTGGGCACACACACACTCGGCGGTGAAGAACTCACAGTTGAGCTGGGCATCTGCACGCTGCGTTGAGGTGAGTGTTGTGTGTCATGGGCTGACTTCGCGCACTGCCTGCCGCCTGTCCGATCTTGTCTGTCACTGGCCGATGGAGCGCTGGCTTCTGTGGGGTCGCGCGTGCGTGGGGCTTTCCTTCGCCTCCTCTCTGGCCTCACGGCGGTGCAGGCTCACCTGGGCAGTCTCGGGGCGCCTCCGGCTCCCGCCGGGAACAGCGCGCTGCAGGCTCTTCGGCGCGCTCAGCGCGGTCGGCGTTCTGGCGCTTTTCTTGCCGTGCCTCAGGCGCTCTAACTCAGCGCTCGTTCGCTGGACTGTTGTTCCCTTCCTCGACCCTCTCCGACTTGCGAGGGGAGGTCTGGCCACTCCTGGGGGCTCGTCACCGGCGCCGCAGGGCTTTGTCGCAGCGGAGCTCACTCCACGCTGCAGGACGGGGCATTCGTGAGTGGGGTTTCTTTCTGATCCCACCCTCGTCGCCAGCTGTCGTGTCCCAACCCACACATGCACGTGGACACAGACTTGCTATTTCACGAGCTCTTTATTCAGCTTCCAGCTCGGTCCCCGTCCCTACACTAATTGGCCCTTTCCTGTCCTGACCCCACCTCTTCCCCTCAGCCCACCTAGCTCCTCCCACCCCAACTACTAGACAGTCAACTCTATAACAATGTGTCCTGATTAAAACATCTCTGTTTGCCAACAGGTTCAGAGGCAGGACTCCTGCTTGGCAAGAGAACGTCAGAGGAAAGCTAGATCGAGACATGCCTACTGCTTTAGCGACATTCTTGCAGCAGCCCCGGATTACGCACACTGTACTATAAGAGGAAACAAATAGAAAACTGACATACAGCTGTACTGGCCCATGGCGATGGCGCAACCAGCATGACGCAGTTTTCTAAAGCTGGAAGAGACCCGACAGGATGTTTGTGGAAGGTATTTGCCAAACTTAACAGTGCTTGAGACATTTTTTGCTGCACCGTAAGCAAGCCTGAAAACCTGCATTAAAACCAGCACTGTAATCACACCCTAGAAGCAGTACTGTGTAATAAAGGATCCCCTGTTGCCTTGTGGATAACAGCGATACACGAAGATGAGATTGAGAAATGGCTGGAAAGAGAGTGGAATCATGTGTGTTATCTCTGTCCCTTGAAGTAATAGAACTAGAGCTCAGCTTGCCCCGTAGGACTGACTCTGTGTGCTAGCTGGTTGAATGATGGTGGAAACACTCAGTGGTCTGCAGCATCCTTCCCTGGATCAGGAGGCCGAAAAAAACGCCCTGAGCTGCAATGAACCCATGTGCTGGAAAGAAATAATGTCATCTGTAATGTATACAAGTACACCTTTGGTTTCGCTCCACAGAACACCACTATCTCTGTGATGACATCTCTGAACCAATGCCAAGAGGGAGAGGAAGATAGACACAGTGGTGGGTTGCTTTTTATTATCTTCAGAACTGAAAGCCACACAATTGTGTGAAAGATGCTCCTACTTGTATTGTCGTAACTAATTAAACAAGAGACTAGATAAATTAGCCAGCAAATAAACAGACTTCTTGCTGTAAAAGCACTAACATATACCATTGTTGTTGAGAAAATGGAAATCAACATTTTACTGGTAAAACAAGAAAAAGTCAATAACTCAACAAGAGACTAAGAAACTAGTTTATAAAATCCAAGATATTCCTTTTAAAGTATTATAAATTAATATGTTGTTCCTTCATAGCGTTTTATCTTACAGTTCTGCCATTTAACAGCTCTGTACATAACAGGTATTATGATTACCTAATTTAATGGTACTCAATTTACCCACCTCGAAAGGATAAAAATGTGAGCCCGACTCATAACCTACAGATCACCACATGTCTCAGAAGCAACATGTAACTCGTTGAACCCTCCTGTGGAAAAGTTAGCAAGTCAACCAAGAATTTTGACATACAAATAGTATAATTTAACGGCAATAGGATTGTGCGCACAAAGCAAGGATGGAGAATTACACAGCAAGAAAGGACATAAGAAAAAGAGAGCAAGCATAGGGTGCTCTACATTCACGAGGATCACAATTTTATTAAAATATAGCACAGCTGTAAATTGGGGGCAGGGCAAGGTGACAGTTGCAGAAATACATCTCTTCGCTGTCAACAAAAACGTACGCCCAGCCTAAGTTTCTGGGCATCCACAATACACACGTGGACAGATGTATCTGGATATGATCTCAGACAAATGCAGACATCTACGCCTGATGACCTGCGTCAGCCTGGCACAGAGCCAAGCACCTGGCTATTTGCGTCTGGTCTGAGGCGTCTAAAATTCAAATATATAACTTGGAATTATCCTGAGTTGATGCGTAAACTTTAGAAAGAACAAGTCAGAAACAGAGTGAAGCCGCCGTTTCCGACTTTTTTCTATCTAAAGTTCATACATTACCTCGGGGAAATTCCAAAGTTTGAGGCATCCAAAGTTAATTAAAAAAATAGGGGCTCGGATCTGCGCTGAGCTGGTGCACCTTATCACGATACAGCCCCTGAGCTAAAAAGGAGATGGTGTGGTCCAACAGATGTGCACTGATATACAGAAAAGTGCACATGTAAAGCACATCCCACACCCATAATATATTACACCACCTGTAGTGAGTGCAAGCATATTGTACGGTTTGAGACACATGTTACATTATTAAAGTATACCCCTTCAAAAGCAATGAAAAATACAAATATATACATATAACCAGAACTCTGTAGTAGGGTCGCTTTAGAGCTCATTCTCTGACTTTTTGCCTCTGTTGTGTAAGGATAGAGAAACCTGTTGCCTCAACCAGGTCACACTTCCTAACTTACATACCTCTTGGTAAAGGCAAGAAACATGCAAAGTCAACTAGAATTCAGGAAGACCTGGGCACAATCAACAAGCAGAAAGTACCAATGAGGGCTCAAAAGCCACAGAACTGAGGATCAACCCCACTCTATTCTTGGAACCATATTGCTCTCAAGTATAGTTGATACAAGTTGATGTCCGCTCCCTGCCTTTGACTCTAGTTTTTCCTTCTCATCCTCCTGAACTTCTAAAGTGAAGGGCCTGATAGGGAAATTTCCCATAAGACTACTAAACCTGGTGTTTGGGCTTTACATAGTGTAAGAAGACACACCTATTCCACAATACGACATGTGGAGCAAGGCTTTCTTGTTCCCTGCAGTGTTACTCTCTCCCCATCTCCTATACCTTGGTTTCTCCTTCCCTTCTTCCCCCACCTGTTTCTCTAGGTAATCCCAAAAGGAATTTTGTGGTGTTATCTGTGGTATTTGAGGCGTTTTAGTGGCTCTACCCAAAACATTCCTGGTGTACTCTTTGATGGTTACCTGGCAACTACTGTGCAAAGGCAGGAGACGTGGCGCAGGTCACGTGAACTCCTTTACCATCCTACTCGCTATTCATCCCAGAACAGCTCAGTCTGGCCATCAAGTCAAAGTTAGGCCTTGCTTGGGCGTGTTAGGACCTGGAAAGCTCTTGGGCCAGAACTCTGCCCTAGATCCGCTTTCAAAAGGTGAGCCTCTGTATTTGCCATACAAGAGCTGATTCGTAATTTATTTTGATTTAGTCATTCCCCTTTTGGCATGCAAGCGATTTTGGGTATGATCTTCCATTCTTACCAGATTCAACCTTCAGAGATCACCTCCCCCAGCAGTCTACAGCAACCATTCCACTGAGTTATTATCGTTCTCAATTGCAGCAAATATGCTCCCACACTCACAAGACACACCTCCTCTCTTCCTTCTACTCACTACGCAAGCCACCCTGATACATCCATACTCATTCACCACACAACCCACTACTATTAATCTTTCTTTCCTTAAAGCTGAATATCATGTGTTCTCACCATACTTAAGCTTCTCCACAACAATACCATGACCACCCTGCACAAACCGCTTCCACAAGTTGACTGGATACTACCTTAGTACAATACTACCCTCCTTCCCTCTCTTCCTCCCCACTGCATCCTTCCTTCCTTATCCTCCTGTCTACATCCTCCTCCCAAGCCTTATCCTGCACTTCCCCTATGCTACCCAACAGCCATACTCCTCAATGGTCCCAAAATGTTCAACCCCCTTCCCCATGGCTGATCCTATCCCAATCCCCATAACGTCCCACAGTCTCCACAACCACCCAAGTGTCTCCCTCTCACTCTATAACTTGATTACTTATGCTTCTTCAGCCTCCCCAATAGACACATCTCCTACAACAATGTAAAACTGCAGGCTTGATGTCTCAAGCCCCGACGCTCCTCCAAACCACATCAAAATCCTCAAGAACATCAGTTCAAAAGCACATCACTAAAATATTTGCCAACTCCTCGACAGCTCTTTCTCACTGTGAAACACGCAATAGCCACAACACAGAACTCACAACATCGTTCTCTATCTCCTACAGCACCCATACAAATCACACTCCGCTACAATACGACATGACACAAATGAATTTAAATATTTTACTAATACGCATCCAATAAAGCACCCAAAACACACTACAGCAAACGAGATTGGCAACACATTCCTACAAAGACCCAGCTACATTTAAAATAAGCCTGTTTGAACAGGTCTGTGACAGCCAGGAAAACGAGGATGCCTTTATCACTTGCTCCCTTACATTTAAAGGTACTTTACTGTCTATTAAACAAGAAAAAACACCCATCAATCAATGACAAATCAACCATTAACTCAAATGGTAATAGTTACACTAATGGTGACCGAAACCACTCCTTCACCAAAACACATACTACATCTTTGATTGGTTGATGGATACAGAATCGGCCAACTTTTCCATCACAGAAATATGGTTGAGACAAGACATGGTATCCCAGCTGAATAATGTACAATCATTCACAACTGACAAGCAACGAGAGGAGGTAGACTGGTGACTGTATTTAAAGAATCTATATTACCTTCCAAGTCGGAAGAGATGTAATACAAGGCTCTGAAGCTCTTTTATTACGTGCAACCGTAGCTCTCTTTTCAGCTGCAATTTCGTCCTCCCCTACAGACCATCACTGAACAACGGTCTTTCCTGATGCCTTCCTAGGTGCTGTATTAGACTTGTCAACTAAATGTTCTAATGTATGAGATCTTGGTGATCTAAATATCTGGTTTGACAAACCTAATACCAAAGCAAACTCCATTTGGGCAGGTGTGTGCTTGCACGACTTACAACAAATTGTTCACAGACTTACCCATACAGCATGTCATACTTTATATTTCATCTTTTGCAATCCAGAACTAATAACTATTTCAAGAATCACCCCAGTAACACGTTCTGATCCCCGCATTGTCGCCTTCCTACAGAGGATTCAAGAAAAAGTGACTGCTAAACTTAACAAGCCCTGCCTGCATGTTCCTACAGACTATCGATCAAACTAAACATGGAGAATCTGGAATCTCAACTAACTTCTAACATTCAACTGGACACAATTAACTCAATAGAGAAGCTTGATATCAGATTTTAACTTACTAATCCCTACGCAGGTCACTAAGTAAGGCCAACAATGAAAGCCCCTTTGATGACTGAAGAACTAAAAAAGATAAAAGGACAAATCACCTAACTCGAGCAAACCTGATATACATCAAAAAACAAGCATTTGCAATGCAATCGGTCTCGCATTTGCAAGAGTTTGAGTTATTGCCATTGTAAACGAAAATGCCTTTTATTTATTTTACTTTTGATAGGTGTTAAAAGGTCTTGTAATAGGGTGCAACCTCTGAAGAGGGAGTCCACAGAGTGACTTCATGAAGAGTTAAGATTGAGAAAGAAATTTAAAAACAAAAAAACAATGAGGGACCTAACTAATGCAAGCACTGGCCTAGGCCAGGCATCAATGAGAGGCAGCTGCTGAAAGCAGATGGTGGTGACTCGGTTTACATCACTGAGAACAGGAAAAGGCCAAGGAGAATCCATCTTCAAAAGGAGTCCACCCTCAACCGCCAGTGATTAAAATCAATCACAGTAAACACACTGAAGATGTAAGCATCAGGTCTTTCTTCCGAGGCAAGCGCGTGGGCATCGGCAATGATATGAAGGGCAACACAGTGTACCGACCCACCCTGGCACAATTCATGTGACAATTAAAAACTGAAGCGCCCAGAAGCGCGGTAACCATAGCTCGATAACAAATCACTCACGCAAAAACACTTTAAAAAACACAAGGGAGACACCAGTAGTGGGGCTGACAGTATGCGAAGATCTATTGTTGTAGACCAAAGGAACATTATATTCACATAAGTGCCCGAGGACAGAGGACATTACATTAGAGAATGCTACAAGATAGTGTCGCTTAGGTCCTGGTTGAGCAACTGAAATTCAAGATGATTAAAAAAAAACACATTCCCAAATGGTTTGAAAAAAATTACCGCGTTTCTATTGGCTGTAACAAGACCATGCTGCTAATCTCTACGGATGCATGACCCTGATGGCCTGTAAAACTGTGACCCTCAACTCCCCGATTATTTCTCAGTCCCTCTCCTTAGGGTAACAAAACAAACACCAAGCTTGGCTTTATAGTGTTGGCACGCAGTTTTACCGAAATAGATTCTACCAGCATGGATCAAATATTTTCACAAATCCTCAGGCCCTCTCTAATCTCTTCTCTTCATATCTTCGTCACGTGTAACGATTCATCCTAAAGTCGCGCATTTCCATGCCCCTTACAATTAGCTGTGCCTTTCTATCTAACCTATAATAATTTACCATATTGCTAAATTTGGTTTTAACCTTTAGAATGTGTGAAAGGCATGTGCGGAACGCAATTATAAAGAAAGGAAAAAACTCCTGTAAAAAAGATTACTGAAAAAATTTGCAATGACGAAAATATTATGAGGCAAAAACTTTACTATTTTTTGTAATAATTTTTATTGGTATTTTTACATTACAATATGTGACAACAAACACAGTAGCATGACATTGCGGTCGATCCCGCCAGGACTCACTTCCGAGACATCTGGTTATCAGTTACCGCTTGTGCGTTAGGTGTCTATGTGGCAGCTCTACTATGCCCATCCGACTTTTAAACACTAAACATATAATTAAGAGCGGTTGTTCTTGGCTCAATAATTCGACACATATAACATAAAACATGTAGTTGGTGGCTATTTGTTTTGTGGGATCCGTCCGTGTCTGGTGTAGGTTTGAGTCTACTGGCAAACCGGATTCTCTACATCGTCCCTACCCCCTTCTGCGCCAGCTGTCCCTAGCTAGTTATAATTGTATTTCGGTAACCGTTGCTTTTACAATTTCCTTATGTATGTTAACAGGTAGCATCAGTGCGCCATATTCCAGCTTTGCTAGCAAAACACCCTCATCCAGATCCTGCTCACACACACATGCAGTGCACACCTCGAAAAAATGGTAATTTTAGATCCGATGCATTGACAAAACTGTGTCACAAGAGGGGGCCCAAAGCAAGTATACATTATGTTGTCCCGTTTAGGCAGTCATTTTCAATTAGATGTTTCAGGTTTGACAGACGTAATATCTGGAACAAGGCAATAACCCAAAAGTCAGAAGAGAGGCCAGTGACCAGAAGACATGAGCAAAGACCAGTGGGTTATTGTTGTGTCAGGCAGTTGACCTGCCCCAACACACAAGGTACGCTTCGCTACTTCTGTGGGACGCACAAGCGTGGCAATAATTACAGGAGCCAAAGTGCGGGTTAACCATCGGGTCTTCGCCTCCGTCGCCGACTGGCTGACGTGAGCGCGTTCCGTTACTTTTATTAACTGTGGGTCACATGACCCTTACGTCGCGACGTGACGGTGTCGTCACAAGTCACGACATTACATTCCTCCCCAACAAGGATCAAAACAACACAGCAAAAGAACCTTGATTGGCAACAAATTAGAACTTTTCATAATGTAACTCAAGCCCGCCCGGGGCACAGTTATTCAGCAGAACACCATGATATACATAGAACAGTCTTACGTGATATACTCCCTCAGTCTGGACGACGGTTCAGGATTTCTCCGCAGCTGGTACTGAGACTGACCTCGCCCAGAGGAAGGAGGGGCATCAGTCTCCGGAATGACCTCACAGAGGCGATCTTCCAACAGGGCCGAAGAGCTTGGACTCTCCGCGCCACACGTGTCACCAACCCAGGAGTCATCCAGGTCACCAGTGCCGCACTATTCTTCTGCAGGGACATGTCCCATGGACCCACGGCCCTGTCGTCAGTTCCTGATATGGCGGAGGGTGATGCCGACAGTTCCGGGTGAAACTTCTTGAAGTTAGACACGTTGCGGGTCACGGTCTCCCGTCCTCTAGTGACAATGATTCTGGTTCCTTTAATGTTCACCACAGTCCAGGGCATCTTTTCATACGGCAGTTGGAATTTACCGGTATAATAGCGATTTTTAAGCAACACTAAGTCCCCTTCCTTGATCTGGCTCTCCTGCGCATTCCGTTGGTGGCTTACTTGGGCATAGGCCTTTCTCCGACGTGCATCGATCTGAGGGTCATCAGGGTCCTCTGGCTGCCATCTAGGATGATGAGGTATGGAGTCAGTGACCACTCGACCCATCAGCAGGTGAGCTGGAGCTACCCCATGGTGGTGTGGGGTGTCTGCCGGTAGCTGCGAAGGAAGGTGAAGATAGCCAGCTCTATGGATTGTTTCTTGTCGTGGGCGATTCGGATGACTTTGTTGAGAGTCCTCATGAATCGTTCTGTCTCAACGTTGACTGGAGGCCAGCGTGGCGTGATTCGGCGATGTCGTTGCCCAAGGGCTGTGAGGTAGGCGGCCACCTCTTGTCCCTGAAATAGGGACCCATTATCAGTGCACAACTCCTGTATCAAACCATGGGTGGCCATAATCTTCTCTATCTTGGGTATTACCTCAGCAGCATTGGGAGATGTCACAATTTCCACTTCAGGATATTTGGAATAGTCATCGATTGCCACCAATGTGTGACGGCTGACACATGACCACGGTGACTGTGGCAGAGGCTCTGTAATGATGGGAGCAGGATGAGGCAGATCTCTGGTAACTTGACATGCCAGCACGATCAAACAGCATTCTCCACCAGTTTGTCCATGAGGGGGAACCACACCTTGGTGCAGAGTCACAACTTTGTTTTTACCATGCCTTGATGCCCCACTTGGGCCAATTGTACGCATTGGTCCGTTAACGACGTGGGAATGACCAAGCGATGCCCTCTTAACAAACAACCTGTCGGGTCTTCGGTGAGTTCCTCCTTCACATGGTGTAAGATTTCCATGATCCGTTGAGCTGGAATGGTCAGAATTTTCCATTCTTCCATGACCTTGTGTCAGTTTCCATGTTGCAAGATCAACTTGGCTCTTTGGAGGCACTCATCTTTGGCGGTGGCTTCGGACAGATCCTGCATGGACAGGAGAATTGGACAGGACTGGGCTGTGATGCATTTAACATACTCTTCCGTGTCAGCAGCGTCCTCCATCTCTTTGTCCTGACTGCTCTGGGATGTCGGGACAGGTAGTCCGCCGGATTCCGGGATCCGGGTTGATATTCCACTCTACAATTATAGTCTTGGAGTTGTAGCATCCATTTTTCGATTCTTGGTGGAGGCTTCATGGATGTCCCTGCGAATAGGGCCACAAGAGGTTTGTGATCGGTTGTGACCACAAATGGTTTTCCGTAAACATATAAGTGGAAATGACGACACCCCCAATGGATGGCAATAGCCTCCTTCTCTATTTGAGAATGATGCTGCTCAGTTTCTGTGAGGGACCTGCTTGCAAATGCTACCGGAGCCCAATCTTCCTCCTGACGCTGTCTCTGCAAAAGTACAGCTCCTAGGCCCATCGGGCCTGCATCGACGGCAATTTGAGTCATTCTCTCAGGGTCAAAGAAAGCCAGAGTGGTTGCTTCCGAGAGGGCATCTTTCATGTCGTTGAATGCCTTGTCTTGAAGCGGACCCCACCTCCACGGAACGGAATCCTTGGTCAGCTCTCGTAGCGGCAGTGTGGGGGTGGTAAGGTCTTTGATAAACCTTCTGCAATAGTTAATCATGCCTAAGAAGCTGTGAACTTCTGTCACGCTGGCAGGGGCGATGGCATTTTTGATGTCCCGCACCTTTTCGGGATCTGGGTTGACTCCCTCCGTGGAGAAAGTGTAACAGAAAAACTGGAGCTTCTTCTTTAGGAACTCGCATTTCTCTCTATGCAACGTGAGACCAGCATCTCGCAGCCGTCGTAGCACCTGCGTGAGGCGAGCATTGTGTTCAGGTCACGATTTGGCGTGAACCATGATGTCGTCACTTACATTAATTACCCCCGGGATGTCCGTGATCAGTTCTTGTATGACGTTCCGGAACACCTCTGGACCACTGGACACTCCGAAACTCAGGGGCATGTAGCGTCGTAACCACACATGAGTTGAGAATGTGGTAATGTTTTGTGATGTCTCATCAAGGACAAGTTGGTGGTATCCTGACAGTAAGTCGAGTTTGGAGAACCAGCAGGCTCCTGCCATCTCTCCAATTAGATTATCGATTGTGGGAGTAATAGGGCGCTTGCGTTTGATTGCAGCATTTGGTAGGCGCATGTCAACACATATTCTTACTGCACCGGTCTGCTTTGGTTTCCGCGTGACCACGATGGGGGATACGCACGGCGTGGCACCGGTGATTTTCTTAATGATCCCAACGGCCTCCAGTTTCTTCAGTTCCTGCTCGACCTGTGGCCTTAAGTGGAAAGCTATTCTTCGATGTCGTAGAGCAACGGGTTGGACCGTGGGGTCAACATGCAGGTGAACCTCTTGTCCTTTGAACCTTCCGATGCCCTCAAATACTTCGGAGAATTCCTCGAGTATATGTTGTATGGACTCATGATGCACACTGAAGGCAAATGTCACTACCCCCAGTTCTTCTGCAGCATGACATCCCAGAAGCATGACTTGGCCGTCTTCGGTGGCATATATATTAGTGTTGACAGTCCGCTCTCCGTGAGTTACTGATGTTTTGAAACGTCCCAGAACTTTCAGAGGGGTGTCCTGACCATTTGCGAACACCGTGATGGCTGACGGCTGTAGCAGGGGTGCGGGACGCAATGTTCGGTGAATGGCGGTGGCCATGATGGTAATGGTGGCCCCGGTGTCGACTACCGCCATGACTTCTTAAGACCTTACCCGGATGTTGCACTGGGGCAGGCGTCGCACTTTGGAGGTGGGGGTGCCAATAATGTGCACCTTGTGGACTATCCACTCTTCCTCCTCATCATCGTCCATGTCGCTTGGTGTTTTGTCTCCCTCGGGCACCGCTTTAACCATTTGCCGTGGCTTGCGGTATTTCTTGGCCCTGCATACCTTCTCAAAATGATTAAACCGTCTACACCCCGAGCATCTTTTCCCTTTAGCTGGAAATTCTGCTAGCTGGTGTGGCGGTCCGCCACAGTATACGCACGTTTCGGCTGTCCCCGCCGTGGCAGGATGGGCTCCTCTCTTGTTCCATCGCGTTGCGGGCTTGGTGGTTATGGTGTTGACCGGCTCCGTCTTCACAGGGACTTGAAAGGCCGCCTCCATATGAGCTGCGCGGGCTTTGGACAACTCCTCTGTGCGTCTCAGGGTTAAGATCTCGGCTAGAGGTTTACCAGACTCCTCTAGGATGCGTTCTCGAAGTTTGATGGATGCATACCCCTGTATTATCTGACCCCGTATCTCTTCCGTCTCATCCTGGAAGCCGCACGTGGAGGCTAGGTTCTTCAGCCGTGCATGGTACGTGTCCAGCGACTCATCTGGAAGTTGTCGGGCTTGCCTGAAGATGAATCTCTCATAGTCCTGGTTAGCCATTGGCTCGAAGTGCCCGTTGAGTGCATTGAATAATGTGTGGTGGTTCTGGGGAATTTGCTTCCAAAAGTGTTTTCATAATGTTACGTATGTCTTTACCCCCAGGTGCAATAACATTGCTCTTTTCTGATCTTTGTGCAATTTGGTGGCTTCAAAGAAGATTTGTAATCGGTCCACCCAATCTTTCCATTTGGGCGCAAGGGAGGATTGCGATCCTTCTACTATGAATGGCTCAATGGGTGGTATCTACGACATGCTTCATGTTCAGGACTCCCTGACTACGTCTCACTTTTTGTACTGCGCTTTTGTAGACCAATGCGGCTGTGTTGGGGGACTTTCCTCCCAGTGACTATGCGCAGGAACGGCAATGATGGGCTCTCTCCCCCGGTCTGGGTCGTCAAATGAAGTCCCCGCTGTGAGCCACTTGCAAGGTGCCAGCTATCCTGATCCAGATGTGCCCACCATGGGCTGCGTGAGCTTGGAGGTGCTTAGGGGGTGGTCTGTTTCTTGTTCTCCCACTTGTGTGCTTGGGAGAGCGTGTTCTATGTGGTGCCCGATTGCAGATTGTTCATGGAGCACGTGTAGTGCCAAGTTGAGGCAAGTGAAGGGGGCGGGGCCTCACATGCAGCTCCTCACACTGCTAAATGGATGTATCTGCCCCTCCCCAGCCGTGTCCAGAATCCTCTCCCCACGTGGCAACAGCAATGCCGGCTGGGATCCGGAGCACACCACGCGCTCTCCTCAGACAGGCGCACTGCGCCGCACACACCAGCAACGCCGTTCAGGATCGGGAGCGCACCACGCACTCTCTCCTCACAGGCGCGCAGTGCCGCTCATGCCAGCTGCTCCGCTCCACTGCACGCACACCAGCAGGCGGGAGGGGCAGCGCTAATAACCAAGATGGTCCTCGTTGGGCCCCACACCAGCCGCGGCCAATGCACACACGGCGGGCAGCCTCACCTCCACGGGCCACGCCGGACTCACGATTTCCAGCGCCGCACTCGACACGAGTGGTTTCCGGGCTCCGGGCGCCAGAGGCAGGTCGGCACGGGTCCTCGGGGCACGAGCATCGCGAGCAGCGCAACACGCTCGCGGCCGCCACTCCAAGGTGCGCGGGCACGCTCATCATATCGCCAAATGTTGTGTCGGGCAGTTGACCTGCCCCAACACACTACGCTTTGCTACTTCTGTGGGGGCACACGTGCGTGGCAATAATTACAGGAGCCAAAGTGCTGGTTAACCATCGGGTCTTCGCCTCCGTCGCCGACTAGCCGACGTGAGCGCATCGCGTTACTTTTTTTAACTGTGGGTCACATGACCCTTACATTGCGACGTGACGGTGTCGTCACAAGTCACAACATTACATTTATCAACAAAAGGGTTGTCTTAAACCTCGCTAATCAGTCTAAGAACGGGCCTAAAAAAAACTACAATGTTGGAAAAATCGCCTTATGTTTTTCAATAATTTCACATACCAACTTCCCGTTGTAAACAACATGGCAAACAGGCTTAATTAGGTATCCAGCAGAGAACAATCGCTATAAAAAAATCAAGATTATAATCAAACTACAGTATGAACTGCAGAAAAAAAAATCTAGAAATTAAATATAGCTCCAAGTATTGCAGCTGCTATCACTAATATGAGTTTTAAGCTCCGGGAAAAGATGGATGTTCTCTGTGAATAAATGATTCTCATAGTTTTAATAGGACAAGAAATTGTGCAATTAAGAGAGAAACAAACGTCGTTTAAGACTTCAGAAAAAATAGGGAAACGTTTAAACTGCTGCAAACAAGCGTAAAAAAAAATTCAAGACAGCTTTACTGGCAAGACTAAGTATTTTGAGTTGAAATGGTATTAGAATGAGTCCAGTCCGGGTGGGCGGGGCCTAAGGGAGACAGGGAGGTCACCAACCCCACTTCCAAAAGCAAACCGATGACAATAGATCTCACAAGCGAGCAGCACATGCGCTGTGACCCTAGGCGACCTAACAACCCTGACAAATTGAGTCCACCTGGACTCAACTTAATGCATAAATCCTTACTAAAAATGGAACGGAAAAAAAATACTTAGGCAAGACCCACATCGCCTGATGCTCAATGAAATTACTTTGCAAAAATCTACAAAAATTTCACAATACAGAAAATTTCTAAAACAAATTTTCAGCACACTACATCTCCAAAGCAGATGTGTTGGAATCATACATAGCTGCCAAGAAAGTCAACTGCGGCAGCAGCACGCAACCAAATACTATCACCAGATCAAATATATCCTCATCCTTGTCATTTTTTACAGAAATTACAATAGCAGAGGTTGAGAACACTGTGACAGCAAGTTGCCCCAGCTTGCATTCAGGGCCGGACTAGCGGTAGCAGGCACCTGGGCATTTCCCTGGTGGGCTGCCAGGGTGGGGGACGGTTCAAAATCGTCCAAAACCGGCCAATGAAATGGCTCGGCTGCACCCCCCTCACCCCAGGGGGGCCGGCCGGGCAGCTTGCCAGGGCTGGTTTCGGTTACCAGTCGGACCCTGCTGGCAGTCTATCCATTTTCCTCCACAAATCTTCAAAAAGATTCTTCTGTCAACATGTGCAGCAATCCCAGTTAGAGACCTAATCAACAACTCCTTAGGGACTAGAATCTTCCCAGAAGACCTAAAGAAAGCAGGCATTCACACATTTCGCTAGAAAAATGATTTGCATCCTCTGGATTGTAACAATTACAAGCGTATAGTTAATGGACCGTTCCATGGCACACTAATAGAACAAACAATTTTACCCCATCTCTCATAATTACTGAAAAAAATGCTTACTCTCAGACTACCAAACAGGTTTCCATCCTGGAAATGGTAGTGAGTACCCCTAATCATGACTTGAAGGACCTAAAAATCACTGTAGACAAAAATGGAGCAGTTGCATTGCTACTCCTGGACCCTACTGCTGTCAAATCTATCAAGACTTGCAGGTTGAGGTCTTGTGACCTAAGGCTTGGGGCATTGAGAAGATCTTTGAGCCCAAGTCTTGACCATCATAGTCTGCCAGAGATAAGGCTGATCCCTTCCAGTAGCCATGATGCCACCCACATTTATAGCACCTATGCAGATAGTGCCTTCCAGAAGGAGCCCCAAGAAGTAAAAAAACCCTAAGGGAAAAACCTTAGATGGCGATGGTGGGCTCCCAAATGGCGAGAGCAAGGACCAAAGGACCCAGCAGATGGTAACTGGACACAGGAACAACCAAAGGCACTAGCAAGAACAGGACCTCCAGCAGGAGAGATGGCCCCACAGAGAAGGGGATAACTCAGGAGGAAAACAGGAGCAGCCAAACTGAAAACATCAACAGGAATGAGGACTATCAGGAGAGTGGAACACACTTACAGGAACAAAGAAGTGTTGCAATACAATGAAGAGAGAAACCCTCCTCCTTGCATGAACCTGGATAGGAAATTACATCAGAAAAAAACGAGGTTGCCATTTTGGATTTAGAAAGTAATTCAATGATGAATGAGAAAGCCACCATGATTGATTGGTTACTAGAAAACTCCTTCCAGTTGAATTCTGGGTAGGAGAACTGTGATGGCTTCCAACATGGCCTCGAGGGAGAGCAACGGCTAAGACTGCGCCTATGGGTTAACCGCCACGAAGGTGCACCCCCTGGGTTAGCAGTTTTAAACTGCTATTTCAATCCGGCAGAATTAACCTTTTTGTCAGGCCCAAATCTTCCTTTTAAATGCATATAAGTCACCCCTAGGGTAGGCCCTGGACAGCACAAGAGCAGGGTTGACTGCATTAAAAAAGTTGGACATGTACTTTTATGTTTTACATGTCCTGGTAGGGATAACCTCTTTAAACCTTTTTTCACTACTGCAACGCCTATCTCACCCGTAGGATAACATTGGAGGTGCCTTATTACGTTTTAGAAGTGTTATTTCCAAATGGAAAGAAATAATTGGTTTCCCTGATATCCTAATTTAAAATCATAATTTATGGTGCAGTCGGGTCTTCAATAACGATTCTGAAAATGCCATTTTTAGAAAGTTGAGATTCTCTTGCCTTAGTCTTTTGGTTTCTGCAGGCTGTCTATGGTCACATGGCTGGGTGTAGTTGGCAGTTGGTCTTTGTGTATTTTTCCTAGACAGCCACACACATGGAAGCTTAAGTGTGACTGGATGGGTCATCACAGGTAGGATGGGAGGGAGGAGCAGGGGCCAGTCTCACTTACACCCAAATAGGCTGTGTCCTGTATCCACACAAAGGGCTTAACGACCCTGCATTGTCCCTTCAGCCAGCTTGGAGCCAGGGCAGGGAAGGTACAGAATTTCCTGCACTCCAAAGACACTATCTTGAAGCTTTTCACACCTTCCAGAACCAGGGCACCAGTGTATAGAAAAAGTACCTAAGACACCACTACCTCAGTACACTTCTGGACCTGTGGCTATTCTACCAGGAAGAAAAACTGCTGTACTGCTGAAAGGACTGTTAATCTGTGGGAGTGCCATTCTAAAGGAGCTGCAACCTTTCTGTGTTGACTTGCTGCTTGCTGCCCTCTTGCCAGGGAGGACGACCTGGACCTGCAACTCCATTTTGAACTCAGGAACCCAGAGTAACTCAAAGGGTGAGTTGTTTGGCCTCCTAATCTGAGCCTCAGGGAGATAACAGGCTCCTCAACATCTCCTGAACCCATATTCAGCGAGTTCCTGGCCCCCAAGAGGTGCCCCTCAGGTCTTGGATCCTTGGTGTGGCTCAGCAGGCTCTTTATTCAAGCTTTTGGACTCTTTGAGACTGTCAACGGGCTCAATCACACCGGAACTGTGCAACTCGCACAGAAAGTCAGTGTGAGCTGCTGCAAGTCCAGGTTTAGTTAGAGCTTGCTTGTGCCTTACCCTGACTCAGATTTTGGTTGCTGCTTGACCAGGGCTCACACCCCAGGAAACCAGCCACCCAATATCTAACACTGTGCAACTCTCGAAAAACCCTTTTACCCCTTTTCTCTCCCATTGTATAATTAGTATAAAATAGAAGTACAGCTACTAAACAACCTAGGTGCTAAGAAATATCTGTAAAACCATTGGATAAAGGGGAGGTAGTCATTATTGACACCAAGAATGGAATGTGGAAATTGAAAGTCAAAGCCAGGCAATTTTGCGATTTATTAGAAATTCTTTCAAAATGGTCGACCATTATAACAGGGTGTAGTACGTAGTCATATCTTGCCTCGTGTGGACATTGTATTTGTCACGTGCTTTCACGTGAATGTATTCTTACCTTGTTATAGTTTAAATGCTTTCTCACTAGCGTGGCTGAATGGCTGATGAGAATCTAGGGTTAATCTTTTCTTTAATAGAAGAATGGATTGCAAAGCAGGGGTGTGGCTCAGCTCAAAAAACACCTTTTTTGTAAAAATTAAACATACCTCTTCCATTCAATGTATGCTCTCCCAAAAATCCACAAAAATAGCCTGAAGAAGATCCAATCTATAGCGAAAAATAACCATATTCTCTATTTATTATCATGATATGCTTACTGTTTCCTAAATCGTTTGGTTCCACTAGCAGCTGCATTGTTGCAAGACACTTTGTTGAAGCAAAATCTTTCATTACACAAAGAAAATATTCATAACATTTCATGTGAAAGAATTTACACCAATATTCCAAATCTAGAAGTACTTCAAGCATTACAGAAATATCTTGAAGCACAGCCCCAGTACAATGACAATCTATAGGACAGTGTGTGAGAATTGTTTTAACAAATGCATTTTTAGCTTGCAGGAAAAAATATTATGGGCCAAAAAAGAAACTTCAGTGGGAACCACATTTTCATCTAAATATAGCAATCTGTATAAGGCTTCATTTGAGTATATTTGACCGCCAATCCATTCTGTTATTGCAAATTATTATTGCTATTCAGTCATGTTTGGATTAAAAAAGAAAGTTTAGATATGGCACTTAAAGCTTTTTATACCTTGTGGAACCAGAGTTAATCCCATGTGAGCAATGAATAACTCCTAAAATCAATACAATACAGGACACCTTTTCTGGCATCACTGTTAGTTGTAGTAATTAAAGAAACAATACAACTGGGACAACGGATAAGAAAAAAAAGATAAATATGTTTAGGGATTTCCTCTACCTTCCATCTCACCCCCAATTTCACCGAAGATTACAAGAAACTCCATTGAGACGAAATACGCATTTGTTAGGGTGAATTCATCAACCTTTTGATCCTTTTGGAATTCACAAAGGTTTATATAAGACGGCAAAGCCATTAAAATCCCTAGAGTACTACCAGCTACACTCTCAGCTGAGCAGCACTATTAGAAATTGAAATCTCAACCTAGGCAAGGAGGGCGGGGTATATGACTGAAATTTTAAAATATTAGCATAATGAAAGCACTGTGAATAGATGAGCCAGCTTCCTAGAAGGGTGTCCTACAGGGTAAATAAATGCAACTGTGTTTAGGACAGACACAAGGGAGACCAAGCAATGAAAAAATAAATAAAGGGCAAAGCTGGGTTCAATGCAGGGCGTGCTTCTTGAAGACCCAACTTCACCAACTGCAACTATTCTATGTAACATTATGTATCTTTGTTATCATTTGAAAAGTTTATTTTAGCATGGACTGCCATAAAAGCACGTAAAAGAATAAATACAATACAACATTTTAAAACGTCTCAGCAATTAATACAATAATAATAAAGATCATATAAAAACATCATAATTCAAGTCGAGCAGTCAAAAAACACTGGTGAAGTTAGTGAAAAATTGAGATATAGAAAAGTCTACTAACTAAGCAAGCAAAACGTTCTAAAACTATCTTCATAGCTGGAAAAAAGTGTTGTCAATTGCTGTAGAATCGCAAATACATAAATAGGCTCGCATGCCAGAATGTATCTTTGTTATGTTTCTGACACTGTGCTCCAACCACAACTTCGATATCTGTACTCCATCTGTTCCAAAGCCACTGAATTATTGCAATTAAAAAGTAAATAAACTCAAGCCATTTATAACGAAAAAAGGAAAAACAGACGTGCTGTTTGGGCATCCTCTCAAATTAGCAACCCACATCCCAACGGAGAATTTCTGCTATGCCTCTCCTCATCTTTTAACTTCACATTCACGGTAGATTGCATGAGCTCTCTGCTATTCAAAGAGCATAAAATGGATTGATTGAGGCTCAAATAGAAGCAATGAGAAATACCATGCATGCTTTTCTCAGGCTGGCACTAGGGCACAAGTTATATTTCATGTGCTCAGGGAAGGATCCCTTAGGTTTGATAGAAAATTCCATCACAAGTGGAAACATTCTCTTGCATCTCTGGTTCTTATAGACCTGGTGATCAAAAAGGGGTTTTGTGCTGAAAATGGCGTTGAGATGTGCAGATACGTTTTGAGGCTCATGATGTAATGCGCACTACTCACGGGTGAGTAGTGCGCTTTAAAAATTATATGAATGATTGATGTAATGGACAAATTATTGTGATGGAGCTGTCAGCATGGAAAGGGTGGGAGATGTCAGTACGGAAAGGGTGGGAGATGTGAATAAAGCCTGGGGCTGTGAGGGAGGAGAGTTTTGTGATGAGAGACTAAAGCCATGATAAGTCCTCAAGGATACATTAAAGAGGGCCACAAGAGAAGCTGTGAACGGAGCCAGGGGTTTCACTCAAGGAGCGCATCTGAAGATTGCTGTGGGGAAGCAGGCAGACTGGACCGCAATGAAGCTTGGATGGTTATGGTTGATCGGGTTGAGGGGCTAACATCTGTGTTCTGCTATAGTTTTTTTTTTTGGTCGTTTGTAATCTTTCAAGGGAGTGGTATACATCCGTTTATGTTTCAACGAGGTATGAGTTCTAAATCAGATCCTGGGAAACCTAAAGAGACTACATACAGGTAAACAGACACCTGGTCTTTCTGTGAAACGGACGTTTGTTTCCTTCCAACATGTTTTTGAATTTGAATTCTAGAAAGCATTCATCACTGAAGCAAATATTAGTGACAACATATTTTCTCACTGGTCCCTAGCTGGGAAAACAGCTTTCCTATAAAATCCTAGAAATTGTTCCTTTTTATGCATTTTTCTTCTTTTTCCTCTTACAATTAGCCCTCCTCACTAGATTTCTGTTGATAAATGTTCAATGCGATGAGCTTTGACTTCGAAGACAACGTATTAGGTCTCTTTCCAGGTTAAACCTTACAATGTGGTGAGCCGGCCAATCGGGTTTTGGCATTCGGCAATATATGCCTCCTTTCCAACGCAGAGACAAGTGAATATGAAAAAAGATGAATGTGCTGGGATACAGAGGCTTGTGATAGAGGGTTAGTGAAATGGGGGAAGTGGGGAGCTCTGCATACATAAGCCTAGGTCTCCCACATCATTTATCCTTCTCTGTGTGCCTTATTGTGTCAAGTCAGCCTCTGAGCACCCTAATTGTGTGAAAACCTAAGGGATGGCTGACAGCTCTTCAGTGCAGAACCAGGCTTACAAAGTCCAAAGACACTTCAAATATGCAGCACACTCATCTTGAAACTGCAATTGCACATATGAAGTAAGGAAAACTGCAAAACGGCTGCTTGGTAAGCCGACAATTATTCTAGAATTGCTTTACTCAAACGGAGGTTATTTACTGTCATGCAGTGTTCACAAAAACATAACCAAACTTGGAGACACCAACTTCATGTGCGGCTAGAGCAGCATAGCAACGCCACAAAAAAAGTAGAATGTATAAAAATATACCGCAATACTTGCCTTAGTGAAAAGAAACTGTTGATAACATCTACATTTCCTTTGGCGCCTCAATACAATGCTTTAAGCCAAACATTCACTGTCAGTGCTTGATTCGTAAAATAAGTGCCGATTCAGAAAGATTTTCTCAACAGCCTGCAGCCGGTGCTGACATAAGTCGAGACTGTGAATCCCAAGGCTGATTATTACTGATTCCATCTTATGTCTCCTTCTCCCACCTACATACAGTTCTTGCCCATTTATTTCACTATTCCATGTCCTTTTCCGCCCTTCCTTTCTCCCTTTGCCGCTGTTTCCCCTTTCTTTTCCTCCTCTTTTCCTCCTTTTGTGTTTTTCTAGCTCTTGCTCTGGGTCAAAGTTTCATGAGGAAAAGTAAGTGTCAATCCCCAAAAAACATGAGTGCCAATGGGCCCCACCTGCAACCACGGGCTCAAATTAAACACTAATGCCTGTATGTTTGTTCAAGGTCAGACAGAAAACAAGAGTTATATCAGCATTTACCTGATGGGCATAGACTACTTCCAGCTGTGGATTCATGCAAACAAAGACTTCTAAGGATATGAGCCCAAAATCCATATGCAAAGGTTTGCGTAAATGACAAAGTCTAGCAATCAAAAGTTTCACTCCACAGGCCTTTGTGCGACAAAATCGTACTCAAGCCTTACATTTTGAGAATAAAACGCATTGTGTCAGCTGCATGGCAAAGCAGGTGATCTGCAGGCATTGTTGTACCAAATATGTTTAGAATACTAGCCAATTTACTCTTAAATCGTAAGCATGTTCTCTGCATAAACCCCCAGCGACAGACGCATTCACTGAGTTTTCTGAATACTCAAGATGAAGTCTGATGCACAATAATCTGTGAGACCAAATTCTGAGATCCTGACTAAAGGGAATCCTGATTTAGAGAATCAGACCCTGACGTAAATGGAGCGTAGCACTGTGAATAACCTGCTGGTACCATGAATCTGAGGCGCATTCGTAGAACACACATTGTTCAAGTGGATAGCTATAGAGGAATTAGGAGGCAAATCATACCCACAAAATCTTAACTTTGTGGCCATTCACACGTTGCTCATGATTTACAAACACAGTTGATGAACCTAAAGCTATTGCCAGCAACGTCTTACTTGTGTGGGTAAACTGGGTGTGAACAGCAAAAAAATGCCCCCAAGTTCCAAGAGGTATAGTATAAGAGGTCTCTGCACAAGGAAAAATATTCATACAATGGAAAAAAAGGGGAAAATATTGAGGTATATGCAAAGGTAAAGAGGAAGATGTTTCGCTGGTGGAAAAAAATTCAGTTTAAGCCTTATATGTACAATTTGCACTGATTTACATTTGTAGGCCCACTTTTTTTTAACTTTACTTGAATCCGCTGACTGAGAAAATTGAGTCAAAAAATGGAGTCTAAGATTTGTATGCATGTTTGTGCGATTCTTTGTGAAGCAGGTGCAATATGTACCTATTTGAGAGAAAGAGTCTGTTAGGCGGTACTGAACTGGGAACCAGTTTCATTGATGAGTAAATTGGCAAAAGTACCAACAGCATTAGGCTCAGGATAAGAAGGAAACAGAAGATTGATGATTTATCGAAATGAGCAACATCACTGTGATATGACTTGATTGTAGGGATCATCAGCTATAGTGCCTTGCAAAAGCACTTAGAGAACATGCATAATTTTCTTGAAGACAAGAATAAAATGTTCCCCCTCTCGCAATCATCCTTTACACAATCGAACATGCTCCCTGCGCTCAATAGGTATACTACGAGCTGTTATTAACAATTTCCAAGGCTGCTTTCCGCTCCTGCTCCACTACTGCATGTAACATCTCAAGTAACAACGCCCTATCTAATGCATCGTTCAAATGTACTACATGTTTTTCCTATCATGTATATTTTGGTACATAAATGCTCTAGCCATGGGCATCAACTTCTATGGGGCTCTGGGGCATGAGCCCCAGCAATGCTTTCAGGTTAGGAAGAATCATACTGGTTGGGACAAGGTCTGAGCAATCCCATTGTTCTGCTCACTGCTCTTGCAAGAAAGGAATCACTGTAATCCAAATCCCTTTGTTCAGGAAGACTGAAGAGAAGTAATCAGTGTATTAGTGACAGTAGGGAAGGGGTCGTACTTCTCTACGATGAGCTACAAGGACAGAGAGGAGAAGGGGCAGTGTGACAGGAAGCAGTAGGAGCAGTATGTGACCAGATGGAGTGATGTGTGAGCAAAGGGACACTGTGTGGGGGAAGAGGCAGGTAAGAGAGATTAGCGTGTGAGCAGAGGGGGCAGTGTGCCAGCAAAAAGGGCTACGCAGAAATCAAACGAAAAAAAGGTCAGGGGGAGAAGGACGGTGTGTGGGCAGACGGAGTGCGGAGCATATTGTGTAATATGTGAACTAACAAGATGTGAGAGCAGAAGGGGTAAGTAAGGAACAGAGGGGTAGCAACAGCAGAAGGTGCAGGAAGCAGAAAGAATTGAGTGTGAGCAGGAAGAGACAGGGAGCAGAGGGGGTAGTGTGTAATGAAAAAGGGCAGGGAGCTGGGGTGCAATGTGTAAGCAGAGGGGACAGTGTGTGAGCAAAGGGGGCAGTGTACATGCAGATGGTTCAAGGAGCAGATTTGACAGAGTGTGAGTAGGGGGTACTGTGTGAACAGAAGGGCCAAGGAGCAGAGTGGCAGTGTGGGCGCAGAAGGGGCAGTGAGTAAGTAAAAAGGGCAGACTATGAGCAGATGGCCAAGGGAGAAGAAGGGTTGGCACGTGAGTAGAACAGGCAGGTAGCACGTGACTTTGAGCACTTTGTGAGCAAATGCTAGTGTGTGAGAAGGGGCAGAGGGAATATTGTGTGAGGACAGGCACTTGTCTTTGAACAGAAAGCACAGGGAGCCGATGGACGCAGTGTGTGAGGAGATGGGGCATGGTATAAACAGTGCACAGTGTGTCAGCAGAGATGTCTGAGCAGAAACAGCTTAGAGCAAAGTGTGAGCAAAGGATGTAGTGTGTGGACAGAACTTGGAGACAGGGACAAGATGAGGCAGTGTGTATGCAGAAGAGATAGGGAGCAGAGAGCACTGGTGCTCTGCCAATAATTCTGCGAATGTGACTAGCTATTGCTTTGCTATTTCTCCCCCATCCCTTTGGATAAGCCCTGGCTCACAACACGGAACTGATCTGTAGGGCAATATGGCAGTGCCAGAAGGGCTGGTCTGACAGATCACGGTGACTGGGCCTATTTTATGGGCTTGTGTGCCGTTTTTTGCAGTTGATTTCCCTGAAATAACCACACCACCACAAGTTCAAAACTGCCCCGATTTGCAGATGTGGGTCACTTGTAAAATCGCGGTTCACTAATGGGAGCCACTTTTATGTTTTCTGTCCTCGTCCGACCATGCTGGCTCCATACACGGGAGTGCAACTGAACAACTTGTTATGTATCCGTTTATTTGCTTCTCGACTGAGGAGCTTGCAATGAACACTAGGCCTCTTTTAAAGTCGGGTCTCTGGAAGGCTGCCTAATATGCAAATGTAACCGCTGGTCATTAAGAGACCACCATACTTCCCTTCCATTCAGTCAGTGAAAGCACTGTGCAGAAATCGTGAGCCCGCCTCTCCCACAAATATCCCTTGAATCCATAATGGCAACCATGCACATACAGCCAGGTGTTTTGCTCATAATGAGAGCGGGTCGGGTTGTGTGTCCTGGCTGCAGCCTGATCTCGCTAATATAACAGCTTTGCATGTGCTCCCAATGTGCTGGTACGTCCTGCACAGACCTGGCCGGGCCGGCTGTAAGCAGCTGGCATGCTGCACCCCTGCCCCAGCCCACAGCTGGTCCCATCGTTAGCATCACACCAGCGTCTCACAGTTACAGCCCAGCGTCTCACCGTTACAACGGAACCGAGCGAGCACGCGCCGTCTCCAACCGCTAAAGCGCGCCTTGTTAATGACCCGGGTCTCTGCAGCTGCACTGCTCCCGCTACGCGTTATTTTCCATCCCACTCAGATTTGTGATCCGTGCTCTTCGTCTGAATCTGTCGGCATCCGCGACATGTAACGCCCGGGAGTTTGTGCGTTCTAATATGTTACATGTTTTCGAAAGTGCGCCTGGGAGAGCTGTAGGACGATGAGGGCTTGCGGCAAGTTATTTGCATGGCACATAACGGAGCGGGAGATGGAATGCATATCTCCCAGTTCCATCAACACGGCGAAAGCAGCGCTAGGAGACGGTAAAATGTGCAAAACAACGGTGGATGTGGGGGAGTGCTCAGTCCTATGCAGAGAAGAGATGCCAGCAAGGAAGTCCTAGGGCTGTGGGGTTTCCACGGTGCAGCACACTATTCACCATGAAAGGTCCATTTTATACACATGACAGTTCGGACTGTCCTTTTCTCTATATACCGTTTTGTGGGGGCTATTGGTAAAGACACAGGCTGCTAAATCCGTCCCCACAAAGCTGTCCACTGCGGGTCTCTCTGTACCCCAGAAACCCATGTGCGCCCAGCCCGCTCCCTCCTTACCTCGGCGGCTCGGGTCCAATCAGCCGCTGTCCAGTGCGGCCCCCCCTGGCGCCCCCTGCCGATCAGCAGCCGCTCCACCGCCGTTCCTTCCGTTCAGCAGCCCCGGTGCCCCCTAAGCAGCCCGTGTACTCCAGCAGCCGCTGAGCTGTCGCGGGGCCAGCGGTGACGCGCGGGGCTCCTCCTCGCCGCCCGGCTCGGGCTCCCCCGCCCTCGCCGCTCCCGGGCTCCGAGCCCCCGCCGTGCCTGCCTGGCCCTGGCCACTTCTCAGACCAACAACAGGCGAGGGCGGGGATGCACATCCCGGCCGGACGTGAGAAACCACTGGACGCGCCGCTGCTGGGAAGAAGATATCCAGCCCGGGGGGACCGACGGGGAACAAAAATAGACAACAATATGAGGAAATGGGACGCCTCTACTGCTACCATCAGCTGGGGACCTTGAGGTGATCTAATGAGGCTCTGCCCCCCTATCACATGTATCCTGCCGATCTCACTCGCTTTTTGTCTGCCTTATGTCTGAGCAGCAGGATTTCACTCAATATGTTAAAAAAAGCAATTTTCCAGTTAATTTTTTTTCAGAGTAAAACTAGCCTGTAGGTCGAACAGTCGCTTCAGATGGGGATCACAACCAGAGTGCAGGGAATACCAGGGCTACTGGAATTATGCGATTCAGCAACCTCACATGGGCGATTCCCGTCCAATTATGGATTTGTTACACTTGTGTTACATCGAATAACACGAGACTTGAATCCAATACTGGGTTTTATAGATCGATCTATTCCATTCTTAATAAAGCACGGAGAGCACACAGTGATTGTTCAAAATCCGGTCTCAACTGTGATCTGGAAAATTGGAATCCAGTTCGGAACAAACCAACTTGTCACTCAAGCCATTTTCGTCTATGTAACTTGCAGATTTGAAGAAAAAAGGTTTCTAACTCAAATTAAAAGTTCCTAAACCTGCTGCCACTAAAGTCGCCATGCAATGGCAGGACCTTAGCAAAGGTCAACAGAACACCTTTCAGTTGCTGATTGCTGTATTTAGGTATTAAACTTAAACTATTCAGAAGAAACCTTTGTCCAGACTGTGTTAACGTGTACAACAAGCATTAGCAATACCCATAAGTCTGGCTTATGACCAGTGCTTGAAATGGGAAAATAGAAGTGCAGGTAGTCTGTACCAGAGTACCTGCTTGTTTCTGAGACGTGCCAGTACTCTCCCATTAAAAGTATTACATTTCACGTGAGAAGTGCCGGTATTCTCCATCTCAAAATAGAAAAGTGCCGGAACTCAGTACCTGACTGTACCAGCCCATTTAAAGCATTGCTTATGACTGAAAGTGCCCTTTTGTGTCATTGACTGGTTTAGGCACTGAAACAGTAATTATTCATGAACTTTGTCACTCATATTTGCACTCATGCATCTAGTTACCCATTTATTGAATTGTTCTTGCATTCGTTTTCTGACGCAACCGCAATAAAACATATATAAACCCCAAAACATATGCAAGATACATTAAAAAAATAAAAGTATAAAAAGGAAAATTTGTTGGCAGCTAAACACAGTGAAAGACATACAAATGATGGACGGAATGTGAAACAAATCAAACATTCACCCCCAGTCAAGGGATATGGTTTAAATCTTCCATTCTTTAGCTCACCATGCCAACCCAGTTTAGATCCAGCTGATCCAGCGGCGTATCAACAACAGATACTCCACTACCATATACTCACCTGGACCCATAAAACACACAATTGAGTAAACCGCTGGAATCAAAGTTTCTTGTGTGATCAAAATCTCAAGATTAGTTATTCACCATTCCTAACTAACCTCTCACTGATCAAAAAGTTCTTTCCTCTGGTCGATGGACCATTAGTTGAACTAATTGATAGTGATAATGAACATATTTCTAAACTTCTCTATACTTTGAAGTATATAACCACAGACTCAGGTACATTTTAAGTCTTTATCTAAATTAATTGCATGTGAACCACTTAAAAAATACAGTACCGTGACCGTCACTCATAGGAGAAAAAAATTTAAGTAATTGATCATCAAATACATATTTCCAACTTTGCAATGACTTATGCTCAGAAAGGAGAAGACAGAGAGAAAAGAACATCTGCAAATGCACAAGATTATATTTACCCATAATGGTGTGAAGACCAACCCCCTGGCCACAGGCCTAGTAAGGGTCCCCCGGGATAGTTTCAGGAGACAAAGACAGGACAGGATAGATGGCCTCTCTAACACCGACACTTGCGTCGCACCCCTCTCTGACACTCTCTTCTTCCTCGAGATTCTTCCGCGATCTTCTGTCTAACACTAATTAAATTAGGATTAAATGTTCTGCATTCGATTCTTCATCAGCATCTCTCGCTACTCTGACAGCGTCCACTGTTCACAGCATCTCAGCATCACAGACAGCATGCCAAGCTCTGCTAATTAACTAACTAAAGCTACCTCAGTTATACCTTTCGTTCTTCATGTACCACCCACTAAAGTTTCAATATTGTAAAAATACGAAATCTAATTGGTCAGGCAAGGGGGGAAGATCATCACACTTTGCTTACATATCGCTTTTTCAGTTAGCCCACTGTTAAAAGACCCATCCCCTTAGCTTTTATTCATGTTTTATTTTCCCACCCGCATTCATATTTCATCTGCAACAAATGTTTTTAAATTGAACATGTAGACCCATTCATTTAGATTTTTCACTGCCGGTTCTCAGGCTCAGGCACACTGCGACCTTGTCCTCTTCCCGACCCTTGTGTCATTCTTCCGGATTGACTTTCAGTTGTCATGCGCTATTGTCAGGTGACTCAGCTCACTTCAGCCATACATGAGAGGCCCAAATGTGCACTAGTGATAAAGTAAGAAAGACAAATGTTATTTAAAAAAATAACTAGTTTCACTGTATATCACCCATCTCTACTCTAACCCCCTTTCTTTATTATTATTCCCCGCATTAGCATTAGTTAAATAGCTTGATTTCGCTCCAGCTAAGCAGGTGCCATGCACGCAAGTCTTCAAGACTTCATTTTAGTGCCTTCTGCTCATGCACAAGAATTTCCCTCCAAGCCTTAGTATGTCATATTGCGTAGATGCAGTTGACGCATGCACAGTAAAGATTTCCCTGTTAAAGCGGTTTTAGTAATTCGTTCGAGTAGTTCATGTTAGAAAACACATATGCAAGCTTCACTAATTCGTGTGTTTATGTGGTGCGCGTTAGTCTCACACAATACGTAATTAATAACATGATAGTAAGTTAAACAAGTGGATTGCTTCCAACGAAGTCTCTTTTCTACGAGTCCTTGCTTCATCAACCCCCTCTCTGATGGCATTTTGAGCCATCACTAAATTACCTATCCCTAATCAGATGCCAACTTTCAGTATCTCTCAATTTCATTCTCCTCTTTTACTTTTTCAACTTCATCTTTATTTTTGAAATCGTTCATCGTCTTATAGATACTCCCTTTCATTTCTTCCATCTGTATTTCATCATGTTCTCTCTTTCTTTTCCTTCCTTTCCCATTCACTTCATATCTTTCCTTCCCTTTGTTTCTGCAACACTTGCACCAAATCATTGTTACTAAAACTATCATCATTATACTCATTATTGGAATAATTATTTGACCTAGAATACTTTTCCCTAAATCGGAAAACCAAGTCCCTATTGAAGTAATACTTTTTGTTAGTCTTTCCAATACACTGTCAACCTCCAGTGGTTTCAAATTGTTGTGTATCGATTTAGATTCCGTATGAATTTCCAGATTCATGCCCTTATATAGCTACAATTCACATTGCCCTTATATAGGCATAGAAACCAAGTCCTTACTTAGGCATAGCCCATGCTACCCAAATACAGGCATGGCTACTTTCATCCATTCATCTAAGTCACCACAATTTCTTGGAAAACCAGAATCATAAGCCGTTAGGGACATCCCCTTGCTTGAATATTGATTTCTCCAAGAAACTCATTATTATGCATGAACATCTATTCCTTAGAGGTCCATTCATGATGTTCATATGCCCGACTCTTAGGTCAATACTGGCATTCCTAAACAGCTTCAAGGTATAAATATACCTTCACTTGCTATGGCAAAGCACAGTGTGGTTTGGTGCAGTTCGACTACCTACTTGCACGACGCAGCTCGCCACAGCAAGTACCGAAGGAAGCAAACTCCCCAGCTGACGCACTGACCAGAAGCTGTAATCCTCCTGCAGAGAAACCAGCTCCAGTGTTTCTGACTCCCTTGCTGGGTGTTGGAAAATTGAGTCCCAGGAAAGAGATACCAACCTTTCTCATTCTAAGGTATGGATCTGATTAGAACCTAGAGAAACCTTTGGCAATTCTTGGCAAAACTAAACCTATGCTAAACCAGCACCTATTTCTTCCCTCGTACTAGACCTAGGTTAGGTACATTGGGGTAGGCGTATTTTAAAAGCATCAGTTAAGTATTTTAGCCTGTGTTATTTATGTATGTATTTTTATGTATGTTATAGCAACAGACCATGCTTTTACAGTATTATTTTATATTACTGTTTACGCTGTACGCATTATACTTCGCATTCTGTCTTACGATTGTAGCAGTTCATATCTCTTGCATGAGAAAGAAGACTGTTCAATAAATCCTTATTATTTAAACCTCCGTCTCTCTATTTCTGTGCAACTCTGTAGAAACGAAGCATGCACGATTGACTGAGTGAAATAGTTATGTATTGTTTCCACGACTCTGAAGATATTGTTCCGACTCAAAGGTAAACAAAGTTGTCATGTTTATGCGGTTGTCAGAGACTAATCCCTTCTTGTTCATTCGAGAAAGTTTCTAGCGACCTCTGAGTTTACTGACCTCAGTCCTATGTCAAATATTTAGTGTATATTATTACAATGCGCAGCGCCTATTAGGAATATAGGAACTACACTACATGGGGCCCAACGTTTGGCAAGGCACTAATTTAACAATAGATACTGAAGTAACTCAGTTGTGCTTTTCTCAGAGACCCCTTACTCATAATACTCCAATAGACATATGGAGTGGGTAAGGGATAATAGCTGAGTAGGACGAAAAATCCTATGTATTAGCTTTTTGGTTTGTTCAACGTTGAAGGATACAGTGTTCCAAAATATTGTGCACCTCATCTTTGTTCCCTTGAAACTTGCTCTGCATTTTTCATTTAAAAATGGCAGACGAAGACACCACCGCAAAGGGTGGAGCCACAGGCGACAACGCCGAAACAGCTCTTAACTTTACAGGTTTCCAAGAAACCGATACGAATGCTATAGTCATTCCTCAAAATTTAAGGAATGCCATCACTATAAAACTAATAAAACATGGCCTAACATCAAGAGGTGGTAGGGCAGTTTTTGTGATAGAGGCACATGAATATCACCAGACAGAGGTATTCTATTAGTTGATAGTCTTCCCTGAAGTAAATCCAGTAAGACGTATGTTTCACTTCTACAAAGAAGAGGATCCACCAGAGGAAAATATCCCTTTCGAGGATATTGAAATTCAACTCACATACCAGGAGCATGAGCTCTGGTTTAACAGCGCCCTAAAACATTTAAATCACATTACCAGGCTCGGTCCACTAGGTAGACCAGGAGCAAAATGGCCAGTTTTAGCCGGCTATACACCACATCCTGACATTAATGATATGTCAGACGTAGAGTTACTAGCTCAACTCAAGGAGTTAATCAAAATCTACAGACAATTGGTCCAATATGTCATGTGGACTCTTACAGTCCTACCAACAATAGTTATTCCAAAACAAACCTCTCACCAGGGGAATACCCTAAAAATTACACCACAGACTTTATAAGCAGTCATGGGTAAATTACCCACAAAACGTGAACAAATTCCATTCTGGATAGCTCAAAAAATTACTCAGATCGAAGCAGTCTTTCCTAATACTAGCCCTCATGAAAAACACAGAATTCTAACAATCTGTTTACAAATGGGGATCACACAACATCTGGAGGACTGCACCACTTTGGGTAAAGTCTTCACTGCAATCTACATTAAAACACACGGTGTTCTATCTATGGCGGTAATACCTGACGTCCTGAAACAGATTCAAAACTAATACGGGTCAGAGCCTGCTCTAAATTTAGGTATCAAACTACTGAAATATTTCAAACAGGTCTCTACAATAATATTATCAAATATTAAAGAAGAAGCAGCATCAGTGGCGATCTGCCAGAAGTTGAGGGAATTTGATGTAACTGAGCAACCACAAGAACTAGCCAGAATAATTAAAAAATCCTATGAAGAATTAGGCAGAGACAGTTTAGGTAGGAACCCAGTAAAACGACAACTGTGCGAAAGTCCTGAAAAGATCTATTCTAAAAACACTCCTACCTCTTCTAAAAAGAAGTGGGAAAATAGCAAACAAACTTCAAAAGAGAAGTGTTCTCATTCCCGAGGTAGGTCTCCTCAACAGGAGCCCTCTGAAAAGAGGTAGAACCTCAGGAATAAGGATCATTTTAGAAAACCTTATAGATATCAAGATACTGATACATATTCCTCTCGTACTTTTCAGACTTCGTCACAGAAATCAGAAAGAAGAGGACGGTCAGAAAATTAGGAAGAACACGTGAAGTCCAAAGACGATTCAACACATTCCGAAAAATGTCAATTCACCAAAAAGAAGGTAGCAGGTCTAAAAATCAGACATGCTGAGGATCTTGAGGACACAACTCAAGAATGGAGAATGGGCTCAGACAATGTTGGACAGTGCAGCAGAAGTAACAATTTTTAGAAACAAGGGGAACCCAAAGGATAGCTAAGAACCATGGGTATAACTATGTTATAGGGAACAAAGGTTTCTAGCTCATTCAAAATCATCACAATACAGTATAGAACACAATGGAAAACTATACGTTCTGGTCTCCTTGCCCAGCCGGGCAGGGAATTTATTCCAAAGAAACAATGTCAAATGCACATTATATTACAAGAATAGCATGACACAAGCCTGTGCCGTACCGAGAGGAAAAAGGAAATAAGAGTAGAGTGAAAGGGGTGTTTTTTCAGGCAAAAGAAAGGAGCAGAACAGGGCACTGTAAGGAAATTCTAAGAATAATAACAGTATCGCCTGGAGTGGAGCAAACACAATCTTATTACAAGTATCGTAAATGTATGCCCACTCATGAGTGTCGACGTTTCGATCCCTATTGCTCAGTTAATTCAATGGGATCATCATCAGGACTTAGAATAATTGTGCCTGAAAGTAAAAGCCTGTTGGGAGAAACAAAGAAAATAAACGTTTTTTAAGAAAAGTACACCTCAGGATTAATTATCGCATGTCTGTCGTCTTTGTACCACATCCGGAATCGCAGTGTGTGATTTGTGCAAAGTGAGTGTGCCGAGTATCAATACAAAGAGAAATAAAATAATGCTTTTACCACATTCGGAATCGCAGTGCCATGCTTGGTTTCTTGCGGTATGGACTGTGTGACTTGGCTCATGGTAGAGCGTGAGGTTTAGCGGGGTTTAGAAAATAACCATGCCTGTGGTTCATGGTGACCGTAATGGTGAGTGATGTTTAGGTGACTAGTTCCTATTACTAGGTAGACCTGGATTGCTTAGGACATAATCGGTAAGTGATAAGGCTAGACTGCTTAGGACATACTCGGTGAGTGATAAGGCGGTACACAGTTACTCCTACCTCTAGTGGCGAAGTTTTATACGTGTAGGAAATCTCAGTGGTGCCCCTCAATGGAGAGGTTTGTTGCACGTCTTAATTAAGCAGCCCTTCAAGTATCCTATTCGGAACTCGTTTCCGGGGTGAAGATACGCTAGGATATAATCAGGCACAACATCAGTTAAGAGCCCGGTGGTATAAAATGCATTCTGGTGTGTGAAGAAACTGAAAAAGTAACAACATACCCAGGGGTAATAAACCAAAAGTGGTCCTCGTAAGGTTCAGATAAACAATGAGGGGTTTAGTTTATTGAAAAAACCGATAACCCGTTGTTTCTGGTATCGCGCACTGAAAATAATTGACAAGAGAAACCATGGTAAACAAATTGCACAATTTGGTATGGTCCGCCGTGATAGTTACAGCGCAGGAAGGGACCTACCTTACTACCTCAATCGGGTAAAAAGTGCTCGGGACTGCTACAATAGGGCTTCAATGGCCGTGCATGCGACGCTCCATCGATGTGGGGTCGGGGCGCTGAAAATGGTTAATAAACACGGGTCAGTGTGCGGCTCAGGGTCAGGCCGTGCACATGCGGGGTTTCTAGAGTGAGCTTACCGAATCGGTGATACGGCTCGCGTCTGCAGGGGATCCTCGGTAAAGATGCCGGTTCCCTCTTGCGAGTTCGGGGGAAATGTTTGTAGACAAGTTTTTGGTCACGTGGTTTCCACTCCGGGCGCCATCTTTGAAAGGTGATACAAAGAGCTGGAGTTGATTCCGCGGCGATGGCCGCCATCTTAGAGTGGATATTTATAATATTTCCAGCCTATCTATCCCTATGCTAGTGTGTCTATAGGGAAGGACGGTGATTCAGATGTGGGGGTGATGATGGCATGCTTAGACAAGTGATAAGTGATTAGTGACACATTAAACATAAACATTATACCTTATAATTAATTTGGCCCCATTTGTCGATTACAGCATCTTCTCATACAACTGTATCAGTCTGTTTAGATGTTATTCATTCATTCGGGGAAATCGTCTCTTGAGAGTCTATAAAAACATTGTTCACAAAGGTATCTCGCTCTCCTGGAAGCGGGGTTTCAGTTCTGTGATGATGTAGTTCATTCATAATAGCGTGGTCCAATCCTCACTCCGATTGAGACCTGTATGAATTGTATTGAATTGTATGATGGATTTCAGTTCTTCCCGGTTCAGGAGTTGCTGCAGATTACCACCTCTCTGCGGCAGTTTGACGGATTTCAGAATAGTCCATTTCAGGTCATCTGCCGTGTGGTTCATACTGGCATAGTGTTCTACCAGGGGGGCATTTAGGGTCCCACATCTGATGCGGCTCCGATGCTGGCTTATTCTTGTCTTTATTTTTTGTGTTGTTTGGCCCACATACATCCGAGGACAGGGGCAAAGAACCGCATGAATTACATTGCAGCTATTGCAATTAGTGAAATCTTTCATGTGGATTGTGACATTATTGTGGCTAAAAGTGCGCCCCTCAAGTGTCAGGTCACATACAATACATTGTCCACATTTAACATGCCCTCTCAATGGTGGTAGACCCCAACTGGACTCAATTGTGTTATTTGGAGGTGGTGCTGGAAGAGCAGCACGGACAAGGTGGTCCTTTAAGTTCTTACTTTTTTTGAATGCAAATAGGGGTTTTTCAAATGTTAGCTGTCCTGAACTTAAAGTTGGCCAATGTCGCAAAATTGTTTTGCGTATTTTATTGGAAATTGGGGAGAAAGTAGTAACACAGGCGATCCTCTCTGATCTCACCCTAGTTTTTGGTTCCAAGAGAGCCTCACGGGGACAATACCACGCTCTTTTTGAGGCGTTTCTGACTAGTCTACTCGGGTAGCCTCGAGCTTTAAGCTTTGAACTTAAAGTGCTTGCCTCCCTAAAATAGTCAGGTTTTGATGAGCAGTTCCGCCTGATGCGGAGGAACTGCGAGTAAGGGAGTGAATCCTTAAGAGCTTTGGGATGATTACTATCATATCTGAGTAAGGTGTTACTTTCTGTTGGTTTCCTATAGAGGCGAGTAAGTAATTCGCCTGCCTCATGGTAGATTGTTAGGTCCAAAAATGGTATTTCTGTTTTATGATTGGAAAGGGTAAATTGTAGATTGTCACAGTTATTATTCAACCAATGCAGGAAGGAATTTAAAATACTTTCATCTGCATTCCAGATCAGGAAAATGTCATCTATATAACGTCGCCAGATACCAATACTGGCTCTAAAGGGGTTTGTATCTGCCAAAATAGTACCCGTCTCTAGTGCGTCCATATACAAAATGGCCAGATGGGGAGCAAAAATAGCTCCCATCGATGTACCTTTGATCTGCTGAAAAAATATACCGTCAAAGACAAAAAAGTTTCTTGTAAGACATAGTTCAAGGAGTTGTAATATGAACAATGTCGGTACTCTGTGGGGCCGTGGCCTGGAGTCTAAGGTTTTCTCAATGACTCGTAGAGCCGCTCCCTGAGGTATATTGGTGTAGAGCGACTCTACATCAAGTGTACAGAGTGTTTGATGATTGGGGTTAAAAGGGTAATGTTCAACAAGATTGATCATTTCCATGCTGTCACGGACATTACAGCACGTAGAAGGCACGAAGTCCTTAATGAAAAAGTCCACATAGGAACCCAATGGTTCCAAAATTGATCCACAGGCCGATACTATTGGTCGGCCTGGCGGGTTTTCGATGTTCTTGTGAACTTTTGGAAGGGTATAGATGACTGGGAGTCGAGGGCATCTAACATTGAGGAAGTTATATTCCTTTTTGCTAAGAAAACCTTCGTTTATGGCGTCAGAGGTGATTTTTTTGATCAATGTTTGGATCTCAGTTGTAGGATTGCGACCAAGTCTTAGATAATGTTCCCTGTTATTCAACTGGTGGTTGATTTCGTCTTTGTAAGAATCAATATTTTGCAGAACGATTCCTCCGCCCCTATCCGCACTTTTGATGATTACATCAGTATTGGATTTGAGCAAGCTTATTGCCTCTTTCTCACTTTTAGAAATATTGTAAGGGATGAATAATTTCTTCTTTTTTAGTATGTCGAGATCTTTGAGAATGAGTTTCTCAAAAGTGATAATTTCTGGCGGAATCATGCTCGCCGTTGGTAAGAAAGTAGACGGGGGGCAGAAAGGTGTGATACGATTCGGCTCTGGCGAGGGATGCAGTTGGAAGAATGCTTTTAACCGAATGAGTCTAAAGAATCTAAGTAATTCTGTTTGTAAGTCCATGTAGTTTGGGCGCACCGTGGGGACAAAAGAAAGCCCTTTCTTTAGGAGTTCTAATTCAGAATGTTGTAGAAGGTGGTTGGATAAATTGAAGATTGGTAATATTTCAGTCATATTTTGTGTCGTGGGTGTTACCACTGGTAGAAATTGTTGTGGGTCTTCCGCTCTCCTGGAGCATTGAACCATCTCCGGGGTTTTTTGGCCCTCCCTCTCTGTGGGGTACCTGACTGGCCTCTGGATAAAAAATTACCCTGAGCTCCTCCACCTCCTCTTCTTGAATTACTGCCTCCCTCTCCTGGGTCAGAGTTATCAGATGAATCCTCTGAAGTATCAGAGAACCCTACTATGTTTTGTCGTTTATTAAAACGACCCCAGGGTCTGTTCTGGGGATTAAAATAGGGTCTGTTGGTATAAAAATCTTTATTGAGATAGGGGTAAGTGGTCTCGGCACTATAATTTTTGATATCCTTTTTGATCTTATTAGATTTTTTATTATGTTCAATGCGATGAAAATCGGCCACTATTTTGTCTACTTGTTCCAACAATTTTTTACACTCAGATGTGGGGTCGGAGTCGTTAATTTGCTTAAGGAGGTCAGCAATTTCTGTCTCAAGTGCTTTCAATGTCTCTGTCGCAATATCAATGCCTAGTGCTAACCATTGTCTTGAGCACGTAGTGCCAATATAACTAAAGTTTGTGATATACTTAGGGTTGTCTGTAAATATGCCAGGGATATTGCGCACCTGTAAGCCAAGCGGAATTACTCCTGATTTGAGATAATCCCTTAGCATCAGTATCATCAATTGAAGTCGAACTTGTTTCTTCTTTAATTTTTCCAGTTGTTCTGGTAGACTAGACACTGTAGTTGATGGGGTATCTGGGGTTTCAGATAGTAATGATGGTAAAGTGCATAAGTGTTTGATGTGATCTACAGTGTACAAAGGGGCATGGTCTGACATCTCCTGGGGTATAAAGAATTAGGCTTTAAGAAAAAAGGTTTTTAGAAAGTATAGCAGTGTGCGTACAGTCGCACTAGGGAGGTCACCCTCAGCAGCGAGGTATTTCGAGTTTAACTACAACCCTGCAATCCTGGTGATTGCGCTAAAGTAATTTTTAGAAACAAGGGGAACCCAAAGGATAGCTAAGAACCATGGGTATAACTATGTTATAGGGAACAAAGGTTCCTAGCTCATTCAAAATCATCACTATACAGTATAGAACACAATGGAAAACTATACGTTCTGGTCTCCTTGCCCAGCCGGGCAGGGAATTTATTCCAAAGAAACAATGTCAAATGCACATTATATTACAAGAATAGCATGACACAAGCCTGTGCCGTACCGTGAGGAAAAAGGAAATAAGAGTAGAGTGAAAGGGGTGTTTTTTCAGGCAAAAGAAAGGAGCAGAACAGGGCACTGTAAGGAAATTCTAAGAATAATAACAGTATCGCCTGGAGTGGAGCAAACACAATCTTATTACAAGTATCGTAAATGTATGCCCACTCATGAGTGTCGACGTTTCGATCCCTATTGCTCAGTTAATTCAATGGGATCATCATCAGGACTTAGAATAATTGTGCCTGAAAGTAAAAGCCTGTTGGGAGAAACAAAGAAAATAAACGTTTTTTAAGAAAAGTACACCTCAGGATTAATTATCGCATGTCTGTCATCTTTGTACCAAATCCGGAATCGCAGTGTGTGATTTGTGCAAAGTGAGTGTGCCGAGCATCAATACAAAGAGAAATAAAATAATGCTTTTACCACATTCGGAATCGCAGTGCCATGCTTGGTTTCTTGCGGTATGGACTGTGTGACTTGGCTCATGGTAGAGCGTGAGGTTTAGCGGGGTTTAGAAAATAACCATGCCTGTGGTTCATGGTGACCGTAATGGTGAGTGATGTTTAGGTGACTAGTTCCTATTACTAGGTAGACCTGGATTGCTTAGGACATAATCGGTAAGTGATAAGGCTAGACTGCTAAGGACATACTCGGTGAGTGATAAGGCGGTACACAGTTACTCCTACCTCTAGTGGCGAGGTTTTATACGTGTAGGAAATCTCAGTGGTGCCCCTCAATGGAGAGGTTTGTTGCACGTCTTAATTAAGCAGCCCTTCAAGTATCCTATTCGGAACTCGTTTTCGGCGTGAAGATACGCTAGGATATAATCAGGCACAACATCAGTTAAGAGCCCGGTGGTATAAAATGCATTCTGGTGTGTGAAGAAACTGAAAAAGTAACAACATACCCAGGGGTAATAAACCAAAAGTGGTCCTCGTAAGGTTCAGATAAACAATGAGGGGTTTAGTTTATTGAAAAAACCGATAACCCGTTGTTTCTGGTATCGCGCACTGAAAATAATTGACAAGAGAAACCATGGTAAACAAATTGCACAATTTGGTATGGTCCGCCGTGATAGTTACAGCGCAGGAAGGGACCTACCTTACTACCTCAATCGGGTAAAAAGTGCTCGGGACTGCTACAATTGGGCTTCAATGGCCGTGCATGCGACGCTCCATCGATGTGGGGTCGGGGCGCTGAAAATGGTTAATAAACACGGGTCAGTGTGCGGCTCAGGGTCAGGCCGTGCACATGCGGCGTTTCTAGAGTGAGCTTACCGAATCGGTGATACGGCTCGCGTCTGCAGGGGATCCTCGGTAAAGATGCCGGTTCCCTCTTGCGAGTTTGGGGGAAATGTTTGTAGACAAGTTTTTGGTCACGTGGTTTCCACTCCGGGCGCCATCTTTGAAAGGTGATACAAAGAGCTGGAGTTGATTCCGCGGCGATGGCCGCCATCTTAGAGTGGATATTTATAATATTTCCAGCCTATCTATCCCTATGCTATTGTGTCTATAGGGAATGACGGTGATTCAGATGTGGGGGTGATGATGGCATGCTTAGACAAGTGATAAGTGATTAGTGACACATTAAACATAAACATTATACATTATAATTAATTTGGCCCCATTTGTCGATTACAGCATCTTCTCATACAACTGTATCAGTCTGTTTAGATGTTATTCATTCATTCGGGGAAATCGTCTCTTGAGAGTCTATAAAAACATTGTTAACAAAGGTATCTCGCTCTCCTGGAAGCGGGGTTTCAGTTCTGTGATGATGTAGTTCATTCATAATAGCGTGGTCCAATCCTCACTCCGATTGAGACCTGTATGAATTGTATTGAATTGTATGATGGATTTCAGTTCTTCCCGGTTCAGGAGTTGCTGCAGATTACCACCTCTCTGAGGCAGTTTGACGGATTTCAGAATAGTCCATTTCAGGTCATCTGCCGTGTGGTTCATACTGGCATAGTGTTCTACCAGGGGGGCATTTAGGGTCCCACATCTGATGCGGCTCCGATGCTGGCTTATTCTTGTCTTTATTTTTTGTGTTGTTTGGCCCACATACATCCGAGGACAGGGGCAAAGAACTGCATAAATTACATTGCAGCTATTGCAATTAGTGAAATCTTTCATGTGGATTGTGACATTATTGTGGCTAAAAGTGCGCCCCTCAAGTGTCAGGTCACATACAATACATTGTCAACATTTAACATGCCCTCTCAATGGTGGTAGACCCCAACTGGACTCAATTGTGTTATTTGGAGGTGGTGCTGGAAGAGCAGCACGGACAAGGTGGTCCTTTAAGTTCTTACTTTTTTTTAATGCAAATAGGGGTTTTTCAAATGTTAGCTGTCCTGAACTTAAAGTTGGCCAATGTCGCCAAATTGTTTTGCGTATTTTATTGGAAATTGGGGAGAAAGTAGTAACACAGGCGATCCTTTCTGATCTCACCCTAGTTTTTGGTTCCAAGAGAGCCTCACGGGAACAATACCACGCTCTTTTTGAGGCGTTTCTGACTAGTCTACTCGGGTAGCCTCGAGCTTTAAGATTTGAACTTAAAGTGCTTGCCTCCCTAAACAAGTCAGGTTTTGATGAGCAGTTCCGCCTGATGCGGAGGAACTGCGAGTAAGGGAGTGAATCCTTAAGAGCTTTGGGATGATTACTATCATATCTGAGTAAGGTGTTACGTTCTGTTGGTTTCCTATAGAGGCGAGTAAGTAATTCGCCTGCCTCATGGTAGATTGTTAGGTCCAAAAATGGTATTTCTGTTTTATGATTGGAAAGGGTAAATTGTAGATTGTCACAGTTATTATTCAACCAATGCAGGAAGGAATTTAAAATACTTTCATCTGCATTCCAGATCAGGAAAATGTCATCTATATAACGTCGCCAGATACCAATACTGGCTCTAAAGGGGTTTGTATCTGCCAAATTAGTACCCGTCTCTAGTGCGTCCATATACAAAATGGCCAGATGGGGAGCAAAAATAGCTCCCATCGATGTACCTTTGATCTGCTGAAAAAATATACCGTCAAAGACAAAAAAGTTTCTTGTAAGACATAGTTCAAGGAGTTGTAATATGAACAATGTCGGTACTCTGTGGGGCCGTGGCCTGGAGTCTAAGGTTTTCTCAATGACTCGTAGAGCCGCTCCCTGAGGTATATTGGTGTAGAGCGACTCTACATCAAGTGTACAGAGTGTTTGATGATTGGGGTCAAAAGGGTAATGTTCAACAAGATTGATCATTTCCATGCTGTCACGGACATAACAGCACGTAGAAGGCACGAAGTCCTTAATGAAAAAGTCCACATAGGAACTCAATGGTTCCAAAATTGATCCACAGGCCGATACTATTGGTCGGCCTGGCGGGTTTTCGATGTTCTTGTGAACTTTTGGAAGGGTATAGATGACTGGGAGTCGAGGGCATCTAACATTGAGGAAGTTATATTCCTTTTTGCTAAGAAAACCTTTGTTTATGGCGTCAGAGGTGATTTTTTTGATCAATGTTTGGATCTCAGTTGTAGGATTGCGACCAAGTCTTAGATAATGTTCCCTGTTATTCAACTGGTGGTTGATTTCGTCTTTGTAAGAATCAATATTTTGCAGAACGATTCCTCCGCCCCTATCCGCACTTTTGATGATTACATCAGTATTGGATTTGAGCAAGCTTATTGCCTCTTTCTCACTTTTAGAAATATTGTAAGGGATGAATAATTTCTTCTTTTTTAGTATGTCGAGATCTTTGAGAATGAGTTTCTCAAAAGTGATAATTTCTGGCGGAATCATGCTCGCCGTTGGTAAGAAAGTAGACGGGGGGCAGAAAGGTGTGATACGATTCGGCTCTGGCGAGGGATGCAGTTGGAAGAATGCTTTTAACCGAATGAGTCTAAAGAATCTAAGTAATTCTGTTTGTAAGTCCATGTAGTTTGGGCGCACCGTGGGGACAAAAGAAAGCCCTTTCTTTAGGAGTTCTAATTCAGAATGTTGTAGAAGGTGGTTGGATAAATTGAAGATTGGTAATATTTCAGTCATATTTTGTGTCGTGGGTGTTACCACTGGTAGAAATTGTTGTGGGTCTTCCGCTCTCCTGGAGCATTGAACCATCTCCGGGGTTTTTTGGCCCTCCCTCTCTGTGGGGTACCTGACTGGCCTCTGGATAAAAAATTACCCTGAGCTCCTCCACCTCCTCTTCTTGAATTACTGCCTCCCTCTCCTGGGTCAGAGTTATCAGATGAATCCTCTGAAGTATCAGAGAACCCTACTATGTTTTGTCGTTTATTAAAACGACCCCAGGGTCTGTTCTGGGGATTAAAATAGGGTCTGTTGGTATAAAAATCTTTATTGAGATAGGGGTAAGTGGTCTCGGCACTATAATTTTTGATATCCTTTTTGATCTTATTAGATTTTTTATTATGTTCAATGCGATGAAAATCGGCCACTATTTTGTCTACTTGTTCCAACAATTTTTTACACTCAGATGTGGGGTCGGAGTCGTTAATTTGCTTAAGGAGGTCAGCAATTTCTGTCTCAAGTGCTTTCAATGTCTCTGTCGCAATATCAATGCCTAGTGCTAACCATTGTCTTGAGCACGTAGTGCCAATATAACTAAAGTTTGTGATATACTTAGGGTTGTCTGTAAATATGCCAGGGATATTGCGCACCTGTAAGCCAAGCGGAATTACTCCTGATTTGAGATAATCCCTTAGCATCAGTATCATCAATTGAAGTCGAACTTGTTTCTTCTTTAATTTTTCCAGTTGTTCTGGTAGACTAGACACTGTAGTTGATGGGGTATCTGGGGTTTCAGATAGTAATGATGGTAAAGTGCATAAGTGTTTGATGTGATCTACAGTGTACAAAGGGGCATGGTCTGACATCTCCTGGGGTATAAAGAATTAGGCTTTAAGAAAAAAGGTTTTTAGAAAGTATAGCAGTGTGCGTACAGTCGCACTAGGGAGGTCACCCTCAGCAGCGAGGTATTTCGAGTTTAACTACAACCCTGCAATCCTGGTGATTGCGCTAAAGTAATTTTTAGAAACAAGGGGAACCCAAAGGATAGCTAAGAACCATGGGTATAACTATGTTATAGGGAACAAAGGTTCCTAGCTCATTCAAAATCATCACTATACAGTATAGAACACAATGGAAAACTATACGTTCTGGTCTCCTTGCCCAGCCGGGCAGGGAATTTATTCCAAAGAAACAATGTCAAATGCACATTATATTACAAGAATAGCATGACACAAGCCTGTGCCGTACCGTGAGGAAAAAGGAAATAAGAGTAGAGTGAAAGGGGTGTTTTTTCAGGCAAAAGAAAGGAGCAGAACAGGGCACTGTAAGGAAATTCTAAGAATAATAACAGTATCGCCTGGAGTGGAGCAAACACAATCTTATTACAAGTATCGTAAATGTATGCCCACTCATGAGTGTCGACGTTTCGATCCCTATTGCTCAGTTAATTCAATGGGATCATCATCAGGACTTAGAATAATTGTGCCTGAAAGTAAAAGCCTGTTGGGAGAAACAAAGAAAATAAACGTTTTTTAAGAAAAGTACACCTCAGGATTAATTATCGCATGTCTGTCATCTTTGTACCAAATCCGGAATCGCAGTGTGTGATTTGTGCAAAGTGAGTGTGCCGAGCATCAATACAAAGAGAAATAAAATAATGCTTTTACCACATTCGGAATCGCAGTGCCATGCTTGGTTTCTTGCGGTATGGACTGTGTGACTTGGCTCATGGTAGAGCGTGAGGTTTAGCGGGGTTTAGAAAATAACCATGCCTGTGGTTCATGGTGACCGTAATGGTGAGTGATGTTTAGGTGACTAGTTCCTATTACTAGGTAGACCTGGATTGCTTAGGACATAATCGGTAAGTGATAAGGCTAGACTGCTAAGGACATACTCGGTGAGTGATAAGGCGGTACACAGTTACTCCTACCTCTAGTGGCGAGGTTTTATACGTGTAGGAAATCTCAGTGGTGCCCCTCAATGGAGAGGTTTGTTGCACGTCTTAATTAAGCAGCCCTTCAAGTATCCTATTCGGAACTCGTTTTCGGCGTGAAGATACGCTAGGATATAATCAGGCACAACATCAGTTAAGAGCCCGGTGGTATAAAATGCATTCTGGTGTGTGAAGAAACTGAAAAAGTAACAACATACCCAGGGGTAATAAACCAAAAGTGGTCCTCGTAAGGTTCAGATAAACAATGAGGGGTTTAGTTTATTGAAAAAACCGATAACCCGTTGTTTCTGGTATCGCGCACTGAAAATAATTGACAAGAGAAACCATGGTAAACAAATTGCACAATTTGGTATGGTCCGCCGTGATAGTTACAGCGCAGGAAGGGACCTACCTTACTACCTCAATCGGGTAAAAAGTGCTCGGGACTGCTACAATTGGGCTTCAATGGCCGTGCATGCGACGCTCCATCGATGTGGGGTCGGGGCGCTGAAAATGGTTAATAAACACGGGTCAGTGTGCGGCTCAGGGTCAGGCCGTGCACATGCGGCGTTTCTAGAGTGAGCTTACCGAATCGGTGATACGGCTCGCGTCTGCAGGGGATCCTCGGTAAAGATGCCGGTTCCCTCTTGCGAGTTTGGGGGAAATGTTTGTAGACAAGTTTTTGGTCACGTGGTTTCCACTCCGGGCGCCATCTTTGAAAGGTGATACAAAGAGCTGGAGTTGATTCCGCGGCGATGGCCGCCATCTTAGAGTGGATATTTATAATATTTCCAGCCTATCTATCCCTATGCTATTGTGTCTATAGGGAATGACGGTGATTCAGATGTGGGGGTGATGATGGCATGCTTAGACAAGTGATAAGTGATTAGTGACACATTAAACATAAACATTATACATTATAATTAATTTGGCCCCATTTGTCGATTACAGCATCTTCTCATACAACTGTATCAGTCTGTTTAGATGTTATTCATTCATTCGGGGAAATCGTCTCTTGAGAGTCTATAAAAACATTGTTAACAAAGGTATCTCGCTCTCCTGGAAGCGGGGTTTCAGTTCTGTGATGATGTAGTTCATTCATAATAGCGTGGTCCAATCCTCACTCCGATTGAGACCTGTATGAATTGTATTGAATTGTATGATGGATTTCAGTTCTTCCCGGTTCAGGAGTTGCTGCAGATTACCACCTCTCTGAGGCAGTTTGACGGATTTCAGAATAGTCCATTTCAGGTCATCTGCCGTGTGGTTCATACTGGCATAGTGTTCTACCAGGGGGGCATTTAGGGTCCCACATCTGATGCGGCTCCGATGCTGGCTTATTCTTGTCTTTATTTTTTGTGTTGTTTGGCCCACATACATCCGAGGACAGGGGCAAAGAACTGCATAAATTACATTGCAGCTATTGCAATTAGTGAAATCTTTCATGTGGATTGTGACATTATTGTGGCTAAAAGTGCGCCCCTCAAGTGTCAGGTCACATACAATACATTGTCAACATTTAACATGCCCTCTCAATGGTGGTAGACCCCAACTGGACTCAATTGTGTTATTTGGAGGTGGTGCTGGAAGAGCAGCACGGACAAGGTGGTCCTTTAAGTTCTTACTTTTTTTTAATGCAAATAGGGGTTTTTCAAATGTTAGCTGTCCTGAACTTAAAGTTGGCCAATGTCGCCAAATTGTTTTGCGTATTTTATTGGAAATTGGGGAGAAAGTAGTAACACAGGCGATCCTTTCTGATCTCACCCTAGTTTTTGGTTCCAAGAGAGCCTCACGGGAACAATACCACGCTCTTTTTGAGGCGTTTCTGACTAGTCTACTCGGGTAGCCTCGAGCTTTAAGATTTGAACTTAAAGTGCTTGCCTCCCTAAACAAGTCAGGTTTTGATGAGCAGTTCCGCCTGATGCGGAGGAACTGCGAGTAAGGGAGTGAATCCTTAAGAGCTTTGGGATGATTACTATCATATCTGAGTAAGGTGTTACGTTCTGTTGGTTTCCTATAGAGGCGAGTAAGTAATTCGCCTGCCTCATGGTAGATTGTTAGGTCCAAAAATGGTATTTCTGTTTTATGATTGGAAAGGGTAAATTGTAGATTGTCACAGTTATTATTCAACCAATGCAGGAAGGAATTTAAAATACTTTCATCTGCATTCCAGATCAGGAAAATGTCATCTATATAACGTCGCCAGATACCAATACTGGCTCTAAAGGGGTTTGTATCTGCCAAATTAGTACCCGTCTCTAGTGCGTCCATATACAAAATGGCCAGATGGGGAGCAAAAATAGCTCCCATCGATGTACCTTTGATCTGCTGAAAAAATATACCGTCAAAGACAAAAAAGTTTCTTGTAAGACATAGTTCAAGGAGTTGTAATATGAACAATGTCGGTACTCTGTGGGGCCGTGGCCTGGAGTCTAAGGTTTTCTCAATGACTCGTAGAGCCGCTCCCTGAGGTATATTGGTGTAGAGCGACTCTACATCAAGTGTACAGAGTGTTTGATGATTGGGGTCAAAAGGGTAATGTTCAACAAGATTGATCATTTCCATGCTGTCACGGACATAACAGCACGTAGAAGGCACGAAGTCCTTAATGAAAAAGTCCACATAGGAACTCAATGGTTCCAAAATTGATCCACAGGCCGATACTATTGGTCGGCCTGGCGGGTTTTCGATGTTCTTGTGAACTTTTGGAAGGGTATAGATGACTGGGAGTCGAGGGCATCTAACATTGAGGAAGTTATATTCCTTTTTGCTAAGAAAACCTTTGTTTATGGCGTCAGAGGTGATTTTTTTGATCAATGTTTGGATCTCAGTTGTAGGATTGCGACCAAGTCTTAGATAATGTTCCCTGTTATTCAACTGGCGGTTGATTTCGTCTTTGTAAGAATCAATATTTTGCAGAACGATTCCTCCGCCCCTATCCGCACTTTTGATGATTACATCAGTATTGGATTTGAGTGAGCTTATTGCCTCTTTCTCACTTTTAGGAATATTGTAAGGGATGAATAATTTCTTCTTTTCTAGTATGTCGAGATCTTTGAGAATGAGTTTCTCAAAAGTGATAATTTCTGGCGGAATCATGCTCGCCGTTGGTAAGAAAGTAGACGGGGGGCAGAAAGGTGTGATACGATTCGGCTCTGGCGAGGGATGCAGTTGGAAGAATGCTTTTAACCGAATGAGTCTAAAGAATCTAAGTAATTCTGTTTGTAAGTCCATGTAGTTTGGGCGCACCGTGGGGACAAAAGAAAGCCCTTTCTTTAGGAGTTCTAATTCAGAATGTTGTAGAAGGTGGTTGGATAAATTGAAGATTGGTAATATTTCAGTCATATTTTGTGTCGTGGGTGTTACCACTGGTAGAAATTGTTGCGGGTCTTCCGCTCTCCTGGAGCGTTGAACCATCTCCGGGGTTTTTTGGCCCTCCCTCTCTGTGGGGTACCTGACTGGCCTCTGGATAAAAAATTACCCTGAGCTCCTCCACCTCCTCTTCTTGAATTACTGCCTCCCTCTCCTGGGTCAGAGTTATCAGATGAATCCTCTGAAGTATCAGAGAACCCTACTATGTTTTGTCGTTTATTAAAACGACCCCAGGGTCTGTTCTGGGGATTAAAATAGGGTCTGTTGGTATAAAAATCTTTATTGAGATAGGGGTAAGTGGTCTCGGCACTATAATTTTTGATATCCTTTTTGATCTTATTAGATTTTTTATTCTGTTCAATGCGATGAAAATCGGCCACTGTTTTGTCTACTTGTTCCAACAATTTTTTACACTCAGATGTGGGGTCGGAGTCGTTAATTTGCTTAAGGAGGTCAGCAATTTCTGTCTCAAGTGCTTTCAATGTCTCTGTCGCAATATCAATGCCTAGTGCTAACCATTGTCTTGAGCACATAGTGCCAATATAACTAAAGTTTGTGATATACTTAGGGTTGTCTGTAAATATGCCAGGGATATTGCGCACCTGTAAGCCAAGCGGAATTACTCCTGATTTGAGATAATCCGTTAGCATCAGTATCATCAATTGAAGTCGAACTTGTTTCTTCTTTAATTTTTCCAGTTGTTCTGGTAGACTAGACACTGTAGTTGATGGGGTATCTGGGGTTTCAGATAGTAATGATGGTAAAGTGCATAAGTGTTTGATGTGATCTACAGTGTACAAAGGGGCATGGTCTGACATCTCCTGGGGTATAAAGAATTAGGCTTTAAGAAAAAAGGTTTTTAGAAAGTATAGCAGTGTGCGTACAGTCGCACTAGGGAGGTCACCCTCAGCAGCGAGGTATTTCGAGTTTAACTACAACCCTGCAATCCTGGTGATTGCGCTAAAGTAATTTTTAGAAACAAGGGGAACCCAAAGGATAGTTAAGAACCATGGGTATAACTATGTTATAGGGAACAAAGGTTCCTAGCTCATTCAAAATCATCACAATACAGTATAGAACACAATGGAAAACTATACGTTCTGGTCTCCTTGCCCAGCCGGGCAGGGAATTTATTCCAAAGAAACAATGTCAAATGCACATTATATTACAAGAATAGCATGACACAAGCCTGTGCCGTACCGAGAGGAAAAAGAAAATAAGAGTAGAGAGAAAGGGGTGTTTTTTCAGGCAAAAGAAAGGAGCAGAACAGGGCACTGTAAGGAAATTCTAAGAATAATAACAGTATCGCCTGGAGTGGAGCAAACACAATCTTATTACAAGTATCGTAAATGTATGCCCACTCATGAGTGTCGACGTTTCGATCCCTATTGCTCAGTTAATTCAATGGGATCATCATCAGGACTTAGAATAATTGTGCCTGAAAGTAAAAGCCTGTTGGGAGAAACAAAGAAAATAAACGTTTTTTAAGAAAAGTACACCTCAGGATTAATTATCGCATGTCTGTCGTCTTTGTACCACATCCGGAATCGCAGTGTGTGATTTGTGCAAAGTGAGTGTGCCGAGTATCAATACAAAGAGAAATAAAATTATGCTTTTACCACATTCGGAATCGCAGTGCCATGCTTGGTTTCTTGCGGTATGGACTGTGTGACTTGGCTCATTGTAGAGCGTGAGGTTTAGCGGGGTTTAGAAAATAACCATGCCTGTGGTTCATGGTGACCGTAATGGTGAGTGATGTTTAGGTGACTAGTTCCTATTACTAGGTAGACCTGGATTGCTTAGGACATAATCGGTAAGTGATAAGGCTAGACTGATAACGACATACTCGGTGAGTGATAAGGCGGTACACAGTTACTCCTACCTCTAGTGGCGAGGTTTTATACGTGTAGGAAATCTCAGTGGTGCCCCTCAATGGAGAGGTTTGTTGCACGTCTTAATTAAGCAGCCCTTCAAGTATCCTATTCGGAACTCGTTTCCGGCGTGAAGGTACGCTAGGATATAATCAGGCACAACATCAGTTAAGAGCCCGGTGGTATAAAATGCATTCTGGTGTGTGAAGAAACTGAAAAAGTAACAACATACCCAGGGGTAATAAACCAAAAGTGGTCCTCGTAAGGTTCAGATAAACAATGAGGGGTTTAGTTTATTGAAAAAAACGATAACCCGTTGTTTCTGGTATCGCGCACTGAAAATAATTGACAAGAGAAACCATGGTAAACAAATTGCACAATTTGGTATGGTCCGCCGTGATAGTTACAGCGCAGGAAGGGACCTACCTTACTACCTCAATCGGGTAAAAAGTGCTCGGGACTGCTACAATAGGGCTTCAATGGCTGTGCATGCGACGCTCCATCGATGTGGGGTCGGGGCGCTGAAAATGGTTAATAAACACGGGTCAGTGTGCGGCTCAGGGTCAGGCCGTGCACATGCGGGGTTTCTAGAGTGAGCTTACCGAATCGGTGATACGGCTCGCGTCTGCAGGGGATCCTCGGTAAAGACGCCGGTTCCCTCTTGCGAGTTTGGGGGAAATGTTTGTAGACAAGTTTTTGGTCACGTGGTTTTCACTCCGGGCGCCATCTTTGAAAGGTGATACAAAGAGCTGGAGTTGATTCCGCGACGATGGCCGCCATCTTAGAGTGGATATTTATAATATTTCCAGCCTATCTATCCCTATGCTAGTGTGTCTATAGGGAAGGAGGGTGATTCAGATGTGGGGGTGATGATGGCATGCTTAGACAAGTGATAAGTGATTAGTGACACATTAAACATAAACATTATACATTATAATTAATTTGGCCCCATTTGTCGCTTACAGCATCTTCTCATACAACTGTATCAGTCTGTTTAGATGTTATTCATTCATTCGGGGAAATCGTCTCTTGAGAGTCTATAAAAACATTGTTCACAAAGGTATCTCGCTCTCCTGGAAGCGGGGTTTCAGTTCTGTGATGATGTAGTTCATTCATAATAGCGTGGTCCAATCCTCACTCCCATTGAGACCTGTATGAATTGTATTGAATTGTATGATGGATTTCAGTTTTTCCCGGTTCAGGAGTTGCTGCAGATTACCACCTCTCTGCGGCAGTTTGACGGATTTCAGAATAGTCCATTTCAGGTCATCTGCCGTGTGGTTCATACTGGCATAGTGTTCTACCAGGGGGGCATTTAGGGTCCCACATCTGATGCGGCTCCGATGCTGGCTTATTCTTGTCTTTATTTTTTGTGTTGTTTGGCCCACATACATCCGAGGACAGGGGCAAATAACCGCATGAATTACATTGCAGCTATTGCAATTAGTGAAATCTTTCATGTGGATTGTGACATTATTGTGGCTAAAAGTGCGCCCCTCAAGTGTCAGGTCACATACAATACATTGTCCACATTTAACATGCCCTCTCAATGGTGGTAGACCCCAACTGGACTCAATTGTGTTATTTGGAGGTGGTGCTGGAAGAGCAGCACGGACAAGGTGGTCCTTTAAGTTCTTACTTTTTTTGAATGCAAATAGGGGTTTTTCAAATGTTAGCTGTCCTGAACTTAAAGTTGGCCAATGTCGCAAAATTGTTTTGCGTATTTTATTGGAAATTGGGGAGAAAGTAGTAACACAGGCGATCCTCTCTGATCTCACCCTAGTTTTTGATTCCAAGAGAGCCTCACGGGGACAATACCACGCTCTTTTTGAGGCGTTTCTGACTAGTCTACTCGGGTAGCCTCGAGCTTTAAGCTTTGAACTTAAAGTGCTTGCCTCCCTAAACAAGTCAGGTTTTGATGAGCAGTTCCGCCTGATGCGGAGGAACTGCGAGTAAGGGAGTGAATCCTTAAGAGCTTTGGGATGATTACTATCATATCTGAGTAAGGTGTTACGTTCTGTTGGTTTCCTATAGAGGCGAGTAAGTAATTCGCCTGCCTCATGGTAGATTGTTAGGTCCAAAAATGGTATTTCTGTTTTATGATTGGAAAGGGTAAATTGTAGATTGTCACAGTTATTATTCAGAAATCCAAAAAACGTCCCACAGGTTTACCACAAGATGGGTAGGAAATGGAATAGTAATGTTTAGTACGTTTTGCAATGTTTAGCAATACCAATCACACACTTCTACAAATTACCAAGGGGTGAAATACAAATCATGAACCAAGTATTATACTCAGAAGACCACCAACAGTTGTAGATTTTATGCCAATAAAGCACACAATTCGTCAGATGTAAAAAACAAATCAGAAGATAGTTTTTTGGAAAAAATATATATTTTTGTCTATTTATTCCAAAGAAAAACACATTATCAACACAATTGAAACAAATCATTAAAAAACATACATGTGGTATGTCAAAACATTTCATAAAAAGCATTCAAAATCACATCACATAAGCATCAAGTTAAAAAGTTCAAAGGAATAAGGGTCGACACGGTGTTTCGGTTACAGGTAAACAATAGACAACCTTCTTCAGGACCAAGTTCTAGAAGGAAACACATAATTACTTTTCTTTGCAAACCCGATTTTTCATACAGGGCAATTTTCCAAAACAACATTTTTACTAAGCTATGACATTTGACAATTGGTGCTGATATTACAATTAAAAAAAGGGGGGGAAGTGGTTGGTCATTTCGGTATTGCTAAAGTGCATCGTGCATTAATACTGATACCATTTAGTGGGTCACTATATTATCTATCATAGTGAAAAGGGAATCACTTATGTGGGTATGTTTACTCATTTTTCCCACTTTAAGGTTATCTCACATTATTGATATTACTAGGAGTGCATCAAGTCTTATTGCTAGCACCTCCTAGCAGGTCGCGGTTCGTATATTTGGGAGGGTTTCACTTATATGGGTATGTGGGTAGGTTTTATTACTATTATCTCCACTCTGAAATTACCTTAAAAGTTTTAGTGACCTCCACATAAATCCAGGAAGGCACAGGGCCGGTTCTATGATCCGGTAGTGAGCTGGAATAGATTCTCACTATTGTCACATATGTCGTAGTGGTATCTATAAATGACGATAAAGTTTTGCTTTAGTGATATTTGTGCTCTATGCATATTGAGCCGTAATGAAATGATGTGTCAAATCTCTGAATAGAAAATTAATACCTTGAGATTGTTAGAAATGGAACTCGTTATGGTAGTAGGAGCCACCGATATAAATCTTCTGTATTGCTGTAAATAAATGCCCCTATTAGTTTATTGCAAATAAGGAGTGATAGTCAACTGTCTACTAGTTTTTTAATTAGATGTTTATACTCACCTAGATTTGAATGGCTGGCAGTTGTATATAATACACGTGCTTTTCAGTATGCTTGTGTATCAGCTTTTAGCGTTCATTTCGTGGTGGGGATTGTCCTGCCACTGAGTCTTTGGGGATTAAACAATAAAAAATATTTCGTTAGGGTCCCAGACTATCTTACTGGATGCTTAATCTTTATATCAAACAGCCCTGTCAAGTAGATCTTAATAATTGGGCTTGAGGTTTCTACTGCACTAATATAACGTGTTTAATCAGTGTTATCTCGCTTTTTTTATATAGCCCTCGCTTCACTCCCTATGTTTTGTGCACGTGAACAATACAATGCAGGCACCTGCAACAACAGTGTGCTTAAGCACTCAGTTGTAGACCTTGCCATGATGATAAACATTATGCGAGCGCCATCGAAGTCTCGCCATTGTTTCCCTTGCATTTGTCCTTATTGGCATATTTCTACTTATTTAAAAAACCATGCCGAGTGAAATTAAGGTAACGTTTTAGCTAGGGTGAAAATACACATTGTTTCCCTTGCATTTATCCTTATTAGCATATTTCTACTTATTTAAAAAACAGTGCCGAGTAAAATTAAGGTAACGTTTTAGCTAGGGTGAAAATACACCCAACGCAAGATTAGCAAGTCTAGTGAACCGGTAAATGGTTCAGGCGTTGTCTCCTTACCTGGGGCTTTCAATTCGGCCTCCCTGCTCCTACTACCGTCACAGTGTGTCCTCCGGTATCATCTGGGGGAAGGTATCGAAGCAGGCATAGGATTGTCTCTATTTGTAATACGCGGCCGCTGATTGGGCGGTAAGCATCTCGCTTCCCAATTGGTTGACCTGGTGTCACGTGATGTTGCTTAGTTGTTTATCTACATTAACGACTAGCGAGCAGAGTGCTGAGGTTCTACTGCATTTATTAAGTAATTCGAACCAAACTATTTACTTTAAATGTCCCAACCAGGGATATATGCAGCTAATCTTTAACTCGCTGGTATTGTTTCTAATAAATTGAAACGACGTTCAATACGTGGGAGCGTTGCCATGATTCATTGGCCTGATGTCACGTGATATTCTCTGTTTGTTTATGGTCATTCACGAATATCATGTATAGTATTGCCGAGACTTTGCTAAAGGGGTTGAGACTGAACTCAATTGTTATTGGTGCAACACGGATGCGTGTCACAAGAATAAAAAATAGAAAATAAAAAATAAAAATGAAAGCTTACTGATATTGTTTTATCCAGGAAAGGCGGAGATAATTACGCCATGCCGGCAGTCGATGTATCTGTTGAGCGGTAGGGTAATGCATTATAATGTGTACTAGTATACTATTTGAAGATATATGTCCTTAGTATTGTTTACCAAATACATCATATTTGAAATCGAAGGGGAGCTATGAAGAATAGAATTCAACCTCGTGGGGTAAGGTTTATTAACCCCATAAAACGTCTATCAATAGAAGCAAATTTGAGGTGGTACAACATTAGCTGTGTCTCCGAAGGTAGGTTAGTTATCTGAAAAATGGATCACATGGCATTACTTGTTGTTAAATTATTCTCTCCCAGTCTTCTCTGCTGTTCAGACCAGCGCGGACACTATTACATCTAGACATAAAGAATTGCTCTCGTCTTTTCCTCTTTTGTGTTAGGTTACCCCCTCTGGTACCAAGAGTGACATGTTCAAGGCAGCACCAGCGCAGGTCTTTGATATCATGTTTCGCTGTTTTCCAATGTTCGGTTAGAGGGGCACCGATCTTGTGTGTTCGGAGGGCGGAACTATGTTCGTTTAACCTAGTTCGGACTTCTCTTGAGGTTTCTCCTATATAGATTAAATTACAGGGGCAGCTTATTAAATAGATAACACTGCTCGTTCTGCAGTTCATGAAGCTCGTTGGTTTGAGTACAGTTTCTTTGATTGTGATAGTGTTTCCACGAATGATATTTTTACAGTTAATGCAGCCCGAACAGGGAAAGGTGCCTGTCGGCATCGGGGCATTATCAATGCAGGGTTGATTTGCTGTATTGGGTTCCCTATAGGTATGAACCAAGCTGTTTCTAATGGTTCTGTTCCTTCTATAGGAAAACATAGGTTTGGGCAACTTGTTATTCTGTTTATCCGTCACTAGGTGCCAATTCCTATTTATAATATTTTTAAGTTTATTGCTAATGGAGTTGTAATTTGTTACAAAAATAATAGGTTGGTTGGTTTGCTCATTCTTTTCTTTTGGTTGGAATAAATTCTCCCTGTTATAATACTTGGCACGTTTATATGAGTGTCTGATGAGACGCTTGGGGTAACCACGTTCCAGAAATTTTGTCTTAAGGATGCTAGCATGTTTCTCGAAATCTTGGGATGTTGTGCAGTTTCTCTTGAGTCTCAAGAATTGGCCAAACGGTATGTTGTTAACCTGGCTTGGTGGGTGATTACTTTTATGATGGAGCATTGTATTTTTGACAGATAAGGGGGCCTCCTTCAATTTTTCTTGATTTCTACCCAGCTAGTTAGCTGAGGAGGTACTTACTCATGACACACACACTTATACATACAGTCTAGTAACATTTGCACTTTCCTCTACACTGCAACACAGACACCGATGGAAGGCATTAAAGTACTTAGTTACACAGAGGATCACTTTAATAAAATTCTCAATGGTCCTTCGATAAAAAATGTCTCTACAGTCCGGTTAGACAAATCGGATGAAGAGCAGTGGCGTACTCTTTGGAATTTAAAAAAGAAGGTAGTTAGGGCCGAACTACACGCAGAATTCCTAGTTGAGTATTGCAAGAAAGGAGTGATTCCCAAAGGTCTACAGGTAGTTAACGAACCTGGGATTTTTATTAACAACAGAAAGTTCATAGAGAATTGGACATTGATAGCAAATCGCTGCAGTCGCGATTGGATCATCCTTATCATAGAGACGGCCCAGGAAGTGCTAATAGTAGAACGCAAAGAAATAGAGGAAATGGAAACGAAACTAAACACCACAGCACTACAAGAAGCCAAACAGAAACTAGACGAAATAGAAAAAGACGTGTCCAGTTATAGTGACTATCTATCTAATAAAAAGAGTAATAAACTTCGGAAAGACATCTCTAACTATAATCCAGAGCATGTCTACCCGTATTTACAGAAAGATTTTTACGAGAGAAGTAGGGAAAATCAGCCACAACGGAGACCGTGGCAGAACCAACCTCGCAACTTCCAGAAGAAAGTAAGGTTTTTTGATACTTCATATACAAGCTCAGACTCGGAAAGCGAACAACAAAATGACAATGGCAACACCAAAGAGAGGGAAGCACCTAATACAGCTAGCTCTAGTAGCCTTCCTTTTTTGGAACAGCGCCAACAGAACTTCGGTCCGCCGAAGGGAAGAGGCCGAGGGCGAGGGAACTACAGTGCGAAACCCCAGTTCCAACGACGTCCCAACACGCGGAGTCAGAAACATTGGGACTAACTACCCCCAATAAAGCACCTATAATAAATCTCTCCAAATACACACTAACCACCCACCAAATCACCCTACTAGAGAAGGGATTAGGTTTCGCATTCTCAGCAAACATAGATAGGTATTCATTAGAGAGAGATCTGCAAAGCTTTTTTAGGAAAGTAAGGCTAGCAATGTACTTCGAAGGCAAAGAGAAGCACCCCAGTAACAACACATCAGGTCTTAAAAACAAATCAGTATGGACCCCGAACATTACCATGATGCCGAAAGACATTGAAGCGTTCGAGCGCAGTATAGATAAGAGTGTTGATGACTTACTCAAACAGAAACACTGGATCTGTCATAATCTCAGTAAGGAGGAGAATTTGGCACTACATGAACTACAGAACAACATTGATCTGACCATCAAACCGGCAGACAAAGGGGGTGGCATTGTTGTAATGGACACCCCCGATTATAACACCAAAATGTTGACCCTACTAGCCAACAGAGAGCACTATAAATTAGCGCATATGGATGAATGGACATCCCTAAAGCTATTCATTTCCAACTTACTCAAACATGCAAGAGATGACAACGTTATCTGTGAAGAGGAATATTCCTTCCTCCTCAACCAAGATCCTATCATCCCAGCCCTCTATGGACTCCCGAAAGTCCATAAGGACATCCAGAATCCCCCAATGAGGCCGATCGTCTCCAGTATCGGGTCCTTGACTGAGCCCCTCAGTAAGTACGCAGATGTTTTTTTACAACCTCTAGTCATATCTCAAAAAGCGTACACAAAGGACACCACAGACATCATACAAAAAATAGAAGGTATCGCCTTTGACCCCCATTCTCAATTTCTAGTCACACTAGATATTGAATCATTATATACGAACATTCCTCAAAATGCCACAATAGAAGTTGTTACCGCTATGCTTAATCAAGAGGATAGGGACCTTACCACCCATGAACAGTTCATCATCGACTGTATTTCCGTAGTATTAAAGAATAACCTCTTTTTATTCAATAGACAACTGTACAGACAGACCAAGGGGACCAGCATGGGGGCCACATGTGCCCCCAGTCTGGCATGTCTGTATGTTTCTAACTTTGAGGAACAACACATTTTCAATATAGTATCACCGTTCTATGAAAATGTCTCAATGTGGTCCCGTTACATAGACGATGTCTTTTTCATCTGGACGGGGCCCATTGAGACACTCAGAGAGTTCATCACATGGCTTAACCTAGGAGATAATAACTTGAGGTTCACTTCTCACATAGATAACGATAGCTGCGAATTCCTCGATCTGATCATTAAGAACACCAATGGATCACTAAACGTAGAACTATTCACCAAACCCACTGACAAAAATACAATGCTCCATCATAAAAGTAATCACCCACCAAGCCAGGTTAACAACATACCGTTTGGCCAATTCTTGAGACTCAAGAGAAACTGCACAACATCCCAAGATTTCGAGAAACATGCTAGCATCCCTAAGACAAAATTTCTGGAACGTGGTTACCCCAAGCGTCTCATCAGACACTCATATAAACGTGCCAAGTATTATAACAGGGAGAATTTATTCCAACCAAAAGAAAAGAATGAGCAAACCAACCAACCTATTATTTTTGTAACAAATTACAACTCCATTAGCAATAAACTTAAAAATATTATAAATAGGAATTGGCACCTAGTGACGGATAAACAGAATAACAAGTTGCCCAAACCTATGTTTTCCTATAGAAGGAACAGAACCATTAGAAACAGCTTGGTTCATACCTATAGGGAACCCAATACAGCAAATCAACCCTGCATTGATAATACCCCGATGCCGACAGGCACCTTTCCCTGTTCGGGCTGCATTAACTGTAAAAATATCATTTGTGGAAACACTATCACAATCAAAGAAACTGTACTCAAACCAACGAGCTTCATGAACTGCAGAACGAGCAGTGTTATCTATTTAATAAGCTGCCCCTGTAATTTAATCTATATAGGAGAAACCTCAAGAGAAGTCCGAACTAGGTTAAACGAACATAGATCCGCCCTCCGAACACACAAGATCGGTGCCCCTCTAACCGAACATTGGAAAACAGCAAAACATGATATCAAAGACCTGCGCTGGTGCTGCCTTGAACATGTCACTCTTGGTACCAGAGGGGGTAACCTAACACAAAAGAGGAAAAGACGAGAGCAATTCTTTATGTCTAGATGTAATAGTGTCCGCGCTGGTCTGAACAGCAGAGAAGACTGGGAGAGAATAATTTAACAACAAGTAATGCCATGTGATCCATTTTTCAGATAACTAACCTACCTTCGGAGACACAGCTAATGTTGTACCACCTCAAATTCGCTTCTATTGATAGACGTTTTATGGGGTTAATAAACCTTACCCCACGAGGTTGAATTCTATTCTTCATAGCTCCCCTTCGATTTCAAATATGATGTATTTGGTAAACAATACTAAGGACATATATCTTCAAATAGTATACTAGTACACATTATAATGCATTACCCTACCGCTCAACAGATACATCGACTGCCGGCATGGCGTAATTATCTCCGCCTTTCCTGGATAAAACAATATCAGTAAGCTTTCATTTTTATTTTTTATTTTCTATTTTTTATTCTTGTGACACGCATCCGTGTTACACCAATAACAATTGAGTTCAGTCTCAACCCCTTTAGCAAAGTCTCGGCAATACTATACATGATATTCGTGAATGACCATAAACAAACAGAGAATATCACGTGACATCAGGCCAATGAATCATGGCAACGCTCCCACGTATTGAACGTCGTTTCAATTTATTAGAAACAATACCAGCGAGTTAAAGATTAGCTGCATATATCCCTGGTTGGGACATTTAAAGTAAATAGTTCGGTTCGAATTACTTAATAAATGCAGTAGAACCTCAGCACTCTGCTCGCTAGTCGTTAATGTAGATAAACAACTAAGCAACATCACGTGACACCAGGTCAACCAATTGGGAAGCGAGATGCTTACCGCCCAATCAGCGGCCGCGTATTACAAATAGAGACAATCCTATGCCTGCTTCGATACCTTCCCCCAGATGATACCGGAGGACGCACTGTGACGGTAGTAGGAGCAGGGAGGCCGAATTGAAAGCCCCAGGTAAGGAGACAACGCCTGAACCATTTACCGGTTCACTAGACTTGCTAATCTTGCGTTGGGTGTATTTTCACCCTAGCTAAAACGTTACCTTAATTTTACTCGGCACTGTTTTTTAAATAAGTAGAAATATGCTAATAAGGATAAATGCAAGGGAAACAATGTGTATTTTCACCCTAGCTAAAACGTTACCTTAATTTCACTCGGCATGGTTTTTTAAATAAGTAGAAATATGCCAATAAGGACAAATGCAAGGGAAACAATGGCGAGACTTCGATGGCGCTCGCATAATGTTTATCATCATGGCAAGGTCTACAACTGAGTGCTTAAGCACACTGTTGTTGCAGGTGCCTGCATTGTATTGTTCACGTGCACAAAACATAGGGAGTGAAGCGAGGGCTATATAAAAAAAGCGAGATAACACTGATTAAACACGTTATATTAGTGCAGTAGAAACCTCAAGCCCAATTATTAAGATCTACTTGACAGGGCTGTTTGATATAAAGATTAAGCATCCAGTAAGATAGTCTGGGACCCTAACGAAATATTTTTTATTGTTTAATCCCCAAAGACTCAGTGGCAGGACAATCCCCACCACGAAATGAACGCTAAAAGCTGATACACAAGCATACTGAAAAGCACGTGTATTATATACAACTGCCAGTCATTCAAATCTAGGTGAGTATAAACATCTAATTAAAAAACTAGTAGACAGTTGACTATCACTCCTTATTTGCAATAAACTAATAGGGGCATTTATTTACAGCAATACAGAAGATTTATATCGGTGGCTCCTACTACCATAACGAGTTCCATTTCTAACAATCTCAAGGTATTAATTTTCTATTCAGAGATTTGACACATCATTTCATTACGGCTCAATATGCATAGAGCACAAATATCACTAAAGCAAAACTTTATCGTCATTTATAGATACCACTACGACATATGTGACAATAGTGAGAATCTATTCCAGCTCACTACCGGATCATAGAACCGGCCCTGTGCCTTCCTGGATTTATGTGGAGGTCACTAAAACTTTTAAGGTAATTTCAGAGTGGAGATAATAGTAATAAAACCTACCCACATACCCATATAAGTGAAACCCTCTCAAATATACGAACCGCGACCTGCTAGGAGGTGCTAGCAATAAGACTTGATGCACTCCTAGTAATATCAATAATGTGAGATAACCTTAAAGTGGGAAAAATGAGTAAACATACCCACATAAGTGATTCCCTTTTCACTATGATAGATAATATAGTGACCCACTAAATGGTATCAGTATTAATGCACGATGCACTTTAGCAATACCGAAATGACCAACCACTTCCCCCCCTTTTTTTAATTGTAATATCAGCACCAATAGTCAAATGTCATAGCTTAGTAAAAATGTTGTTTTGGAAAATTGCCCTGTATGAAAAATCGGGTTTGCAAAGAAAAGTAATTATGTGTTTCCTTCTAGAACTTGGTCCTGAAGAAGGTTGTCTATTGTTTACCTGTAACCGAAACGCCGCGTCGACCCTTGTTCCTTTGAACTTTTTAACTTGATGCTTATGTTATGTGATTTTAAATGCTTTTTATGAAATGTTTTGACATACCACATGTATGTTTTTTAATGATTTGTTTCAATTGTGTTGATAATGTGTTTTTCTTTTGAATAAATAGACAAAAATATATATTTTTTCCAAAAAACTATCTTCTGATTTGTTTTTTACATCTGACGAATTGTGTGCTTTATTGGCATAAAATCTACAACTGTTGGTGGTCTTCTGAGTATAATACTTGGTTCATGATTTGTATTTCACCCCTTGGTAATTTGTAGAAGTGTGTGATTGGTATTGCTAAACATTGCAAAACGTACTAAACATTACTATTCCATTTCCTACCCATCTTGTGGTAAACCTGTGGGACGTTTTTTTGATTTCTAAAGCTATCTCCCCTGTCCCAAAGTTGACAGATAAGGGGGCCTCCTTCAATTTTTCTTGACAGTTATTATTCAACCAATGCAGGAAGGAATTTAAAATACTTTCATCTGCATTCCAGATCAGGAAAATGTCATCTATATAACGTCGCCAGATACCAATACTGGCTCTAAAGGGGTTTGTATCTGCCAAAATAGTACCCGTCTCTAGTGCGTCCATATACAAAATGGCCAGATGGGGAGCAAAAATAGCTCCCATCGATGTACCTTTGATCTGCTGAAAAAATATACCGTCAAAGACAAAAAAGTTTCTTGTAAGACATAGTTCAAGGAGTTGTAATATGCACAATGTCGGTACTCTGTGGGGTCGTGGCCTGGAGTCTAAGGTTTTCTCAATGACTCGTAGAGCCGCTCCCTGAGGTATATTGGTGTAGAGCGACTCTACATCAAGTGTACAGAGTGTTTGATGATTGGGGTCAAAAGGGTAATGTTCAACAAGATTGATCATTTCCATGCTGTCACGGACATAACAGCACGTAGAAGGCACGAAGTCCTTAATGAAAAAGTCCACATAGGAACTCAATGGTTCCAAAATTGATCCACAGGCCGATACTATTGGTCGGCCTGGCGGGTTTTCGATGTTCTTGTGAACTTTTGGAAGGGTATAAATGACTGGGAGTCGAGGGCATCTAACATTGAGGAAGTTATATTCCTTTTTGCTAAGAAAACCTTTGTTTATGGCGTCAGAGGTGATTTTTTTGATCAATGTTTGGATCTCAGTTGTAGGATTGCGACCAAGTCTTAGATAATGTTCCCTGTTATTCAACTGGCGGTTGATTTCGTCTTTGTAAGAATCAATATTTTGCAGAACGATTCCTCCGCCCCTATACGCACTTTTGATGATTACATCAGTATTGGATTTGAGTGAGCTTATTGCCTCTTTCTCACTTTTAGGAATATTGTAAGGGATGAATAATTTCTTCTTTTCTAGTATGTCGAGATCTTTGAGAATGAGTTTCTCAAAAGTGATAATTTCTGGCGGAATCATGCTCGCCGTTGGTAAGAAAGTAGACGGGGGGCAGAAAGGTGTGATACGATTCGGCTCTGGCGAGGGATGCAGTTGGAAGAATGCTTTTAACCGAATGAGTCTAAAGAATCTAAGTAATTCTGTTTGTAAGTCCATGTAGTTTGGGCGCACTGTGGGGACAAAAGAAAGCCCTTTCTTTAGGAGTTCTAATTCAGAATGTTGTAGAAGGTGGTTGGATAAATTGAAGATTGGTAATATTTCAGTCATATTTTGTGTCGTGGGTGTTACCACTGGTAGAAATTGTTGCGGGTCTTCCGCTCTCCTGGAGCGTTGAACCATCTCCGGGGTTTTTTGGCCCTCCCTCTCTGTGGGGTACCTGACTGGCCTCTGGATAACAAATTACCCTGAGCTCCTCCACCTCCTCTTCTTGAATTACTGCCTCCCTCTCCTGGGTCAGAGTTATCAGATGAATCCTCTGAAGTATCAAAGAACCCTACTATGTTTTGTCATTTATTAAAACGACCCCAGGGTCTGTTCTGGGGATTAAAATAGGGTCTGTTGGTATAAAAATCTTTATTGAGATAGGGGTAAGTGGTCTCGGCACTATAATTTTTGATATCCTTTTTGATCTTATTAGATTTTTTATTCTGTTCAATGCGATGAAAATCGGCCACTGTTTTGTCTACTTGTTCCAACAATTTTTTACACTCAGATGTGGGGTCGGAGTCGTTAATTTGCTTAAGGAGGTCAGCAATTTCTGTCTCAAGTGCTTTCAATGTCTCTGTCGCAATATCAATGCCTAGTGCTAACCATTGTCTTGAGCACGTAGTGCCAATATAACTAAAGTTTGTGATATACTTAGGGTTGTCTGTAAATATGCCAGGGATATTGCGCACCTATAAGCCAAGCGGAATTACTCCTGATTTGAGATAATCCGTTAGCATCAATATCATCAATTGAAGTCGAACTTGTTTCTTCTTTAATTTTTCCAGTTGTTCTGGTAGACTAGACACTGTAGTTGATGGGGTATCTGGGGTTTCAGATAGTAATGATGGTAAAGTGCATAAGTGTTTGATGTGATCTACAGTGTACAAAGGGGCATGGTCTGACATCTCCTGGGGTATAAAGAATTAGGCTTTAAGAAAAAAGGTTTTTAGAAAGTATAGCAATGTGCGTACAGTCGCACTAGGGAGGTCACCCTCAGCAGCGAGGTATTTCGAGTTTAACTACAACCCTGCAATCCTGGTGATTGCGCTAAAGTAATTTTTAGAAACAAGGGGAACCCAAAGGAGAGCTAAGAACCATGGGTATAACTATGTTATAGGGAACAAAGGTTCCTAGCTCATTCAAAATCATCACAATACAGTATAGAACACAATGGAAAACTATACGTTCTGGTCTCCTTGCCCAGCCGGGCAGGGAATTTATTCCAAAGAAACAATGTCAAATGCACATTATATTACAAGAATAGCATGACACAAGCCTGTGCCGTACCGAGAGGAAAAAGGAAATAAGAGTAGAGTGAAAGGGGTGTTTTTTCAGGCAAAAGAAAGGAGCAGAACAGGGCACTGTAAGGAAATTCTAAGAATAATAACAGTATCGCCTGGAGTGGAGCAAACACAATCTTATTACAAGTATCGTAAATGTATGCCCACTCATGAGTGTCGACGTTTCGATCCCTATTGCTCAGTTAATTCAATGGGATCATCATCAGGACTTAGAATAATTGTGCCTGAAAGTAAAAGCCTGTTGGGAGAAACAAAGAAAATAAACATTTTTTAAGAAAAGTACACCTCAGGATTAATTATCGCATGTCTGTCGTCTTTGTACCACATCCGGAATCGCAGTGTGTGATTTGTGCAAAGTGAGTGTGCCGAGTATCAATACAAAGAGAAATAAAATAATGCTTTTACCACATTCGGAATCGCAGTGCCATGCTTGGTTTCTTGCGGTATGGACTGTGTGACTTGGCTCATGGTAGAGCGTGAGGTTTAGCGGGGTTTAGAAAATAACCATGCCTGTGGTTCATGGTGACCGTAATGGTGAGTGATGTTTAGGTGACTAGTTCCTATTACTAGGTAGACCTGGATTGCTTAGGACATAATCGGTAAGTGATAAGGCTAGACTGCTTAGGACATACTCGGTGAGTGATAAGGCGGTACACAGTTACTCCTACCTCTAGTGGTGAGGTTTTATACATGTAGGAAATCTCAGTGGTGCCCCTCAATGGAGAGGTTTGTTGCACGTCTTAATTAAGCAGCCCTTCAAGTATCCTATTCGGAACTCGTTTCCGGCGTGAAGATACGCTAGGATATAATCAGGCACAACATCAGTTAAGAGCCCGGCGGTATAAAATGCATTCTGGTGTGTGAAGAAACTGAAAAAGTAACAACATACCCTGGGGTAATAAACCAAAAGTGGTCCTCGTAAGGTTCAGATAAACAATGAGGGGTTTAGTTTATTGAAAAAACCGATAGCCCGTTGTTTCTGGTATCGCGCACTGAAAATAATTGACAAGAGAAACCATGGTAAACAAATTACACAATTTGGTATGGTCCACCGTGATAGTTACAGCGCAGGAAGGGACCTACCTTACTACCTCAATCGGGTAAAAAGTGCTCGGGACTGCTACAATAGGGCTTCAATGGCCGTGCATGCGACGCTCCATCGATGTGGGGTCGGGGCGCTGAAAATGGTTAATAAACACGGGTCAGTGTGCGGCTCAGGGTCAGGCCGTGCACATGCGGGGTTTCTAGAGTGAGCTTACCGAATCGGTGATACGGCTCGCGTCTGCAGGGGATCCTCAGTAAAGAAGCCGGTTCCCTCTTGCGAGTTCGGGGGAAATGTTTGTAGACAAGTTTTTGGTCACGTGGTTTCCACTCCGGGCGCCATCTTTGAAAGGTGATACAAAGAGCTGGAGTTGATTCCGCGGCGATGGCCGCCATCTTAGATGTGGATATTTATAATATTTCCAGCCTATCTATCCCTATGCTAGTGTGTCTATAGGGAAGGACGGTGATTCAGATGTGGGGGTGATGATGGCATGCTTAGACAAGTGATAAGTGATTAGTGACACATTAAACATAAACATTATACATTATAATTAATTTGGCCTTATTTGTCGATTACAGCATCTTCTCATACAACTGTATCAGTCTGTTTAGATGTTATTCATTCATTCGGGGAAATCGTCTCTTGAGAGTCTATAAAAACATTGTTCACAAAGGTATCTCGCTCTCCTGGAAGCGGGGTTTCAGTTCTGTGATGATGTAGTTCATTCATAATAGCGTGGTCCAATCCTCACTCCGATTGAGACCTGTATGAATTGTATTGAATTGTATGATGGATTTCAGTTCTTCCCGGTTCAGGAGTTGCTGCAGATTACCACCTCTCTGCGGCAGTTTGACGGATTTCAGAATAGTCCATTTCAGGTCATCTGCCGTGTGGTTCATACTGGCATAGTGTTCTACCAGGGGGGCATTTAGGGTCCCACATCTGATGCGGCTCCGATGCTGGCTTATTCTTGTCTTTATTTTTTGTGTTGTTTGGCCCACATACATCCGAGGACAGGGGCAAAGAACCGCATAAATTACATTGCAGCTATTGCAATTAGTGAAATCTTTCATGTGGATTGTGACATTATTGTGGCTAAAAGTGCGCCCCTCAAGTGTCAGGTCACATACAATACATTGTCCACATTTAACATGCCCTCTCAATGGTGGTAGACCCCAACTGGACTCAATTGTGTTATTTGGAGGTGGTGCTGGAAGAGCAGCACGGACAAGGTGGTCCTTTAAGTTCTTACATTTTTTGAATGCAAATAGGGGTTTTTCAAATGTTAGCTGTCCTGAACTTAAAGTTGGCCAATGTCGCAAAATTGTTTTGCGTATTTTATTGGAAATTGGGGAGAAAGTAGTAACACAGGCGATCCTCTCTGATCTCACCCTAGTTTTTGGTTCCAAGAGAGCCTCACTTTCTAAAGCCTCACTTTCTAAAAACCTTTTTTCTTAAAGCCTAATTCTTTATACCCCAGGAGATGTCAGACCATGCCCCTTTGTACACTGTAGATCACATCAAACACGTATGCACTTTACCATCATTACTATCTGAAACCCCAGATACCCCATCAACTACAGTGTCTAGTCTACCAGAACAACTGGAAAAATTAAAGAAGAAACAAGTTCGACTTCAATTGATGATACTGATGCTAACGGATTATCTCAAATCAGGAGTAATTCCGCTTGGCTTACAGGTGCGCAATATCCTTGGCATATTTACAGACAACCCTAAGTATATCACAAACTTTAGTTATATTGGCACTACGTGCTCAAGACAATGGTTAGCACTAGCACTAGGCATTGATATTGCGACAGAGACATTGAAAGCACTTGAGACAGAAATTGCTGACCTCCTTAAGCAAATTAACGACTCCGACCCCACATCTGAGTGTAAAAAATTGTTGGAACAAGTAGACAAAACAGTGGCCGATTTTCATCGCATTGAACAGAATAAAAAATCTAATAAGATCAAAAAGGATATCAAAAATTATAGTGCCGAGACCACTTACCCCTATCTCAATAAAGATTTTTATACCAACAGACCCTATTTTAATCCCCAGAACAGACCCTGGGGTCGTTTTAATAAACGACAAAACATAGTAGGGTTCTCTGATACTTCAGAGGATTCGTCTGATAACTCTGACCCAGGAGAGGGAGGCAGTAATTCAAGAAGAGGGGGTGGAGGAGCTCAGGGTAATTTTTTATCCAGAGGCCAGTCAGGTACCCCACAGAGAGGGAGGGCCAAAAAACCCCGGAGAGGGTTCAACGCTCCAGGAGAGCGGAAGACCCGCAACAATTTCTACCAGTGGTAACACCCACGACACAAAATATGACTGAAATATTACCAATCTTCAATTTATCCAACCACCTTCTACAACATTCTGAATTAGAACTCCTAAAGAAAGGGCTTTCTTTTGTCCCCACGGTGCGCCCAAACTACATGGACTTACAAACAGAATTACTTAGATTCTTTAGACTCATTCGGTTAAAAGCATTCTTCCAACTGCATCCCTCGCCAGAGCCGAATCGTATCACACCTTTCTGCCCCCGTCTACTTTCTTACCAACGGCGAGCATGATTCCGCCAGAAATTATCACTTTTGAGAAACTCATTCTCAAAGATCTCGACATACTAGAAAAGAAGAAATTATTCATCCCTTACAATATTCCTAAAAATGAGAAAGAGGCAATAAGCTCACTCAAATCCAATACTGATGTAATCATCAAAAGTGCGGATAAGGGCGGAGGAATCGTTCTGCAAAATATTGATTCTTACAAAGACGAAATCAACCGCCAGTTGAATAACAGGGAACATTATCTAAGACTTGGTCGCAATCCTACAACTGAGATCCAAACATTGATCAAAAAAAATCACCTCTGACGCCATAAACGAAGGTTTTCTTAGCAAAAAGGAATATAACTTCCTCAATGTTAGATGCCCTCGACTCCCAGTCATCTATTCCCTTCCAAAAGTTCACAAGAACATCGAAAACCCGCCAGGCCGACCAATAGTATCGGCCTGTGGATCAATTTTGGAACCATTGGGTTCCTATGTGGACTTTTTCATTAAGGACTTCATGCCTTCTACGTGCTGTTATGTCCGTGACAGCATGGAAATGATCAATCTTGTTGAACATTACCCTTTTTACCCCAATCATCAAACACTCTGTACACTTGATGTAGAGTCGCTCTACACCAATATACCTCAGGGAGCGGCTCTACGAGTCATTGAGAAAACCTTAGACTCCAGGCCACGGCCCCACAGAGTACCGACATTGTTCATATTACAACTCCTTGAACTATGTCTTACAAGAAACTTTTTTGTCTTTGACGGTATATTTTTTCAGCAGATCAAAGGTACATCGATGGGAGCTATTTTTGCTCCCCATCTGGCCATTTTGTATATATGGACGCACTAAAGACGGGTACTATTTTGGCAGATACAAACCCCTTTAGAGCCAGTATTGGTAACTGGCGACGTTATATAGATGACATTTTCCTGATCTGGAATGCAGATGAAAGTATTTTAAATTCCTTCCTGCATTGGTTGAATAATAACTGTGACAATCTACAATTTACCCTTTCCAATCATAAAACAGAAATACCATTTTTGGACCTAACAATCTACCATGAGGCAGGCGAATTACTTACTCACCTCTATAGGAAACCAACAGAAAGTAACACCTTACTCAGATATGATAGTAATCATCCCAAAGCTCTTAAGGATTCACTCCCTTACTCGCAGTTCCTCCGCATCAGGCGGAACTGCTCATCAAAACCTGACTATTTTAGAGAGGCAAGCACTTTAAGTTCAAAGCTTAAAGCTCGAGGCTACCCGAGTAGACTAGTCAGAAACGCCTCAAAAAGAGCGTGTTATTGTCCCTGTGAGGCTCTCTTGGAACCAAAAACTAGGGTGAGATCAGAGAGGATCGCCTGTGTTACTACTTTCTCCCCAATTTCCAATAAAATACGCAAAACAATTTTGCGACATTGGCCAACTTTAAGTTCAGGACAGCTAACATTTGAAAAACCCCTATTTGCATTCAAAAAAAGTAAGAACTTAAAGGACCACCTTGTCCGTGCTGCTCTTCCAGCACCACCTCCAAATAACACAATTGAGTCCAGTTGGGGTCTACCACCATTGAGAGGGCATGTTAAATGTGGACAATGTATTGTATGTGACCTGAAACTTGAGGGGCGCACTTTTAGCCACAATAATGTCACAATCCACATGAAAGATTTCAATAATTGCAATAGCTGCAATGTAATTTATGCGGTTCTTTGCCCCTGTCCTCGGATGTATGTGGGCCAAACAACACAAAAAATAAAGACAAGAATAAGCCAGCATCGGAGCCGCATCAGATGTGGGACCCTAAATGCCCCCCTGGTAGAACACTATGCCAGTATGAACCACACGGCAGATGACCTGAAATGGACTATTCTGAAATCCTTCAAACTGCAGCAGAGAGGTGGTAATCTGCAGCAACTCCTGAACCGGGAAGAACTGAAATCCATCATACAATTCAATACAATTCATACAGGTCTCAATCGGAGTGAGGATTGGACCACGCTATTATGAATGAACTACATCATCACAGAACTGAAACCCTGCTTCCAGGAGAGCGAGATACCTTTGTGAACAATGTTTTTATAGACTCTCAAGAGACGATTTCCCCGAATGAATGAATAACATCTAAACAGACTGATACAGTTGTATGAGAAGATGCTGTAATCGACAAATGGGGCCAAATTAATTATAATGTATAATGTTTATGTTTAATGTGTCACTAATCACTTATCACATGTCTAAGCATGCCATCATCACCCCCACATCTGAATCCCCGTCCTTCCCTATAGACACACTAGCATAGGGATAGATAGGCTGGAAATATTATAAATATCCACTCTAAGATGGTGGCCATCGCCGCAGAATCAACTCCAGCTCTTTGTATCACCTTTCAAAGATGGCGCCCGGAGTGGAAACCACGTGACCAAAAACTTGTCTACAAACATTTCCCCCGAACTCGCAAGAGGGAACCGGCATCTTTACCGAGGATCCCCTGCAGACGCGAGCCGTATCACCGATTCGGTAAGCTCACTCTAGAAACCCCGCATGTGCACGGCCTGACCCTGAGCCGCACACTGACCCGTGTTTATTAACCATTTTCAGCGCCCCAACCCCACATCGATGGAGCGTCGCATGCACGGCCATTGAAGCCCTATTGTAGCAGTCCCGAGCACTTTTTACCCGATTGAGGTAGTAAGGTAGGTCCCTTCCTGCGCTGTAACTATCACGGCGGACCATACCAAATTGTGCAATTTGTTTACCATGGTTTCTCTTGTCAATTATTTTCAGTGCGCGATACCAGAAACAACGGGTTATCGGTTTTTTCAATAAACTAAACCCCTCATTGTTTATCTGAACCTTATGAGGACCACTTTTGGTTTATTACCCCTGGGTATGTTGTTTCTTTTTCAGTTTCTTCACACACCAGAATGCATTTTATACCACCGGGCTCTTAACTGATGTTGTGCCTGATTATATCCTAGCGTATCTTCACGCCGGAAGCGAGTTCCGAATAGGATACTTGAAGGGCTGCTTAATTAAGACGTGCAACAAACCTCTCCATTGAGGGGCACCACTGAGATTTCCTACACGTATAAAACCTAGCCACTAGAGGTAGGAGTAACTGTGTACCGCCTTATCACTCACCGAGTATGTCCTAAGCAGTCTAGCCTTATCACTTACCGATTATGTCCTAAGCAATCCAGGTCTACCTAGTAATAGGAACTAGTCACCTAAACATCACTCACCATTACGGTCACCATGAACCACAGGCATGGTTATTTTCTAAACCCCGCTAAACCTCACGCTCTACCATGAGCCAAGTCACACAGTCCATACTGCAAGAAACCAAGCATGGCACTGCGATTCCGAATGTGGTAAAAGCATTATTTTATTTCTCTTTGTATTGATACTCGGCACACTCACTTTGCACAAATCACACACTGCGATTCCGGATGTGGTACAAAGACGACAGACATGCGATAATTAATCCTGAGGTGTACTTTTCTTAAAAAACGTTTATTTTCTTTGTTTCTCCCAACAGGCTTTTACTTTCAGGCACAATTATTCTAAGTCCTTATGATGATCCCATTGAATTAACTGAGCAATAGGGATCGAAACGTCGACACTCATGAGTGGGCATACATTTACGATACTTGTAATAAGATTGTGTTTGCTCCACTCCAGGCGATACTGTTATTATTCTTAGAATTTCCTTACAGTGCCCTGTTCTGCTCCTTTCTTTTGCCTGAAAAAACACCCCTTTCACTCTACTCTTATTTCCTTTTTCCTCTCGGTACGGTACAGGCTTGTGTCATGCTATTCTTGTAATATAATGTGCATTTGACATTGTTTCTTTGGAATAAATTCCCTGCCCGGCTGGGCAAGGAGACCAGAACGTATAGTTTTCCATTGTGTTCTATACTGTATTGTGATGATTTTGAATGAGCTAGGAACCTTTGTTCCCTATAACGCAGAAGTAACAATAGCTCGCCAGAACCTGAAGGGACTTCTGGAGACAGTGGACTTGTTTGAGGATATTGAAGTTGAAACTGCAGCTACCAGGGTTAGTTCTCCACATAGGTTATATGAATAACACTCTGGATGGAGGGAGACATACCAAGAAAAGTGAAAGCTCTCTTTTGAGAGCGACTTTCCAAAGGCTAGGATATACTTCTAGCTGAACAAGATTGGCCACCAGAATTTGTCAGGGAGTGCCCTCATGGAGAAGACATCATTATGCCAGCCTTCTTTAATCATATTCCAATACATTTAAATAATACTTATGCCAGGAAATGGGCAGTCCTCCAAGCCCCAGCATTATACAAAAATCATGTACATGGGATGAGGATTCTCCTCACCATAAAATCCAGTTGAAAAATCAACTAACTGAGGAAAGGCAGTATCCAGTTAAGCAAGAAGCTAAAAAACAGGTCAGAGAGATCTTAGATCAACGTGAATATCAAGGGGTGATAGAAACATGCACCTCATCAATGAACAATCCTTTGTTTCTTGTCTCCAAACCAAACAATACATATCATCTAGTATTGGATTAAAGACATCTAAACTCTTGTTGCAAAACATTTGCAGTGCAAAATGTACACAGTACAGCATTAATGAATAACAGATGTATGATTTAACAACGTGATCATTTAGATCGCAGTACATTATATAGCCGTTTTTACAACGCAAGTCGTTACAATGACTTGCGCTGTAGGGCGCTGGACTTAGGAAAAGTATGATTTACTATTCCAACTCCAGCCTACGTACAGTAGGGAAGGTGTTGGAATAGTGAATCACACTATTCCTTAGTCTAGAGCGCCCTCCAGTGCAAGTCGTGGTAACGACGTGCGTTGTAAAAGCAGCTATTTAAATGTACTGCTCTGTTTTGACCGCATTGTTAAGGTCCTATCCCATGAATAACATTGTGCGTAAAAAATATAAAACCACATTAGAAATATGAAATGGTTTCTTTTGTCAAAACATTGCAACAGAAAGTAGGTATTTGACAGCTTTCTCAAAAATGGGGCCACAGCGTCAATTCTGTCATCTCCCTCAAGGATTCAAGAAAAGTCCTGGGTTATTCTCAGCAAGGGTAACAGAGTTACTACAAACATGATGATGAGGCATTGTCATATGTCGATGATATATATCTGACAGACAATGACCTGGACGATGAGCTGAACAGGGTGAACACCACTATACTTGGTTTCGCCTCTGAAGGGTATAAATTCAATATAAAAAATTGAGAATTGCCCATCTCGATGTCCTCTTTCTAGGATATGAACTATGAAGTGAAGGCAAAAGCCTTGTCAGCTAACTTTTTAGAAAAGTGTGCTCTGCTCCAACCTCCAAAAACGGGGAAAAACTTACAGTTGATTCTAGGTTTTCTGAATTTCCAACGGACCTACATTCTGAACTAAGCAGAAATGGTTAAACATCTCTACAAATTAATCAAACCTGATTTCAAAACCATTCATTGGAAAAAAGAACACACTGAAATTTTGCGTTCACTCCAAACAGACATGTTAGCAAATAAACATTTGCAAACATGCGCAAATGTACGCAATATAGTGATCCGAATCATTCTGAGTCAATGCGGATTCACCTACTTAACTTTTAACGAAGGTGAAAAAGTACCAATAGCATACAAATCACATTTCTACACACAAGTAGAAATGAAATTCACTTCTACAGAAAAAATTCTGACAGCTGTTCAAACCGCTGTAGCAAGAGAAAGAGCTCTAGCACAAGGGAAACGCATCATTGTCGTAACTCCCGTACCTGCCTTAGAGGCAGTGACAAAAGTAAGCATTCCAAATGCTAAAGCTTTACATCCAGGATGGATACAATGGGTTAATTCTTTTACTGCAACTGATGTTGAATACATTTTTGATCCTTATTTGAAAACACAAGCATTTCTACAATACGACAAGAATATCCTCTGCCTACTGAAATTCTTCCTCTAGACCAGTATGAATGTATAATTCATACTGATGGATCAGCACAACCCGCTACGGAGGGTAAACAAGCTTATAGTAATGCATGCGCAATTGTTAAAGCTCGTATGCGCAATCGCAAATTCAGACATATGGTCACAAAAATGCAATCTCTAGAGATTGTACAGCTCAGCGAGCTGAAATGGCACTTGAAAATACAGATCTCGAATTTCCCGCACTCATAGTGTGCGATTCTTTCTATTGTGTCCAATCTTACAATGAATATTTACAGAAATGGCTTCAAAACCATTTCAAAGATGTAAAAGGTGGAGCAATCAAGCACAAAACGCTTTGGGAACAAATAGTTCAGTTACGAGAAGGACTACAAAACACTCACATGATACACACGCTGAGTCATCAACGTGATGACGTTCAAGCTGAAGGGAATTCATTGGCAGATGAAGCCGCAAAGGCAGCTGTCCAAACAGCTTCCGTAGTTGCAATCACTCGTTCAAAAACTAAAATAGACAGTGAAATAATGCTGGCTGTCAATGCTACAAGCAAAGGCAGCGGTAGTACGTTACCTAAAGGGTTTCCACTCAAATACTCATATATAACTGAAACAAACAATGTTCCATTTGCTCGAATCCCTGGAGTGCGGGATTGGGTAATTCCAAACATGGAACATAGATTAGGACTAATCCTTGCAGCACATGAAGGGCTCGCCTCTGCTAATGCAGGTGTTTCCGCCACAGTATCATTATGAAAACATCAGTACTGGTGGCCAGGCTTTAGGTAACAAACCCGGAACTATGTTTTGAATTGTGAAATATGTCAAAAGATGAAAGTCTCTACTGTGAAACGTCCTGCGCAGACGCTCCTGTTAATCTCAGATAAACCATTAGCGTGTGTTTACCTGGACCACTGTGGCCCCTTACAAAGGGAAGGTAACTATAAATACATCATGGTCGCAGTGGATTCGTGTTCAAGGTTCCTTTGGATGTGGCCTCAGCACTCAGCTGACGCTCGAACTGTTATCGGCACATACGCAATTGGCACGCTACATTCTGACCAGGTTCCTGCATTTAGCTCTCAAGCTTACAAAGAGGCTATGGCCAGTTTCAGCGTTGAATTGCGGTATTCTAGTCCATTCCATCCTGAGGGAAATTTGGTTGTGGAGAGAAAAAACCGGGACATAAAGCAATCTATAACAGCTCTGGTATTAGGTTCGGGTGACGGGTGGGTCAAACTTTCTAATAGGTGTCCAACGTAGTCTTAACAAATTGCCAAGAAGTTCTCTAGGGGGTATCACTCTGTATGAGGTCCTTTTTGGGACAAGAATGTTGGTCTTGGACCTTGATTGTCACACATCAGTTGTGGAACAAAAGAAATTTGATATCAAAGATCATTTGGCTGTTTTACAGGACGTAAATGAACTAAGAACAAAACAAAGCAACGTGTTCCTGAAGCCAACCACCACTGGGGAAAAACCAACCATCCCAGCAAGGCCTGTCTGGATCCCAAAGCTTGGTGATCTATTCAGAGATAAGATTGCGTACAAGAAGGATTTTGGGCCTTCTTACAGACAACCTGTACCTGTCCTAGCAATCCACGGATCAAGAACAGTTTTGCTGCCTCCTCTTGCTGGTAAAAAGGAGAACAGGTTTGTGTCTATCGACCTGATCAAACCACACTATGTGGCCGATACTAAGCAGTAGGCCATGTGGACTCCAACCAAGTAGCAGACGCACTTCTCTAGGTACAATCCAAGAGGTTCAAACTGAGAGACTCATCACCATTGAAGAATCTGCAGTGAGAAAAGCAGGACTAAGCAATAAAGGTATGGAATTCGTTCCTCTTGAGACCCAAATAACAGTTGGTCAAGAAGCGCCTGTCTACAACAAAGTAACAAGTGGTTCCAGCGATGTCAACAAATCTGGATGCTAACCCATAGGAACCCAATCCTTATTTAGGCATAGGCCATGCTACCCAAATACAGGCATGGCTACTGATATCTGTTCATCTACGTCACCACGATTTCTTGGAAAAACAGACTCTTACTGTTTACGCTGTATGCATTATACTTCTCATTCTGTCTTACGATTGTTGCAGTTCATATCTCTTGCATGAGAAAGAAGACTGTTCAATAAACCCTTTTTATTGAAACGCCCGTCTCTCTATTTCTGTGCAACTCTGTAGAAACGAAGTGTGCACGATTGACTGAGTGAAATAGTTATCTATTGTTTCCATGACTCTGAAGATATTGTTCAGACTCTAAGGGAAACAAAGTTGTAATGTCTATGCGTTTGTCAGAGACTAATCCTTTCTTGTTCATTCAAGAAAGTTTCTAGTGACCTCTGAGTTAGCTGGCACACACAATTAAGTTTGATATACTCGATAGAGACATACTGACCTCAGTCCTATGTCAAATCTATAGTGTATATTATTCCAATGCACAGCGCCTATTAGGGATATAGGAACTACACTACAAAATGTTCATGAAGCTTTGTAATATTCTTAATGTACCCTCTAATTTCCTTACTTTCGACAGGAATGTATGTGCAACAATGTTGCACTTTCAGCATTTTACAGACTCCGCCCTCTTTTGCCATTAAAATATCAAGCACAAGTCGATTTTATAAAACCATAGATCTAATTGCAACCATCTCTGTATTAAACATCAAGAAACCCCCAGCAGTATCAGTCGAGAGATGATCAACTACTGTTGATAATTGACAAATTGTATGTGAATTTAGAATGACTCCCACTGAAGGTATCAATGCACCAAATTTGTCACCTACTATTACTGAAAAACAAGCTCTCTTTCTTCGTATTAGTTCATTAGTGTTTTTATTGCTATGACGTAAATAATTAATTTACTCTCTTAATTTCTATGCAGGTAAGTACTTAATCAATAATAACTCAATCAGAAGGAAAGAAAACAGAGTCCGTGGTGTTAGAGTTTCTAAGGGTTTTATTCCTCATAAAGGAATCAGGATATCATGTTCTGACCACCACAGGGGTGTCAGAAGGGATAGATGAGCGCGCTCAAGTTTATTTTCAATACATAGCTTATATACTTGATTTATACATAGGAGTCAATGTAAGAGGCGTAACAGCTGAGAGAAGACAAGATAACAGTATACACGTGGTACTAGTACATCATCAAGAGGCGTAAACTAGGCGTGAACTAGAGGTGTGTGCTAGAAACGTCACTGATAGATGACGCAAGTGGGTGGCACCAAGGGGTGGTGTTAACAGAATGTTGCAATGTCAGCAGAAAATCGGAAGCTTGGATGCGCGCGCAGCTGCATGACGTGTGATTGACGGGGTGCAGGGGACTTGACATTTACACTGACGGAAGAGACAGAAGTCTGGCATGTCAGATCAACTTGTACTTCTATCATATCTGATATCTGATGTTTAGGAACTATACTATCTGGGCGGAAAAGGTCTCTAGGGCAGAAGCTACTCTATGCTAACTGTAGATGCGTGTATGAGCGCCTAAGTGTCTACATGTGAAGCGTGGGGGCACGGGCCTTCCATGGAAGCATGGCAACGGAGACTATGAATTACTTGCATTGAGACAGGTCGGCCCTTTTTGGCTCTGCAGCTGGAGAGGATGTTTACAGGATCTAGTAGGCAGGAATGTATTCTCGGAGGGCGGAACAGATAACTCGAAGGTTATAGTCAGTCTTGGCAGAAAGCAGGCTTGAGCTGAGCGCGAGGGGCCGCGCTGAAAGTAGGACAGAGTTCACGAGTACAGAAGTAGCCTGGGCAGAGCCAGGAGCCACAAAAGAGGTTCAGATGGCAGGAATTCAAGGCCTACTCTGGCTAGAGCAGGAAAAAGTAAAAAGTGTACTACAAAAAGACGGTGGCATAGCATACTTAGGAACGGACTATATAATCCATTCATGGTGGATCTGAAAGAGGACAAGTTGACGGTGGACGCAAATGTATTTGCGTCTTCATAGCTGGCACAGGAGGGAAGTTACATGCACTTTAAGCGGGTACATGGAGTCGGTGGGGTACGCGCTAGGGAACACATCATGACCAAAATTTAATTTTCCTCATTCCCTCCTTGTTCCCTACGGACCCTTCATGAAATATCGATCCTCATGAATCGATCAGTCTGTTCTTGTAACATCATTTGTTCTTCTTTCTTTCGGTTACGTTTTGAATGAAAACTGGAATGTTCAATGCAAGAGGTGGCACACAGTCCACAAATCGCTGGCCCACACTGCAGGCACAGGCAGCAACTGAATACTAGGACTAGGCCAATGCCTAGGAAGGATAGGATCTTCCATCCCCAAGCTGTTAACGTTGTCCAGAACCAACCGGACCAAGTCCAGGTGCCTGGAATCTGATGTATCTGATTTGCAATCTTATGGAGACGGGTGATAGCTTGATATACAGTTGGTGCATTTTGTGGGATGAAAACACAACAGCTTGACCCGATGACCTTACAGGCTCCACCTCTATCTGCCAAGATGACGTCAATTACAAGACGATTCTGAAGGACAACAACCCGTATAGCGGACTGCTCTTCTGTTAAGTTACCTAGGGCGGAGGTAGTTTCATTTACTACGGCTTCAAGTGTTCTAGTTAATCTGCGTATTAATTTACTATTCTGGACAGGTCCTAGAAAGAAAAAGAATCCTTTATTAAAATCAGTGTACTGTTCCCATGCCGTTTCTGTGTAGTCGACAAGGGGGGCATCTCTTCTGGGTCTATTCTTTACTAGATTGCTATTTCTATGGTAATCAGAAGGAGCTAGAAAAACAGGTGGTAGGAGGAATGCAATATAACAGGTACCATCCCAATCTGGAGGTAGACGAATGTATGCGGTATGACCACACACAAAGTAAGAATGACTGATAGCTTTGAAAGATGATTTTCCATCATCACTGAATTCGACCACAGTAGTGCATTTACTATGACCTAAGTGTACTGAACCTTTCTTCTTGATACATAATTCGCCAGTGACTGGCAGCACTGACATAATGGGTAGAACTGGTGTGGCTTCGGATTCGACTGTAAGAATCATAAGGCTAATTGTATAATTACCTAATCCATATACTTCATTTTCTAGATCAGTTCCTATTCTAGTGGGAAGTCCCTCCTTATCCGGGTAACAGACGTCTAGTACCAAGTTCAGGTTTCCCCAAACCCAACCCCCATCGAAAACAGCAATATCGGGATCTAAAGAATTAATTATCTTAAACCATGCTCCGCAGGAGCCATTGTGAGTGAACGGATACGGAAAGAGAGGCAGGGCTCCCTTGTAATTCTGGTAGGGAGGGAGTCGGCCACATATCCAGCAATTTGTAGCATTGTTAGTTTGATGAGAATGATGTAACATACTAATGAATGTATTGTTGCGCAGCGCGAGTCTGTAGGAAAGCTCATGAGGAGGTAACTCACTAAAAGTGTGTTCAGCAGAGACATTGTAAGCAGATTGTTCACGCTTGAAAATAGGATAGTAGATAGGTAACAAGATGCTAGCAACAATGATTAATATACTGAGAATAAACATAATTATTAGTGTCACTATGCAGTGGCTACGAAGTGATTTGCAATATGTTCTTTTCTTTTCTTCTCTCTCTCTAACTCGATCTAGGTGATACATGTCAGAAGCTATTTAACCGATTCACCTAGGGGAGGACTTAAACAATTAAACTGTCTGACTTGCTAGATCGTAATTTCATGCGGTATTGTTCTTGAGGAGTCTTTTCTCTTTTGACTTCGGTAAAGTCTTTGTTATCACAGTCTTTGGTGGGGGTGGGTGTGTCTTGTTCCGGTTTCAGTCCTGGGAATGTTTTGATATGGCTTAGGTGGACCCACCCCTTTCTGCCTTCCAACTTGACTGCGGTCTTTGTAGTAAGAAGAACGGTCTTCGGAGACTTCCAGCGGGGCTCCAATGGACTTTTCCTGTCGAAGTTACGGACGAGGACAACATCCCCGGGGCGGACGTCATGCGGCTTCACATCGGTGTTGTCAGGGAAGGCTGCGGCAACCTGTGAACGACATGATTGGAGTGCAGACATCAAGGAGGCAAGGTAATCTGTCAACATATTAGAATCAACATCGGTTATCTTTTTAGGAATGGGCGTCCCCCACATATTCGGTGGTCTGCCAAAGACCACTTCGTACGGAGATAGCCCTGATCTCGAATGGGCGACCATTCTCATATAGAATAGTGCCACTGGCAGGGCGACTATCCAGTCGACCCCTTTTTCCTGACATATTTTGGCAAGGCGGATCTTTAATGTCTGATTATGCCTTTCTACAAGGCCTGCTGCTTCTGGATGTCGGACACAATGGAACTTCCACTGGTATCCCAATAACAAGGAAACTTCTTTCATTAGGGCAGACGAGAATGGCTGACCGTTATCTGAGTACACGACACGGGGCATGCCGTATCGTGGGAAAAATTCACGAACCAACTGTTTGGCAGTGGTCGGAGCAGTGTAATCTGGGACTGGGTATGCTTCGGTCCAGCGGGACAGAGCACAGACAATTACGAGAACATATTTAAATCCTCGACAACGGTCCATCTGGATATAATCCATCTGGAGGACTTCAAAAGGGTGATCGGGAGGATGGAATCCACCTTGCTCTACAGGGACGCTTTTACCTGGATTGAACTGACAACAGATCATGCAAGTACGCACTTTCTGTTTTGCTGCTGCTCGTAAGTGTTTATTGTACCAGAGATTTTGCAAACTGTCTAGCATTGCTTTCTCTCCTAGGTGGGCAGGACTATGTGCTGTATTTATCATGACTTGAACCATAGAGTCAGGGAGAAACCATATAGATTTTCCCTTCGTCATCCAACCTTGATCTGTCTGGATCCCTCCTAGTTCAATCCATTTCTTTATTTCTTCTGGAGTAGCATGTGTCTGAATGTCAATAACATCTAGTGTGGGATCTCTGACTGTCATGCAGTTTGTCGGATCTGTTGTCTTTATCGTATCAGTTGTCTGAGTGTGAGTCAGTGCTGTATGTTTTGCTGTCTGATCTGCCAGGTCGTTACCCTGGGAAACAGAATCTGTGATTTTAGTATGTGCTTTACACTTCATGACGGATATGCCTGAAGGCAGATGTATTGCTTCTAACAGTGCTTGAATGAGTGGACCATGTTGTATCTTTGTACCATGAGAGGTCAGGAAACCTCGTTCCTGCCAGAGCATGCCGAAGTCGTGTACGACTCCGAACGCATAACGGGAGTCAGTGTATATGTTAACATTTCTGTTCTTGGCTAGTATACAGGCTCGGGTCAGAGCGATGAGCTCTGCCGCTTGAGCAGACAGTGTATCAATACGATGTGTTTCTTTAACTTCAGTTTCAGTGGTCACTGCATATGCGGCCACTAACTCTCCTGTACTTGTTCTCATGCATGAACCATCCACATAGAGTGTCAGGTCTGGATTTGTCAAGGGAACATCTGTTAAATCTCGTCTGGGCTTTGTTACTGCATTAATGATTTCTATACAATCATGTGGAGCTGGATCTGTCATGACTGTAGGTAACAATGTCGCTGGGTTCAAGATACTGCAGCGTCTGATTTCTATGTGTGGCTGGAATAATGTCAATTCGTAACCCGTAAGTCGTGCTATAGTCAAGTGTTGAGTCTGGGTTCTGTTTAACAGAACCTCTACAGAATGTGGAACTTGTACTGTTAACTGATGACCTAAAACAATTGAGTCGCTTTGTCTGATTGCTAATGCTGTTGCTGCTACTGACTTTAAACATGCAGGGAGTGCCTGGGCTACTGAATCCAATGTACTTGAAAAATAAGCACAAGGCTTATGTGAACCTGCTTGATCTTGAGTGAGGACAGACAACGCTGTACCGTCACGTTCTGTAACAAAAAGTGTAAACGGTTTGCTGTAACATGGTGTCGCTAAAACTGGCGCTTGGCATAAAGCTTTCTTTAATTCCTCAAAGGCTTGTGTGTGTTCCTGAGTCCAAGGGAGGGCAGTCGAAGTCGCTGCCTCCTGTGTCGTTAACTGAATGAGTGGTTTAGCTAGAAAGGCATATTGAGGAATCCATTGTCTGCAGTACGAGGTGAGGCCTATGAAGGCCCGCACTTCCTTTTGTGTCTGGGGTTGTGGCATGTTTACAATTAATTGAATGCGATCGGGAGTGAGCTGTCTCCCCACTTTGGACAGCAAGTGACCCAGGTACACAACTTGCTGAACACAGAATTGGAGCTTTGAAGGGGACACCTTGTGTCCCTTGTCGGCCAGGAAATGCAAAACTGTTAGTGATGCTTGTTCACATTCGGGCTCACTTCGTGCGGTGATCAGTAGATCATCGACGTACTGTAGTAAGGCGGTATTAACTGGCATTTGAATACAATCTAGTTGTCTTTTCAGTGCTTGGCTATAGATGCTGGGGCTTTCTGTAAATCCTTGAGGTGCGCGGGAAAATTTGAAACTTCGTCCATTTAAACTGAATCCGAAGAGATATTGGCTCTCCGGGTCAATAGGTACACTGAAGAAAGCGTTCTTGAGATCGATTACAGTAAAGAACGTTGCTTCTGAATCAATAGCAGTCAATAGGGAGGAGATATCGGGGACCACAGGATACTGTGGCACAATACATTTGTTCAGTTCTCGAAGGTCAATCACCAGCCGGTATACTGGCGGTGCATTACGGTCTGTACGTTTAAGAATTGGAATGATGGGTGAATTACAGATATTGGAGTCGGTCTCTACGACCACTCCCTGGGCAATAAGCTCTTCAATTATTTTCAGTAAAGCCACTACAGCATCGGGTGGTAACTTGTATTGTCTGATTCTGGGTAGAACAACTCCTGTCTTGAGTGTAACACGATATGGAGTGATATGCATACAACCTACATCAGCTGGGCCTTTTGCCCATAAGTGATCTGGTACATTTTTCAATCTGACATCAAAGTCACGTAAAACGTAATGACCCTTGAAATCCCGTAAAAAGAGTCTGACTCCTTCCGGGGAACAGCATATGATAGCTCCTAGAGCCTTCAGTGTTTTAATTCCTAACAGATTTTCTGGACATGATTTCGTAAGTAACAAATCTGTAACTCGAGATAATGGACCCACAGCTAGTGGTACTGGTTCTGACACTTCATTTACAATAGGCTGTCCTGAAAAACCAAGGGAAACATTCTGTGAGCCTGAGAGGGGTGCCCCTGGAACTTCATTATGACTTATAGTGGTGCGACTTGCCCCTGTGTCAATTAAAAACTTTCTGTCTTTTCCTAATACGTGACTATGTACATAAGGACCTTCTTGATCTACAGGAATTTCAATAAGAGGCAAATCACCCTCCCTCTCTAGGCTGTTTCATGTATATCGCTGATAATCTGGATATGCCGACTGGGCATACTGGTACATCTGTTGTGAAACTTGCCGGGTTGCGGCAGCGGGCTGTGTCTGAGCATGCTGTGGCTGTGGTACTGCTACTGTCTGTACTGTATGGGACTGATCATGCATAGGCTGTGTATTCTGCATTGGCTGTTCGTTCTGTGAGGTCTGTTGATGACCCTGTTCATGTCTAGGCGGACGCGGTCTTTCTTTAGTTTTACCTGTCTCGATGTTATGTTTCAGGACTGGACATTCATGTACGTAGTGACCTGGCTGCTTGCAATAATTACATGTCCCTTTAACGGGAGCGGCAGAATGATTGGTCTGGGCCCCACCTTTTCTATGACCCTCGGCTGGAATTGTCTGAGCTACTAACATTTTCATTTTCGTGTCTTTCATACGTTTCTGTTCCTGATCTTGTTCTTCCCTAATTCTGTTCTGGTGATATTGTAACATTTGTAACATCTGTGATGGCGTATTTGCCTGCCAAGTACTTTCAACCTTGTACACTCTATTTTTAACTAGTGGTAGGGCGTTCTCTACTAATTTTGTTACAAAAAGGTGTGGATATGACTCGCTACTAGTTTTTAGACCACTATTTATGATGAAACATTTCTCGAATCGTGAATAAAAGTCACTAGTATCTTCATCTTGTTTCTGTTTACAGGACGAGATTGCGTCCCAATCTTCCTTTCTAGTTGTCAATAATCTTGGCAAAACCTGTACTATTAAACCTGGTAATGCTTTAGTCAGATCCCCAAGGCCTAACCCTGGGACTCGTTTGCTTTCTTCGTCCTCTATTTCCGCCCATGCTATCTTTGACTCTCCCACCTCCCAATCCTTCTCCTTTAATTTCTCGTAAATGCCCGTGGGCAACAGTACTTTCAACATTTTCGTAATATCGTCATACGTGTAATCTCCCATCAGTAACATGTCCTTGAGCTCTCTGTGAAAACCTGCAGGATCTTTATCATGGCACGGAACTAATTTCTTCATTTCTAACAGTTCTAACTTAGTCAATGGTGTGTGAACATACACACGCTTCAAGCGTTGGTCCGTACCCATAACTGGGTGTACTTCTCGTAAGGGATTCTGACTTTCAATGCCACCACCGCATTGCATGTGGTACGTTTTTCTTTCTGGAGGCGGGGCGGGAACATATTCAGAGCTTAGGAAGTTGTGATACTTACGTCGTTGCTCTAGAATTATCTGTATTAATTTGGTACTAAAACCTCTCCATCTATCCATGAGTAGTGCTTCTAATGTCTCGTGTAAGGGACCTGGATCAGAATGATGATTTCTGAATTTGATGAGGAGGTGCTGAATCATGTATACACCTGCTATTTTCTGCTCTTCCGGGGAAAGGTTCAAGAATGTCTGCACTAACGTATCATCATTATACATGTCTGGATTTTCGGCCCATAATACAGCTGACCGAGCTAATTCCTGTTCGTCCATAGAGTTCAGTACATGGTACCCCATTCGGTCTCGAAGCCTTTTATCAGTTTCCTGGAACTGATGTTCAGAAGAATTCGGATTTGTTAACTCAGAGAGAAAGACTCTCTTGCTTTCTGGACGGACACCCTTCCTAAGGTAGGCTCCCCTACCTACATATGCTATAGTATCTGTGAATTTTCCTGATGCTTTTCCTGATGTTTCATGTTCCTCTTCCTCCTCTGAGGAAGTTTTATCATTCTCTTCCTGGTGTGCTGTCAATACTGCCTTTCTTATTTTCTGGGACATACTGGCTATGCAAGTCCCTTTATCATGCTTTGCGTCTGCTATATTTTGACCCCACTTGTTCAATGCGTCTAATTCACTTTGATCTGTCCCAGGCCTGTCTCGTTCTCTTATCACACAATTTATGAAAAATCGTAATATCTGTGCTTGAATGTCGACTTTCTGTTTATGCATGGCAGCTTTAACACTTTCGGGGTCTTTCCCTGTCAGTATGAACTTATATAGTCTGTCGAGAATTTCCTGCATTCCTACATAACATAGCAAGTTATCGGTGGCAGATCTCAATCGGAGTGATGCTAATACCATCAAATCGTCTTTTCCGGGTACCGGATCATATCTACAAACTGACATCCTATCTTTGAATGCGTCAAGCCGGGATGAGTAGGGAGACTGGAAAGGATTCTGCGTGTCCCTTAAATGCAATCTGTGTGTCGGTGGCGGGGTCTGTAGACCCGCTGTCGCACCTCCTGAGGCGGATGCTTGGGCATTATCTCTTCGCGGAGTCTGGATTTGGACTTGAATTTGTCGTTTAGTAAGATCAGGTAGGACTGGTTTCGGTAGGTCCGTTTTGAGTGGGGGAAGTGGCGGAGCTGGCGGAACAGGGGAGGTCTGTCGCGGTACCGGCGGAACATTATCTGGGGGCGCAGTGCCACCCCCATCCCTGTCAGTAGGCAGGGCACGAACAGGCAGATTGGTATAAGCTGGTACTACATCCTCTAGATATGCATTTAGGAATATGTCTTTAGTAGTTTTATGCATTACTTTAGTTGGGACTAATGGTGTCGGTAAGTTTTTCGGTATTTCTGATTCAGTTTCAGATGTGCCATCTGCTGCAAGATACATACCGTTTACAAGATTATTTCGGGCACGGTCTATTTGTTCTGTTTTTACTCGGATCCCTTCAGTAACTAATTCGTTTTCTTGCTCTTTATCTGATTCTTTAAGTCTGTCTTCTCTACGTAGTGCTTTGTCAGCACGCTTACGTGATTCCTTACGCCAAAACTCTATGGCGTCCTTCTGAGATTGTCTGGCTTTCTTTTTCCATAATGCTTCTTCTACCCTCATGATGCACTCGGCATCCCACGTTCCAGTGACAGGCCATCTGTGTCTTTCGTCTAGGTGTTTGGTATAATCGGCCCATAAATCTAGATATAGTATGGCATCTATGCCGTGTTTTTGATACATGAAATTGCCTGGAGTGTCCCTAGGGGGGATAGGAATTTCTTCCTCCAGTAACCCTTTCCTGGTTCCTATCTGTTTTAACTTGTTAAAGAACGGCATCTTGCTTACTTATTACTGAACGTTAGATCTTTATTCCTTAATACTCTTGACAGCTAGATTATACGAGAAACACAATAATACACGTTTGAACAGTCACATTCATACCACAACATTAATCACATAACACATTGTAGACATAGATGACTATCCCCCTATACTAGATGTACTGCTCAACAGTACGGATACACTGCTGTAACAGTGCAGAAATTCGGAATACTTGATATACTGCTAAACAGTACAGATACACTGCCTAAAAACAGTGCAGACCGGACTTGCGTACCCAAACCCGTCTAGATACGACCCAGCAATGGTACTCACCGGGAAGCACGGAAAACAGAAGGCCTCTGAAAATTCGACTGGACTCGACTCGGAACTTCGGAAAGCTTCGGAAAACTTCGGAAAACTTCGGAAAACTGGTGGGCCTCTTCACACCTCGGACCTTGCTTCTTTCGGCTGGGCTCTGGTCGGGATCCTCCGCACTCCTCACCGCCTCGTCTGGGCACTGATCGCAGTCTTCGTCACCTCCGTGGGTCAGAGGGGGATGCAGGAAATCCTGCCAGTACACGTGTAGTCCGTCTAACTGATGGCAGGGGACACAGTATGCAACGTACCAACCGGCGCGTGAGGTGGGGGAGGGGTCCCTATTCGGGCGCCAAAATGACGTAAATAATTAATTTACTCTCTTAATTTCTATGCATATAAGTACTTAATCAATAATAACTCAATCAGAAGGAAAGAAAACAGAGTCCGTGGTGTTAGAGTTTCTAAGGGTTTTATTCCTCATAAAGGAATCAGGATATCATGTTCTGACCACCACAGGGGTGTCAGAAGGGATAGATGAGCGCGCTCAAGTTTATTTTCAATACATAGCTTATATACTTGATTTATACATAGGAGTCAATGTAAGAGGCGTAACAGCTGAGAGAAGACAAGATAACAGTATACACGTGGTACTAGTACATCATCAAGAGGCGTAAACTAGGCGTGAACTAGAGGTGTGTGCTAGAAACGTCACTGATAGATGACGCAAGTGGGTGGCACCAAGGGGTGGTGTTAACAGAATGTTGCAATGTCAGCAGAAAATCGGAAGCTTGGATGCGCGCGCAGCTGCATGACGTGTGATTGACGGGGTGCAGGGGACTTGACATTTACACTGACGGAAGAGACAGAAGTCTGGCATGTCAGATCAACTTGTACTTCTATCATATCTGATATCTGATGTTTAGGAACTATACTATCTGGGCGGAAAAGGTCTCTAGGGCAGAAGCTACTCTATGCTAACTGTAGATGCGTGTATGAGCGCCTAAGTGTCTACATGTGAAGCGTGGGGGCACGGGCCTTCCATGGAAGCATGGCAACGGAGACTATGAATTACTTGCATTGAGACAGGTCGGCCCTTTTTGGCTCTGCAGCTGGAGAGGATGTTTACAGGATCTAGTAGGCAGGAATGTATTCTCGGAGGGCGGAACAGATAACTCGAAGGTTATAGTCAGTCTTGGCAGAAAGCAGGCTTGAGCTGAGCGCGAGGGGCCGCGCTGAAAGTAGGACAGAGTTCACGAGTACAGAAGTAGCCTGGGCAGAGCCAGGAGCCACAAAAGAGGTTCAGATGGCAGGAATTCAAGGCCTACTCTGGCTAGAGCAGGAAAAAGTAAAAAGTGTACTACAAAAAGACGGTGGCATAGCATACTTAGGAACGGACTATATAATCCATTCATGGTGGATCTGAAAGAGGACAAGTTGACGGTGGACGCAAATGTATTTGCGTCTTCATAGCTGGCACAGGAGGGAAGTTACATGCACTTTAAGCTGGTACATGGAGTCGGTGGGGTACGCGCTAGGGAACACATCATGACCAAAATTTAATTTTCCTCAGCTACCACTGATTCTTTATTAGCTTTATTCACGTCTTCCTGAGCGTGTTCTTCTACACCTATCTGATCCTCACTACTTTCCTGTCTCGTTAATCTGGTTCTTCTTCTGGTTTGAATAACAACTTCAGGTATGTCAACCACTGGTATCCAACCCTCCTGACTTGTGCTCGGTTGTTCCTCGTCTATCACTTCAGAATCTATCACTCTAGATTCTTCGACTTCACAACCTTCAGCTATTTCAACTGTTTCACTCAGTTGTTCTTCGGTAGGGCTTGGAACTATTTTGGTATGACTCACATGCATCCAATTGGCTAAACTTGCAAACTTCACTGCTGTAGTAGTGACCAGTATGACTTGAAATTGTTTATCCCACCTGCGTGCTAGGCACAACTTTCTGGCGTGTTTCTTCACTACCACCCAGTCTTAAGGATTCAAATCATGCGCTTGTGCTGGCTGCCTGGCAACTGCATCTTCTCCAACCTGGTGAGAGACAGAAGGCACTAGGGCAGCCAATTCTTTGCAATAATCCAATACCAGAACCTCAGTTATATTTATCAATTTGTGATCAGGAATAAATGCTTGTCTCATTGTCCTTCCCATGAGGATCTCATGTGGACTTAATCCTGTTTTTCTGTCAGGAATACTTTGGAGTCCCATCAACACAAGATGCAATGTGTCTGGCCATTTCAGTGATGTGGATGCACACACTTTACTTAACCTTGATTTTTATTGTGCCATTTAATTGCTCAACCACTCCAGAAGCCTCTGGGCGGTATGCACAGTGCAGTTTTTGCCCAGTTTTAAATGCTTAACAGATTAATCAAATTATTTCATTATTAAAATGAGGTCCTCTATCTGATTCCAAAGTGGCTGGAAAGCCAAAACAAGGTATCAACTCCCTCAACAGTAGCTTGGCAACTGTTAGGCTATTATTTGTTTTTGTTGGGTAAGCTTCCACCCATCGTGAAAACAAACACAAGGACAAACTTCATCCCGTTGCTTGGAGGCAACTCTATGAAGTCAAGCAGCAATCTCGTGAATGGTCCTTCTGCGTTTCCAATTTTTCCCCAACAGACCACTGTTTTCCTGCCTGGATTTTGCTGCTGACAAATTAAGCATATTTGGCAAAGGCTCTCTGCGACTACTCTAAACTTTGGATAGTACAAATTCTGTCTGAATAGTCTGATCATGGCATCCCTACCAACATGTGTGTCTCCATGATACATTCTTGCCATTTGAGAATGTAGACAGTCTGGCATGAATGGTCTGCCATCAGTGTATACCCATACATCATCTTCTGTCCTTTTGTCATAGCCTGTCTTTATCCACATTTCCTTTTCACTTGCCTCAACTTCATCCTGCAACTGTCTCACCTCCTCTAGAGCTGAGAAAAACATAAGTTGGCAGCTGATTTCACTTGTTTCCATTTTTCTGTTTAATGCCATGTTATTTCTCGTGCAATATTGAGCAATTTGGTCAGCGTATCTGTTATGTGCCGCCACATAGTCATTTCCTGATTGGGGAGCAGCACACTTGACCACTGCTATTTCTTTTGGCAATCGTATTGCTTCCAACAATTCTTTAACATTTTTACCATTTCTAATAGGGGGATCCTGAAGAAGTCAGGAATCCCCTCTGCATTCAGAGCAGGCCAAAGTCATGCACAACCCTGAAACCATATTAACTGTCCGTAAATATGGTTATCTTCCAATTTTCCCCAATTTTGCATGCCTTTGTTAAGGCCACCAATTCAGCTACTTGTGAAGACTTGACTCCCGGTGAACAGGATGCTTCAACAACCCCAGATACTTTTCATACAGCATACGCTGCACTGAGTCCTCCTCCCTCTATTCTCAAACATGAGCCATCTACAAATAGTTCATGATCCGGCTCTTTTAGGGGCTCTTCTTTTATGTCAAGCCGGGGCTTAGTACACATCTCAGTCACATCTAAGCAATCATGATCTACTTCATCTTTCACTTCTTCACAACGTGGGTCTTGTAATAATGTGGCAGGAGTCACCGTTGTACACCTTATCACTGTCACATTTTCTGCTTCAAGAATCACTCTTTCATACTTAGTCATCTGACTAGCGGTAAGGTGCTGTGTTTGAGTTCTTGTTAAAAGAATCTTGACTGAATATGGGACATAAACCTTGACTGGATGTCCCATCACAATTGACTCGCTTTGCTCCAGACTCATACAAGTAGCAGGTACTGCCTTTAAGCAGCCAGGTAAAGCTGAAGCCGCAGGATCCAACGTAGCAGAAAAATATGCCACTGGATGTCGGCTTAATCCATGCCTTTGAGTCAGGTCTGAAAGTGCACAACTCTCTTTCTCACAACAGAACAGTGCAAGAAACAGTGCAAATTCTTTCATATAATCAGACATGCCTAAAGCTGGGGCCTCACACAGACAATTTCGCAATTTCATAAATACTTCCACACATTCATCATTCCAGACAATTGGGTCCTTTGCTCTTTTTCGTGTTAATTGAATCAATGTTTTTTCTAGGAAGGAACACCCAACAATCCACTGCCAATAGTACCCAACCACTCCGAGAAACATTCTTATCTCCCTTTGCATCTGCGGTAACTGCATTTGCTTGATTATCTTGATTCTCTCTAGTGTTACTTTTCTCACTCCTCTTTCTATTTTGTGACCCAAATATCTAACTTCTTGTTGACAAAATTGCAATTTTTCTGGAGACACCTTGTGTCTTCCATCAGCCAAATGGTTCAGTAACACAATTGAGTCAGTTACTCAATCTTCTCGTGATTTGCATGCTATTAGTAAGTCATCAATGTGTTGTACCAGGACTGAATTTTTTGGGCATAACTAATTTCCTTGAGACACTTAAAGAAAATGTGATAAAAAATTGAGGGACTCTCTGTATACCCTTAAGGAACTCGGCCCCATGCCAAGATACGGTCATTGATCTTAAATGCGAAAAGATACTGACTGTCTGGGTGCCAAGTAATAGAGAAAAAGGCTTGGCATAAATCAATTACTTTAAACCAACCTGCATTCCAAGGTATCTGATAAAGAATCGCTGCTGAATTAGGCACTACAGGACAACAAGGTACTACAATTTTATTGATCTTTCTTAGATCCTGCACTATCCTATGTTTTCCGCCAGGCTTTTTGAGTCCCATTATAGGCGAATTACAAGGACTACTCATTATTTCCTTAAAAATGCCTTGTCTAATAATTTGGTCAATTTCTGAAGCAGCTCCTGCTTTCATCTCTGGACTCATTTTTTATTGTCGGGTGTTGGGATAAACTGCACCTTCTTTTACTGTCACCTTCACTGGATCTACATTTTACATTAGCCCAATTTCTTTTCCTGTGAAATCCCATACTTTTAGGTTCACTGTGGCTCTTAGCTCTTCTGGTAAGTCATTTACAGTCATCAAAGAATACATGTAATCTACTTCCATGCATTGTTTAGCAAGCATTAATGTATATACAATATCTTCATCAGGGGTTTGAAAAGCAACACCATCCGATGTGCAATAGATTGTGAAATTCATTTAGCACGGCAGATCTATTCCTAATAGATTCACTGAACTAGAATCACAAACTATGAATCTATGCATGTCTTTAAAATTTGCAATGTGCACTTCCATTGGTTCTGTGATTGGGGTTCTAATCTGTTGATTTGAAACTCCTACAACTTGGATGGAATCACCCGCGAGGGGTAGGTTTGGGATGTCTGCTGTTCTCACAGTAGAACGGGTAGCACCAGTATCCAATAGAAAAGTGATATCATTACCTTCCACTTTCCCATCAACAAATTAATCTGACTAATCTACCGGCAAGGATGTGCCAAGTACGCACTCCTCTTTCTCCCCATCAGACTCCGTCATTGCAAATAATTAATTTCATCATCATTATTCTGTAAAAGATATTGTGAGACCACAGAATTTCTCTTACCACTTCCTCCTTGAAATCCGGCGTCCACACTGTATTTTTGCTGGTTCACAAAATTTGGTATAGGAGCTGGTGGCACCTGACACTGTGGATTAAATAATGCTGTGGCTGATTCAAAATCACTTCATTCTGCGTCTGTGGATTAAAATGTTGGTTTGGCCCATCATTGTTCTGAATACTCTTACACACTTCCAATGTCCAAGCTTTCCACACGCATGTCAAGGAAACTTCTTCTTTGCTTCCTCTCTATTAATTCGTCCTCTTAATCTACCACCATTTGTCGCATGATCATTCTGATTTTGCTCTTGCACCTGATTATCAGTCTGACTATTTAATTTACTTTCTTGTTGTTCTGCCAAATTCACTTGTGCCCACATCATTTTCTCTTTTAATTTTCTACGCCTCGCCTAAATATCATCCCAACAGTCTTTTGCGTTTTTCAAAATGTCGTTGATTGCCTTGCTCTGCCAGCACAACATATGGTGCTGAATCATCTGACTAATCTCCGTTTTCAAACGATACACAAACCGATACATAAAGTGTCCCATATGCTTATCTGCCTTGTTCTCAAAGCCACTATACTGCTTAAACATCTATAGCAACTACTCATAATATGCATGTACAGACTCATTCAGTTATTGAGTTGTTCTATCGATCTTTACCCAATCTAATTCTTTGGGAGGGATTTTCCCTTTCAGAAAAGTAATTACTTGGTGATATTTCTTCATCACCTCACCTGAGGGTGCTCCTGTTTTTGAGTCTCTTGGATACTGCTCGTTTGGCCAATCAACTGTAATCTTACACTCTGTCCATAAATTAGTAGGTATTACTATGTCGAACAAACCATCCAGATCCTTTAACAGAACCTTTGAAACTTTCACCAACCTTTCAACCTGTTTGTACCATTCAACTGGTTTCTCTCCTAATCTAGGGAAATCATTCGTAAATGACCAAATATCTTGTGGACTCCATGGAACATGAACATATCTACCACCAGGTACCCCTCTCATGGGACACAATCTTTCTGCCTTTTCTGATTCTTTTAACACGAATGCAGATGACGCTTCCTTCGCCTGAGCTTCCTCCTTCTTTCTTATCCACCTAGTACTCCACCTGTCAATGTCTCCCCATTTTTGCAAAATATTCACTAACTCTTTTACCTGTAGTTTCTTACCAGACACATTCATATTCTCCAAATCCTTATCAGTAAACTCCACTCGATATGGTTTCTGTAACAATTTTGATTTCCCTAAATCTACTCCAATCTCTGAAGCAAGCTCTGCCGATTTCTCATGAAACAATTTTGCATTCCCAGTTATACTCCTACATATAAACAACAACTCTTCTTCATTGTAAAGGTTCAATCTTTCTATTCCCACATTTTCATCTATCATCTCTTCCAATTCTAACTTCAATTTGTAAATATCTAAAATCTTTGGAGGTGAGCTTTGTTTTTCTATTCCCTGTGCCCGTCATTCTAAATCTTCTGGGGTTACTGTTGTTGAGCTTCTAGTTCCTGAGGGTACCACAGACTTTCTTTCTTTCAAACTACTGGGTGTAACTCTTTTCAGGGTCTCACTAATGGATTCTCTTATCGGAAAGTCCATTAATGAAATGACTGAATCACACTCACTGGCTTGATCATCAGATATTACTACCTCCTTTCTAGAATTACTCAAAGGAGTTGTTACAGTTTGGGGTTTTAGGCAACTTACTTTATTGCATATAATGGAATACCAGGACCTATAGTCACTGGTACTGTCAATGCTTCAGGGTTTAAACTCAATTGACCTATTTTCTGTATTAATTCCTCTCTATTTCTACTTATCGCTTCTTTCTCTCTCTGTCTTGAAGCACCCGATTAACTGATGGATCATGTAAAAATTGTGGAATTAGGGTGTTCCCATTACTGGTGCACTTAGAGTGACTCTACTGGGACCTTCTTGGTACGGGGGATGGTTTTTAGTTAAAATGTCCTCCAACAGTTAATCATGTGACTCACCATATCCTGTCACATTCATATGTTTTGTTTTCACTTGCTTCATGATTGTTCCTCAGCCATCAACACTGGGTATAATCCTTCTGATACCATAGCTCTTCTCCATTGCTTCATATCTCCCACCTCAACATTTCTCTCATTCATATGTCTCAGTCTCCCATTCTTCTGAAGCCTTATACTGAGTTAACCTAGGTCTTGGGTCAAATCATTCATCCTCATCCTCAGATTCTGAAGAATTCTCCCATTAAACGTACCATTTTCATGGAAAGCTAGAACACCAACACCTTTCGTATATTCTATCCAATTTTCCAAGCCATACACAAGTATGATATCCTCTTTCCATCATCATAAATGAAGCAAGCATCTTTGGCGGAATAGGAATTTCCTCTCTAATCAACACAGTCTTTTCTTTCTTAAAGAAATTCTTAATTTTCTTTATTAACAACATTTTCCTCTTTTCTCCATACATTCAAGATGCCCGATGTAAGAAGCCATAATCTGCAAATCCTCAAGCTTTTCTGTCCTGAGGATTCACACCAGTAATCAAATCAGCATTCAATGTACAAATTTCCATCAACCAATTCTAAAACCGCTTATATTCAATCACCCAATCAGACTCAGGCTCACGCTCGTGGTCTGACTAACGTCAGTTCTGCTCCATACTACTGACCCCTCCTTTACAATCTGCTCCAGTCTCATGCCCGCTGTTTCAACCAATCCCAGCGCGGCTGTCTGTGACGCCAGTACCACTCCCGCAACAGACCCTCCCTTCACAAGGTAATACAAAAACGTATTTCTTTACTTTTTTCTATTTAAAATAAAATCTGTTAGTAACAACATAGAAACATTCGCTACTCTGCCTGTTCCACTAAACAAAGGATATATTTCTACTCATTCTGGAGACTCAGAATTGTTCCTTTTCCACTGCAAGTAAAAACATCGGTTTTCCCTTTATTACAGCTCAAGAGAACCTCCTACTCCTTCATTGTTACCCTTACTAGGAAATATAAGACCAAAGTTTCACCAGCAAACCTTTTGCTTTCACTCACACTCAACTGTTACACAAGATAGGGCCAGATGTAGGTAATTCATATTTACCGAATCTTAAATACCGAATTTTACCGATTCGGTATTTAAGAGTCAGTAAATATGAAGGGGGAGATGTAGGTATTACAGATTCTGTAAATACCGAATCGTTAAGATTCGGTATTTACCGAATCTGTAAATACCGAATCGGTATTGCCCATTGATTCCTATGGGCCTTAAAGCCCATAGGAATCAATGGGCAATACCGATTCTGTAATTACAGTATCGGTAAATATCGAATTTTGCAAGGGTGCAGGGGGTGTCACTTTGACACCCTCTGGCACCCCAAAAATAGGCATGTGTGTCATGTGGCACACAGACATGCCCTAAGGGCATGTCTGTCTGTCACATGGCTAGGTGTGCATGCACACATGTGCATGCACACCTGAATTCGGTATTTTAACACCCAATTGGATTGGGTGGTAAAATACCGAATTTGTAGGGCCTTTGGGACTCAGAAGAGTCCCACCTACATCAGGGAATTACCGAATTGGTAAAAATACCGATTCGGTATTTTACAGATTCTGTAAATTTACCGATTTGGTAAATTTACAGAATCTGTAAAATCTGGCCCCCTACATCTAAAGATGCCGAATTCGGCCGTTTCCGACCGGTATTTGCCACCGGCATCGGGCCCATAGTCCCTAATTTAACACTGCCAGCCCTGCGCAGCTTCTCAGTGCTATTCCAACAGAGGAGTAACCTCACTGCAGTGTGGCTTCTGTCACCATCCGCTATTCATTCCCCGGGAATTTCCAGATAACAAAAAACAAGGCGCTAAATCTTTTTGTTAAACATAAATCAATAATCAATACTCATCACCAAACTAGTCAATAATAACCATAGCTCTGCTACAAGAAAACGGATCCAGCCACGTACCAACAACAGATACTACACTACCATATACTCACCTGGGCCCATAAAACACACAATTGAGTAAACTGCTGAAAACAAAGTTTCTTGTGTGATAACACTATCAAGATTAGTTATTCACCATTCCTAACTAACCTCTCACTGATTAAAATGTTCTTTCCTCTGGTAGATGGGCCATTGGTTAAACTAATTGATGTTGATAATGAACATATTTCTAAACTTCTCTATACTTTGAAGTAAATAACCACAGACACGGGTACATTTTAAGTCTTTATCTAAATTAATTGCATGTGAACCACTTCAAAAATACAATACAGTCACTGTGACTCATAGGAGAAAAAATTCAATTAATCAATCATCAAACACATATTTCAAACTTTGCAATGACTTATTCTCAGAAAGGAGAGGACAGAGAGAAAAGAACACCTGCAAATAAACAAGATTATATTTACCCAGAATGGTGTGAAGACCAACCCCCTGGCCAAAGGGCTGGTAAGGGTCCACGGGATAGTTTCAGGAGACAAAGACTTTAGGACAGGATTCAGGATAAGATAGAGGCCTCTCTAACACTGATGCTTGCTTCGCACTCCTCTCTGACACTCTCTTCCTCCTCGAGATTCTTCTGCAATCTTCTGTCTAACCCTAATTAAATTAGGATAAAAGGTTCTGCATTCGATTCTTCATCAGTATCTCTTGCTACTCCGACAGCGTCATGGTTCACAGCATCTCAGCATCGACGACTCACAGACAGCATACCGAGCTCTGTTAATTAATTAAGTAAAGCTACCTCAGTTATACCTTTTGTTCTTCATGTACCACCCACTAAAGTTTCAATATCGTAAAAATATGAAATCTAATTGGTCAGGCAAGGTGGGAAAGATCATCACACCATGCTTGCATATCGCTTTTTCAGTTAGCCCATTGTTAACAGACCCATCCCCTGAATTTGTATTCATTTTTATTTTCCCACCCGCATTCATATTTCATCTGAAACAAATGTTTTAAATTGAACATGTACACCCACTCATTTAGATTTTTTACTGCCGGTTCTCAGGCTCAAGCACACTACAACCTTGTCCTCTTCCCAACCCTTGTGTCATTCTTCCAGATGAACTTTCAGTTGTCATGTGCTATGTCAGGTGACTCATCTTACTTCAGCCATACACTAGAGGCCCAAATGCGCAATAGTGATAAAGTAGGAAAGATTTAAAAAAAAAAATGGTTTCACTCTATACCACCCATCTCTACTCTAACCCCCTTTACTTATTAATACTTTCCCTGCATTAGCATTAGTTTTTAACTAATGCTAATACAGGGAAAGTATTAATAAGTAAAGGGGGGTTAGAGTAGAGATGGGTGGTATACAGTGAAACCATTTATTTAGCTTGATTTCGCTCCAGCTAAATAGGTGCCATGCACGCAAGTCTTCAAGATTCCATTTTAGTGCCTTTTGCTCATGCGCCATCATTTCCCTCCTAGCCTTTGTACGTCATATTGCGTAGATGCAGTTGACGCATGCGCAGTAAAGATTTCCCTGTTAAAGCGGTTTTAGTAATTCGTTCGAGTAGTTAATGTTAGCAAACACATATGCAAGCTTCACTAATTCATGTGTTTATGTGGTGCGCATTCGTTTCACACAATACGTAATTAATAACATGTTAGTGAGTTAAAAAAGCAGATTGCTTCCGTGCAAGTCTCTTTTCCATGAGTCCTTGCTCCATCACAGCCATATGCAAATCAGTCTTGACGATGCTCCTTATGGGTACAGTTCAGCACAAACTGCCAAGCCAAGTCCTCCCTGGACCAGAAACAATCATCCTGGGGCTGATTTTGGGATATCACACCTTATCAGCCGGGCTAGCTTGAATCCAGTGGCACAGTGAGCCTGGAACACATGTCTGGGCATACCAGGCGCACTTAGGGTGATAAAGCCAAAGACACACAAATGATGTATGGAATGTGAAACAAATCAAACATTCACTGCTAGTCACGAGATCTGGGTTAAATCCATTGTTCTTCTGCTCACCATGCTACCCCAGTTTAGGCACAGCCATATGCCAGTCAGTCTTGACCCAGTTCTTCATGGAAACAGTCCAGCCTAAACTGCAAAGCTAAGTCTTCCCTGGACCAGAAACAAGCATCCTGGGGCAGTTTTTGTGGTATTACCCCTCATCAGCGTAGCTTGCTTGAATCCAGTGACACAGTGAGCCCAGTACCCATGTCTGGGCATCCCCAGCGCTCTTAGGGCGAGAAAGCAAAAGACCCACAATGGATGGACAGAATGTGGAACAACTCCAACATTCACCCCCAGTCAAGAGATCTGGGTTAAATCCATTGTTCTTTTGCTCACATTCCACTCCAGCTTAGACCCAGCCATATGCAGATCAGTCTTGACCCTTCTCCTCATGGGAACAGATTAGCCGGAACTGCCAAGCCAGGTCCCCCCTGGACCGGAAACAAATATTCTGGGATGGGGTTCGGGTTATCATCCCTCACCAGACAGGCAAGCCTGAATCCAGGGGCACAGGGGATAAACATTGTTTACATTGCATGCAATACAACGCATGCCATTACAACGCGGTCATTAGAACAACCACATTGTTACATTGCATACCATTACAATGCAAGTCGTTACAACCACTTGCTGTAGGGGGCAGAAGGTGCTGGATTTTAAATCAAACACCTTCCCTTCTGTTGCACAGACTGGAGTTGGAATAGTAAATTATACTATTGCAAACTCCAGCGCCCCCCTACAGCAAGTAGTTGCAATGGTATGTGTAGTAACATCACAGTCGTTGTAATGACCACGTTATAAGGGCATGTGTTGTAAACGAGTGCGTTAAAACGTGTTCTATTTGCACAAGGAGCCTGAGACCTACGTCTGGGCATACCCAGTGCACTTAGAGCAAGAAAGCAAAAGACACACAAATGATGGACAGAATGTGTTTTTTGTTCAGCATTCTATCAATCATCTGTTCTTTTTTGCAGCTAAACACAGTGGGCATATGCTTGTGTAAGAAATCTGCCTTTCCAGTGTGGTCACTCCCAATTTTCACCTTTTGCTAGACCCTAATTATTGCTGTTTTTAGACACTTTCCAGTGTATGTGTTGTGACCCATAATACAATAAAACATTTTATAGTCCCTGATTGTGTATTTAACTTTTGTATAAGGCCATAGAATATGGTGCAGAAATGCGCCCTTGGCATGAAAAGTTAATTTTCACCTGTTGCACTTATTGTGCCATCAACTAGTGTGAGAATAAAAAAAAAGCATGGCTTCAGGCCTACCTTTTCAGCCTGGAGGTTGAATTTGATTCAATGGAAACATTATTTTGTGGAACATCATTAAAAAGAAACCATTTCCCCTAAAATGTTTAATGGAAATTCGCAGGATGAATGACATTTACAATTTCACAGAAACAAATTCATAGAATGTCTTTTTTTCTGAAATTGGCTTGAGCTTGCTTATTATTTAAAGTGTAAATGTAATGGCTATGGGTCAGCCTTTCAGAATGATTTTTTTGTTAGAGGTATTTATTTCAGTGCTTTCCTTCTGGGGACATTATTTTGGATTGATAACCTTTCCATTGGCAAACAATTACCTCAGATGCTTTTAATTTGCTGATCCTCACCACCCCTAAACATCATCCATCCCTGACCCCCTCAAAACTACTAACCACCATCTATCCCTGCCACCTAAAAACCCTTCAATAAATCTGAACTACACTCATTGCTCTCCTCTAAACTCCACCCATGCCTGGAACCTTAAAAGCCTTCACCACCCTAAACTCCATCCATTCTTGAATACGAAAATGCATCACTATGATAAACTCCACCAAAGTTTAATGTAATTTTGGATTTTTTCCTTAAATTTATCTTTCCTTTAACATGTTTCTATTAATTACGATTTATTTGTGATTCCTTAAAATGATCTTTTCTCAAAATTAGATTTTCATGAGTTGGTTTCCTCCAATGTGATTTCTCGGTTTTCAACTCTTTTTGACATGTAAAGCCCTGCTTTTTAGTAATTAGTAGGTCACTCCTATGCAAGCCATGTAGTCCATAAGGTAGAGTGCACCGTATCTAAAAGTGAGACAACTAGAAATTGAATATCAACATGTCTCTGCAATGACAAGGCCCTAAAAGCTCTTTTCACTTTTGCAGTCCTATGTAGAATTGAGATTAAAACATTAATACTGTTTCATGGGAATGGGAACAGCTAGAAAAACAATTCAATAATTAAATGGTGAAGTCAAATGTGTCATAAATATTAAGGAAGCATATCTTTTAGAAAGTTACCCTTTGCCTGCCTGAACTGTCAGAGGGCTAATTATGATAAGACTCTTACGGGTTTCTGCCTGTGCTCTGCCTTGAGTAGATGTGAAAGAGGTGTGAAATACCCCACAGGAGCAATTAACATGCTGATATGAATGGGCAGAGATGACTTATCTGAAACTTCACAGAATATTCAGAGCGGGGGCATAGTTTGACAGGTCTGCTGATCCACATGCAAAACTTGGGGCACACTTAAAAGGGAGCAAACTTGATGACAAATGAATGCCCTGCCAGTTTGCTGAAGGAACTTGCTTTTGTCCTACCCAACTGGTGTCTCTGAGTTTTTTGTGGGTACCTGCCTGCTTCAAAATTGGATTTTAGTGTATGATGTGGGCAGAAGCTGGAGATTTCCCTATGACAATTCCACAGCCAACGCCAGCTCTCAGAGCCCAAGCTTAGTTTGGTTGAAGACTTTCACCATTTTGAAAAAGAATTTTGGGCATGTTTGCAGTAAGGTAAACAGGAACTACTGAGAAAGTGGGTAGGCGTCCCCACAGGAATTTTTACCTCAGTTATGGAGTGCCAAGGAGCCACCTCACCCACTCGCTAGTACCAGGCTTCCCCAGAAACCCTTCTTAGAAAACTGTAGGGCCTGCGCAAGAGCAGGAGAGGACTGTTCCTGCTGTCTGTAATTTGAGACGAGTCCTGAAGGACTTTGCATGCTCCCCCTTGTAAGCAAGACAGAAAAGTGGCCTCCAAGAGTCAGTTGGCTAACCTCTGGTCTGGGTACATACGATGCTTCAAGCATCCTTTTTCCTAAAGTGCCCAGCTGACCAGTGGCAACTGAACTTGGACTGGACTTTGCTGTTGGCCTCTGCAAATGCCTTCCCCTGATGTTATGGGGGCCTTAGCAATGTACTCATGAGATTGTTGAAACACCAGAGGAAAGTTTGGAAATCTTTTTTCCTTTCAGACTTTTCAATGGGGCCGATACACTTGTTGCATCTGGCCAGGGCGCCACTGTGGTAAACCTGAAATTGTGCCTAGTTCCCAGTCTTCTGCTATCATAGAATACCATTAGTGCTTCTTGATTTTTGGTGCTATTTCTACTTAAAATATTTAAAATTAATCTTTCCAGTTCCCCTTATTGAATTGCTATCTTTTTAGTATCATTTTGTTTATTAAATTTCACTCTATTTTTCTAATCCGGTTTGTGATTTTTATTGCTTGGCATTTTGGCTTTATTACTATTTTAGTACTGCATAAATACTTTACACATTGCCTTAAAATAAGCTTGAATGCACTGTACCGTAGCTAGCAGAGGGTCGAGGTCAGGTTACTTTATTGACTTTGAGGATTCATTCTGCCAAGAGTTGCAATTATGTCTTTTGGTGGGCAGTCGTCCATCCCAAATAATAATTCAATTTCATACGCCTCCTTAAATAATCTAATAAAGTTTAACACAATGCATAGCTTCTATCCCCAAACCAAAATCCTTGCCTTCTATGGTAATTTGTGAGGTTCCATGTAACAAAATACCCAATTATATAATAATGATGTATCGCAAAATCCAATTTCCATTGTAGCAGTGCATTATAATCACATGCATAGACTACATCCACATATAATCTTTGGTTGTGTTAATCTCAGTGTTAGGATCTTGTAATGTAATAACATGAAAGTGACATGCATAGGCCAAAACGTAGAATATATGGAGAACTATGTAGAAAATGAATTGTAAACAGCAGAGAGCACACACAGAAGGCCCTTGCATTGTGCAACTGACTGCAAGAGACAATCATTTTATTATTGAATGTGTTTATTAATCGTACCATTTTATGCGTAGATGGAAATATTAACTGCATATGTTGAGTTCCTATGTAACGTTGTAAAACCCATGCTCATTTCTCTTATGTTAGCTATATATTCTAGACCTGATATACATTTTCCTTGGAAGCTTTTGCATTAGAAAATAATGGCTAAATTCCATGTGCATGTTAGATGCTGTTCTTTCTCACGTTTATGTTGCAGGTGGAAGAAGCGCCCTTGTTAGAATAATGTCTTTGTTTTAGGAGTTAGGCAAGAAAAGAAGAGGATACATTGAGAGCTGGCGTCGATAAGGAGAACTGTTGTACTTTCTCACCGGAGAGGGCCTGGGAATCAAGGTCATCATGCAAAATTGTCGCCCCATGAAAAACTACCAACGAGAATGTGGCCTGATCAGATGGCGTAACCCGAAATGCATCCTGGGAAGATACCTGAGGTATTGGGAATATTGTATGTAGGGAAAGAGTCCACTTTTTCTCTGTCCTTTGGAGAGAGAGCATCTTAGAACAAGCTCTTTCTCAGTAGCTTCATGCTACTTGACCCAATAGAGTGGTAAGTCTTGTAAGGAAGACTCCACACGCTCCCACCTTAGCTGATCCTGTCCACAAAATGCTTAACTATGGATGTCACGTTAGTGTTAGTCTAAGGATAGATTAATGCTTTATTTCCATGTACTCTTGATGCAGGGGACTTGTTCCATGATATTTTTTGTATCTCGATTCTTGAATTGATCGTCTTGTGTATGCTGCATCGTCTTAACTTTATTAGTAGATTTGTCTTTGTACTAGTCTCATTGTATTTCTACACCCTCGTTTTAAGGTGTCTGTATATCCAGTTATTTTTGGCCTTGTAATAAATTAACAAACTTTATTCGGTAGTTGTGATTCTTTACTGACAATGGGAGATATGCCGCTGGACTTGACCCCTTGAAATCCCACACCACTCCAGTGGTGTGGGATTTCACAGGGAAAGAGATAGGACTGATTCAAGAAGTCGAGTCAGTCCGTATACAGATTAAGCCTAATGCACAATTTCTGAGAACGCCTCAGTATAACTTGACCCGGGAAACGGTGGCAGGGATAACACCTGTCTTTGATTAGATGATTGCGCTGGGTATACTGAGGGAGATCATAGGAAATCCATGCAATTCACCTATCATGGGATTGCAGAAGCCAAGCAGGAAATATTGCATAATTCAGGCCAAAGGAAAATAAAAACTATTGTGATTCCATGTTGTCCCGTGGTACCAAATCCAGCTGTGATCCTATTTCAGATCCCTTGCAAAGCTATTTGGTTTAAGGAGATTTATTTTTGCCAAGCTTTCTTTTCCATTCAAGTGCATGAGGAAAGCCAATTTCTATTGAGCTTTCTATCTGGAGGACCATGCCTTAACATGGTGTCGTATCCCTCAAGGGTATACTGAAAGTCCATCCATCTTGAATCAATTTTTGAAAAAGAACCCTGAGAGCTTGATTTTGCCTTAGAAATCTGTGCTAATCCAGTATATAGATGATCTCTCCTAATTGCATCAGAGGCACGAGAGGCTTGTAGGGATGATACAATTTCCTTACTGAATCATTTGGCTGAAAATGATATACAGTGTCATCGAACAAGCTTCAGTGCTGTTTGATTGAACTTCAGTACTTGGGCTATCGCATTGAGAAGGGCAAGAGGAAAGCTTGCCAGAGCGAGTACAGGCTATCATGAAAATGAATCTGCTTACTACACATAAGGAAGTCAGGATGTTTTTGGGAATGGTTGGCTACTGCCGACAATGGAACCCGAATGTCTTATTTAAGATGAAGCCCTTGCAAATGCTAACATACAAAGATGTGAGTGATCCGGTACCCTGGGATAATGACTGCTTGATTGCCTTCTTGGAGCTGAGAGAGAGCCTTTGTCACGCCCCAGCTTTAGGGATGCCTGATTACAATAAAATGTTTTCGCTGTTCTGCTGTGTACGGGAGGGTTGTGCTCTTTATGTACTCACCCATACACATGTGAGTGTCCATAGACCAGTGGCCTATTTCTCAACTACATTAAATCCTGTAGCTTCAGCATTGCACGATGTCTCAAATCCTTTGCTGCAACAGGTTAGCATTCAAAGGTGTGAAAGCATTGTGATGGGTCATCCACTTACTGTATATGTTCCTAACTCAGATGGGCTTCTGATGACTAGAAACAAAACACAACATTTGACTAATAACAGGTTGACAAGGTATGAACAGATTTTGTTGGCTGTGGAAAATTTCACCTTGAAGCGGTGCTCTGTGTTAAATCCTGCTACCCTGTTACCTGTTCCAGATGTTGATGGGGAAGATTGTGAAGACCATGACTGTCTGGATATAACTGAACTTTGCATTAAACCGAGACCTGACATTATTGATGAACCATTGTCTGATTCTGACCAAGTTCTTTTTGTTGATGGTTCCTGCTTAAGGGACACTAAGGGTAATCTGGAAGTAGCATTTGCCTTCTCTACCTTTCTGGAGTTGTGGAAGCTCTTTGTCTACAGGGAGTATACTCCACACAAGTAGCCAAGATCTTTGCCTTGATCTGCGCATGCCTTGTTTCTTAGCAAATCCGAGTCACCATTTTTACTGGTAGCTAGTACAGTTTTGGTGTAGTTCATGACTTCAGACAACTATATCTGCAGAGAGGTTTCTTAACTTCATCAGGATCTCCCATTAGAAACAGGGAATATGTGAGACAATTGTTGGAAGCTTTACAATTACCAAAGGAAATAGCAGTTGTGAAGTGTGCTGCCCACTGGATCATTATGGTGGGAAACCACTAGGCTGACGAAATCGCCATCTTTTGTGCTACACATTCATGCACCTTTAATGGGGAATATGTTGGCGATAGCACAGAGGAGACCGAACTCAGCATGATGCTAGCTATTGCAGATACTTGGGACGAAGGCAGGCAATTACAACTGGAAGCAATAGATCAGGAACAAGCGACTTGGATCAGAGCAGGTTGTGAAAAAGTGGAAAACAACATATGGGTTTCGACTGATGGTAGAGCTGTGCTACCAGATTGTTTGTTGAATCTAATGACGAGACAGATTCATGGTGCAGCTCACATAGGGAGAGATGCAATGGTGAGATTGTTCAGGCACACTTGGTCAACCCAAGGATTCGTGTGATAGCTGATGCAGTCATCAGTGTGTCACATGTCAACTAAGGGATGCTGGAAAGAAAACTGGTGTTGCCCAGAGTAAAATGGATGATCAGGGAGTCCTTTCATCCCTATTCAATTGGACTTTTTTGAAATGCCTGTGTGTAATGGATTGCGGTACATTTAGGCTGTTGTGTGCATTTTTTCACAGTATGTGGAAGCTTATCCGACTAGAAGCTGTGATAGCCTCACAGTAGCAAAGTTATTGTTAAGGGAGCTTATCCCATGCTTCAGATTTCTAACTACATTGGATTCAGATAGAGAAACACAATTCCACAGCGAGATCATGAAGCTGCTGTGTGTCTTAAACGTCGATCAGAGACTGCATTGTAGCAACAGGCTAGAGGCATCAGGAATTGTGAAACAAATTAATAGGGCGCTAAAGATGAGCATTGCAAAAGTGCGTGCTTCGACATCTTTGAAATGGCCTGATGCATTGTCTTTGGTTCTAATGAGTTTGTGCAGCATTCCTGATAGGAGGACTGGGCTATCTCCGCACAAGATTCTCATGGGGAGAGCAATAAGCTTACCTGCAGTGCTGTCTACAGCATATGATTTGGTCCTTGATTACTCTCAGGTATTGGCTGATGTGATTCATTCTGTGTTTCACCAGGTTGAAGCTGCAACTGTACTGACCTCGAAAGACATCTGCCATGATAGGGTGTTGGCTTAAAAGCAAGTCAGAAAGAACTGTCTTGACTCACGGTGGCGTGGTCTGTACCAGGTGATCTTCTTGACGAATACTGCTGTGAAGTGTGGAGGCCTGCTGAACTGGATACGTGCCTCGCACACCCATCGAGTCTCAGGACCCTAAAAAAGAAATAGCTCCGCTCCCAGAAGTAACTCCAGCCGTGGTCGCAAGATCACCTGAGAAGACAAGCCAAGTTGTGGGGGTTCCTGAAGAGGCAGGATACTCACTAAATCGAGCTGAGGGGGGTCAAGCCACACAAGGCCTAGGTACTGGCTCTGAGGGAGTTCGTAACATTGCGAGTGGTATAGAGGCTGACTCAGCAGAAGAGACTGGTGAGAAAATTGGCCATGTACAGTCAAGGCAGAAAATAGGTTGCAACCGAGTCATTGCCAGTGAGGAAGAAATCATCCACTGCCTTAGGAGATTGACGCATTTCGGGATGAACTGTTATAGCAAGTCTTTGCTGAATTTGTCTCTGATCTCATAAGGGATGTAAACTGAACTTTGAACAGTAAATAAAAATCCTCGCTTGAAAGAAGATAACCTAGGCCCGAGGGAAGAAGAACAAAAATAGGTATTTTTCCTTAGAAGAAGAAAGAGGGCCTGGGAAGTCTTCCAGGCTGTGTAAATATTGTACCAAAACCCGTTAAAGAATTTCCACGATCCTAAATAAGCTGTTCAAGGACATTGTTGTACAGAAATAAGAAGAAAAAGAAAGAGAGATTGTGTTGAACCTCTTACAGCCACATCCCGAGCCAATTAAAAAATTGAGTCTGGAAATCCGAACCGTAGGTACAAATGTATTATAGTAAAACAATGGTAGAGTAAGGGTATTTCTCTACAATGTGTGGTAGGAACTCCTAGTCCCCTAAAGGAGATATATAGCAAAACAAATGGAGGAGTACCCTCTATAGGCAAAGCAGAGAAAGTCTCTGTGCCAAAAGCTTAAGGCTTAATCAAGCAATTTTGCCCAACCTTTACTTAGGACATAGCATATCCTTTTTGAAGACCCCTCATTCACCAACCTAATTGGTGACATGCTTCATCATTGGGGTCCGACCCCGCAGGCCGAGTGCCAACGGGGTGTGCTACGACACCTGACTACAGTGGAGCGGGTATTTTTTCTTTTATATGTGCAGTGATAAAAAGGCTGAAAGTTATTTAACAAGGGGCCAGATCTACTCACTTCAAGATTTTATTCCTGAGCAACTGGGCACCCTAATAATAGAACTGTGACACCTATGTCTAATTATCGAATTATGTAGACTCCGGTGTACAAGACGTGTAGCGTTATTAAAATAGCGAATGTGAATGGCCTAGGAGATAAAGTGAAGAGAGGATTAGTGCTCCAATTTCTTAAACATAGAGCACCCATGGTGGTACTCCTGCAGGAAACCCACCTGGTAGGAATACCTGTAAAGCCCTCGATAGATGGGGTTTCAAATTAATAGTGCATTCTGAATTTTTCACTGGCTCTCAAGGGGTCAGGATTTTAATTAGGAAACAATCCCTCCTCCTGATTAAACATACATACTCCAACGATCAAGGCTGTTTCCCAGCTGCAGCATGCCAATGGGAGGGATGTTCGGTCAACATAGTAATGGCCTATGTTCTCCCCGCGCTTCCCTCGGTAGCGCTTCCGGCGCTTGGTGCGTTTCTGCTCCATCTCCGGGAAGGCGAGCTAAAACTGCGAGATGACTTCAATGCGACCCTTAATGATGATCTTGAGCGCATGCCTCCACATCAACAACACCGCCCCCCCACTCCATCCTCACAGACTTCCTGGAGACAATGTAGGCAGCTTCATAGAAATAACACATTTACCGCAAGGAATCTCGGATCACCCGCCCATGTCAGCCAAATTCACACGGAAAACATCCACTCACTGTTGCATACTCCCATTCTACCCGGGTTACCTCAAATATCCCAAAATCTGAAGAGGCCTGCTTACAGGCATGAAACACCATTTTACCAAAAGTGTATCATCGGTTTCCTCGCCCCTTACTCTTTGGGAAGCTTTCAAAACGGTCTTACGGGGACAAGCCATCTCCCTAATTGCAGACTACAAAAGGGAGAAGACCTGCATGATCTCAACGCTTGAACACGAGCTACAAACACTAGAAACACAATACGCTTGCAACTGGTCCGACCTCAATACACACCTACTCTAGCTCAATAAACAGGAATACAAAGAATTTTATGGGAGGATGCAAAAACCCGATTAGCAGCCACGCACCACACCATATACGAAGTAGGAGATAAAGCCGCCCGGCTTCTGGCTTGGCTAGAGAAACGGGAACCCACGAGCCGCTGGATAGCAGAGCTTTGGCCCGCACCTGGTGTGCTGGTGACTGACCCCCAAATCATAGTAGAAACATTGGCATGCCACTACACCAAAGTTTACTCCCCAGCAGTTTCAATTGAACAAAAGGAGGGAGAGCTGTTTCTCAAAGACATCTGCCTTCCCACGCTAGCGGAAGACGTCTCCGGGCTGCTGGGAGTCAGAGCTCACTACGGAGGAGCTAACATTGGCAATAGGAAGCATACAGTCAGGGAAGGTCCTGGGTCCAAATGGCATTCCTTTCAAACTATTTAAGAAAAGCGCAACCACTCTCGCCCCCTATTTGTTGACTACGTACAATGCCAAATTAGATAGAGGTGAACTGCCTAAAGATCAAAGAACAGCAACAAATGTGGCCCTACATAAACCTGGTAAGCCACCCCAGGATTGTGCTTCCTACAAACCCATCTCCCTCATTAACACAGAAGCAAAGATATTGTGTTTTTATCTAGGAACCTGAATCAATATTACCATTGTATGCCCTTGTACGGCTATAATCAATAATATCCCTATAATGGCATAAGAATCAGATCCATATTTCAGTAAATCGCCCTTGCAGTCCAAGGCACAGCAAAAGCTATTTCCTTAGATTCCTAGAAAGCACAACGAGTTCTTTCAACACACCAAATCTCCAGCAACCTGGGAAATCCCCCGCTTGCTTTGTTTTAATTTGTAATAGAACTCCTGCGAGCACTGTAAGAACGGCCAGTTCTTAGTGACATCTTTATTGACGTCTTATGTCCAAACCTTACGTCAAACTCGGCACCTTTCAGGTATAAATATACCAATGTTGCCTTAAGCAAACACACTGTGGTGGTTTTGGAGCAGAGCAGCTAATCTACTTGCCGAGAGTCCAGCAGATGCGAGAAGCCCGCGGACGCTGCCCCTCCTCTTTGACGTGCTGAGAAAGACGCTGTCTTTTCTCCTGCCGAGAAAATCCAGCTCCGGCGTTTCCAGCCTACCCTTGCGGGTGACTGGGATATCGAGTCCTGAGAGAGAGATACCAGACCTCCTACATTCTATTCCCAAGGTACAGTGCAGACTAAACCCTTAGAGAGAATTCGTGAATCAGATTCTTGGCAAAACCAACTTAACTTAAACTGCTGCTTACTTACTCCTTCCCACGTATTAGGCTTAGGTCAGGTACACCGGGGTAGGCGTATTTTAGAAGCACCAGTTGAGCACGTTAGCCTATGTATATATGTATGTATATATTTTATCCATTTTATCCATTTTAAAGTATCTTATGGCTAAGAAACCATATCAATGCTTGTACAGTATTATTTCATAATACTCCTTTTACTGTACGTACTTTACTTTATATTAAGTATTGCGATTGTGGCAATTCATTTTTCTTGCATGAGAAGGAAGACTGCTCAATAAATAATACCTTTTATTGAAAACGCCCGTCTCTCTATTCTCTGCACTCTGGTGAAACTAAGTATGCACATCTGACTGAGTAAAATAGCTGTCTATTGTTTTCACACGACTCTAGAGATTTACTCTTATTCTGAGGGAGCAAAGTTGTCATGTTTATGCGGTTGTCGGAAGCTGAATCCCTTCTTGTCTAAGCCAGGGAAGCTGATCCCTTCCTATTCATTCAAGAAAGCTTCCAGTGACCTCTGTGCTAGCTGGCGCAAACCTCAATTAAGTCTAACATAGTCAGTAGAGACCTAGATGACCTCAGTCCTACGTCTACACTGCTGTTTATGTTATTCCAATGCGCAGAGCCTATTGGGAAAATAGGAACTACACCACATGGCGCCCAACATTTGGTAAGGCGATAAAACTAACGCAAGACGTTAGAGTAACTCAGTCGTGCTTTTTCACGCAGACCCTTTTTCCCGTAAATACTCCAATAGACGTCTGGAGTGGGTGAAAGGTTAAAATCCGCCGTAACCTAGTAGGAAGAGATTCCTATGTAGAGTTTTTGGTTTAGTCAACGTTGAAGGATACAGTGTTCCAAAATATTGTGCACCTAATCATTTGTTTCCTTGAAACTTGATCTGCAACAGAAAAACCTTTCTGCCAGTAAAAATGCCAGAAAGTGAAGACGAAAGGGAGGCAGCTAGAATGGCAGCTCAACTAATAGAGGAAGACACGAGTCTCCTACTGAATGACCGGAATGCTATCCTCATTCCGGTCAACATAAGAAAAACTATAACTCTAAAACTTATAGAAAACGGACTGACATCACGAGGTGGTACAGTCATTTTCGTGATAGAGGCACACGAATATCGGCAGACAGAGGTATTCTGTTCATGGATAAACTTTCCAGCGGCAAACGCTACAACACACGAGTTCCACTATTACAAAATAGAGGAACCTCCGGATGAATACGCTCCTTTCGAGGATGTGGAAATTCCACTAAATTACCAAGAGCACCTGCTCTGGTTTAAAGGCGCCCTAAAACATAATAATCACATCACCAGGCTCGGTCCACTAGGTAGACCAGGAGCAACGTGGCCGGGTCTAGCCAGCTACACACCACTTCCAGACATCGAAGAAATGTCAGACAAGGAACTTTTAGCCCAGCTAAAATTACTAATTAAAATTCACACAGTTAGTCCAATATGTAATGCGGACTGCAACAGTCCAACCAGCTGTTAACATTCCACAGCTGACCCCTCATCAGGAGAACACAAATAAAATTACACCACAGAACATACAATCATGTCTTGGTAAAACACCCGCAAAACGGGAACAAATTCCATTCTGGCTAGCACAGAAAATAACTCAAATAGAGGCGGTATTCCCGAATACTACCCCTATTGAGAAACACAGAATTCTGACTATATGCCTTACAATGGGGTCGCACCACATGTGGAGGACTGTGACACTTGGGGCACAGTCTTTGCTTCCATTTACACAAAAACACATGGTGTTCCGTCTCTGGCAGTGATACCAGATGTACTAAGACAGATTCAAAATGAATACGGTCCAGAACCTGCTTTAACTCTTGGTATCAAATTACTTAAAGACTTCAAGCAGGTCTCGGCTATATTATTAGCCAACATAAAAGGAGAAGCAGCATCTGTGGTGATCCGCCAAAAATTGAAAGAAACAGATATAGCAAGCCAACCAATTGAACTTGCCAGAATCATAGAAAAATCCTATGAAGAACTAGGTAGAGATAGTTTGGGTGGGAAACCGGTAAAACCCCAACTACTTGAAAATCCTGAAAAGATATTTATTAAAAATAATCTAAACACTCCAAAAAAGAGCTGGGATGGAAATAAACAATCCACTCCCAAAGAAAAAAGATTCTAGTCCAGAGGAAGGTCTCCTCCAAGGAGGGAAAGAACTCCGAACCGAGAACACTAGTCTCCCCAAAGATACAACCTTAGAAATAGGGATAATTTGAAAAAGCCTGATATATATCAAAATATTGATACACGTCCCTCTCGATCTTTTTCGTAGAAATCGGAAAGAAGAGGACGATCAGAACACAGGGAAGAGCATGTCAAGTCCAAAGACAAGGAACCTGCTCAAAGTAAAAAATTACAATTTCCAAGAAAGAAGGTAGCCAGTATTAAAATAATCGAACATGCCGAGGATACTGAAGACACATCTGAAAAACGGAGAGTGGGCACAGACAATGCTAGACAGCGCAGCAGAAGTCACCATAGCTCGCAAGATCCTGATGAATCATCTGGAGACAGTGGGCACGAATGAATTCATTCAGGTGGAAAATGCAGATACCAGAGTTAGCGAACCTCATAAAATATACGAAATACCATTGCGTATAGAGGGAGATAAGACTAGGAAGGTAAGGGGTCTGTTTTGGGATAACCTCTCAAAAGGCTATGACATCCTATTACCTGAGAAAGACTGGCCACCAGAGTTTGTCAGGGAGTGCCCTCATGGAGTAGAAATGATTATGCCTGCCTTCCCAAATCATATTCCAATACATAGAAAATACATATATGCCAGAAAATGGGCAGTAGCTCAAGCACCTGCATTATATAAGAATCATGTAGGATGGGATGAGGACTCTCCTCCTCACAAAATCCAGTTAAAAAGTCAACCGACTGCACAAAGACAGTACCCAATTAAGCAAGAAGCTGAAAAACAGGTTAGGGAGATCTTAGATCAACTTGAATACCAAGGGGTGATTGAAACATGCACCTCTCAAATGAACAACCCTTTGTTTCCTGTCTCCAAACCAGACGTTTTATATCGTCTAGTCTTGGACTACAGACACCTTAACTCATGTTGCAAGACATTTGCAGTACAAAATTCGCACAGTGCGGCACTAATGAATAACATAGTTCGAAAAAAATACAAAACAACATTAGACATCTCCAATGGATTCTTTTGTCAAAATATTGCACCAGAAAGCAGGTATTTAACCGCTTTCTCCATAATGGGGTCACAGAAACATTTCTGTCGACTCCCACAGGGATTCAAGAATAGCCCAGGATTATTCTCAGCAAGAGTAACAGAGTTACTACAAATGTATGATGATGAGGCATTATCTTATGTCGATGACATCTATCTCACAGACGACGACTTGGATACTCACTTGAAAAGAGTGAACACCATAATACTTGGGTTCGCAGCAGAGGGTTACAAATTCAACTTTAAAAAGTCACGAATTGCCCATCTAACGGTCCTATTTTTAGGATATGAATTATCAAGTGAAGGCAAAAGCCTAGCAGACAACTTGTTAGAGAAGTGCGCTGTACTCCAAGCACCAAAAACGCTGAAGAACTTACAATCAATACTAGGCTTCCTGAATTTCGGAAGAACTTACATTCTAAATTATGCAGAGAGGGTTAAACCTCTCTACGAATTAATAAAACCTGATTTCAAACCAATAAATTGGACTCAAAAACACACAGAAATTTTGAGATCACTGCAAAAAGACATGTTAGCTAAAATAAAATTAGAAACACGCGACAATACACGCAACCTTGTAATCCGAGTCATCCCAGGAAGATGCGGATTCAAGTACCTGACCTCTAATGAGGGAGAAACGGTACCATTAGCTTACAAATCACATTTGTACACACAAGCAGAAAAAACATTCAGTCTTACAGAAAATACTGTAAATGCGGTTCAGACGGCTATAGCAAAAGAAAGAGCCCTAGCCCAAGGCAAAAGAATAACTGTTTTTAAAGCAGAATCAGCCTTTGAGGCATTATTCAGCCCAGTTAACCTAAAAACGGTGGCACTAGATCCAAAATGGATACAGTGGGAAAATTCTCTTGCTGCAGAAGACGTGACATACTATTTTGTCCCGAACATGAAAAAACTGAATGATTTGAAATATGAAGAAGAATATCCTCTGCCAATCGAAATTCTGCCTCTCCAACAGTACTCTTGTATAATCTATACGGACAGATTTGTACAGCATTACAATGTAGATGATAAATCCTACAATGCAGCCTGCGCGATTGTTAAAGGTTGCTGGCACTGCGGTAAATTCAGACCAAAAATAACAAAAACTGAATCACTGAGAAACTGTACGGCTCAGCGAGCTGAAATCAGATCTTTAAAGATGGCGCTTGAAAATGCCGATCGTGAATTCCCGACACTAATAGTGTGCGATTCGCATTTCTGCGTCAAATCTTACAATAATGATTTGCAGAACTGGGTTCAAAATGATTACAAAGATGACGCAGGTGCCACAATTAAGCATAAAATGCTTTGGAAACAGGTAGTTCTGTTACAAAAAGAACTACAGAAGGCTCATGTGATACATACTCTGAGTCATCAACGTGATGGCGTTCACGTTGCAGGGAATTCATTGGCTAATACAGCCACAGCGGAAGCAACTAAACCGGCTTCCGTAGCCACAAAAAAGCGTTCAGAAAAATACATAGACGGGGAAACCATGCTGGCGGTAAAAACATCTTCAAAAGGCAACTGTGCAGCACTGCCCGTGAACTATCCACTCAATTATACATACGTAATTGACGCAAACTCCGTTCCTTTTGCTCGAATTCCTGGAGTGGGTGATAGAGTAATTCCAAACATGAACAGGAGAGTCTTATTAATAGCAGACTCACACATGGGTGAAGGTCCTAGGCACAAACAGATCAAGGAATCTCTGACAGAATTACAATTAGAATACTGGTGGCCGGGGATGAGCCTGCAACATTATAAATTTGCAAAAAGCTGTCCAGACTGCAACAGAGATCGCAGTAACGAGCCAACCGGAGTATTTCCATGGTCATTTCTGTAGTTAGCATAAGGCTATCTATACGTAAAATCCAGCGTCCCATTAATTCCTTTTAAGACTAGATTCACTTAGAAATAAGGCCCCAGCGCTCGGCTGACGCCAGAACTGTTATAAAAGATTTGCGAGTCTTTATCGGCACATACGCAATTGCCATGCTACATTCTGATCAGGGTCCTGCTTTTTGCTCTAGAGTTTATAAGGAGGCCATGACCAGCATGGGCATTGAATTGCGGTTCTCTTGTCCCTTCCATCCTGAGGGAAATGGGATTGTGGAAAGAAAAAACCGAGACATAAAGCAATCTATAACGGCAAAGGTACTAGGTTCGGGTGATGGGTAGGTCCAGCATTTAATAAGTGTCCAATGTAGTCTTAACAATCTGCCAAGAAATTCTCTAAAAGGTTTCAGCCCGTATGAACTATTGTTCGGAACTAGAATGTATATGCAGGATTTAGATAGTCAGACTTCAGTGGTAGAAGATAAGAAAAAATGCTTTGACATCAAAGATCGTTTGGCTGTTTTACAGGACTTAAATGAAACAAGGAAAGCCCCGAGCAACATAAAGTTAAAACAACAGCCAACAACCACTGAAGACACACCACCTGTCCCAGCAAGACCTGTCTGGATTCCAAAGATTGGGGATCTGGTCAGAGAGAAGATAGCGGTGAAGAAGGAATTTGGGCCTTCTTACAGAAAAGCAGTACCTGTCTTAGCTGTCAACTGAACGAGATCTGTTGTACTACCACCCCTTGCTGGTAAAAAGGAGAACCGAGTTGTATCCATCGACCTGGTAAAACCACAATCATGTGGCCAATAATAAATAGTAGGCCCAGTGGACTCCCAAGAAATAGCAGAATACCAAAATTTGCTACAATCCAAGAGGTGTAAACTGAAAGACTAATCACATTTGATAAACCTGCAGTGAAAACAAAAGGACTATGCAGCAATGCCATGGAACTTGTGCCTCTTGAAACCCAAATTGAAACAGTTCGTCATGAAACACCAGTCTACAACGATGTAGCCTCAGACTGTGCTAATGAAAGACAAATTGAAAAAACAATCCCAACAATTGACAGAACTGCATCTGGCTACTTCATCAATTTCGATAACTTTTCTGAAGATCAAAGCGACCCTGAAGTAACTCCAGCAACAAAAACTTTTAAAGACAAAGCAACAGAACTCTTTCATCAACTCAAAGAAACCTATCTTATTTCTCCATGGATAGAATTTTGGATTGTGTTAGGTGTACTTTTCCTCCTGCTTTGGCTCATCATGGTACTTTGTTTGGGAAAATTCATTGAGGGAAAATACAGTACAATGGACACAGCAAGTCAGAACATCAACTTGGTCCTAAAGCCACACAAGTCATCTCACATTGAGAAAAGAGAAATATCATCAGTGAATGTCACAGCCATTCCAATACCCAGCGGGGTAGTTTGGGACAAAACGGATTACGAAATCTATGGCCCGGTCGAACTCTTGAAATATCCTCATCAGTTTAAGGTTCCATTAAGTGACTTTGTAAAACTAAGTACATTCTCTGATGATTGGGACTTTGAAAGCATAAATAACATGATGTCAGATTTAGTAATGTCAGAAAAATTTACAGAACATGATTATTTACAGGGTTCATCGAACTATGAACAGATGTATTGCTATAACCACTATGCACATCATTATTTGCATAAATCTGCTCAACCTAGAAATGTTTTTAAATATAATCAATGGGAACATTGTGCTACTCCACCTAAAAGCAGTTCGAAAACATTTTATGAATAATTTCCATACTTTTCAGGGTTTAACACAAGTGATGCAGAAACATTTTATTACAAACTGTTAGATAAAACAGGGACAAAAACTATGCTGACAAATACTAACTTGATTTATTCTGAAATATTTTATGAAAAAATGATTACATTCGGTTTTGATTTTTGGAAAAAAAACATTGAAACAAAAACCATCTGGGGTACAAAAGAATGGCAGGTCCAAGGATTAGAAGTGTTATTTCGAGCCTGCATGATCCCAGAACAAATAATGTTCTTGAATGACACCATTCAACAAACTACCTGTCTTGGCCTAGCCAAGATCAAAGACTTAAACAAACCGTCTATTCCAAATCCAATGCCTGATAATACAACCACAGATATTGAGATAGACGTATCCCAAATTTTACATCAAAACAGAACACATCCTAATTGGAAAAAGTGGTTAATCTGGCCAACAGACACAAATAACTGTCAAGATAGATTCCTGAATAAAATACAGGAGTTAAAAATGACCAGACCAGACCCTAGATACTCCCAGAGACAACATCCAGGGATAGTAACAACACACAGTGTAGGGAAATTATGCCTTGAATGGCTACAGACATCCACACTGGCAGAATTAAGCAACACTTGACTTTACTTAAAGACGGTGCTGACTTACGCAATTTCATAATGGGACCACGCAAACAGCGTCAAAAACGTTTCATAGCGGCCAGTATATACACTGCGTACAACGAAGCCTGGAAAGTGACTCAAATTGAGACAGCAGAGAAAATACCAGAAATTGATCGTATTAATTTGGAAAAATCGCTTTCTGTTTTGGACAATGAGTTAATGAGTCTGTCCTCCAGAATATATTCACTGGACAGTATTGTATCATTTGCTATAGATATAATAGATCAGGACTTACTAATGTTACAACACGGTCAGTCCCAATTATGTCCTAATGTACAGCTAGGCTGGACGTTGCAAAATCTGCGTTCAGGCTATGTGCCTTGGCGTTTAATCAACACAACGTCATTGTTCTCTATCTTTATCCTTACTGATAAACAAATCAGTTTGGCACAGAAAGGAGCACACTATACGATTCTGAGCATTGAAAAACTTGAGAGATTCCTGTTGACAATGTCAGAAAGACCTGTCATTGAATGAATAATACACGGAATAATCACAATTCCGATAACAACTTTCCAATTTAAAAATTACCAAGAGTATATACCAGCAGGCCAGTATGAAAGGTTGGGCAAAGGGTACATTAAGTCATCATGGAAATTACCTTATACACATACATGTTATAGTGACAAAAACCAGAATGTATTTCTTAGTGGTAATAATTGTAAACGATCACTAAGCGGTATACTTCTGTGCCAAGTTATTAATTTACATGGGGCCTGTGAGGGGACTTCAAATAACCTTTCATGCCACCAGCACGGCACACCTGCAGCACAAATAGAGCCATTCTTTAGACAACTTTCTAACGGGAGTAACGTTCTAATAACGGATCACAGCTGATGTGGCATGGTGCCAGGGAAAGCATATCTCGTAAGCGTTATTTCCATGGTCACATGCTGTATGCAAGCATTGTATCCAAACATCCCTACTGATACAGAGGCGACGATTTGGCCTCCCTTGAATATCTCTTCTATACGAATTGATACTTTAAGCAGAATGAAGTCTGTGCTTTTACAGACAACAGTGCCTATTACGTCATCAAAAGAAACGTATGATCTTCAAGTTGCAAGGACAACGGCAGAGATACATACACTTTTATCAACTAATTGCCCCGTGCATTTCGTAGAAATGCTAAGCCAAATCCTAAATATGTCAGATGCCAGTGGTATTGCACATGTATTTAAGACAATTTTTTCGGGACTGTTAACACCCTTCGAAGCAGTCCTTGGCATCTTTCCCAATTTTGTCCATTCGGTCTTTGGTGGCCTACCACTACTTTTGGGACTCATAGCAGGAATTATATTTTTGACTCTTCTGCTCCGATATGGCAAGCCAAAATGCAGACAAGACTCCAGCAACAATGGAAGAAACGATCCTAGCTATACGCTATCGGGACCACATAACTAAAGTCCTTGGATTAGCCCGGCTAAGAGATCTGAACATGACCTGGTTTCTTTCATTCAGACCTATATGGCAGAACTGCATCTTACCTATGCTTCGATGTATGCTATGCGGAGAAGAATGCGTGTTGGACACCTGTCTTACACTACAATCAGCAGTACCAATGGATATCGATACTTAGCTAAGTCCAGTAACGGCTCATGCATCGGGTTGTCCCCAGCGGTTACCAATCCTGATGACGGCATTCGTTGAAACTTCACCACTACGATTAGGTGGCAGTGAAGCAAGAAATGAGAGCAACATCACCCAGGTATGACCTTCTGTGAGCATTGCTGATCCTGAGACCGATGACAGCAATCATTCTCACGACTGCCCGGTTACAGCATTTTCAACCATGGTCGAACTTTCACCTGAAGCTGTAGACAGTTTTTTTGCACATCTGTCTGAAGTAATGTTCTCCCCTGAACCGAAAGAATAACTTTTAAGCAAACCGGCACACAGCGTTCCCCTGAACTCTGAATTCGGCCTTCAGCTTTGATAAACAAACGCTACTGAAAACATTTGGAACTATTTTTTCCCCTGAAAACAAAATTATTTTTTTTCCAAATTCCAAAATATTTACGTTTTTTTGGCACATGTACTCTGCTTACAGTAGAACTATTCATAAAGAACAGAGCTTCTATTTTTAGTAATTCTAGAGACAAAATATTACCTCAGCCTCTAGCACAAGCACAAGCAATTGCATTTATATGTGATGAAATAGTCGCGACCTTCTTTTCTGTATTAAGAGACATTTCATGTTTAATTTTCGCAAATCGTTCAGCTAAATATATATGCATATTTTATTTTTTTACTGAATGATTACACTGCTTAAAAACGTACAGTATCTATAATCTTTTGTGTATTTCTCATACACCATTTCGAATGCAAAATGTATTTTGGGGTGGGTTGGAATGCACATGCACCTTTACAGGTTTAATATTGCTTAGTTTTAGTAAATGATGGACATTAGATCGTGGAGTAGGTATTGTGTTTTTATCTAGGAACCTGAATCAATATTACCATTTTATGCCCTTGTACGGCTATAATCAATAATATCACTATAATGGTATAAGAATCAGATCCATATTTCAGTAAATCGCCCTTGCAGTCCAAGGCTTGGCAAAAGCTATTTCCTTAGATTCCTAGAAAGCACAACGAGTTCTTTCAACACACCAAACCTCCAGCAACCTGGGAAATCCCCCGCCTGCTTTGTTTTGATTTGTAATAGAACTCCTGCGAGCACTGTAAGAACGGCCAGTTCTTATTGACATCTTTATTGACGTCTTATGTCCAAACCTTACGTCAAACTCGGCACCTTTCAGGTATAAACATACCAACGTTGCCTTACGCAAACACACTGTGGTGGTTTTGGAGCAGAGCAGCTAATCTACTTGCCGAGAGTCCAGCAGATGCGAGAAGCCCACGGACGCTGCCCCTCCTCTTTGACGCTCTGAGAAAGACGCTGTCTTTTCTCCTGCCGAGAAAATCCAGCTCCGGCGTTTCCAGCCTACCCTTGCGGGTGACTGGGGATATCGAGTCCTGAGAGAGAGATACCAGACCTCCTACATTCTATTCCCAAGGTACAGTGCTGACTAAACCCTTAGAGAGAATGCTTGAATCAGATTCTTGGCAAAACCAACTTAACTTAAGCTGCTACTTACTTACTCCTTCCCACGTATTAGGCTTATGTCAGGTACACCTGGGTAGGCGTATTTTAGAAGCACCAGTTGAGCACATTAGCCTATGAATATATGTATGTATATATTTTATCCATTTTATCCATTTTAAAGTATCTTATGGCTAAGAAACCATATCAATGCTTTTACAGAATTATTTCATAATACTCCTTTTACTGTACGTACTTTACTTTATATTAAGTATTGCGATTGTGGCAATTAATTTCTCTTGCATGAGAAGGAAGACTGCTCAATAAATAATACCTTTTATTGAAAACGCCCGTCTCTCTATTCTCTGAACTCTGGTGAAACTAAGTATGCACATCTGACTGAGTGAAATAGCTGTCTATTGTTTTCACACGACTCTAGAGATTTACTCTTATTCTGAGGGAGCAAAGTTGTCATGTTTATGCGGTTGTCGGAAGCTGAATCCCTACTTGTCTGAGCCAGGGAAGCTGATCCCTTCCTATTCATTCAAGAAAGTTTCCAGTGACCTCTGAGCTAGCTGGCGCAAACCTAAATTAAGTCTACCATAGTCAGTAGAGACCTAGATGACCTTAGTCCTACATCTACACTGCTGTTTATGTTATTCCAATGCGCAGAGCCTATTGGGAAAATAGGAACTACACTGCAAAGATCTTGGAAAACGTTTTGGCAAATAAACTCACACCTCACCTTACTACCCTGGTTCAACCTGACCATTCAGGATTCCTGCCTGGCAGGGACACAGCCCTAAATTTAAGGCGGCTCCACAGCATCCTAGGCTGTAAACATACAATCTGTTCATGGGTAAGATTGCTCTACACAAACCATCTGGTGCATGTAGTGGCGAACGGGCACATTTCGAAAGAATTCCCGTTAGGGCGAGGTACAAGACAAGGATGCCCGCTCTCGCCACTGCTTTTTGCACTGGTTCTAAAGCTGCTCGCGGCATGGATACGACAAGACCTGGATGCTCACAGCCTCTGCTGGACGGAGGGATGCAAGGATTGCATATCTCTATATGCCGACGATTTCCTCCTATATCTAGCTTCCCCTTATTGTTCCCTACATAGCATCCTAAATATTTGCGAGGCCTACGGAAAGCGATCAGGTTACACCATTAATTGGAGTAAATCCATATTGTAAGACTACACGGATGGCTTCCAAGACTGCCCTAAACCTGTGCAGTGGAAATAGCAAAAGATAGCTTTAAATATCTGGGGATCCATATCACGCCCTACTCCAAGTATTTCATGACATTAAATCTCATGGAATCCCTACAGAGGTTGCGTAGAGACACCAAACATTGGCAGGCCCTCCCTTTGACGCTTCTAGGAAGAGCAGCATTCTTCAACATGATGGCACGCCTTACAGAATACCCCGTTCCTGGTCCCTGCAGCCTACTTTTGAGCCATTGACTCAGAAGTGACCAAACTATTGTGGAATGGGAACCCGCCCAAATAGCGATGACTAAACTGTTTTGCTCCTGGTATGATGGTGGCATAGCGCTACCCAACATACAAACGTATTATTGGGCATCCCAACTGATTGTAATAAACCAATGGATACATGTCACACACCGATCATGCTTACCATATGGACAGGCTTATGCTGGGGATAGACGGACTTAATCTGGCACTGTATAACACTAACTAACCATCAGAGAGCCCTGGTAGGATCGACTAAGCATACGGTCGATATATGGCACACAGTACACTGGAAGCTTGGTTGGAACAAAAGGATCACGCAGACGACACCACTCTGGGACACCACTATGTTGGGTGCATTGAGTAATAGTAAAGGTTCAAACGATGGGATGGCATAGTGATATCGCACTTGGGAAACATCTGGGCCAAGGGAAAGGTTATTCAATTCACACAACTTCAAGACCAATATGAGATGGCATCTACAGAATTGTTTCGTTATCGCCAGATTCGTCATGCACTAGAGGCAGTTTTTCCACCTGACACCGTCCTTCCAGAGGCTTCTCCCTGAAAGACAGGCTATTGACTGAACACATGCTCAAAATAGCCACGTCCCTAACATATTGGAAACTTATCAATAAACACCCGATCCAACACTTTCCCTACGGGAGAGGTGGCAGGAGGAGCTGGGAGATGTGGATGAGATGGACTTGCAGGAGGCAATAGCGTCCTAGAGGGAGGTGGCAATCTCATCAAAACTACGCTTAGTTCAACTCAAAGTACTACACCAAATCATTTACATCAGGGTGACACTCTATAAAATGGGAGGATCAGACAATCCGCTCTGCCTGCAACAGTGTGGGGCAACAGGCCCATTCTATCATACACTGTGGGAATGTCCAGAAATTGTACTTTACTGGGAGGCAGTGATGACCACAATTACAAATGTTAGTGGAGCCCCCTTACCTCCGGAACCTAAAAGGTGCCTTCCGAATATCTGGGAAGCCACAGATCTTAACAGTGCAGCACAGATCCGGGTGACACTAGGAATAACCATAGCTAAAAGAAACATTGCAAAACAATGGGGAGCACAAACTATGCTCACTGTGCTAGACTGGAGCATGGATATGGATATGGCAATGGTAGTCGAAAGAGCAGTATACTTGCACCGGGGGTGCCCGAAGAAGTCGGAAAGGGTGTGGGGAAGGTGGAATACCTTCAGAGGTAACATATGCAGGTCTCCGGTTGACGACCTTTCACAGGACAAAAGCGAATGAATCATAGACTGCACAATTAATCCAACTGTATAAACTTACATCATATTGTATAAGACGCATGTACTGACATAGAATGCAATACTGTAAAGTACTGACTGCTCTCACTGTTTTGTAACTCTGATGATACTATGTACCTTTTTTCAATAATAAAAAAAGGTTTTAAAAAACACAACAAATAATGCTGATCAGTAAGAAGTCAAATGCTGTTAAACAGGACTTTACAATTTTACAGCAGACCATGGGATATCTTGTTATGCCAGGATCATCAAATATCATATCTGGTGTGACACAATCCCTATTGCTGCTGTGGCTGATTTACAATTGAGTATTAAACAGATTAACTCTTTTATAACAAAAACCTCTGAGCATGGTAATATATTGGCACATCTCCAACTAAAGCAGAGCTTCTCTGGTATGCTGTCCCCTTTTAGGCTTACATAGCTTTGCAACAAAAGTGGAGGGGTCATTGACGTTGCCCCATATAGCATGCAGTGTTTCCAGGGTGTACCCCTATGTTTATGCATATTGTAGAAGGTAGTTTGCAATACTTGCGTATAGAGGGGTGTGTTGTGATTGGCTTATTTGGATTGATAGTTGAAATCACACTTGCACAGGCTGAAGTTCTGTGTTTGGACCAATCCTATTGGAACCCTCCCACGTCAACTCTTCTAGGCCCCTATCTCTCTTAAGGAAGCTCCGGCCCATGCACCTGTTGGGTGGGGCAAACCCCCAGGTCTACTGCTCTCCAGAAGAATATTCTGGTTGTGCATCCCCCCCCAATGTGACATCCCCAGCAGGGGGAGCGTCTGCAACTTCCAGACCTTCCTCTATTGTCCCGCTTAATTCCTGTAGCATGGTTTCCCATTTTAATGCTAGTGGGCCTTTGCGGAACCCTCAAATATCTTCTATACGGAGCACAGAAGCCTCTGCTACAGCCCAAACCATTGGGGACTGACTCTATGCCATTATCGACGGTGGCTCCAGTCTTTTCCACCTCTTTGTTATCAAATGTTTTGCGGTTATCATGCCCAGATCTAGGAAGCGAGATGTTGCCCTCAATTTCTTGCTCCTAGCATATAGATTCAGTATACACTCCTCCAAGGTGTGGCCCATTTGGAGATCTGTTATCACCCTCAGAATGACACAAATGCCATGCCAGGAGGCATGTAGGGAAGAGCAGGTCCGCAGCCTATGTAGAAAGTCTGCACCTTTGTGATTGCATCTGGGGCACGCCCGTCTGCTCGCCCACATATCCTTTTAATCTTCCCCGGGGGAAGGTAGGCCCTTTGAATGATGTAGTGTTTTATAAGTCAAAAGTGTGAGTTACGCAGGAAGTGTGTGGGGCTACACAGTACCTCCGACCATTCCTTGTCAGTGAATTGCTTCCCTCTGTCTGTTTCCCAGCGTTGCCTGACTGGGGTCATTGATGTCAACATTTGTATGCTGAGAGAGTTTGCGAACCATCTGGTTTGGTGTCTGCCCCTACCCATGACATGGAGATACTGCACCGTAAGGTGCATGGGGTGTTTGGTGCTGATGTCTCCCCAGCGATTCCGAAATGTGGCCAGCATTGTGTAATATTGTAAAAACTGGCCAGGCAGCACCCCCATATGTTCCTACCTATTCCTCAGTCATGGATTTTCACCAACGGGGCCTGAATTCTCAGGGTTATATTATGTGGTCTGCTGTTTGTGGCGTCACATCAGGTGGGTTTGGTGAGTCAGATTCCAAAGTATGCTCCACTACCGAATCTACATCCCAGGCTGTTTTCGCTCTGTCGTTTGGGTCTGAGGTCTGAGGATGGTGCGCCGTCACTGTTTGTTTGGCATTCCGTCTTTCCGCAATCATTTGCTCCAAATTGGGGACTGCCGCCAGCAGCTCCGTCTTGCCAGTGCATCTTTGTCTACCTCTGCTGCGTCTCCGGGAGGTCCCAGCTGTGGTCCTAAGATCTATAGAGTGTGATGACACTGTTCACTCCAAACATTCCCATGCATCTGCTAGGCTGTCAAAGAATCTGGCGCTTCCCTTGTCCTCCACCTGCCAACATGCCGGGAAGAGCAAGAAGTAATGAATGTCCATTTTACAGAGCTTATGTTTGACTGATAACAATTAATGTCTCTGTTCTGCCCCTCTGCAGTGTAATCTGGGAATAGCATCAAAGTGGCATCATTTATCTTGAGGTCTTATCTGTGGCATGCCTCCTGTAGCACACTGTCACATCTCTATAATTGAGCAACAGGAACGGCCTGGGGATCTCTCCCGGTTGTGGGTTTCTTGCCGACATGTGATGCGCTCTCTCTACCACAAACTGTGCGGATAAGGCAGTAGGTGGCATCCATTCCCGGGGCCAACTCTCTGTGAACTTTACAGCATCTTGGCCCTCCGTTCATTCTGGAAGCCCTATGACTCAGACATTGTTGCTGTACGATCTGCCTTCCGCATCTTCAACTCTGTCTCTGAGTGTCGCTATGCACTTTAGTAGAACCTGTATTGTGGCAATATTTTCACGGGTGATTGGCTGCAGCTCCACCAGTTGCATTGCAGTAGTGCGTTGCTTATCAGGCAGTTTTCTCTGGTCAGTTCTCAGGTGATTGAAGTCAATTGTAATTTGTCTATCTTGCTTTCTGCTGCCTCTCTGGTGTTCTAGAGGGATGCCCCAATCTTCTCCACTGCAGCTAGAACACTGTCTAGTTTGTCGCTCAATGCTACGTCTACTTGCACTGGTTGAACCTGTGGCTGTGCTTTGGAAGTCTTCCAGAGGATTACTGCAAGTCCGCCGGGGTTGCAGGTGGGTTGGATCAATGGCGACCCATGACCAATTGTTGCGCAATGGGCATTTGCCAAATCACGGGACCTTTCCAATAGGTGCTCTCTCTCTATCTTATGAGGCTGGAATAACTTATGCCTTGACCCACCTAGGGCGGCCGTGCCTTGTGTTGGGGTGCCTCAACAACCTCTTCTCCTGACAACAGGCTAGTCTAGAGTTAAACCATGTGGCGTATAGTCCGAGTCATTCGCCGCCTAAGGCAACCTACTGTTGCCTCTGTTCCTTATCCCTTCCAACACAAGGAGGCCTAGACCACTCCGTGGAATGTAAGTTAGCTACCCATGATGGGACTCCCCTTAGCTTGCAATGGGGAACAGTCGCAGTAATATTGCATGTGCCTCCTCAGCTACCCACCACTGGAGCCTGGACCCTGCCGGTCAGCGTGTCTGAGATATGATCCCCAGGGGTGCCTGCTATTTGTGCTGTGTGCCCTTAGAGTTCAATTGTCTCCTTTCTATTGATGTCCCCTTCTAGTGAAAGCTCTTGCCCCGCTACCAATGTGTAATGACACTCTGCACAACTATGCCATCAGTAGACTGATTGTTTTAGCCCCCAAATCTGATTTAGTCCCAGAGGCAGTGTTTGCGAGTCCCCGTAACCAGCCTAGGCCCGAACTGACCCCTGGGCGTGTTCAGCAGACCACATTGTTCCAGTAAATTCACAACTAGGTGAGTAATTTCACTCAATTCGTCATCTGTTATCCGAAGTGTTGCTCCTGATGAATGTTCGGGCGGTGACAGCCTGAGCTCGATCAAAATCCCGGGTTGCCACGTATGGTAGGTATCGCCCACAGGGGGTGGAAGTTATGGTAGCACGCCTGGACCCTAGCTGGCTCCCGTGCGTGCTCAGTGTCCCACTCTGGGGCAGCTAATCTCCAGGGGATGTGCTGAGCTGTTGCAACCCTTCAGTAATGCACGTGTCAGTTTCCCCTATATGTGCCAGTCTGATGGGCGGCCTAAGCCCAACCCGACACCTGTTCCGCCCGCTGAAGAAGTGTGAGCCCCCCCAGGGGGGAGAAAATCACCCCCTGCTATCAGTGAAGCTCTCAGCCCCCCCAAGTAGATGTTCCAGACCCCCCTGGCCTCCATGCCTCGCCCTCACCCTATTGGGCTCCAGCGGTGGAACCGGTTCCTGACCTAGACTCGATCCAGCACCCGGTGGATTCACTCTCCAATGCGAGGCAGGAGACCCAGAGGCACTCCAGGCAGGGACATTGTAGGGGTGCATTATATTCACGCACATAGACTGCATCTGCATATAATCTTTTGTTGCATTAAGCTGAGTGTTAGGATCTTGTAATGTAAGAACATGAATGTGACGTGCATAGGCCAAAAAGTAGAATATATGGAGAATTATGTAAAAAATCAAATGTAAACAGCAGAGAACACTAACAGAAGGCCCTTGCGTTGTACAACTGACAATCATTTTATTATTGAATGTGTTTAATAATCATGTCATTTTATACGTAGATGAAAATATTAACTGCATATGTTTAATTCCTATGTAACTTAGTAAAGTTCATGCTCATTTTTCTTATGTTAGCTGAATATTATTAGCCTGAAATGCATTTTCCCTGGAAGCTCTCACATTAGAAATTAATGGTTGAATTTCGTGTACATGTTAGATTCTGTTCTTTCTAACGTTTATGTTGCAGGTGGAAGAAGCACCCTTGTTAGTTAGAATAATGTCTTTGTTTTAGGAGTTAGGCAAGGAAAGAAGAGGATACATTGGGAGCTGGCGCCGATTAGATGAACTGTTGTACTTTCTCACCTGAGAGGACCTGGGAATGAAGGTCATCATACAAAATCGTCGTCCCATGGAAAACTACCTACGAGAATGTGGCCTGATCTTGGGAAGATGCATGTGGTTTGGGGAATATTGTATGAGAGGAAGGCATCCACTTCTTCTCTGCACTTTGGAGAGAGAGCATCTTAGAATGAGCTCTGTCTCAGTAGCTTTATGCTACTTGACCCAATAGAGTGGAGGGTCTTCCACACGCTGACACCTTAACTTAACTGATCTTGTCCACAAAATGCTTAACTAGGGCTGTCACTTTAGTGTTATTGTAGAGACAGATTAATACTTTATTTCCATGAACTCTCAATGCAGGGGACGGTGGACTCTTGTTCCATGATATTTTGCATCTTGATTTTTTAATTGAATGTCTTGCGTATGCTGCATCGCCTTAAATTAAAAATTGTATATCCAGTTGTTTTTGATGGGGTTGTAATGAATTAACTAACTTTATTCAGTAGTTGAGATTCTTAATGGCTCTGGAGAACTGAAATTGGATTGATTGACATTGCTAACAATATTTTTCCACCCTACGCTTTCATGATGTTCATGATAATAATAAATAGTGCAAACCTAGGGCCAGATGTAGGTAAGTAACATTTACCGATTCTTAATTACCGAAAATTACCGAATTTTACCGATTCGGTAATTAAGAACCGGTAAATGTGAGGGGTGGGTATGTAGGGAATCCAGATGTTCCCTTTTACCGAATCGGTAAAAGTCGGTATTTACCGATTCGGTATATACCGAATCGGTAAAGCCCATTGATTCCTATGGGGTTCAAAGCCCATAGGAATCAATAGGCTTTACCGATTCGGTATTTACCGAATCGGTAAATACCGAATTTCACAAGGGTGCAGGGGGTGTCACTTTGACACCCCCTGGCACCCCCTAAACAGGATTGGGTGCCATGTGGCAGGCATACAAGCCCTAGGGGCAGGTCTGCCTGCCACATGGCATAGGTGTGCATGCACACATGTGCATGCACACCGGAATCGGTATTTTACCATGAAGTTGGATTTCATGGTAAAATACCGATTCGTTAAGGCCTTTGGGACTCATAAGAGTCCCACCTACATATGGAATTTACAGAATCAGTAAAATTACCGATTCAGTATTTTACAGAATCGGTAATTTTACCGATTCTGTAAATGTAGATTTACCTACATGTGGCCTTGGATTTAGGCCCCTACATACCGATTGTCCATTTACCAGTCGGTAACGCCCGAAATATGCCGTTACCGGTCGGTAAATGGCCTGAAACGGCCACCTACATGGGGCCCCTAGTTCTTAGTGAACCAATAAGGACAACAGCCTTTACTATTGATTTGACACCGATAACAGGCCTACCAAGTGCATATGAACTGATAAACATCAGGCATGCAGTTATAAAATTACAAATATTCACAAAAATACAGTTTACAAAACACTACACCACCCCTCCCAATAGGACCTAACAGTGGAAATCCTCACTGTTTATCAGAGTCGGTGGCCAAACCAAAACTCTTGTCTACTACAGTAATTTGTGAGATTACATGTAGCAAAATACCTGTCTATAACCTGAAGCACAATATGTTAACAACCCACCGATAAAGCCCTAATGACTTAAAAAAATTATTTTCTCAATAAATAAAGTAGGCCAGCTGCCTTTGGCATAACTTTTCATAATAAGCACATCAAACCTATTGAATTGCACATAACTTTCCACAGTATACCAAGGAGGCCTATAGTTTATCATCATATCCAACTAAGGCGTACTGCTTTGAGCACACACTTTCACACCAACCATCAAGACAATATTCAGGCACACAGTCATAACATTCAAAAGATATACAAAATTAAATGTGGCTAAGCAAAATACTATCTGTGGACCTAAAAATATTTTTCACAGAGCAAATATTCTGTATCCACTGCTGGTCACAGGGGGTAACCAACATAAAAACCCTTGCCTATAACAGTAATGTGAGAGATTCCATGAAACACAATCCTTCTCTGCAGGCTTTTATATAGAGTAAAACTATTCACCCTTTAATGGACTGATGTTAACATATGTCAGGGCTACTGCTTTTATCGTAATATTAAAGAGATCCGGCCTGTAGCCATGATCATTGGCTTTCCATCATAACCGGCTCAATCCTGCTGTATGGAGTACAAGCTTTGCAGCAATCCAAAAAGTTCAAAACAAGCACTCTTTACATGGGAAGCACACAACAGCGGCCCACTCAAATGCTGTACTCAGAATACCACCCTGTGGGTAGAGCCATAGGGCTCTATTATGAGTCGAATCACGGGGCGCAGCTGTGGCAGTTTTCTGACGGCCCAATTACAATTTGGGGGGGTTGGACCACCATTGCCCCCTGCAGCCGCCTGGGAACTGCTGTTCCCTTGTGGTGTTGTGGTGGTTTTGATACCTCAATATGCGGTCCAGCCAAGCATAGTATGAGTTTCTTCTCCACCACTGTTTTTATGGCAGTTCCTCCTCCATGAAAATCGTAGTGGAGAGGAAACAAAGAGGGTCCTACAGGCCCCCTTTTGCCTCAGGACCCTGAGGTGCATGCAGGGTGCCACAACATGTGACCGAATGTGTGCATGCACCACGGTTCCTGCCAGGCATGGACTTTACAGTCCATGCTGTGCAGGAACTGTTTTTGGCATTCCCATTGATGGAGCAAGGACTCGTGAAAAAGGAGACTTGCTTGAATGCAATCCTCTCCTGTAACCGCTAACCCCGTATTAAAACTTGTATTGTGACAATAACATGCATTTACAAGATATTTAAGTATAAGATTGAAGCTTGCCTATGTGTCTTACTAACCAGTAACTCAAAAGTGATGCTAAAATGGCATTTAAACGAATTTTTTTACAGCGCTTGCGTCTACTGCATCTACGTAGTATGACATGCCTATGCTTGGAGGGAAACTTTCTGCACTTGCTCTGTAGCTAACAAAATTGCCGCTTGAAACTCACATGCTTGCCGAAAAACAAAACCCAGCTATTATACTAATGCGGGAATAATAATAATAAGTAAATGGGATTAGAGTAGAGATACGTGGTATGCAGTGAAACCATTTATTTTTGATTTAAACATTTGTCTTTTGACTCTTTCAATAGTTCTTGTTATGGGCCTTGAGTCTGGAACTACAGTCTGTTCCCTCTCGTTTTACTGAACATGTGCAGTGAACCCAAACTGAGAGACGCAATGCCAACTTGAACATTGTCCAAGGCGGCAAGTTGCTACTTTCATGGGAACCGGAACAACAGTCCACTGAAATTCATGAGAACTACTGTTTTGTTTTCTTCTAATATGAGACAATTACATTACGAATACGGTTGGGAATAAAGACTGATGTATAAAACTTATGTGGTGGGATTTCAAACAAAGGATTGAAAGAAAATATTAGAAAATTAAGCATGGTGTGATGACCCTTGCCTGTCAAATCAGAGTTAGGAGTTTCATAAATTTGAAACATTAATGGGTGGTACAAGCATCCAGAAAGGTATTATTGAGGTAGTTCTTAGTTAGTTAGTTAGACTGGAGACCAGAGAAGCTAGAGACCAGGATGCTGTCCAAGAGAACAGAGAAGTTCCATATGGAGATACCGAAAAGAAGAATTGAATTGCTGAACCAATTATCTTAAGCAAATTAAATTAGAAGAAGATCGCGGAAGAATCTCGAGGAGGAAGAGAGTGTCAGAGAGGGGTGCTAAGTAAGCGTTGGTGAAGAGAGATCATCTGTCCTGTCCTGATTCCTGTTCTGAAGTCTTTGTTTGCCAGCCCTTTCCTGGGGGACCCTTTCCAATTCCTAGTCCTGGGAGTTGGTTTCCACACCATACTTGCTAATTATATCTATATCTGTATATGCGCTTATGTACTTTTCTCTCTATCCTCTCCCTTTCATGCATTGTCATTGCTAAGTATAATTGTTTGTAATTTTGATTGAATATTGTATCTTCCTTCTTGTGAGAGACGGAGTTTGTTCTGTACTGTGTAAGTGGTCCACAAGAATTTAATCTAATATAACATTTTAAAAGGCATCCCAACTCTGTGATCATTTCCAAATGTGTAAGTATATTGAAATCTTATGTCATTTCACCATAAACTAGTTCCAACTAATGGACCATTGACCAGAGGAAAGAACTTTTGATCAGTGAAAGATTAGTTAGGGACTATAGATAACTAATCTAGAGAATCACAAAACATGACCCCAGCGGTTATTGCCAGTATGTTGTGAATTAATTTATGGGCCCAGGTGAGTATGTGGTGTTAGATTACCTGTTGCTGGTAACCCGCTGGATCACCATTTCAGTGCCCATTTTCGGAGGCACTGATGTGGGAATGTAAAAAAAGCTCACCAGACACGAGAAAAACTTGTAATCCGGTGGGCAGCCTGATGACGGCTTTGGCGATGCGTGAAGGGGCAGACCCAGCGCTGCACTGCCAAACTCGTAATCCGGCCTTAATCCTCTCCCTCAGAGGTACTCTGAAAGCTCTTTTTTTGTTAATCGCAGAAGGTCTGGAAACAGATGGGGTCAAGCTAACATAAAAATTATACACTAATGAATGAATACTGCCACAAAATATGTCATGGTTGCCTTTTCTTGACACATAATTTGGTCCTCTCCAGCAGCACAATTTGGTCATTTAATCGATTTGTAACTTTTTCGATGTTCCTTTTGCCAGCCACATCACACATGATGTCCCTTTTGATGTATTTATTTATTTATTTATTTACAGTTTTTAAAGTTTCACTTACCATGTGGTTGTTTTAGCATGCCCTGGGGTATATCCACAAACAGGGTGTAGCAAGCTGAATATAACTATGTCATGTTTATCGAAGGCTGGTAAAACTCAGTCTCAACAGTATACAATTAAAACAGCAATTATATTGTTACTAGACTCCAATGAACAAAGCCTTTCTCAAAAGATAACATATTCTTAAATCATCTTGTAATCAACATTTTTTTAAATAAATAAACTTACATTGGTGAATTATTTCATTTCGTCACACATAAAGAAATTGTTAAGTTCATTGTTTCAAAAGTTTAAAAAACTAGTTAAAGTCAAATGCTAGTAAAAATCAGTATAAACAGTATACAATTAAAACAACAATATTTTGTTACTAGATCATGAATGCCAATGATCAAAGCCTTTCTTAATAGATAACGTATTCTTAAAACATCTTGTAATCAAAATTTTAAAAAATTAATACATTTACAATGGTGAATTATTTCATTTCCTCACACATACATTAATTGTTAAGTTCATTGTTACAAAAGTTTAAAAAGCTGGTTAAAGTCAACAACTTGAATCTAAAACCTTAAAACAGGTAAAACTGATACCCCCAAAATAACATCAAAACCATTATCGCTTTTCAGGTCAATTGGAAATTAGTACCAATCAAACCAGTGCTTTCCTGTACTCAGCACTGGCGCTTTTCATGAGCACAAGTTAAGGACACATTTGTGTACAGGGAGGTTAACTAGTTTGCCCAAAATGACAGGATGTTGAGTCGTGCCGAGACTTGCACCTAGTTCCCCAGCTCCAAAGTCAACAGCTCTGACCATTATGCTACATCCTCGCCACACTTTCATGGGTAGAAGTTAATTCTGTTTTAGATGGCACTAACAGACAAAACGGGCTGGTGCAAGCTGCCTCCTGGCGGGTGCCGGCATTTTTATTTTTACAAATTAAACACTGATTCAAACTCAGCATAGTGCCTTCATTTCATATGTATAATAAAAGGTGACTAAAGCATACATTCACGTTCAAACACTACAACGGGACAGGAACTTAATAAGGTGTTATTATGATTCTGTTCTCTGATCGTTCTGTGTTCTTTCTGCAGAAATAATGTCTCATGCCAGTCGGGACAATCTAAAGACACCCAGTGGGAAGAAGATAAACCTAAGATCCTTTTTTAGGGTAAGTCAATTGAATAAAACTTGGCTACACACTCTAAATGCTCCCTTGAACTTTAAGTAAAGAGAGAAGTACTCCCACAGCCATACAGCTCAAAAAACAACTAAAGCTGATGACCTCAAACAAAGCAGAGACCAAGAATTCTGTAGATTATTATGACATGAGGCAAGTTCCTCCCAAACCTGAGCTTTCAAACTTTGGGGGATTGAAGCAGAACCTGAAGCTGGTCTTTAGGAGCTAGTCTGCCAACATGAGAGTTTGTGACAAAAGCTGCACTTGGAATTTGAAGGATGGCAACCCAATCTGTGGTCTATAAACTGAACATTGTGCCTGATTTATTTATACTCACAATTTGCCTGATGGACTTTGAAGGTTAGTACAAAGCTTCTTCTAGGCAAAAGTCAGGGATGGCTTTCTTTTGAGTAGTTTTTAGGTACCACCCAACCTTAATTATAAACCAGGAGAGAAAGAAGATTTTCCACGTGATTATTTTTTTCTTCGAATGCTTAGGCTCTTGGATTTACTACATTAAAAGAGTGCCGCTTTGATCTTACTCAATATTATTCAACTCTGGCATTGTTAGATACAGTGTCCCTCAAAATACTTCTCCAGCACTTGTCTGGTGTAGGGATTTGTGGTACTGCCACACTGAAGTTAAAGTCCTTCCTTAGAAATGTACCCTAATCAGTATCTCTTTCCCCCTCTTCTCTGGATTCTTTTTTTTACTTTAATGTGGCGTTCCACAGGGATTTTCCCTAAGTCCCACCTATTTTAATGTGTATATGGCATTGATAGAGCGCAGATTTGCCCTGTCATTTGTAGGGGTGCATTAAAATTATAAGCAGTTCGCACCCACATCCAATCTTTATTGTGTTAACATTTGTGCCATTAGATCGTGTATTGTAATAATGTGCAAAGTGAAGTAATGGGCATATTTTCGTATAATGTGGCGAAATCAACATTGCAATTACGTATGGTAAGATGAAAGCCTGATGTGTAGCAGTGTACATGTGACTAAGGAACATTTCATAATTCATAACGCTTATGTAATGCATTGATTTAAATGTGCCGGGTAACAATGCTCATGTATATGTGCGTTTGAGTAAATTACATGCTGTTTCTTATGTTGGCTGAATTCTGTAGGCCCAACGTGTACTTCTCTCTGACGCTCTCATGATAGGTTTGCAAGTAGAATTCATGTCCAATCACACCACTTCCTCCAAGCCGATGTATATGCCTTTGAAGTACCCTTTGCCCAAGATGCATTGATGAGCTCTGAAACCTCTGTCGATAGTCCTGACACATTCCAAACTCTCCTGAAATCAGGCACCCCAAAAGCCTCAGCTGTCCTGAAATCACTAGATTGTGGACTCGATTGTGGACCCTCCCTTGGGGATCCAACAATATATCTTGATAGTTTGGAATCAACACAGGATCTTCCACTAACATGCTCATCAAGTCTGAAAACCAAACTTGAGCCTGCCAAAAAGGTACTATCACCACTAACACCGACCTTTCCTTTCTTACCTTCAACAAAACCCTCTGAATCATCGAGAATGGAGGAAAAGCATACAGACCTTTCGTCCCCCAATTCTGCAAGAATGTATCTATCCCCTTGGCCTCTGGTCTGGTTTCCAACTGTAAAACTCCACCAACTGACGACACCCAGCTTATGTTTAAGCTCACTCCAGATAGCGAGAAATTTGCCACCAATTTCTCTGGCTGCATGGCTGCTGTCGCCACTTGGATGGATAACAACTGCCTCCGTTTAAATGGAGATAAAACGGAGATGTTGGTGTTAGGGAACAAAACTTCAATATGGTCCCAGGCTTGGTGGCCTACAGCTCTGGGCGATTTCCCCCGCCCTGTAGAGAAGGTCAATAATCTAGGGGTTATGATTGACTCGGATTTTTCGGGAAAATCCCAAGTCAACAAAATAATAGGTAAGTGCATTGGCACGCTAAAAATCCTGCGAAAAATCATTGATCTCATCCCTACTGAAGCCAGAAAAACAATTGTACATGCACTCATAACACCCCACTTGGACTACGGAAACGTTCTCCTATCAGGTCTGAACCAAAAGCAGCTACACCAGCTTCAATGCATTCAAAATGCAGCCGCCCGCATGGTACTGGGTCTTCCCAGAAGAACATCTTCCAAAGCGGCCTTGTCCAAACTGCACTGGCTCCCTGTTAGGGAAAGAATTAGATTTAAAAGCCTTTGCTACGCCCATAAGATTTCCCACAACAAAGGACCTACCTATCTAAGAAACCTTCTTACTATCCATCGTCCGATCAGAGACCTTAGATCTTCGGGAATGACACAATTCAAACTTCCCCGTATCCACAGAGCGAAAATGGGTGGTCGTTCCTTTCGCTACCTTGGAGTAAAACACTGGAATGCCCTCCCTGTTCCTTTGCGAATGGAACCTTCAGAAACTCTTTTCAGAGCCAAACTAAAAACTCACCTCTTCCCCCAATAATACTTTCTGTTCCTTTTCCGTTCTTTTTCCGCTGTGAGTTTTGTTGGCAGTCAGCGCGGGGATACACAGTTTGTGCAGCCATGCGCTTTATAAATGTTTTATTATTATTCTTATTAACTGTATATTCAACCTGTACGCAAACAAGTCCACCTGAAAAGGACCCCATCTCTCCCGTATCCTTAAAAACACCTCCCTGTTCAATCTTCAATTGCTCGCATTCACCAAATACCTTGAACTCCAGTCTGCTTCCACATTGCTCTTCCCCGGAACATTCTAAGCTTGCACCATAATTTGATTCTCCATGCAGCACCTCCAAAACTCCTTTGCCATCTCCGCTAAACCTTTTGACCGTGGACCGCCCATCTTGTTCACATAACGAAACGCTGAAATGTTGTCCTTTTCACCAAAACACAACATTTCACTTGTCCTTTCACAAAGCTCTTGATCACAAATGATCCGGCTAAAAGCTCCAGGCAATTTATATGCATCTTCCTCTCTTTCATTGTCCAAAATCCTCCTGTTGTCACAACACCACATCTTGCCCCCCAACCTGAGAGGCTCGCATCCGACTCTATAATCATCTCTGGACTCTCTCCGAAGATTGCTCTCCCATTCCACGCTTTCAGATTCATTAACCACCATTCCAACTCTTCCTTTGCTTCTAAATTCATTCTCACTCTCTGAGAATACTTTGCTCCTTGTCTCAAATGATACCCTTTTAACCTCTGCAAAGCTCTGTAATGAAGAGGTACTAGAAATATTGCTTGTATTCATGCTGATAACAGTCCTAATACCCTTGCTAATTGTCTCAATGTTATCCATTCTGCTTCCTTCACTCTCTTCACTTCTCTCCGAATTTTCTTCACTTTCTCCATTGGCAACTTCAACATATATTCCAACGTCAAAATCTGAAAACCTAAACATTGAATCTACTGTGCAGGTACTACACAAGATTTCTCTCTGTTCACTACAAATCCTCCATCACCTTCATTGCGAACTCCATCTGATCCTGAGCCAAACCCCTTTCCTCTGCCATATTCAGAATGTTGTCCAAATACACTATTAATCAAATGCCCCTTGATCTCAACCATGCTACCACCGGTCTCATTACCTTCGTAAAACACCAAGAGACTGACGTGAGACCAAATGGAAGACAATTGAACCTCCAATGTCTCCCCTTCCACCTGAATTGGAGTAAATCCCTTTGCTTGACACAAACCGGAATCCTAAGGTAAGCATCCTTCAAATCTAGCCTTGCCATTCAATCTCCTTTCCTAAACACATCTCTTAATAGATGGATCCCCTCCAATTTGAAATGGTTGTAACAAACCCAATTGTTCAACTCTCTCAAGTTTATTACTGGTCTCAGTTTCTTGCCTTTTTTTCTACAAGAAAAATGTTGCTCACAAAACATCCTTTTGTCTCTCTTGCCGACTCTTTTGCACCTTTCTCTTCCAATGCAATTACCTCCAGAGACACCAACTCCTCTAGATCCTTTGTAAATCTCAACATATTTGTAACCCTTACCTGTTTTGGCTTTTCCACAGAAGTCTATTTGATAACCTGCCATAGTTTGCAAAACCCAAGGATCTTGAATAATCTCCTTCTACCTTAAACAAAATGGGCTAGTCTGCCGCCCAATTTTACTAGGGTGGAAATATGGTCTCTGTTTATCCTTACCTGAGGAACCTCTTCTACTCCCCTTGCTCTTGACCTCTGTCTTTGAGGAAATAAAGTTCCATGATCACCTCTTGAACTGTACCCATAACCACAATTGTAGGGTCTGAATCCTCTTGTGAAAGAACCACAAGAGATTCCTTGACCTCGGCTGGGGAATCGACCCCGCCTCCGCCCAGCCGAGCCAAAAACCTTCCTTATATCTCTTTGTGCTTTTTGTATGGAATCAATGTTCCTACATATTTTCCCATATCTCTCCTAAATAACATACTCTGACTCTTCTCTCCAAACTCTTTTGAAGCCAAGTCAGCTAATTTGGGATCGATTTTCATTAAAATACTCTTTCTTCATTCCATACATAAAGCTGCGTTCGCATTGTCCAAAAGGCGAACAGCCCTTTGCACCCACTGGCGCATTTCTTCCATATCAATACTTTTATTGCTTGAATGTGCCTCTTCACACATATCGAAAATCCTAGTTAAAGGACCCAAAATATCAAGTAGCCTGTTCTGACAACCCTTGAGTCCCTTGTCAAGACCTCTCCTTGGGTCCCTGCCAGATTTATTTAAGAACGCCATCATCTTTAAATCTAATTCCGGAGTGTATGCCACTTTATTCTCCAAACTCGGTCTAGGAGACTCAGAACTTAAACGCGTTCTTACTTCTTTTGGAATCTCTCTACGGATCCAATATGATATATACTTTGCTAAGTGTTCTGCAGGCACCCACTGCGGAGATAACGGATGCGGAATTAGTAAAGGATCAAACATTTCTACTCCTTGTGGATCTAAAATATCCTTTTTCTCCTGTTTAAACTTTTCATCCCCAACCTTCCTCCTTTTTCTTTCAATTACATCTTCTTCTGTGTCATCAAAACTTGACGAACACGTGATTTCAACATCCCCACTAGTTGAAGATGAATCACATACCACCACGCTGTGGCACCTTTTTCTAGCCTTTATAGCTGTACCATTGGCCTTTATAGCCTTTTCGCTTCCTTGAACCTTAAGTTCAACCCCTTTCGAACTTCTCTGTATTTCAATATTATTTCTCTTATCCATCTTTTTAACACCCTCCTGTCTAGACCCACTTGCAACTACCTCTACTTCCTCTGTTAACCAAAAAACCTCCTCACTTTGAGATTTTTCTCTATTCTCTTTCTCCTTCAAATTCCTTTTTCACTGAACTCTCTATTTTCCTATCAATATTAGCTGACAGTTCTCCAAACAACTTATCCATATACTGTTTGAATCTATCTTCAAAACATGACTCCTCATTCTTATCCATTTGTATTTTAAATGAACTTACTAGCTCCTAAAACAAAACACTCCTTACTACTTTAAAATGCTAAATCTTAATCTCCACAGCCTTCTCTTCACGCGTCAATTACTCTCTCACCAACCAATCGTATACTGAAACAATCGTTTTCCCAATACCTGTCATTTAAAACCCAAAATATGGACGTTCTCAATCCCTGTCTATATACATTCTAATTCGCAATCGAACAAAATGGCCGCCCGACGTAACGTCATACATATGGGAGCCCAGAAATGCCATACATTCTTTCATTAACTTCCTCAAATAAACTCAACCTTTAATAGTCGTGTGCATACATAGACACTCGCTCTACTCTGCGATGTCATTAAGCGCTAAGAATCAAACTCCTGCTGAAGGGAAATGATCCTTTCATTTGCACCCTCTGTCTCCTTGAGGCTGCATGCGTCATTGGAACCATGCCTCGCGCCTCCCTTCAAATCGCTCGCGCAGCTTACGGTAGGATTACTTCATTCTTTAAATCAATATTTAAACAAATCCAATTCCTTCCGCTCTTGCCTACCCAATTTTAGACCATCTCTTTCCTCCTTTACCAATTATTGAACCCCAAAATTATGCCAACTCATGTCTAAAACAAACTTTTAAACAATTATTAATTATATTTAGTTCAAATAATATTACATCTTTAAATCTAAGACTTTTCAAACATTAAAATGATTTCCTTTATACATGTTTACTTAATACAAATCAAAATTAAACTTTAACGATCCTAAATGATTACTTATCTCCAGTGTGAGAAGCAACAAAAGAGGAAGATGGCTGCTGGTGTTTCGACAATAGGCATGTTCAGTGTTCTGGATTATTTTTGATGTTCTGATTCTAAGTTCTTGTTGCTGCTGTGTGAGGAGCAATAAAGGATTTTTATGCATAATATTGGCCTCCGGGGCTTTGACATAAAATCTGGAATGTGGAACCCGGCTCCTTCAGTTGGTGGCAGTGTAGGATGGTTGTCTCTTGTAGTAAGGGGAGAAGATTTAGACCGTTAGAGCTCCTAAATACAACCCAATGATCGAGAACGGAGAGCAACAGATTTTGGTGGAGACTGATGGAGATTGATAGTGCGGCGAGAACAGCGGTGATCGGAGGAGTGAGTATCAATAGGGATGCGTTGTGTGCTAGATTGCGGTGATGATTTGATTGTGTGATGTCTTGCGGAGGTGGAATGAGAGTTGAGTGAATGTAGTTTTCGGACCAGACGCGTTTCAAGAGTTTCATTTTATTGCAGTTATTGGGCTCAAGAGTAGCCTAAGATCCCAGGATATCTTTGTGGTATAGTAAACACCAATTTGTTGTAATTTTCTGACCATTGGTTTGTTGGGAAGTCGTGAGCACTATAGACAACCCGACTGAGACAGGGAAATTTGTGTGAGTGGACTTGTTAGGATCATCTGAAAAGTATCATTACTTGTTTTGATGATTGCGAGAGTGAATGTGTATAGTGAGATTGTGAAGGCGGGTGATCCGCTGTGAGGAGGAAAGGGTGACATCGGAGTGTGCCGCGCAGCAAAAGATCAGTTCATGTAATGCCGCGCTGGGTTTGGTTGGCGGTCATCGGTACCAGTTACCATCGGACATGTAGTCTCTGTGTATGATCTGAGTTTAGGAGAAAATGCTAGTCTACAGCAGTCAGGGTTGGGAGAAAGGATTAACCCAGGAGGAAATATGACGATGAATGGAAACGGTCCATTTTTGGTGCCTGTAGAAGCATGTACCCCATATCCAGCAACTGCAGATTCCTCAAGGGTGTGTGTTGGGTCTAGTAATATATGATCAGTGTCATTGGCAAATTCAAATTCAGATTTGAGAATGTGGAAAGCTCCAGTTAAAGGACCCATGGGAAGGATGTCAGAGGGCGGTAAAGATCAGAGAGTTTCTGGAGATCAGCATGTCTTGCAGACTACTGCATCAGAAAATCAACAAAGGAAGCAGAGTGATGAAAAGGAAGGACAGAGTAGTGCGTTAAGTCAGGGAATGATTAAAGCTGCAGTGAAAGCAAAATTGCTAGATGAGGTGAGGCTGAAGGCAGAAGTAGATGAAATAATCAGTGGAAGTTTGCCTCTGGAAAAAATAGAACTTTATGAACAGAATGAATTGTTGTTTGTAGCAAAGAATGTCACTCGTAAAGTAAGGTGAGAACATGAGAAACTGACAAAATAGGCTCAAAAGTATGATGTGGATTTGTCTAATATGAAAATTTTGCAGATAAACCATAGGTTGACTTATACTGATCAAGAACTAGAAGAGAAAAGAGTCATAGGGTTGAAAACACACATCAAGAGTTGGTCATAATGACACGGAGCATGCTCGATAAATGGGAGGAAAGTTGGTCGAAGAAGAATGTTAGGAAGGTGGCGGGAGTTATGCCTCTGCCATGAGGGGGTATACCAAGAGTTGAGGCTTACCCATTGTGAAAGGTACCAAGCAGAAGGTATGTGCATGTGCCTTGGAGCAGGGGCACAAATGACTTTCCTTGGATGAGGGAGAAACCTGCTGAATGGTATAAGCAAGTCAATCGCTTTGTGAAGATTTCGAAGGTGTTGTGGATTGGTCTGAATACATTGTGTGACATTGTGGTTCCTAGCGGGCTTGTGGTCTGCTTGTAAACATTCTATTGATTGGCCTTCTATTGAACCCGATAGAGAGCCATAACGCATGGTCCTTCATTTTTAGTCATGAAAAAGCTTGAGCAGGTAATTACATAGCTACAGTCTAAGATTTCCCCACAAGATATACATTTGGTCAAGATAGATCGACCCACCCAATAGCCTAAGGAATCGGTACATGCTTACTATGAACAGCTTTTGCAAGCCTTCAAGCAGTACAGTGGGTTGGATACTTTGGATCCAAAAGAAATGGGACAGTTTATGTCCAAGTTTGGGCAAGGATTGAGACCAGAGATTAGTGTCATGATTCAGCAACATTTAATCTGCTGGCAAAATAAATCCATGGATTAGATTTTGCGGTATGCCAGATATTGTAGAAATGAGATGGAGGGACTTTAGGTCGGAATCAGGGGAACAACCAAGGGGGGATTCAGAGTGCACTGACCAATACAGGACAAGGAAAGGGTAAAGGAGCAGATCCCAAGTTAGTGGTAGACATCGGTACACTAAAGAAAACTACTGCTTATCATTATTGTCACAAAATCAGGCATTAGAAGCACGAGTGTCGAGCAAATCCAGCAATTCAGTTTCAAGATGAGGAAAGTATATAGGTACCTGGTGTTATAACCACTGTAATGAGACCTAGATCCATAAATGGGGGCGGGGGGTCAGAATCAGCTAGTGCAAGTGCCCCAATCTCAGAGAATTTTACAGAGCAATTAAGCGTATCATCAAATGCCCTTCATGGAGACTCTGGAAGGATTTGATCCAGACCCATTACAATGATGGTGCCTGAGGGGGAGAGAGACTGTACTTGTGGATTAGTCTTAGAGGTAGACCAGCGTGGACCATATGTGGAGGCAGATGTAGACTGTCATTCCATTACATTCTTTTTTTCTTTTTTAAACCTTTATTTATGAGAAATGCAGAATTGCAAACACAGTGTAGGGCCTACAACCTCTAGGGCCTGCCGCATCAATAATACGTTTCCTTCAGCATTGTTCGGTAGTACACAGCCATAATGCCGACAACCCTGAGGTTTGGCGCGCAGTATAACATTTCCACATGCTTCACTCTGTGTTTCTTTAAACAATTTTCAGGTCTATTGTTTTCAAAGGTTTTTTTTTTTTTTGGTTTATCACAAATTATAACTTTTAACTGTGGTCAAGATGACTAATCACACAAATCGAGAAGTACTATGCCTGCGTCTACCCACTGATTAGGTCCATATGTATACAGCGATGTAGCTATGAGGTACGCCCTAGCCCTGGTGAATCCCTGGTTCTTCCTCCTAGCCTGTACTATCACCCCACCTCCCCTTAGTCTCCCTCCTCCTCTTCCTCTGAACTCGTACTGTCATCTTCTGGCAGGGGATCACATAATTCTCCCCTGTACACATTCCATGCTGACCATGCTTTATTCCATTTACGAGGGCAAAATCTAAGTACATAAACTGCCCTCTCTGTGACCATCAGTAAGTCCATGTTCCTGCTCCATATCGACACCGTGGGCAATTCCGATGCGTCCCACCTCTGTGCGATGTCTCTTTTGGCCACCATAAATGCCAAAGTGGCCCATATACGGCCATATCTAAACAAGTCAGTCGGTTACCAAATATTTAGTAGACATTTAAGCAGTTCTGGGAGTAGGGAGACCTGAAGTGCTTGTGAGATAGTGCGCATCAATTGTCGCCAATACTCCATTATGTGTGCACAGTCCCAAAGTGTGTGGAATAGTGGGGCATATTATCAAGGGGGTTTATCTCCGCTTTTTTGGCTTTAAAAGCCAAGAAAGCGGAGATAAAATTATCTCCCTATTACCAAGCTGTCGCTAACACCAGTTAGCGACAGCTAGTAGGAGATAGCGACCATCTTGGGCCCCACTTTGCATGTCAGTGATATTTATCACTAATGAGATGCAAAGTGGGCGTGCCAAGATGTTAGAGACTGAAAACAGTCGCTAACATCGCTATCTCCTATTACCAACTTTTGGAGATATTCGCGCTAAGCGGGAATATCTCCAAAAGCTAACACCTGCCCTGAGCAGTTCTTAGCCATGTTATCCAATGGGAGGTGGATAACATGGCTAAGAGCATTTGCTCGATAATGCATGAATATCGCTGACTTTTCAGCGATATTCATGCATTTCGGCCGTTTTTTATCGCATTTGCGATAAACCTTGTTAATAGCAAGGTTTATCTGCGATAAAAATCGCCGATGTGCGGCGATAATTTTTGTCTCTAAACAAGTTAGAGACAAAAATTATCGCTAGTTGTTGGTAATATGCCCCAGTGTACCTTCCTCCCCGCAACCACGAAGACAGAATGGGTGCGGTGCTCTGTGTAACTTATGGAGCAAGTTCCTGGTGTAGTAAATGCGGTGCAGGATTTTCAATTGGACCAATCTAAACTTTGCGGAGATGCCCACTTCCTTCGGGGACGCCAACGCTTCATTCCAGTCCATGTCATCAACCTCGCCAATGGCCCCCACCCATTTCTCCCACAGTGTCAGTGTGGGGTCCGTTAGATTGTTAAGTAATTTCTTATAGGTGAGGGAGGTTGCACCCTGTTGTATATAATCAGTAAGTAGTCTGTCCTCTAGTGGCGAGGACTCCGGGACATCGGTGTCAGCTGGTAGCGCCTGCAATAAGGCGTGCCTAATCTGGACGTATCTATAAGTTTCGTTGGGACCCAAACCATATTGTTCCCATTACATTCTTGATTGATACTGGTGTTACCAGTTCTACTGTAAGATCCGCAGTAGTCCCAAATCTACCCCTCTGAAATGAAATTAAATGAAATGAAAATGAGTTTTGTAAAGCGCAGAATAGCTGCCCGGAGGCGTCCCAGCGCTGAAAGCTAACAAGTTTTCTCAATAGGGCTGAATACAGAATGACAGACTATTTGTTGAACAGAAAAGTTTTTAGATTTTTCCTAAAAGAGGTGAGGTCCGAGTTGGACCTGAGATGAAAAGGTAGACTGTTCCACAATTTAGTCGCGTTCAAAGAGAAGGAGCGACCTCCTGATCTGGACCTTTTAACCTTTGGCACAACAGCTAGTAAGGCATCGGTAGACCGGAGCTGTCTACTGGGAAGGTAGGGAGTGATTACAGGGCGACTAATCAGTGGCCCGTTTCCCAGAAAGATTGATGAGCGACACAAAGGGATTTGAAGCTGATCCTCTCTTTCACCCGAAGCCAATGTAGTCTTGCTAGTCCGGCCTTCACAGAGGTCCTACGGGGAAGCTGGAGCAGGGTCCGAGCCGCACAATTCTGAATTACCTGCAACTTTTTAATGTGGAGTCAGGGGCGCCAAGGTAGAGCGCATTTCCAAAGTCCAGCCTCGCAAGTATCAGTCCCTGGACCACAATTTGTCTAGCCTCAAATGGTAGAAATGGAAGAATCTTCTTCAATATTCTAATGAGGCTAAAACAGGTGGCAGATAGTACAACGGCCTGATGGTTGAACGTCAGAGACTTGTCCAACCAGACTCCCATGCTCTTGATGGCATCCCTGGGGGCTGGGGGGGAACCTAGGCATGCTGGCCAGATCTGATTGATCGTGGCTGGTGCTAGATATCCCAGCATCATAACCTCTGTCTTGTCCCCATTAAGTTTAAGACAAGACAGGGTCATCCATCTACTGACCTCGCTCAGACATCCCGCCAGGTCCACTGTGCCTACAGGGTCTCCAGCCCGCATGAGGGAGACCACCAGCTGGGTATCGTCCGCGTAGGTAACGATCTTAATACCGTACGGACGGACGACCCCAGCCAGCGGTCTCATATAGACGTTAAACAACGTCGGGCTTAATGAGGAGCCCTGCGGGACTCCGCAGTCCAAGGGCCTACTTGTGAAGATGGATGCTCCCTCAAAGACCTGAAATTGCCTACTAGATAGGAATGAACAGATCCTCTCCAGCGCTCCTCCTTGAATCCCAATTTCCCCGAGGCGTTGCAACAAGATGGTGTGATTTACAGTGTCGAAAGCGGCACTGAGATCGAGGAGGATGACTGCCACCGATCCTCCCCGATCCAAGATGCCCCTTGTTTCCTCCAGGACCGCCAACAGAGCCGACTCCGTCCCATGCTTGGGGCGGAAACCGGTCTGCGAAGGATCTAGGAGATTATTTTCCTCTAGGAACTTGGTCAGGAGACTGTTGATGTACTTTTCCAGGAGCTTACTGGCCCAAGGGAGCAAGGAGATTGGACGATAATTACTAAGATTGGTGACGCTCATATTAGGCTTCTTAGCAAGTGCTTTCACTCTGGCTTCTTTCCACTTAGGGGGGACTATATTGGTGGAAATAGAGGCATTGAGTACCTTTAGCATGACCGGTAGAATAGTCTGACTGACGGTCCTTAAAAATCTAGGAGGGGCCGAGTCGCTGAGAGAGCCCGATTTCACCTGGGTCATTAGGCTGGCTAATAAGTCCGACTGCAGCAGTGGAAAATTCTCCAATACTGGAGATTTGTTTTCTGCTACCCCATAGTTGGGGAGGCCAGCAATAGCTACCTGATTCTGTGATTGAATAGTTGGGAAAGCAGAATAGATACAGTCTATTTTATTAAAAAAGTAATCTACCAGCTCGTTACAGCGAGCTTGTAAACCCTCGCTATTTATCGAAGGCTGGGGAAGTACAGTAAGACTTTTTACTATTCTATATATTTCCCTCGAATTGGACCTAGCATCATTGATCTTTTGTGTGTAGTGCTGGGATTGAGCTTTTTTGATCTCTAGCTTATAGTTCCTGATGGAATTTCTATATGCTATTTTATCAGGGTCTGTGTATCCCAGACGCCATTTTCTTTCCAGCCTTTTGCACTTACGTTTAAACTCCCTAAGCTCTGTGGTGTACCAAGGGGCTGACGTCCTAGACCTTTTTGTTCGAGATTTTACTATTGGGAGAATAGTATCCAGAGACTGGGTGATCCAGCTATTGAAAGTATCATTTGCTTCTATAGGGTCTGTAGTAATTAGGGGGATTGTGGCTTGAAGCTCGCGAGCCCACTCATCAGTTGACAGTTTTGGCCAATCTCGAGCCTCCCGTAAACCTGTCACAAGAGCAGGCGGTTTAGGGATGCACCAGGTAAGCTGGATAAGTAGTTGATCTGTCCACGGAAGAGCAATAGGGGGCTCTGTCACTAGACCCGGGCAGTTACTAAATACTGGGTCTAGTAGATGTCCTTTCACATGTGTAGGTGAAGAGACGAGTTGGGCCAGCTGTAGTGCAGATAGGTCGGCAATTAGTTCTTGAGCAGCGTGATCAGCAGTGTCTTCAAAGTGCATGTTTAGATCTCCTAACAGCGTGAAGTTGGCTGATGTAATAGCCAGATTTGCGATTATTGAAGGCGCAGAATCTAGAAACTGCCTGGCCGAGCCAGGGGGGTGGTAGGCCAGAATTCCAGAAAAATGTAGGTTAAATGAAAATTCCAGATTGAACGACACGCTTTCACAGTCGAGAACAGAGGTGGAATTACATCGACAGGTGTAACTATCTTTAAACACTATTGCTAAGCCTCCTCCCTTTCCAGAGATACGATCTGTTCTGGCTATTTGGTAGCCATGCGGTAGTGCTTGGACAAGATCGGGCACCGACGATGCAGTTAACCAGGTCTCTGTGAAAAAAAAACGCATCCGGGTTATGCTCTTCGAGCAGTATGGATATTTCAGTTTGATGCTTGGGCATCGATCTGCAATTTAGGAGAAACATTTTAAAGGATTTCTGATGTTCCATAGTCAGAATGCCTCTTGGGTGAAGATGACAGTGCCGGCACTGAAAGGGCAAGTTTAAAGGGTGATATGAATGGTCACACTCTTTTTTTACTAGGGGTCTCAATCTTAACAGCTCGTTAAAGTTGTATCTTATGTGGTGGCCCAGAGAATGGACAGGGGTCGTGGCCCCTGGCCCCGTCCGGTCGCGGACGGGATGATGACATCATTTTATGCGAGTTAGAGGCGGATGGGAGGCGAGCAACAACTCAAACGCCAACCCTGATTCCCCCCAATATGGCCTCCTAAGCCCAGCTTCACACAGCGTCAGCGCTGACTCGGCTGCGCTGGGAGTGGGGACAAGTGCGAGATGATCCAAGTTTTGGTAGGTTTTAAAATGAAATAATATCAAAGTCAGGCGCAAATCAATTTAAAAATCAATTTTAAAAAGCACACAATTTTACAAGTAACAGCCCCCGGCTCAAGCCTCAGGGGTCGAACACGCGCTAGCAATCAGTGCGCTCGCGTTACACTGACGCTTTTGTATCTGGGCGGGCGGGAGGCGAGCAACAACTCGAACGCCAACCCTGATTCCCCCAATATGGCCTCCTAAGCCCAGCTTCACACAGCATCAGCGCTGACTCGGCTGCGCTGGGAGTGGGGACAAGTGCGAGATGATCCAAGTTTTGGTAGGTTTTAAAATGAAATAATATCAAAGTCAGGCGCAAATCAATTTAAAAATCAATTTTAAAAAGCACACAATTTTACAAGTAACAGCCCCCGGCTCAAGCCTCAGGGGTCGAACACGCGCTAGCAATCAGCGCGCTCGCGTTACACTGCCGCTTTTGTATCTGAGCGGGCGGGAGGCGAGCAACAACTCGAACGCCAACCCTGATTCCCCCCAATATGGCCTCCTAAGCCCAGCTTCACACAGTGTCAGCGCTGACTCGGCTGCGCTGGGAGTGGGGACAAGTGCGAGATGATCCAAGTTTTGGTAGGTTTTAAAATGAAATAATATCAAAGTCAGGCGCAAATCAATTTAAAAATCAATTTTAAAAAGCACACAATTTTACAAGTAACAGCCCCCGGCTCAAGCCTCAGGGGTCGAACACGAGCTAGCAATCCCTGGACAATCGATCCAAGTTGTAGGAGTTGTCATTAGGAGAATGACAAACCCATTAACAGATGAGGCACCTGTGAGAATAGGAGCATTTCAGGATCGACACCAGTTTGTGGTGTTCGATTCAGGACCGGTCTGTTTGTTGGGACCTGACCGCTTGTGTAAGTTAAATTCTACCATCTATTGCACGCCCAACAGAGTGAAATTGCAGACTAATGATGATGACATTGCATTCAAATTAGCTCATCAGAATCACTTTGTAGACATGTTATCTGTGTAATGGTGGATGATATGCCAAATGACCTAAGAGACACCGCACCTCCCATGGTGTGGGATTTTACAGAAGAGATAGGACTGATTCGAGGGGTTGAGCCGGTCCACACACAGATCAAGCCAGATGCTCAAATGCCAAGAACGCCTAGGTACAACCTGACCCCAGAAACGGTGGCAGGAATTACACCAGTAATTGAGTCTATGATTGTGCAGGGCATCCTAAAGGAGATCATCGGAAGTCAGTGCAATTCAAATATAATGGGATTACAGAAACCGAGTGGCAAGTATAGGATTGTTCAGGACTTGAGAAGAGTCAATTTGATTGTGATTCCATGTTGTCCTGTGGTACCGAATCCATCTGTGATCCTATTCCATATTCTTTTCAAAGCTGAATGGTTCACTGTGCTTGGCTTGTGCCAAGAATTCTTCTCGATACCCTTACATGAGGAAAGCCAATTTTTGTTCGCTTTCCAACTGGAAAACTGTGTGTTACCATGGTGTTGTAGTCCACAAGGGTATACTGAGAGTCCATCCATCATTAACCAGATCTTAAAGAAGAACCTTGAGAGTTTGGTGTTACCAAAAAGTTCAGTGCTTGTTCAATACATTGACGACCTCCTGATTGCTTCAGAGACAGAGGAGGCTTGTAGGGATGATACCATTGCCATGTGAAATCACTTTACATAGATAGGGGGTCCCAGTCCAAAGTCTTAGAAAGGAAAATAGGATTCTTACGGAAAGAAAGATATTCACAAGGAGTAAATAGAGTCACTGTTATTTAATCACAATGAATCGACATGAAAAAAATTCCATAAATGCATAATCATAATTTTTCAACAAACTTTGATAAGAATAGGTGCCCCAGGGACTCTTAATGAGAAAATTGCACTCTAACGTCTAGAGGCCACTTTGAAAGATTTCGAGACGACCACACAGACCAAAAAAGCTGAAAAACTGGCACAGGACGTCCGAGCATATGACAAAAAGACCACCTATCCATACCTGTCAGAGGACTACTACAAACAGGATAACCAAGGACAATTTACTAATCATGATAGAGGGACCTATAGAGGACGGAGGAATTATACAACCTTCTCTGATTCCTCATACAGCTCTGAAGGAGAAACTGACCAGGCTGGAACTAGCACTGGGTACGGTTATCAAGACTACGGTGTTCCCCAACAGGCTCCTTTTTTAGGACCAGGCCGATGGAGACCACCAAGGGGACGAGGGAACAACTGGTCACGCGGCCAACAACGTGGGCAACAGCCATCCAACACGAACTGGGATGGAGGGCGGGGACAAGCTCCGAAGCAGGTCCGTTTCCAACCAGAGGAACATGGCAAGATCTCAACCAGGAGGAAAGTATACCGGTGGTGAAGCCTGTCCTCAACCCAGTAGTTAACATTTCATCATACATACTGAAGAGTGAAGAACTACAGCTTTTGTGCAAAGGACTGTCTTTTGTGCCCACGGCCCTTCCTAACAAGTTTACTCTAAAAGCTGAACTGCATAAATTTTTCAGGAAGATACGTCTCCTTTACTTTTATAGGAACTCTGAACCCCTACTCAGAACATCGCATACTGGTTTGAAGACTCCATCCATCTTTGTCTCTCCCAGGCACACCGTGACCAACAACATCTTGGCATATGAAGAAGTTGTGCTGAGAGACGCTAACAAACTACTTGTAAACCCAAAATACCTAAGATTCAACAAGAGCAGGATGGAGAACATGGCCATCACATCCCTGAAAGAAAAAAATGGTGTCATCATTAAACCTGCGGACAAAGGTGGGGCCATAGTGGTAAAGGACAGAACCAAATACCAAGAAGAAATACTGAGGCAACTTCAGGTTGGGGTAGCTATAAGAAACTCAACTCGGATCCATCCAAGGATTCGGCCCTTGAAATCAAGAAAGTGACTCGAACAGGCTGGGAACAAGGTTTCCTGAGTGACCATGAGAATGAGTATCTGAATCAAAAGAACCCAAGATTACCAACAATCTACACCTTGCCCAAGATACATAAAGACATGGTCAATCCACCGGGCCGCCCCATTGTATCTGGGTGCGGGTCCATCCTGGAACCCTTATGCAGATATATTGATCACTTTTTGAAACCCATTGCTGAGAGTACCCAGACATATCTCCGTGATACGATGCAAACTATCAACTTGGTTGATGGTCAATCTTTCGACTCTTCCAAACAACTACATGCTACATGCGACATAGTCTCGCTTTACACCAGTATTCCACAACAATCTGCATTGGACGTGACAGAGGTAGCCTTCAACCAAAGACCAGCCCCCTGCGCAATACCCACTGACTTCATCATTGCTTTACTGAGGATCGCAATGATGTGCAACTTCTTCATCTTTCAAGGATCCTTCTATTTACAAACAAATGGTGTGGCTATGGGGGCCACCTTTGCTCCTGATCTAGCCATAATCCATATGGATCATTTTGAGCGAACACATGTACTTCACGAATCCAATCCTTTTCACTCCAACCTGAGTCTATGGAGGCGTTATGTCTGGATAAACCAACGCACTCCTGACATACAATTCACTGTACAGTCAGACGCCGACAAAATTGAATTTTGGACATTACCATCTATGAAGAAAATGCCACGCTCCACACTACACTGTACCGGAAACCAGCCGAAAGAAATTCCCTACTCCAATATACCAGCTACCACCCCGTGGATTAAGTGATAACCTCCCTTTTGGGCAATTTCTCCATATTCGGAGAAACTGCTCTAAAAAATCCAACTTCATGTCGGAATCCTAGGACTTAATGGACCGCCTACTCGAGCGAGGGTATCCTAAGAGACTAGTCAAACAGGCAAGGAAACATGCATGGTTCAACCCACGAGAGACCCTGTTGCAACCCAAGGTCAGAGAGAACACAAACAACCAGAGACTGATTTGTGTAACAACCTTTTCGACACGCAGCAACGCTATAAAGAAAATTGTTAACAAACACTGGAACCTGGTGGCGGACGACATTGATCAGGCTGCACCACCGATGCATGCGTACAGAAAGGCGAGAAGCATCCAGGACCACATAGTTTGTTCATTTTTGGACATCCCGGATACACCAACGATACAATCAATGTGGAACCTTCCCCCTGTCTTGGGACACCACCGATGCGGCTGGTGCAAGGCACGCACCATGGCAATACAAGCCAAGGATTTTGAATACAGACAGAAAAAGATTAGCCTCAAAATGTTATATACGGGATTGTATGTCCGTGCAGTCTGGTATATATTGGCCAAACACAACAAAAAATAAAGTCAAGGATTCTTCAGCATTGCAGCAGGATTTGCTGTGAAGTGGTGGGAGCACCACTTGTTGACCATTTCAAAACAATGGGACATCCCCCAGAATCCCTAAGTTGGCTAGCACTGGAAAAGGTAACCCTGGGACCCAGGGGGGGATCCATTCAACTCATATTAAACATGAGAGAATCAAAATGGATGTCTTTCTTCAACTCTATAGAGGACGGACTTAATGAGATTGACAGCAGTCATGCCCAACTGGTCAATCTATGCCCCTAGAGTTATTCTCTCTATGTGTCTCTCAAATCTCCTTCTGTCTTTAACTATGCTGTGATAAGATTTGTAACCTGCATAGATGTCTTTACCTTCCTGTGATGTGAGGTACGCATCTTTAGACACTTGTGTTACCTGCACAAAAAATCATGATCTATTCCGCTATGATTAACTATGTTTCGCCTAATGATGTTGTACCTTCTTCTTCCCATGCTGAAAAGACCATTTACAGTATCGAGGTGACCATATTGAATTTTTTGAATTTTTTGATTTGAATTCTATATGCCCGTGAGCGCTTTACCCCCCTGTGTTGTGAGGTACGCGCTTTCTGTAAGACAGGCCATTCCAATTTATGCATGTATTTAGACGTCATTCCTCTCATGTTGAGTTGGACATGTCTCTATATTATTGAGGATACCACATACTGGATTTGACTTTGATGTGTCCGTAAGCGCCTTACCCTGCTGCATTGAGAGGTACGAGCAATCTCACACACTTGATTCCACCGGAGAATGTATGCGGATGATGTTGATACACACTGAGTACACTCCAGATCATATGTCAAGCCTTCTGTTTTTCCTAGTTCTTGCCCGTGCACTTGATACAGGGTGTGTTTACGTTACCTAGGCGACCACCATGACACAAACCAATCCTGGCTCGTTACGCCATAGGCTGTCGCCACTGCACGCATTGTGCGTGGCGTTACGTACACGTTTGATACTGGCCCCGGCTCTCTTCTTAAACCACTGTTAGCCACACCCCCACCCAGGGATGAGACCACGACTGGTACAGCGTTTTTTGAGGTGAGGCATGCAGCGCAGTTCCCTGCTCCCGATTCGGCCCCTTTTGTCCTAGAGAATTATTACCCACAATTTGACATCGGCCAGTTTTTCGGACTTTGTCCTAAAACAAGTCCGTTGTCGTTTTTGTTTTCACAGATCGGGCCACGCGTTGACCCGGATCTGAAATCCTTCGACACCAAGTAAACGATCCTTTTGAAGTAGCGAGTGAGTATCTCTTCCTTTCTCTCTCCTCTGCCTCCACTCAGCTGCATGGATGTGCGCCGTCAGTTTAATGTACACAGCATACACTGAACCAAGAGCAGTGTTACTTTAAGTGTTGGTTTCTTCCCTTCTTCCATAGATTCCTGGATCTACCGACCGACCTCAGGCGGCACTACTAATACATTTTTATCCCCATGTGACTCACGCACCCATCCTATAGTGAGTATCTCTGATAGCTTTGGCATCTGAAGCATGCTACTAGGAAATCACGTAACTGAATTCATACATGATTTTTTTTCCCACTATAGACCCATTTGAGTCTCATTCCCTCGCTTGTTTTGGAGCCTCTGGGCCCTCCTGTAACCATGAAATTTCTCTGTGTAAATTGATGATCACGGTAAATAATTTGCTGTTTTTAACCTTTTAACATGCGCTGCATCTTTCAATTTAACTTAGTCACATACTGACCTATTGCTATCCGTTCCCCAGGCATGTGACCCCCCCTCACCCCGTCCTTCACCCTATTGTCCTGAAGAAGACCCCGGCCTAAGGTTTCATACCTACCTAGATCAAGTGGGGTCGAAACGTGGATGAGCATCCTATGTGCCTAACGTCAACCACATGATTGATTGATTCATTATGGTTGTTTTTCTTCATGATGGCTTGTAATGTGATTGTGTGAACATTCATGTTTTATGTGTGGCTACATAATTTTAAAGCCAACACACGTTTGTAATTAATTATGCGATTTGGCCATTTTTGACCTGCACTATCCCACCCATTCCTGAATTTCACTCACTTTTCTTGCACTCTTGCACTTCTTGCACATAATCATTGTGATTAAATAACAGTGAATCTATTTACTCCTTGTGTATATCTTTCTTTCCGTAAGAATCCTATTTTCCTTTCTAAGACTTCGTACTGGGACCCCCTATCTATGTACTGTACTTCACCCAGGTCCCAGTGACTTTTTGGGTATACCCTTATTTTTGTAACACTATGAAATCACTTGGCAGAGAATGGACACAAGGTGTCCCCTAGCAAACTTCAGTATTGCTTCCCTGAAGTTCAGTATTTGGGTCAACACATTGAGAAAGGCAAGAGAAAGGTGTCACCTGACCACATTGAGGCGATACTGAAAATAAATCCCCCTGCCACACAGTAGGAAGTCTGAATGTTCTTAGGGATTGTTGGTTACTGCCGACAGTGGATTACCAGCTTCTCACTGAAGGCAAAGCACTTACAGAGATTGACACACAAGGACATGAGTGATCCGGTACCATGGGATAGTGACTGCTTGATGGCCTCCTTAGAGCTGAGAGAAAGCCTGTGTCGTGCACCAGCTCTGGGAATGCCTGATTACAACAAAGCATTTTCATTGTTCTGTTGTGAGAGGGAGGGTTGTATGCTATCTGTACTCATCCAGGTACATGGAGGTGTCAGTAGACCAGTGGCTTACTTCTCGGCTACATTAGATCGTGTACCTTCAGTGTTGCTCAGATGTCTTAGATCTGTTGCTGCAACTGGCATCAGCATTGAAAGGTGTGAAAGCATTGTGATGGGTCATCCTCTTACTGTTTACGTTCCACACTCAGTTGAGGTCCTGATGACGAGAACTAAAACACAGCATGTGACCAAAAACAGTCTCATCTGATATGAGCAGATCTTGCTGGTCTCTGAAAATGTCATTTTGAGAATATGTTCCGTGTTAAATCCTGCTACTCTAATGCCTGTTCCAAGTATTAAAGGAGAAGATTGTGAGGGCCATGACTGTCTGGATGCAACTGAACTCGGTACCAAACCGAGACCCGACATTGTCAAAGAACCTCTACCTGAATCAGATCAAGTCCTCTTTGTTGATGGTTCAGGCCTAAGAGATAATGAAGGTTACTTGCGAGAAGACTTTGCTTTCTGTACCATTTCTTGCATTGTGGAAGCTGCTTGCTTACATGGAGCACACACCATACAAGTAGCTGAAATCATTGCCTTGACCTGTGCATGCCTTGTTTCTGATAAAATCTGAGTCACCATCTATACCGACAGTCAGTACAGTTTTGTTGTGGCTCATGACTTCAGACAGCTATGGTCACAGAGGGGCTTCTTAACGTCATCAGGATCTCGTATTACAAATGGTGAGTATGTGAGACAACTGTTGGAAGCCTTACAGCGACCAAAGGAAGTGGCCGCTGTGAAGTGTGCTGCCCATGGAAAGAGGGAGGATTTTGTCACCGTGCATTACAGATATGCTGAAGAAGTTACCCACTTTTGTGCCATCCATGCTTGTATTTTTAATGGGGATTATTCAGATAAGAGCACACAGAGAACTGAGCTCAGCATGATGTTAGCCATAGCTGACACCTGGGATGAGGTCAGGTATCTGCAAGGAGAAGTGTAAGGCCAAGAAGAAGCTGGTTTACTCAAAGTGGTTTATAAAAGGAGAGATGATGGAATTTATGTCTTAACAGATGCTAGAGCAGTGTTGCCAGATTGTCTACTAAGCCCTAAGGCAAGACAGCTTCATGGAGCAGTTCACATTGGCAGAGATGCAATGGCGCGAGTGTTTAGACAATGTGGTTTTCGCATGTTTGCAGAAGCATTGTGTCACAGATGTGTTACATGCCAACAGATGAAAGCTGGAAAGAAAACTGTGATTACCTTAAGCCACATTGGGAAGTCGGGAGGTCCCTTTAATAGGCTTCAGCTCGACTTCATTGAAATGCCTAGGTGCAATGGGCTGAGGCCTCTTCAAAAGAAACAACCTGCCTGATGAAATAATGGGGTGGAATATCTCGCCACAATATTAAGTGCTGAAGCTAATTGATTAAACAAATACATACACAAAAAGACGTAATTCAAATAATTTTACATAAAATAGTAAACATCATTTTTTTTCCAAATTTTCCATATTTTATAAAAAAGCGTTTCAAGTAGACACACAATTTGAATGTATACAGTGTCCCATAGGGTACAAATATAACAAAAACTCAACTGATAAACACACTCACTCTGAGAATATCGTACACAATCCCCCCTAACCAAGCAATTATATTAACTCACACACTGCATACATACCTAGCAGACCACGTATATTTTCTATACTATGAGACATAACTACAAGCAAATGTAAAAATATTGTTATGAAGGGTCCCAAGGACCAAGATTGCTATCCCATGCCCAGTACACTTATGGGGACCTATCATATAAATCTATCATACATAACATACATTTCATATTTCATAGTAGATCAATGAAATACCAACATTAATCAGTTCGAACATTTTGGTCCATGTTTTGCAATGTTAGGTTTGCGCCGACCAGTGTTTGGGTGAGGACCCAGATATCGGTCACCCCTTCCTCAGGGAGAAACGTAAAAACCGACCAGTGGGGAGAGAAGCAACTTAGCAGTGTCCCGGAGCGAGGTTGTATAGGGTTAACAAATGAATCATCACATGGGTGGCTCAATTAACAATAAACATGCATGTTGAGAAAGAGTGGCGAACATGAATAAAGAGTACACAACTGCATTACACCGCCAGGGAAGTAAAGAAGGTTCATGCTTACCCAAGAGGGAAACCATACTGAAAACCCATTCCATTTTGATGGCACAAATTGTGTGCACCCTGTAAATACCAGTACAAAGCAATGAGATGGATTTTGTGTGGATAGAAAAACACCAAAGAAATGTGAAAAAGAGATGTATAATGTCCCTTATGTGGGCTATACTCACAGCTGTAGAAAGTATATTCAAAATAGCTATACATCAGACAGGAGGGGGATAAAACTGTGTGGCTATGTACATAAAAAGGTTGTCCTTCTTGGCAACACAGCCAATATGTTTTATGACATTGACTTGATTTTTTTTAATACAGTTTCTGAAATGTAAAGATCCCACTAACCTCGAACTCTGGTCCTGTTCATTTTGATTTCTCTTTACCACGCCCTCTGTGAATGTGGGCACACTGCCCAAGCTGTGAGCTGTTCTACTTAGTTTTGGCTGGGGTGTGCTCCTCACCAGTAACTGTTGGCACTTGAAAGAAAGTGCAATGTGTGATTTTCTATAAAAAATCTTCTTTCTTTTCTCCAGGGAGCTGTACAAAGTTCAGGATGGGTGGGGAGATGTGTTGGGGAGTGGGGGGACATGGGGAGGGGTGTCACAAAGAGGTAGCAAACAAAGACAGGAAAGGGACACTCAAAAGGAGGCAAGTGAACAAAGGCAAATAATGCTCTGTGTTGAGCTTGCAGAACATGTACAGGAAGGCGAAGATTTCAATATTCAGACTATTAGTGCTTCAAAGTTTAAAGACTGGAATGCTGTACACTACAATAATTTATGGATATCCACCCATACCTTACTTTGCATTAGAATTTTTGCAACTGTGGTTCTATTTTTTCAAAAGGAAAACTATGAGCTAAATATATAACCACAATGTGTGCGATCATTGTTTATATTAACTGAATATCTCTGAATGCCCTGTTTTATGTCTGACAGTAACCAAGACCTTTTGATTTTACTTTCACAAAGAGCACATGCACACACAAAGTAGTTTTCTTCAATGTCAGAAACAAGTCTATCAATGTGGGATTTTTTGGGACCAAAACACTGTCTTTGCTTTAGCCAATGTTTTTATTTTTATATTGCAGAGGCAGCTTCCCCAATAAGAACTATGACAAAAAAAGCAATAAAAAGCCAAAATGCTGGCAGCTAAAGCATACCTGTTGACTCTGCCACTACTTGTTGTATTAAGGTACTAACATTTCCTGTCCTTTATGCAGTGGCAGCTGCTAATAAATAGTACTGGGGTGGTGGTGGGAGGGTGTGGGGGAGAATTTTGATTTTTATTTACATTTGACTTACCTGTCACCGCCTCTCCTCCATCCTTCTACTGTCGACGAAGCAGGAAATACGCAGGCTTTCAGACTCCCCTAACCAATCAAAACGCTGCTGTCACCAGCATGGCAGCAGCATCGTGATTAATCTGAGTGCCCCGGTTCAGTGCTTAGACAGGGAGTGGGAGCCTCTTCATGTTCTCCACCCATGCTGTGCAATACAGTCCAGTGGAGAAATGCTAAATGCGTGTGACTGTTTAGCCGGCCCAAGACAGCCGGACAAACTGTCCTGCGTACTTAGAAAGTGCCCACCACTCCTCTCCCTGCTGGTTGTGACGACAGCCCATCCCAACCCGCACGACACCTAAACTGCAACTGGACTGAGCCAGTGTGGAAAAATAAAATGATAATAACATTGTGTTCATATAATAACAATTTTCGATTTTGCACTGCTCAAAGAGCAGTGGGGCGGTGCTCCTCTGCCTTAGCGGAGGAGCCGCTGCTGCCTTTATGTGAAAATGCTCACTTCAGCATGAATAACGGCGGCTCGTTACCAGTACAGAGTGTCAGTATGCTTGAAGACAACTAGCACAAGATAACAGGTAAAAACGTGAATCTCAAGAGAATGTTACATTTAACATTACAATACATGGGTTCCATCAGCAGCGGATGTATACACCTACTATGCGGCATCCCACTTACTCATCATTAATGAATGGTGGTATAATTCACCCACATACCCTGTATACACGCTCGAGCACCTGGCAATGGAGCACACCTTCCCCTCCAGCTTTTATATAGTCATGTGAATTTAGACTTCCTACCTCCCGTCAGCAGAACCGTGGTTCGGCTATGGAGATATACAGTCTGACATATGGGGTGGCAAGGCCGCCTGACGAGCGTGACTCCACTATGGCATGGCACATACCTACACCCTGTTGCTGCCTATTGGGTTTCCGTAGTAGGGTTTTGTTGAGTATATCTAACCTGGGAAATGTCATGCAGGGCAATACCCTCAAATCATTTCAATAGTTGCAGACAGATTTTCAGCTGAATAAGACACAATTTTATAAATACCTCCAGTTGAGGTATGCACTCGCCCCCCTTCTTCACTCACTGGACACCTTGCCTGAATTTTATCCCCATGAGGGCCACCGGCTAATGGGGGACTTGGAGGCACATAAGATTCACCAGCTATACCAGACACTGACCACCCACACCCGCACAACACTGCATAAGACGAGGGCGGCATTGCTCGTGAATCTAGCTGACCTGACTGACGATGACTGGACTAAAGCCCTGGCCAGCCCCTGGGGCGCAGCGGTGTCCTCATGCTACCGCCTCTTACAATTTAAATATATACACTGTATATACTTCATTAGATCCCACCTATGGCAGATGGGTGCCATTCAATCCCCTTTGTGTCTTCGATGCGAGAGGGAGGAGGGCACCAACCTACACAGAGTCTGGAGCTGTGGCACGCTGATGCCATTCTGGCACAAGGTAGCATCCTGCCTGGGCCAGGTCCTCTCTTGGGACTCCCATTTGACCCGAGATTATTTTTACTCCATAGTACCGATGGGATTGGTGGGAACAGATAAAAACAACACTTTCTCTTCTTAGCCCTCACTCTCACCAAATGTGACATTGCTTAGCTGTGGAAGAGAACTTCCCATCCAACTATCGGCGGATTGAAGAAGGCCCAAGATAGATGCATGTGAGCAAAGATTGTGGTCTTCCAGGCCCAGGGTTGTCCCCAGAACACAGGAAAATATGGTCCCGATGGGCGGTTTATCTGGGTATAGACTTACCTTCCTTACCATCTATAGACCCCTCAGAAGATTGTCCTCCCATACACGATTGGTCCCTGGACAGCCCAGACAACACAACACTACCGTCTATACTCACATAGATCCAGATTTAATAAGTTTTGTGGGTTCTGAGATTACCTGTGCCATGATTATATTGTTTTTCCTGCAGGTTCATCAGGGATTACAGCTTCATGCATATATTGGTACCCCTGATATATCTTGTGTTCAAAATGAATACAGCGGGCCACAGCCCTTTATGTACCTTAAAAACTCAAATATGTTTTTTTTTAAAACATGGGTTCCATGAAAAAAAATATTCATTTTGAGACTCAGGCAAGATAGGAAGAGTCAAAAGTAGTAAAATGATTATTCAAGTGAAGATGAGGGAGCAAATCGGCAGCACAGCGTGTCAAGCAGACAAACGATACCTGATGAAAAAGGTGAAAGAAAAGTTAGTTATTGAGGTAAGTGTTGAAATGAATTGGCCCTTTTCACAAAGAAAAAAAATTAAATAAAGACCCATGATATAGATCTCTGGCAAGAAGTACTTTTACCTTTTTTTTAATACTCAAACACTCCCAGAAGTGCACCTGGAAATCTGTGCTAGGCACATGTTTTCACTGGTACTTGGAAATGTTTGGGGTTTTTCCCAACTCTTATTACACCTCTGTGCAGTAGATTCCCGTGCAAATGCAATTTCTTTCCCTCTGTGATAAAAACATGTTTCGTTGGGTAGAAAGCCCTTCTCGTATGTCCCAAGCAAGTCAGGGAGATATCTGTTCTTCTTTTCATCCTTGAAGACGAGTTATTTCAGCCCTTGCCTGCAGTAATTCTCTGGCCATTTTCAAGGGAGAAAGGCATCAAATCAGTTTTTAGGGCTCGCTCCCTGCATTACACGGCGCAGCAGTGCTCGCGCAGCGAGAGTCCTTTTGTCCGTGATTCAAAAATGGACCCTGGAATTCTACACGCTCGTGCGTGTGTTTTTTGTTTTGTGTTCTGAAATTGGGCTTTGAGTGCGTGTTTTGTTTCAACAAAGCACGCAATAGGCCAAAGGCGGGCGCATTACTCCACCCATGGCCTATTGGTGTCTGTTACGTGCACCAAAGCTCATGTGGTTTCAATTATCGTGCCCAGACACAGGCGCGATAATTGAAAGCACATGTGGCGCGCACACCACTTGCGCGCTCGGATTTTTGTTCTTTTAACAAGAGCAATCGCTTTCGCCATCGCTTTCAGTGCATAAAGTTGCACTTAACTTCTCCAATCGAAGGCAGAAAGGTATTAACATTTCCAAGTTGGACTGCTGCCCACAATTACACACCAAAAATACAAATACAGAATATTTTGCTGGACAGGTGAAATTCCCTATTTGTGCATGGAGGCTGAACGCTGGATTCAATGTGTGTGTGCCGCTTGTTGGGCAATTTCTGGGTAGAGAAACTCAGTGTGACTGTAGCAAGCCAGGGGTCTGTCTCCTCTGATTGGGCCATTATAAGCCAGGCAAGATATCAAAACATAATGTTGTCTGCATAGCGCTTACACATTCGGAACTAACTGTTGTTCTAACTGCTCAACTGAGGGTTGAATGGCAGTCACCGCCAGCAGTGGGGTTCAGACAGTGAGTTTTACGCCCCTCTCTACTGCACGTGCATAACCCACTCAGCTATCTCGCTTATGTAAATCACCTCCTCCGAGGACCCCTGACATTTTGCAGTCAGGGTGAGTTTCTCCCCAAGGACGTCTCCCGTGGTGTGAGCAGCAGCGACTCTACATAAGAAGTGAGGTGTTGATTACACTTGAACCTTGACACCCCGCTAGTGAGGTGGCGATAGTCCATGCAGTACCCTAGATTGACTTACAACCAGCAGCAGTGACGCAAGCCAAACCATAGCATTACAGTCTCAGTGTCTCTAGGTAGACATACAAAGCACCCCAATGCAGGGCACAGTGGTGTATTTCATCTTCATGGGGCACGGTGCTGTCATTTATTCAGAAGCCTCTAGGCGCTCTAGGCACTCACAGACGGGGGCCAGGGATCACTGTGCTGCCCTTTAATTCACAGACAGCGGCCAGGCAGTCCTACTTTACCATTAATTCTAGAAGGGAGCAGCCCTGGTGCCAGAGAGCATGCTGTCGCCATTTCATTTCATTTTGGGCGTCTATAGGTTCCCAAGCGCCTCCCCGCATCGCTTTTCTGATCACCACAACAGTAAATTCAACACTTAGGTTACCACTGAGAATGGCCAATCAAACTAGAATCACATCACCATACAGAATATAGGATTTAGGGGTTGTCCTTAAGTGTGGTACATACACGATCCAGTCCTTAAATAAGCATTTGCAATGCAAAAGGTCTCGAACTTGGGACAGTTTAAGCTATTCGCATTGTAAATGACAATGCATTTTATCTGTTTTAATAACACGTTCATCGGCACGCTCCATGGTGAAAGCATGTGCGGGGCCCTTAATGGAGTCAATGAATTAATAATGTCCTTGCATCTGGTCACTGCTTTACTTAGTTTCCGCCATATGTTTCCTCGACCACGCTAGAAACCATTTTACGCAGTTGTGGCGCTCTAATTTCCGCCAGTCTCATATTTTGGATCAGCACGTTATGTGTGATCATGGACTCGTCACAAAGAGGGTGTAGATTGCTGCTAGACTAGTGAAAGGTCCCTTGCTGTGGAGGTGGTACCCAATCCAGGTAAACATCCGGTACTTGTTGATTCTGGCAGGTTGAACGCCGCATGATTGGCAAATCTGTTTAGTGGGCAGTAGTCCATACAATGCGATATACAAGTGTGGATTGGTAGACAATGGTCCCGCAATCTCTTCGCATACTGCCTCTTAGACACCGATTGCTCTGCGAATAAACAGTCACTTACAGGTGACCAGACAACAATGGAGAGGGTCCCATCTTGTTTGGTTTTGGAGGCGGTGAATTTAAAGTGCTTCAGTCCCTGCACTGCCCCTCTTTAGGCGATGAACAAAAATGTATAAACTGGTAGGTCTGGATCTCTGTAACCTGTATGCTGTATGATTAATGAGTGTACAATGGCTAGGTAACCCTAGGGATAGCGCTGCAGTCTGAAACCTGACCATGCCTCCTAATCTGTGTTACTTGTTTTCTGTTTGACACTGTTCCTGTATCCCAAGGCCCTAGTACATCTCAATGTGCTGCAAAAGAAATTTACATCCAAGACGGAATCCCGGCTGTGGTGCAAATTGTGCACTATGGGTTTCTACTTGTTGAGTTTGGAATTGACTGTTTCTCGCATCCTCTCGGACGGAAACATGAATGTATGTGTGTGTGTTTGGTGTGTGCGTGCATGGGCGTGTGTGCACATCTGTGTATGTGTGCATGCCTGTGTGTGTTTGCCTGTGTATGTGACTGCATCTGTGTGTGTGCGTGCCTGTGTGTGCGCATCTGTGTATGTGTGCTTGCCTATGCGTGTGTTTTCCTGTGTATGTGTGTGCATCTGTGTGTATGTGCATTAGTGTGTGTGTGCGCATCAGTGTGTGTGTGCATGCCTGGGCATGTGTGCGCATCTGTTTGTGTTTGTCTGTGTATGTGAATGCATCTGTGTGTGTGCAGGTGTGTGTGTATGTGTGTCTGCCTGTGTATGTGAAAGCATCTGTGTCTGGGGATGTGTGCGACCCTATGTGTGTGTGCCTGTATATGTGTGCGCATCTGTGTGTGTGTGCATGTGTACCTGGGCCTGTTTGTGCATGCCTGGGCATGTTAGCGCATCTGTGTGGGTGTGCGTGCCTGGGCGTGTGTGTGTGTATCTGTGTGTGTGTGCATGCTTGTGTATGTTTGCCTGTGTATGTGAAAGCATCTGTGTGTGTGTGTGTGTTTGCGTGTCTATGTCAAAGCATGTGTGTGTGTGTGTGTGCATGCGTGTCCAGGGCAATGCAATCCTGCACTTCTGTCAAGATTAACATAAAAACAAGCATTTGCAATGCAATAGGTCTCGCATTATTAAAGTTTGAGCTATTGGTGTTGCATTATTTAACAATGCCAATACCTCAAGTTTTAATAATGCGAGACCTATTGCATTGCAAATGCTTTTTTGAATTACCACCTACATATGTGTGTGCCATTTGTGGGCCTCCAAAACTTCCTAGGCAAACCACACCTTGGAGCACTCCCTTCCCACCCCTTGCGTGGAATTTAATATTGCAGATTTCTCCACACTTGTGAGAGAGAAATCAGCTTTACGAAATAGATTTACGGGCTCCAGGGATCCCTTTGCGGATTGTTGTCAAGAATAACAATGTATATCAGATCATAAACTTACATTTACGACCACATATAAATTTGTGAATAAGGCCCAACGTTTTTTGCTCCTGTCAGAATTGGAGGAGAATCACTTGATTCTGGTTAAGTGGTAGGGAGTTTGATAAACAAGCAACAGCTGCAGTCAACAGTATGGTACCAGAATACAGTGATCAAAATATTATCTGGCAGCAATAGTGTCCTAACTATTGATTAGAAAAAATATCTGTGCATTGAAGTTAATAATGGAAAATCTACACATAAAGGAATTATATTTATGTAAGTGATATTTAGGACTAGTCGTTTGCAATTGCATTCGGAGGCTTTTAGGTCTGGAGTGAACCAACTGGTGTGTTTGGAGGGTCTACCTTGTTTTGCAGGTTTGAGGAGTGCAACTATGTCAACGCATTCAGTGATCTAGGTGTTGAAATTCTGGCCAGCCACCTTGAGGTCGGCGGTGAAGTTAGGTTTTGGTCCATGTTACGTTGCTCCAGCTCCTTTGGGCGGTGCTGGTCTGCTCGGTGGGGGTGTTGGGGGTGGTGGAGATGAAGAAGAGGACAATTGGTCCAAGTGATCTCCGAGGTATGGCTGTATTTAATTCTGATGCTGGCTGTGAAGATCAGGTCCAGAGTGTACCCAGCTATGTGGATGGGGTCAATGATGTCCTAGCAGAAGGAGCGGTGTGTTCCTGGTGATCTGTATGCCAGGGTACCCCTGAGGGTGGACTTGCTGTCTGTGTTTAGTTTGAAATTGAGGTGTTCCATAATGGGGGTGGTGTCGTCTGTAGCTGCTGTGCACTGAAGGGACTCTTTGTGGAGGATGGCTATACCACCTCTGTGTTTGTTGACCCGGTCTTGGTGTATGATCTTGTATCCACTGGGAGTGGCGGTGGCAGTGTCCAATGCAGAAGCAGGATTGAGCCATGTTTCAGTGAGGAAGATGATGTCAGCGGTGAGGGAGGTGATGGGATTCCAGATTTCTGTGGCGTGTTTGTGGAGTGATCGGGCGTTAATCAGGAGGCATTAGATTTCTCTTTTGTCAGTGGGTATGGGCTTGGTTCCGAGGGGGGCTGAATCAAGGCAAAAAGGAGGTAGAAAGTTTAAGTTTAGGTGGGAAAAAAGATTATTTCTGTAGGTAAAAAGGAGGCAAAAGGTTACGTTAAGGCAGGATAAAATACTGTTTATAGAGGTAAAAAGGAAGCAAAATGTTAAGTTTAGGCAGGAAAAAACTTTATGGAGGCAAAAAGGTTAAGTTCAGGTGGGAAAAATACTTTTTCTGGAGGCAAAAGGTTACGTTTAGGCAGGAAAAGAGACTGTGTATGGGGATAAAAAGGAGGCAAAATGTTAATGTTTCGGTGGGATAAAAGAGTGTTTATGTAGGCAAAAAGTTACGTTTAGCCAGGAAAAAAGACAGTTTATGTTGGCAAAAAAGAGGCAAAAGTTTATGTTTAGGCAGGAAAAAAGACTGTTAATTTAGGCCAAAAGGAAGCAGAAAGTTAAGTTTAGGCAGGATAAAAGACTGTTTTTGAAGGCAAAAAGGTTACATTGAGGCAAGAAAAAGACTTTATGGAGGCAAAAAGGAGGCAAAAGGTTATGTTTAGGCAGGAATAAAGACTATTTATGAAGCCAAAAAGGAGGCAAAAGGTTACATTTAGGCGGGAAGAAAGACTGTTTATGAAAGCAAATAGGAGACAAAAGGTTAACTTTAGGTGGGAAAAAATACTTTATATAGAAGCAAAAGGTTACTTTTAGGTGGAAAAAAAAGACTATTTAATTAGGCAAAAAGGTTACGTTTAGGTAGAAGAAAATACTTTTTCTGGAGGCAATAAGGAGGCAAAAGGTTAAGTTTAGGCAAGAAAAAAGACTGTTTATGGCAACAAAAAGGAGGCAAAGGGTTCATGTTTAGGCACGATAAAAGACTGTTATGCGGACAAAAAGGAGGCAAAAGATTACGTTTAGCCGGGAAAAAGATGATTTATGGAGGCAGATAGGAGGCAAAAGGTTACGCACATGCAGGAAAAAGGACTGTTTATATAGGCAAAAAGGAGGCTGAAGGTTAAATTTAAGGGGACAAAAGACTTTATGGAGTCAAAAAGGAGGCAAAAGGTTAAGGCAAAAGGTTAAGTTTTAGCAAGAATAAAGACTTTATGGAGGCACAAAGGTGAAGTTTAGGTGTTTAAAAGTCTGCTTATGGAGGCAAAAAGGAGGCAAAAAGTTAAGTTTAGGCTGGAAAAAATGCTGTTCATGGAGGCAAAAAGGTGGCAAAATGTTAAGTCCAGGGAGGACCTGGCTTGGCAGTTCGAGCTGGACTGTTCCCATGAGGCACAGGGTCAAGACTGATTTGCCTATGGCTGGGTTCAAACTGGAATGGCATGGTGAGCAAAAAAACTAAGGATTTAGGTCCAGATCTCTGTACTTGGGTGAATGTATGACATTGTTCTGCATTCAGTCCATCAACTGTTGGTTTTGCATTTGTCACCCCGAGTGGGACGGGTATGCCCACACGTGGGTCCCGTGCTCTCCATGCCACTGGAATCAAGCTATCCTGGCTGAAGAGGGGTGGAACCCCGAAACCGGTCCTAGGATGCTTGTTTCCAGTCCAGGGAGGACCTGGCTTTGCAGTTCAGGCTGGACTGTTCCCATGAGGCACAGGGCCAAGACTGATTTGCATATGGCTGGGTTCAAACTGGAATGCATGGTGAGCAAAAAAAGATGAATTTAGGCCCAGATCTCTGTACTTGGGTGAATGTATGACATTGTCTGCATTCTGTCCATCAACTGTTGTTTTTGCATTTGTCACCTCGAGTGGGACGGGTATGTCTAGACGTGGGTCCCGTTCTCTCCATGCCACTGGAATCAAGCTATCCTGGCTGAAGAGGGGTGGAACCCCGAAACTGGTCCTAGGATGCTTGTTTCCAGTCCAGGGAGGCCCTGGCGTGGCAGTTCGGGTTGGACAGTTCCCATGAGGCACAGGGTCAAGACTGATTTGCATATGGCTGGGTTCAAACTGGAATGGTATGGTGAACACAAAAACGATAGATTTAGGCCCAGATCTCTGTACTGGGGTGAATGTGTGACATTGTTCTGCATTCTGTCCATCAACTGTTGTTTTTGGAAAATGTTAAGTTTATGAAGGCAAAAATGAGACAAAGAGGTTAAGTTTAGGCAGGGAAAAGACTTTCTGAAAACAAAAAAGGAGGAATAAGGTTAAGTTTCGGCCCGAAAAAATACTATTTATGGGGCAAAAATAAGGCAAAAGGTTAATGCTTTAGGGGAAAAAACTGTTTATGGAGGCAAAAAAGAGGCAGAATGTTAAGTTTAGGTGGAAAAAATACTTTATGGAGGCAATAGGTTACGTTAAGGCAGGAAAAAGATTGTTTATGTAGGGAAAAAGGAAGCAGAAGGTTAAGTTTAGGGGGGAAAAAAGACATTATGGAGGCAAAAAGAATGCAAAAGGTTAAGTTTAGACAGGAAAAAAGACTGTTTATGGAGGCAAAAAGGTTATGTTTAGGCAGGAAAAAGGACTGTAAATGGAGGCAATAAGGAGGCCAAAGGATAAGTTTAGGTGGCAAAAAGGAATCCTTATGGAGGCAAAAAAGAGGCAAAAAGGTTACGTTTAGGTGGAAAAAAAGAATTTTTGTGGAGGCAAAAAGAAGGCAAAAGGTTACATTTAGGCAAGAAAAATGACTGTTTATGGGGAGCAAAAAGGAGACAAACGGTTAATGTTTATGTGGGAAAAAGGACTGTTGATGGTGTCAAAAAGGTGGCAAAAGATAAGTTTATGTGGCAAAAAGACTGGTTTTGGAGGGAAAGGTTCATGTTTAGGTGGGAAAAAAGACTGTTTATGGAGGCAAAAAGGAGGTGAAAGGTTAAGTTTAGGCTGAAAAAAGGACTGTTTATGGAGGCTGAAAAAAGGCAAAAGGTTACGTTTAGGCAGTAACAAAGGCTGTTTGTGAAGGCAAAAGGTTACGTTTAGGTGTGAAAAAGACTGTTTCTTGAGGAAAAAGGTTAAGTTTAGGCGTGAAAAAAGAATGTTTATAGAGGCAAAAAGGTTATGATTAGGCAGGAAAAAGGACTGTAAATGGAGGCAATAAGGAGGCCAAAGGATAAGTTTAGGTGGCAAAAAGGAATCCTTATGGAGGCAAAAAAGAGGCAAAAAGGTTACGTTTAGGTGGAAAAAAATAATTTTTGTGGAGGCAAAAAGAAGGCAAAAGGTTACATTTAGGCAAGAAAAATGACTGTTTATGGGGAGCAAAAAGGAGACAAACGGTTAATGTTTATGTGGGAAAAAGGACTGTTGATGGTGTCAAAAAGGTGGCAAAAGATAAGTTTATGTGGCAAAAAGACTGGTTTTGGAGGGAAAGGTTCATGTTTAGGTGGGAAAAAAGACTGTTTATGGAGGCAAAAAGGAGGTGAAAGGTTAAGTTTAGGCTGAAAAAAGGACTGTTTATGGAGGCTGAAAAAAGGCAAAAGGTTACGTTTAGGCAGTAACAAAGGCTGTTTGTGAAGGCAAAAGGTTACGTTTAGGTGTGAAAAAGACTGTTTCTTGAGGAAAAAGGTTAAGTTTAGGCGTGAAAAAAGAATGTTTATAGAGGCAAAAAGTTAGGCAGAAGGAAAACAAGATTATGGGGAGAGTTTGAGATCAGCAGCCGAGGGAGCTGGTCCAGGGACCTGCTTAATGGGGGTCGCGTCCATTAAGTAGGTTCCTGGGAGGGGGCAGGGTTAGGAGAAGGTGGGAATTGGGAGGGGGAAAGGGGTTATATTTAGGCAGGAATCAGAAAAAACTATTAGGAAAAAGATGGAATGTTACAAAACAAGGGGAAAAAATTCACAATGGGCGGGAGGGAAGGTCACAAATAGGTAGTAGAAAAACAAGGTTATAGAGGCAAAAAGGAAGCAAAAGTTTTATTAGAGAAGAGGAAAACAAGGCTTATGGAGGTAAAAAGGTTATGTTTAGGTTGGAAAGAAGACTGTTTATGAAGGTATAAAGGAAGAAAAATCAGGTGGGAAAAAAGACTGTTTATGGAGGAAAAAGGATGCAAAAGGTTAAGTTTAGGTGGGGGAAAAAAGACTGTTTATGGAGGCAAAAAGGTTACGTTTAGGCAGGAAAAAAAACTTTATGGAGACAAAAAGGAGGAAAAAGGTTAAGTTGAGGCGGAAAAAAAACTGTTTATGGAGGCAAACAGGAGGCAAAAGTTTAAGTTTAGGAGGGTAAAAAGACTGTTTAGGGAGACAAAAAGGAGGCATAAAGCTTAAAGTTAGGCGGCAGGAAAACAAGGTTATGGGGAGAGGTTGAGAGCAGCAGCAAGGTGTTTGGCTGACAGCTGTTATAGGCTTGAGCGGGAGCCTTTTGGGTGCATGCTTTTATTTACTGTGTGTGGGAAAATGAATTATTAGAGTGAATGTTAGTCCACCACAAGTATTAAAGTCACTAACCTATTAGGTCCAGGCAAATATTTCAATAATTGAAATTGGAGCTCACCCCGGGCAGCAACTGCGCACAGCACACAGGCTTAGCTCTGAGAAAATACGTAAAGAATTTAGAAGTACGAAAACAGTTAAAAAGTTAACATAACACAATATAAAATCTCCAATGTATTAGGGAATATTTAACAAGAAAAATGACTTCAAAATGATAAAACTCCAATAAGGGGAACCGAAGATATGGATTTTTAAAGATTTAAGAAAAACAGCACAAAGCAGAAGTAAAACACAAATCAGTAGCCACTGTCTGGGGTGAGCAGAAACTAGATGGGATTTTAGACTGACTGCTATTAAGCATGAGTCAGTTACGTCAAGCAGTGTCGCTTCAGTCAAAGATTTTGGTACTTATCCTCTGAAATGTTAGTTAAAATCCTCCAGCAGGGCAGTGTTGCAGCTTATTCAAGGACGTCTTCTCAAAGCCAAACAGCTGTTGAATGGGGTCCTACTGAAAGCGTAATTTCGGTGAGAAAGCTCAGAGTTTGAAAAGTTCAAAGTACATGCTTGTGGCAGCCTTCTCGTCAGTCAGATACTTTTCATGCCTTGGCCCATGCAAGATTTCTACGTTTTGACTTAGGCCCTGATTTAGACATTGGAGAATGGCACACTCCGTCACAAATGTGACGGATATCCCGTCCACCATATTTCATGTACATTATATCTGATGGCACTTGTACTACTTTGGACAGGATATCCATCCTGTTTGTGACAGAGTGTCCCATCTGCCAAATTCACAAACAAGTCCTTAGTCTCTTTTTCAAAAGTCAGAATCCTGGAGCAGAACAAGGCTGCAAGCAGTATCCAGTGATGAGTTCTACAATGCCTGATACCTTCCCGCTGAGAGCCCACTGAAACAGATTTTCTGCTATGGAAAAACTCCAAGCAGAAGAAACCTATTTCTTCAACCCAACAAAGTTCCACCTTGAACGGATTGACTCAGTGGTTGACTCGTGGTTGGTCCTGGTCCTCTGGCAGGTGGACGCTAGAATTTTTCACACAGGTTTTTCAGCTGTTGTAAGGGAAGTCATGTCAGATAAACACTTAGTAGTTAGTATTCACTCCTGCGGAGGCCTTCTGAAGGGTTGCGGTCAAGTTGCAACTGGTCAGGTGGACATTTTAGAAAAAAGACCTCTTGAAGCTTGTGTCCCTATAGCCTTAAAGGAGGTCAGCCAAATGACACTTACTCCACTTTTTGTCCTGGGTACAAGTGGGAGCAGGTCCAGCCCTTCAGGTCTCCTTACAGGTTTCAAACTGCATGTGCAGTTCTTCTGATCTTCTACAGGGCAGAGAGTGTTCTAATGAGGGTGTCTTGGGGGGCTACATTTATGGTTGGCAGAGCTAGTGGGTTAAGGTGACTCATGGCTCCTCCCTAATCAATGGGCTAAACGTTCTCACGGACAACCCTACCCACTTCTTTGAGCCCTTCCTGTTTGCCCTGCTGGAAACACTCCCACAGTGCACCTTACTTCTTAAATCCAAGATGGGGAAACCACTCTCCCTTTTGTATGGTGTTTAGACAGAATATTGGGAACAGAATATTGAGGACAGAAATATTGTGTAGGTAAATTTCTATAGGTAAGCAACGTTTTACTATATATAAATCCACATATATGTACCTTGATAATATATATATCTTCAAGGTACTTAGATATGGGGTTAAGAATAGTAAATCTTTGCTTACCTATTTGCACTTACCGTCTCAATATTTTGGTCCTCAATATTTTTGACACAAAATTATGCGCACATGATATTTCTGTTTGTAATATTCTGTTAGTCAAACCTTTTGCACAGCCTCTGTGCCCAGTCAGGGGCTTGCCTAGGAAAATGAATCCTTCCCTCTTTGGGGTCCCGCAAAACGGTTCTGGTGGTAGCTTCCCTCCCACTGGGTGTGGAGCCAGGCTGACTGGGGAACAGAGGGTTGCCTCCCCAGGTCTCACCTTATGTTTTCTTGCAAAAGGTAGGCCCGTTACACGTTTTTGAAGTTCCAGGGTTCACCCTAACTGGCGTAATTCCAGTTGCTCTCATTATAAGAAAAAAAGTATCTCCTGTCATACATTATAAAGATATTGCAAGTCACCTCAGTGTTCCATGACCTTATAAAGGAACTCAGCGCTTGGCCTCGTTCCTCTATACAGTTACAAAACTCCTTTGTATCTTATGATATCCTTATAATGTACAACAGAGCGTACTTTATGCAATATATAATGAAGAAATATTCCTTGATGAAATAACTTAAACAATTTGTTATGACATAATACAAAATTTAAACTGACTCAAATGTTTCTATATAATAAATAAAACAACAATTGTTCCTTTCATCAGAAGAGCAGAAACTCCATTGAGAAGAGCTTTAGAAGTGTGGCTCAGGGGTTAGAGGCGGCAGACCCGGAAGCAGAGATCGGCCCTGGACCAGGGTTCAATTCCCCGCCTCGGCGGGTCTTGGGCTAAAAATTCCATGGACTCGATAATTCTCGCTCCGGTGCCTTCTCGACTCACGGGTTCACATTCTGCGACTCTGGGCAATAGCTTGCTTAATCTCCACAACGGCCCCTCGCGGCGGGATGCCTGGCTTTCACCTTGTTGATACCCTGCCGGGGTTATCTCACAGGGGAATACCAGGACGGGTTCCCTAAGCAAGCGCCGGGAAACCCACTGTGGGTAGCTGTGCGCTATATAATCTCAAATACATTTACATTTACCATGGCCAGGTTTTGAAGAAATAGAGTACTAATGGGCATGCATTTTAGGATCCTTCTGCTTTGTTCCTGTCGCGAAGTGACAGGCACCTCCTTTATGATGACTGGGACGAGGATAAGAGACATAAGGGTAATGGTATGTATTTATAAAATTTAGTGAAAAAAGTCTACGGGCCTCATGTATGAAAAGTGAAGCATCGCTGCCTGAAAACAGCAATGCGTCACTTTTCACTGCGCCCTCCTTGCGACACCAATGATGCGTCATATTTACAGTATGACGCATCATGGTGCAAGGAGTTACAGATACGTCAGTATTTCTGACGTATCTGTATGGCGCAAAAGTGACGCATTGCTGGAGTGAGTACGTCAAAACACCCCCTTGCATACATTATACCTGGCGCAAGTATAATGTGGCGCAGGGGTTTACAAAGTGACGCATCTACCTAGATGCGTTATTTTGTAAATATGGCACATTTTTTACGCCACTGGTGCGTCACAAAAAGTGACGCACCGCGGCGTAAAAGTGACGCACAGCCTCATAAATGAGGCCCATCAACTTTAACATGTTAAAGCAGCCTTGCTATCTTCTGATTGAAAAAGGTATTGCTCTAGTCTGGTAAACAGTCATGAAGCTTGAACTCAGTTTGCCACTTTCACATCTTGTGTATCAGTCTGCCGCAACAATACCTACGATGGTGCCATATTTAAATGCTGATCTGGCACAGGCTCAATAACTTCCTCATTACTAAGTGACAGAACAGCTGTTGGTGTTGTATATCTCAGTTTGACAGTGGCACAAGTCATTTTCTTTTCCCCAGTCTAAAGTTCGGGTTACAATTCCAGAATACATCCTAATTTAGAAATATATGTTACATGACTCTCTGCCATATGTTTGTTAAATGTAAATGGCATCTTTGCAGTCCGCTCTCCTTTAAAATGGATGAATGTCAGAACCATGCATGCCATTATCATGCAGCCTTTACCAAGCAATGCCTTTATCATACATAGCCTTTACCTCACAAGTCATTACCACACATAGGCCTTCAACACATATACCTTTACAACAAAAATGTAAGCATGTTGCAGGTAAATGAAAACCATATATATATATATATATATATATATATATATATATATATATATATATATATATATATATATATATATATATATATATATATATATATATATATATATATATATATATATATATATATATATATATTACCTACTGGCGGTCGCTGAACTTTGCAGAATATTTTGTGCCTGATCAACTTCCGAGGCACTGAGTAAAGCCCCTCCTCAACAAGTGGCGAGAAGCGGCAGGAAGTGATTGGCTCCGTGACCCGGAGCCGGATTCAGTACTCTAGACGGAGGAAGCCGCGAGAAGGCCCTGCGGAGGAAGCACACGCCGAACCTTGACTGAAGGAGTCCAGGGTCTGAACACTACTGGGACACCCCGACATCCGTGTTAAGGTACGGCGGCTAATATACCGCAGTGAGGAGTGTGCGCGTTTGCTATCATTGGGAAGCCTCTCTTATTGATTGGCAACGCTTGTTGTTTAAGTGTGGTTCACAAGCCCGAAATTCACCATGTCGGCCGCCGTGTTAAGGAGTAGGGAGCAGGCTGCTGAGCTTGTGTTTGTCACCCCGGCTGGGGGGGCAACAGCTTCCACATCGATGGGAAACTCTGCTGGCGCCATAAATCCGACGGCGCGCGATTTGTTCCGCAAGCTGGAAAAGCTTATGAAGAAGGAAACCTCCAAATGGTGGGAAAACAAGTCACTATCAATGTACCTAGAAGTTGGCCGTGTACCGCGTGGTCTTCGCATCACCCTAGCCCCCAGTTACGAAGCCCCGGATCCTCGTATGCTCGAGGAGTGGGCGGCGTCAAACCTGGAATCCTCGGCGAAACTGATGCAAATCCTAATTAAGTACGCCGAGAGCGACCGGATGAAAATCCAAGATGAAATTGTACTGGTAGAGGCGGAAATAGATAAACTGGGTGAAGATGAAGCCAACACAAAGAAACTAAGGGAAGAAATGGAATGCCGACTACAAAAGGAGGAAGACATTATCAAAAAACGCAAAGCGTTTAAATTCGAAAGGGACAGGTTGGACTACCTTAATGGACGTATTTTTACGTTTGCTCGCAGATTTGAAAAAAATGATGACCAGCAAAATCCGAGGGGCAATTTCAAACGTGCCAATTACAGCAAAGGCAATGTAAGTTCAGCCTCCTCAGTAAGTCTAAGCTCGACGGAAGGAAGTGAATTGGAAGGTGAAACAAGAAACACACCGTTGGGGTTTACAGTACTAACGCCTGCACAAGAGGTAAGCCGTTTGTGCGAGGCCAGGCGAGAGACCCTAAGACCCCGAGTTGCTTTTGCGCAACCAGGAAAAGCGCAAACAGGAAACGAGCAGAGCGACGCAAACGCCACAAAGAAGGGTGGTGCAACCAAGGGGAAAACAAATCGAAAGTGGTCACACAAAAAGCGGGGGAACCAACAGGGAGCCCCTCAATAGTCAATTTAACTAACACTGTCTTAAGCCCAAAAGAAATGAAGATACTTGGTCTTGGGCTTTCCTACTGTGCACCTCAGACCTTTGATTATGCCGGTACACGTATGGACATATACAGATTTGTAAGGAAGTTAAAATTGACAAAATTTCACCGCCTGCGACCGAAATCGAGCAAAGACGAAACTGCGGTAACATCAAGTCCCGGTCTTCTCACAGCTGGGGATGCCTCCTCCCTGGAAGAAATCTGGGAACTACAAATGGAACGAAATGAGCAGAGTGAGACGATTCAGTGCATACCAACTGCCAATACTGCCATCAGTGTCGAAAGAGAAAAGGCAATCACACCCTTCAGGCCGAGATCTAAATTTAATCCCATCTCAGTGTATGACAACTTGGACACATATCAAGATCTGATGGTGGAGGATCTGAAGAAACTCTACATTTGCACGAACAAAAAGAACCAAGCCATTGCACGACAAAACCAGACTTATAACATGTTGGTGAAAAAACTTAAGTCTGATGAAAACGTAGTTGTGAAGCAAGCGGACAAGGGGGGCAATATTGTCCTCTGGGCTAGATGTAACTATATAGCCGAGGCTGAAAAACAACTCAGCGACACTGCTTGTTACCGCAAAACTAATCTATCGGTGGTAAAAATGGCTTGGGACGATCTGAATGCAAAATTGATGGGTTGGCGCAGCTGTGGTCTGATCTCCATGGAGGAATTCAAGTTCCTCAAAAAAGAATTCCCGGTGATTCCAGCATTCTACCTCCTGCCAAAGATTCATAAGGACCCCCTCATGCCACCAGGGAGACCGATTATATCGGCTATTGATAGTGCTACTGAAAACCTATCCAGGTATATTGATTTCTTTCTTCAAGAATGGGTCAAGGGACTAAATTCGTACATCAGAGACACGAGTGATTTTTTGGTAAAATTGTCTCAACATGCTTGGAGTGAGAACTATCTATTAATGACACTGGACATTTGTTCACTTTATACATCTATCAGACATGTAGATGGCTTGAAAGCTACTCAATTCTTTTTAAACAAACGCTCCATATACAATGTACAGCATAACAAAATGTTAATGGGGATGCTTAGCATTTGTTTGCAACAGAATTTCTTCATGTTCGGGGGCCAAATTTACCAACAGCTCAGAGGGGTGGCTATGGGCTCTTGCTTCTCCCCCAGTTTCGCGTGCTTGCACATGGGACTGTGGGAGGAGCAAACCCTGATGGGGCAGCACAGACAACTTATGGAACAGCATGCCATTCTGTACCTCAGATATATTGACGATTTGTTTTTTATCTGGAGGGGTTCTATGGATAGTGCCACCGAATTTGTCAACAAACTGAATGTGAATGACCTCAATCTCCAATTCACTTCTACTATAAGTGATGTTTCTGTGAACTTTTTGGATGTAGAGGTCTATGTTGCCAATGATCGAATTGAGACGAAGCTACATAGAAAAATCACTGCTGGAAACACGGTACTGCATGCCTCCAGCAATCACCCCCGTCATCTTATTCATAGCATCCCCTACGGGGAGATGCTAAGAATAAAACGCATCTGTAGCAACAATGATGAATGTAGGGCAGCACAGTTACAGTGCAGAATGCGTTTTCTAGACAGGGGGTACAGTGCCAAAATGATAGATGATGCAATTTCAAAAACCTCAAAGGTAGCTAGGGAACATCTGCTACAAAAATGTTCTGAGGTGCCCAAGATTAGTGAAATGCCAACAGAGAAAATCCAGTGCAGGGCTATAGTAACATATAGCCAACAGCATGCTGAAATTCGAAAAATCTTTTCCAGAAATTGGAATCTCGTACGGGGAGATCAAACAATCGGTGATCTAGTAAAACATCAACCCGAGATCACATTTAGAAAATCTCCGTCCCTGGGTAACGCTATTGTCAACAATACTTTAGATGTCCCTAAAAAATGGTGGGAACGCATCACAGGCTTCAAAAAGTGCCAGATCTGTAAGGCCTGCAAGCATGCCATCAACAAGACCCACTATTCGAGCCCTTTCCACGAGAAGCCCATTAAGATCAAGCAGAAGTTGGGATGTAAAACTGAGTTTGTGGTTTACATCTTGGTGTGCCCGTGTGGCCTCCAATACGTGGGCAGTACTCGCCTTCCAGCACACAAGCGCATCCTTCAACACCTGCGGGCTATATCTGGCAAGGACCAGGCATATCCGGTAGCTCGACATTTCGAGAAATGCCACAACAGCAACCCCGAAAAGCTACAGTATTATTTGGTGGACTCAATCCTACCTTTGAGAAGAGGGGGTGACAGAAACAGTAAATTGCGTCTTCTGGAAACCCGCTATATACTTGAGCTAAACAGTAAACATCCGGGGGGGCTCAACAGCACAGAGGACCTCTATACCTGTTTATAGTAGGTTCCGGATTTCCCATCCTTAGTTGGAGATTATATTGCTGAAATGATTCAATCACACAAGTTGTGTTGCAGCAGTCTGCATATTTTAAAATAGAAAACAACACTGAATTAGTTATATTATTTTTTGCACGAGCACTTTACATTTTCTTTCTTATTCTCAGCAACCTGTTAGAAGGTACATAATGAATAGACCCTGCCTTAATATGACTAATAACTGTGCATTCCTTACCCACTGGGGTAGAATTTGTTAACTATGTCAACATCTTAATATTGAGGGCTTAATAAAACCCTTATCAGTCAGTAGTTCACCTTGCGATTAATAAACCAGGTACATGCTTTGTGAGGCATTGTCAATAATGAACGCTTTTTACGAATTGAAGTGGTGTGAATATTTATGCTTAATTTGCACATGGTGTATATATATATGAACTTAGAGATATTGTATAGATATATATATATTTTTCTATTTTTATACATCAGATTTTCTACATGTATATATGTATGTATGTATATATTTAAATATTTAGATTTACTTACAGATATATATTTTTCTACATATAGTATTTAGAACAATTGGCATCATTTCTTAACACATCTTCTTTGTAAATAATGAATTACATTGTGTTCATGCCTCAAACATATAGCAATGTGAGCTCTACCATAACAAGTGACTGGTTGTATATAGAATATTGATTTACATCTTAATATACTGACATGGATTATCATTGGGAGATTAATGAGGGCACTGTGCCCAGCATTGTTCTTTGATGCATACCCCTTTAATGTTGACAGGAAGTACTATTAGTCATGTGACTGAAATATTGTTTAAATAGTACCTTCTTCCTCCTTCACATGACATGTGATCAAGCCTCGGCTGAGGCGAAACGCGTCATGGCGACTGGTGGCTGCTTATTCTTCACGAATAAAATGCACTAAACAACGGAGCACGGAGTTTGTGGCTTTACTCGACTTTTTCAGTGTGGCGTGGCGTGGCGTAACTGTGGTTTTTGCTGTGCTCGTGCTGAACTTTGCAGAATATATATATATATATATATATATATATATATATTACCTACTGGCGGTCGCCAGTAGGTATATATAGTTAGGATTTTTTCTCTATGGGATTTTTGAAAATTCTATGTCTAATAACTTTGGCGTTTGTGGACGGAATTGGCTGAAATTTTCAGGAAAATGCCACATTTTGTTTCTGAGCAGCTCCTGAAAATTTAGGGGGGTTTCGTCAAGGGGGGGTTGAGAAAAAAGGGGGGTCCCAAAACGCGTTTTTAACATTGAGTTTTCCATAGGGCGGTTGGCCTCACTTTTAGCTCGAACGGCTGAATGGATTTACACGAAACTTGGCAGAATTGTAGGGACTGTTAGCCCGATGTGCCTTTGCTAGGTCTCAATATATGTGCTCCAGTGGATTTTGAGAAATTAACGTTTTAAAAAACAGATATATCTGTGACAGCGTCCCGGTTAGCGCCCCGGTTCGCGAACTTGACGCGTAACGGAACTTCGCAAAGCAAAGCTGATTGGCTCTCCGATGTCTGTCAACATTCTAAACAGTCCAGAACGGCCGCCATCTTGTCTCTCGGTAGGATCGAGAGACAAGAGGAGGAGAAAAACAAAGGGGGAATTTAATGAAAGGGGGCAAGGTAGACCCCTCTTGACCCCCTAGGAATGATGTTGGGGTTATTAAAGGGTCCCGTGGGGCAAATAAAAAAAATTAGATTTTTCGCGGTAGAAGCGCTTCCCGGTACGCGAACCGAGTCGCAAACCTGTAGCGTAACGGGAATTCGCCATTTTGTGTTTCGTTTTAATTAAATCACAAGATGGAGGGAAAACAAAGTGGGAAATGGGTATAAGGGGGCACGGGAGACGTATCCTGACCCCCTATGTTTTCTGAGGGTGGCTGAGGATGCTCATATATGTTGATACATGTCTTCCAGCGGCTGCGCGTGAGCGGAATTTTTTTTTGCTGCGTGACGTCTGTTAACGTTCGATTCGAAGGAAATTAGGAAGTGAAGACCGCCATTTTGTCACTGCAAGTAAATATATTGTTCATTTCAAAGCGTTGGAACATGGAAAAGGGAGAAGGTAGAGATTGTCTTGCTGCGTAGTTTTTCTCAGGGTGTGCAGTAAGGCCTCGGTTGTGCTTATACTCACGGTGGGGTCTTTGAACACTTTAGCAAATGATGATCCAAGCTGAGGCAAAGGAGGGTGTCAGTCGGGGGGGGAGCAATGGTGCAGTTTTCACTTCATGTCTAAGTGTTAAAATCTGGTTTGCGATGTCAACATAATCGGCGCCACCTTGTCCCCACTCAGGCACGTACGCTCTAGCAAGCAGCAGCCATTTTGAAAGCGCTATGGCCCCTCTGCCCCTCGCCGGTCCCCAGCGCGTCTCCCTGGCGCTACAAACACCCCCCCTCTCTGACCTCCCCCGTTCTCTCTGTGGAAAATTAATCCGTATTGATAAACATTGTCTGCGCCATCTTGCCTTTTTTCTAATGCCAAACTTTTGTCGTGCACGGCAGCCATTTTAGATGCCTTGACCAGACCCACTCTCTGCACGCCGTCGATCCTCAGCACGGCTCCCCACCCTCGCAAGCATCTCCCCCACGCACTGGTCACCCCCGCTCTCTCTCTCATGCATGGGCCATAAACCTCCCCCCATCTGCGCTGCTCTTCCCTGAGAATCACACCCCGTGCCCGCCCTTTCACCCTATTCACTACCGCACCCTCTGACACTCCTCTTCCTCTGTGTCTGATTGTCCAGGCCGGTCCCAGGCTATCACCTAGCCCTGCGGATGTAGTTTATGGTCCCAACTGTAAAGAATCACCCCTCTTCACGCGTTCCTACTATCTGATAACGATCCTGTATTGTGATTGGGGAGGGGATTCTCACTGTAAGGGTGTGTGGGACCGAGCCTGAAGGGATGCCTTTCTGTACATCTGAGATGCATTCCCTTGTGTTTCGGCAATGGTAGTCTGTTCATTACATAGATCGCCCGAGGGCGGTAGTCAAAAGCCAGGGGTATAGGAGTGGATTGGTGACGGTGCAACGCGTACCGTCACAACGCGTGCTGTTACAACGCGTCCCTTACAAAGCAAGTCGTTACCACGACTTGCGTTGGGGGCGCGGATATTGAATAGTATAATTTACTATTCTAACACCAGTCCCCGTGGACACTAGGGAAGGTGTTGGAATAGTAAATTTACTATTTTTAATATTCTAGCGCCCTCCAGCGCAAGTCGTGGTAACGACTTGCGTTGTTACGGACGCGTCGTAACAGCACTGCGTTGTAACATCCGCGTTGTAACGGATGTTTCCCATAGGGGTATGTAACAAGCGAGCCATTTAATTGAAAAAACTAAACGTGACAAACGGTTGCAGGATCAGTGAAGGTTGATTTTTTAATTGAAAGTATAACAGGATCAGTTACAATAAAATCGTCCATACGCACGCCATGGGCGAGTATCATGGGTAACATTACTTTGAAGCTTTATTCATACAATAAACAATAATGAAAAATCGACATCAATAGGGTTGTCCGTATTCCCAGTCAGTACCCTTCCCCGCCCGCCATGTGCACAAAGACCACATACATCCCCCATAACGTCAAGGCTAAGTAAATAGAACGTCATAAGGAGTTGCAAGTCGCTCCCATACTGCCGCCATTTTGGTCGAGGCCAGGCAGGTCCAGAGTATAGTTCAATGTCTCCAATAAGTAGCGGCAGGACCAGAATCCCTTTCAGCAGTTCTGGCTTTGTCATTACGAGCACTAGAAAACAAGACATTCTGGGCAATACCACCCTTGACCCAGCCCTTTATTCTACAAGATAGTGTCTTTCAAAAGCCAGGGGTATAGGAGTATGTAACAAGCGAGCCATTTAATTGAAAAAACTAAACGTGACAAACGGTTGCAGGATCAGTGAAGGTTGATTTTTTAATTGAAAGTATAACAGGATCAGTTACAATAAAATCGTCCATACGCACACCATGGGCGAGTATCATGGGTAACATTATTTCGAAGCTTTATTAATACAATAATCAATAATGAAAAATCGACATCAATAGGGTTGTCCGTATTCCCAGTCAGTACCCTTCCCCGCCCGCCATGTGCACAAAGACCGCATTTATCCCCCATAACGTCAAGGCTAAGTAACTAGAACGTCATAAGGAGTTGCAAGTAGCTCCCATACTGGCGCCATTTTGGTCGAGGCCAGGCAGGTCCAGAGTATAGTTCAATGTCTCAAATAAGTAGCGGCAGGACCAGAATCCCTTTCGGCAGTTCTGGCTTCGTTATTACGAGCACTAGAAAACAAGACATTCTGGGCAATACCACCCTTGACGCAGCTCTTTATGCTACAAGATGGTGTCTTCCATTCAGAAAATATTGTTGGTAGCATTTTGAAAGGAAAGATAAACGGGCGTTCTCCTAGTGAGTCTCACATTGTTACATTTATGAAGAATGTTGAAGAGTAGTATGTTGAAAACCTGAAGCCATTGTTCTACAAACTCTCAACCAGCCTTGGATGGAAAAATCCTGAAGAATGTACAAACTGAAAATCAGTTTTTGTCTGCATAGCATCAGCAGCAACACTTGAGTCAGCTGATAAGCGTGGCTCAAACCCACCCGAGTGACTTACCGCACTCACCTATAGTAACTCTGTAAAAAGTCAGCCGGACAGTGGAGAAGAATAAACAGAGTATCTTTATTAGGCCACAAACTCCCATATGAGAGGGCCCTGTCCGACCTCACCCCTAAGAGTGCGTCGAGAGGACTGACTCTCTTCATCATAGCAGTACATTATAATGCAACACAGTACATTGGGGTACGCCCCCTCTGGAAAATTACTGAAACCCAGACAGAGGAACAATGTCCTCATACAGTAAGCATCTGCACCTGCAAGGGATACATCGCTATCTTTGCTCAAGGCCGCGGAGCTATGCCTCAGCGTCTCTGGTGCATGACAACATTACTGATAAGAGACTTGTTAGTTTCGGCCACAGTTAGCTGAGAAACGAAAACTGCTGTCTTAGTGAAATTCTCTATTCCTACGGGAGGGGCAGATGAGCGAGTGCGACTCGCAGGCTCAGGGTGGTATACAAAATGGAGGCACACGGGCTAAGCTAAGAAAACTAATATCATCACACATATAATTGAATAATCATGTAACAAGCAAGATTAATGCATAACACGTGTATATATACGTACTTCATCAGTTAGTCACATGATGCTAACTCACATATGAAAATAGGGATGGGTGAGGCATTAAAAAGTGAATTCTATCAGACCCTCCTTTTAGCATCATTGGCTAACTGCAGCGGTGCATTTATTTGCCAAAAGGTAGCGCCTTCACAACCATTCTAAGGGCAGGGCATCATACTTATTCAAAAATATCATCTTCGATGATCATCATCCAATGGATATCAGGAAGTTCAGTAACAGTGGAGGCAGTATATTGACCAGACACCTTCTTTTGTGGTCGCAAATTCGTAGCACACATTGAGCAACATGGGGGAAGGCAGTATATACATAGGCAACATGTCAGTAGTACACTCACCACACCAACCAAACCCATCAATATTTTCCAACCCCAGGAGGAGAAAACACCCCAGAGCCACCCCTTTAAGGACCATGTCCCGTTATCCTGATGAAGTTCAGTCGCTAATCTATGGAGTTTCTGTACTGCTAAGTTAACAGTCGGAGCTGAGTCAGGAATATATACGCAACAAGATGTCCCGATGACGCGACAGGCCCCTCCCCTATCTGCCAAGATGATGTCAAGCACCATCCTATTCTGAATCGTAAATAATCTCATAGCCTGAATCTCAACAGACATGTTAGTCGCAATGTCAGCTTCAGTAAGGACTACCTTCTCCATCACCCTGGACAGCCGTCGAATGGCCCTACTATTAAATATCGGACCCCAGAAAGGCAAAAGACCCTTAGAGAAATCGGTCCATTGTTGTAAAGAAGTGTCTGTCTGGTCAACGTCATCTACCTGAAGTTCCCTCCTTTTACGCTGTTCTGGTGGACTGCAGTCGAGGAGTCAGAAAATCTGGCTGTTGAAAAAATTTTAACAAGACCTATGAGAGTATACCATCCCACACAACTATTCACAGGTGTCAATGGGAGCGCTAAAAATCTATCCTTCTTGTAAGCGGCAGAAGGCAAAAGCCCACAGGCCCAACAGTCAGTCATATTTGTTGTTGCATGAGCATGGTGCAAAGTCTTTATAAAAACATTTTCTTTGTAACCTCGTCTAAGCATTTGTTCACCATAATCCACAGTAATAATGTTATGTTCGGGAACAGCAGTAGGTGTGGGTGCAAACACATGTACGGGATAAGCTTTATCCAAGAAAAACAATATACCAAGAGCCACTAGAAAAGCAATTAGCACTATTATGAGGAGTACTATTTTTCCCCTCCGGGAAAGGGCCAACCAGGGAGAAGCAGGCAAAGGTCTCCGAGGAGCCGCAAAGGGATGCTCCTCATCAGGGATGGGGCAGCCAAAAGGGTGCATATTAAAAATTGCAAAAATATATATAAAAAATAAAAGAAAGGATGGAAAAGATACACTAAAAAAATAGTCCCAGGCAGTCCTAAAACCAGCCAGAGGGGTTCTTCAACCCTGAAAAGGGATCTTCTCCCTGTGTCCTTCAAAGCCTCACAGGCAGGCTTTTACCGTCCATACCTTAATCCCACGTCGCTTGACACACAGCAATTGTAACAGAGGAGCACTTAATCTGGGCCCCACACCACTCTATAGTCTCATAGAACAGAATCTTCGGCTAAACACCAGGGCTCTTACAAGTCCATCCCTACCACTAAATCTTCTTTTATAACAGAATCTCCACTAAGCCCTTCTTCCAGTGTTCAGTCCAGTACACTTTCACCTTTTTCGGGGCCGCAGATTATAGCGAGTGCTCCCTCGCACTTCAGGGTCAGCGAACAAAACAGGTGTATCCGTAGCATGAACTCGACCCTTTAACGCCCTTTCACTAGTAGCAACGGGAGTAACGGAGCTTGTTGGAGCACTTTTTTTCTGCATGTGACTTTGCGTTTGTCTTTTCACCTTGCTCCTCTCCCCTCAGTGAAGCATCCGAGAAGGGGACGTATCTGGAAACTTGCTCATGCTCCTCATCAGCAATGCCTTCTCTTACCCTCTTGTCGTAGGGTAACGGCAGCGGGACCTTCTTGACATGCGATGCATGCGTCCACGCTTTTCTGCCTTCCACTCGAAGTGCGGTGCGTGTGGTCAAAAGTACAAGGCGAGGTTCCGACCAGCGGGGCTCCAGGCAAGTCTTCCGCTGATATTTCTTGATCACGACATAATCACCCGGTTGAATGCTGTGGCCCGGCCCCTCCGGCAACGGCTTCAGGGTGTCTGCTACCTGTTGATGAATAGAACGAAGGTCTTTAGTCAAAGGATACAAGTAGTCTATCAACAATGGATGTTCAACTTCTGAGAAGCATTTCGGTCGTGGTACCCCCCAGACATTGGCCGGACGGCCAAAAACAACCTCGTAAGGCGAAATCTTCATTTTAGAATTAACAGTAACTCTGGTGGAAAGCAAAGCCAAAGGAAGGGCATCTGGCCAGCGGAGTCCTGTACTCTCCTGTATTTTGGCCATCTTTAGCTTAAGGGTACCATTAAATCTCTCCACTAAGCCCGCAGCTTGGGGATGTAAAGCCGTGTGGAACTTCTGTGAAATTTTCAACCCCTTACATATATTTTTGATAAGTTCAGCATTAAAGGATGTACCGTTATCACTCCAGATCACTCTAGGCAATCCGAAGCGCGAGAAATATTCCTTTATCAACATTTTGGCTGTAGAAATGGCCGTGCAATCCTTAGTGGCATATGCTTCCACCCATCTACTAAAAGAGCATACAACTAGAAGGACATATTTCAAGTTATTCACACGTTCCATTTCTATGTAATCCATCTGTATCACTTCAAAAGGGAAAGAAGGAGGTGCAAAGTTCCCTGCTGGTACTGGCGTTCCCTTTCCTGGATTGTGTCTCAAACAGACCATGCACTGCTGGACCAGATGTGTCGCCATCTTAGAGATATTTTTATTGCTCCAGACCGGGTCCAGCAATTTGCATATACCCTTAGCACTGATGTGTGCTGGACCATGTGCCATTGTCACTACGGGGGGGATGTATGCATTCGGGAGTAACCATCGTCTTTTGTCAGTCACATCCGTCCAGCACCCATCAGAGTCCAGTCTCCCCTCGCCATCTTTCCAAGCCTTCAATTCTTGCTCAGTTACCATCTCCTGTATATTTTTTACACTCTGTACGGTGTCTGCAAACATATTAACATCTGGTACCCATCTAGCTGGGCCTGCCACAAACATCTGTGGTAGTTTTGTCCGAGCAGTCTCTTTTGCCGTTTGGTCTGCAAAGGCATTGCCTCGTCCCACATCGTCCACTATTGTCTTGTGTGCGCTGCACTTTATCACAGCCAGTCGCTTGGGTAACGTCAATGCTGCTAACAATCGTAATATCAGTGGACCATGCTGTAAGCGTTGTCCACGTGAAGTCAAAAATCCCCGTTCTGCCCACAGTCGCCCATAATTATGAGCCACGCCAAAGGCGTATTGACTGCCGGTATAAATGTTCACGTCCAGACCCTCACTCAGTTCACATGCTCTCAGTAAAGCTATAATTTCTGCAGCCTGGGCTGAATTGTAAGGTATTCTAGAGGTCTCCACTACCGTCTGTAATGTCGTTATCGCATATGCTGCTGTCGATGTACCATCTGCAAGTTTGAAACAAGACCCATCTACATACAGTTCCCCATCCGGATCATCTAGGGGCTTGTCCGTCAGATCCACCCTCCCTTTTGTCTCCTCCTCTGTCCGAAACAAACAGTCATGCATGTCATCATCCTTTGCATCTGCTGGGATAGGTAACAACGTGGCAGGGTTCAGAGTGGCACACCTTTTTATCGTCACATGAGGTGCAAAGAGGGTCATCTCATCGCCGGTAAGACGAGCACTAGTTAAATGCTGCGTCTGTGTTCTGTTTAGCAAAATGTCCACAGCATGTGGTACCATTACTGTGAGGTCTGAACCCAATACGAGCCCTGCCGATTGTCTTATAGAGACCGCAGCAGCCGCCGTGGCCCTCAGACAACTCGGCAGCGCTCTTGCCACATTGTCGAGCATCGCAGAGAAGTAAGCACAGGGTCTCTGCTTCCCTCCGAAACATTGTGTTAAGACAGACAACGCGCAACCTTCCGCCTCGTGTACATTAAGAACAAAAGGCTTCTGGTAATCAGGTGTTCCCAGAAAGGGTGCAGAACATAAAGCAGTTTTTAGTGACTCGAACGCTTCCTGACATGCAGGGGTCCAGGGTAGGGGTTTGCGCACTTCTTTAGTAGTCAGATACAGTAGGGGTTTTGTTAGTAATGCATAGTTAGGTATCCACTGGCGACAATACGATGTTATGCCCAAGAATGCGCGCACTTCTCGCTGCGTGTTAGGTACCTTCATGTTAGTTATCGCTTTTATGCGCTCTGGCGTCAATCTCCTCCCCACATTCGAAAGGAGGTGACCTAGGTAGGTAACCTCCGTTTGACAATATTGGAATTTGGGAAGGGACACCTTATGCCCCCTTTTGGCCAAATGATGCAGCAATTTTATCGTAGCATCCCGACAACCTTCCTCGTCATCTGATGCTATCAGGATATCATCCACATACTGCAACATAACGTTGCCAGGTGGAAGTTCCAATTCGTCCAATTGTGCTTTCAGTGCTTGACTATAAATACTCGGGCTCTCTGTGTAACCTTGGGGAATCCTCTTAAACCTAAAGCTTCGGCCAGCCAATGAGAATCCGAAGAGATAACGGCTGTCTTCATGTACTGGAATACTGAAGAAGGCATTCTTCAAATCCAGAACAGAAAAATACTTAGCAGATGGGGGAATCATGGTCAATATCGTAGTAATGTCCGACACCACCGGATATTGAGGCTCCACTACTCTATTCACATGGCGCAAATCAATCATAAACCTATAGACATCAGGGATATTATCTGCAGCATCAGGTGACCTTTTTTTAAGGATCGGCAGTATGGGGCTGTTACATATGTTTGAGTCTGTCTCCACCACTACTCCTGACCGAATCAAATCTTGTATTATTTGTAACAGGGCTTTCTCTCCCTCCCTAGGTATTCTATACTGTGGTACCCTGGGTAATTTCGCTCCCACCTTAACTTTTATTGTCACCGGGGCAATATCCATCTTACCCACATCCGTATCATTCGTAGCCCACAAACTGTCGGGTATTCCTTTGAATTCGGGTGGTAGCGGGTCATCTTTAGAAAAACATTGCAGTGGGCGAGCGACAGTCGGGCCCAGCGTGAGGTACACGCCGTCCGGAGAACAATAAATGGTGGCATGCAACCTCTTCAACAAATCTAAACCCAGTAAATTTTCTCCACAATTTGAGGTCAATAAAAATGGTGAATCAACAGTGAAAGGGCCAATCGTAAGGGTAAGGGGTTTGGAAATGGGGCTAATCACCGGGGTACCTGAGAAACCCACAGAGATATTATTCTTGCCAGACAGAGCCGCCCCAGGGACCCGATAATGAGCCACTGAACTTTTCATTGCACCCGTATCCACTAGAAATTTCTGCTGAGACCCCAATAAGTCCGCCTCGACATAGGGTCCCCTCTGATCAACTTCCACAGGCACTGGTCCCTCGCTCTGTCCTACGCTGTCCTAGTTATGGGAGAACCCTGTCAAATCGTCCATAGAGTAGTCATCATTGTAATACTGACCACCACCCCTTTGTAGTTGTTGCCTGTCTGCACTATTGTCAAAATAATTTCCTCCTGGCCTCCCGCCTCCATCTGACCGCACAGTCTGTCTCCCAGAATCACCACTACCTCTTCCTCGTCCTCGCCCTGAACCGGCATTCGACTGAAACAGAGGGCAATCCCTCCACCAATGCCCCTCTTGCTTACATTTTGCGCACTGATTCGGTCCCAGTCTTTCCCTACTGTCGCCTCTGCCATAGCCGCCGCCTCCTCGTCCCGGAGCAGCACCTCTCCCTCGACCCCTAGACACTTGCTGTAACAAAACCCTCGTCTTCAGATCCTTAGCCTTCTTTTCCTGCTTGCCCTTACTTTCATTTTCTCTGTGTTCATAATACTGAGCCATACTGAGAATACCGGAGGGAGAGGACGTCGTCCACGTACTCTCCGACGCTTGCAATCTTGCCGAGATCTCAGGCAATAAGTTCATGACGTACCTATTAACAAAGAGTCGCAACCCTCCATCCTGTGACACCTCCTGCCCACTAAAGTCCATAAACGTCTCTTCAAACCTCGTGAAGAAATCCGAGACTGCCTCATCCTTTTTCTGCTTGCAAGCGGTCAACTTGTCCCAGTCTACCTTCTTCGGGGGAATAAGAGCATGCATGTACTTTATTATTCGCCCCGGTAACGCCAGAATCTCAGCTGTTGGCTTTTCCCCTGGCTTACGTTCCTTGTCCCAATCCTGCAACTCCTGCCACGTACCACCCAATTCGTCTGAATGATCTGTACCCTTCACCTGCCGCCACACATCGACTGGGACCAGAAGCCCAAAAAACAGTTCAACATCAGCTAAAGTCATTACGGTGGAAGACGCGGCTTCCGTCAGCTCTTTATAATATGCAGTCGGGTTCTTTCTAGAATCTGGCAACTGGGCCTTTAAGGCCAGTACCTCACTTCTCTTCCATGGTGTATATACCCATTGCTCCTGGAAATGTGCATCTACCCTGTTCCTGGTGACAGCATTCGTGACCGGATCTACCATCTCGGGTATCTCGGGATGAAATATTGGGTGCACTTCACGCATTGGATGTATACCTGGAAAATGGGGCACACCTGCAGAGGGCAATTCATTTCTATACTGTAATAAGGCACGTAGACTGCGCATCACCTCCTTCACCCCAGTGTTCGTTCTATAGGCTCCACTTTGTATATCTCATAAAGTCGCTGGAGCCACACCTCCATACCCCTGCTCCCATAGCGATATTAGTACATTTGACATGTGCCACAAAGCATGTTGTTGCATCAAAGGCTCAAAATCTTTCATTGTGGACCAAATGTCTTCAAACAAATAAATGTTATTCCTAGCCCACTGACATGCCTGGTTGGCCACTATACTCTTCTCATCCAAACCAACCGTAGAACGCGTAAGCAACTTCCGTACCTGTGAGAGCAGTCCGCTACCTGCGCCTCGACTCGGCGTTGACATCTCCTGACTAGGGGTGGTGCTAGCTGAAACAGTAGGGAGTGCTAGAGAAAAGTGGGAGGGAGCGGGTGAACTGGTCGGGAGTAAAGAAACAAGGGGCGTCGAGGAGGAGGGGGAGGCAGAAATCGCTGCGCCAGGTTGGTGCGGGGCACTTGCTTGTGAACCCGGAACCCCACTAGTAGAGGCGGGAGCTGGTAGAGTGGGATACAATGACTGCGGGGCATAAGGAGGAGGGGGTCGAGTACTCAAAATGTCTTCCATCTTATCCTGTTCATCCTATCGTACTACGTAACTTTTATTTTCTTTCAACCTGCAAAGCCTATCTGCTCGCTCCAAACGTTGCTCATTCTCATTTTTTGTGTGTTCTCTTGCTTTCTGCGCCATTGTCTGTGCTGACCTTTTAAGAGCCGCCTTCTCTTCTCTCAACTTACGTTCCCTGACTTCCTTCTGCCATATTCTCAAAGAATCGAACATGCTTTGACGGCTACGCTTAGCAAACAATTTATCTTGCAAATAATCCAATTTAGCTGCCTCGAATGAGCCTGTCAAGGGCAATTGTAAATCCACATTATCAGCGGTATATCGGTGCCATAAAGTGCCAAACAAGATCGGGGGCAATCCATGCCGGATATACATATCAAAGTTTGGAGTGCCCTCAAGGGGTGCAGGTTGGCTCTCAGCCAGCCTGGAGTCTGATACACGGCAACAACACCCAAAACATCGTAACTTACTAAAACACGGCATCTCTACTTTGGTGTAAAATAAAACACTTCTTCAAAAAAGTCGTTACCTTGAATCGCTAGCTCGAGCTCGTTCACACACATATAATATACATTGGGGAACCATACACACACATACACATATAAGTCCTTCCAAACACGTGTTACCAAATGGGACAAGGCCCGTCGACCAAGTCCTGGGGAACCTGGACCCTACCGCAGACCGAACAGTACACTAACTGTTCTAAGGATGGAGAACACATCCGCCACCCGAGCGGCACTATGGGTCACTGCGCACTTTCATAAACATGTTGGATTATTTCATTTTCAACATCTTGATTTAGAGTTTAACGTCAATCCAATGCATTTCGGGGCTATATGTTGCCCCTTCATCAGGGATGAAGTACTGTAATAAAATTCCAAAAAGAACGTGTAAGTAGTGGTGAAGAATGAATGTAAAACGTGTCTGGTGCTTGGGAAATAATAAAGGTTGTGCGGGGGAGCGGGGTGGTGTGTGGCTATTATGGGGTCACCTTCATGCATTCCCATTTATCCATGTTCGAGAGAGAAAGTAAAAAGAAAATCATGTTTCCATGATCGCTTACGTGTATCCAAAGCCTGACGGTAATGCTGGTGTGCTAAATAAGTGAGAAAAGCGCAAGTTGTAAGTCTGCCTTTAAATTGCTATGGCGCTTACATTCGGTGGTGGGTCATGCTGTCCACTAACCTGGTTAAGGCGGAGGTTAAGCTTCCAGGTTTGTCCGTTCGTGACGCCGGTCAGGACGCGGGGAGTTCCTGCCGCGTTTGATCAGTTACGTTAGTAGCGGTCACGTGGGGGGTAGACATAGTGAACAGACTCGCGGGTGCAACATCGCTTGTCTATTAGAAGAGTGACTATCTGAAGAAGAAAGGTCATACAGTGCCTGGGGTGGTTCAAATGTGATATTAGTGCGTGTGCAATAATTATTAAAGGTTAAAAAATGTTAAAAATGAAAAATAAATAATAAAGATTGTCCATAAGGGACAGATATTCCTAATTAGGTAAACTCATTGTGTGTGTGCTATTAAGGTATGGATCTCAGTGCATACAGTAAAAAACAGTACATAAGTTGGAAAACAACAGAAAGCCTTTTAGTTGCTCCAAGGGCAACTTTCATAGATAGCAAGACAGTTCAATTCGATCATTAAGGCCCGTGGGCTTCTGTGTGGAAAGTCTTTGAATCCAGGTGTTCTCTCTTTGCAGAAGATATTTATTATTGTCTCTGCCTTCCTGTTTGATCACAGTCTCCAATATGATGAATTTTAACTGTGAAATGTTGTGTTTAAATTCTTCAAAATGGGTCGCGACGGAGGATTTGGTGTTTTTTAGTCTGATGTTAGACTTGTGTTCTGTGAGTCTTATTTTGATTTTCCTTTCGGTCTTGCCGATGTATAATTTCCCACAAGGACATTTGAGGGCATAAATAACATTACTGGAATCACATGTTGCGTTGACTTGTAATTTGATGGTGTTACCCTTCATCGGGTGATGGATCATGTTGCCTTTTATAATGCTGTTGCAATTCCCGCAGTTGAAGCAGGGTTTGGTGCCAGTGTATTTGATAGTAGTGGTAGGTTTATGTTGAACCAGTTCGCCTAAATTTTGAGCTCTGGTAAATGCGAACAGTGGGGGTTCCGAAAAGATATTGTTGAAGTCTGGTTCAAGGTTAAGCAATGACCAATGTTGATAAATAGTTTGTTTGAATTTCATGGTAGCTGTAGAATATTTGGAGACTACTACTATCCGTGTCTGTTGTTTTTTCGGGGTGGGTTGTAACAGTTTTTGTCGATCAATGCCTGAAATTCTTTGTTTGGATTCTTCAATAATGTTCGGTGGGTATCCTCTATCCTTGAATTTGGTTGCTATTTGTTCAATAGTCTGTGTGGATTTCACTGGGTTGGAAACTATCCTCTTCGCTCTGGCCATTTGTGAAAAAGGAAGATGCTTTTTCAATTTAGGTTCGTGGAAACTTGTGTAGTGGAGCATGTTGTTTCTGTCGGTCGGTTTTACAAAAAGGTTTGTTTCAAAACCATGTTGGCTGATGGTTACTCTGACGTCTAGGAAATTGATGCTCTCCTCAGATATTTCCCACGTGATTTGTATGCGATCATCAATTTGATTGAACTGTGTCAGAAGGTTTTGTAATTTTTCCCTGGTGTTCTTCCACACGATGAAGATATCGTCAATGTATCGTGTTAGTAAAACCAAATTATCTGTCCATTCTGTGTTGTTAAAGATATGGGTTTCTTCATACTGTTCCATAAACAGATTGGCATATACCGGCGCCGCTGAATTGCCCATGGCCATTCCCACTAGTTGTTGGTACCAGGTTTCTTGGTGTTTAAAGTAACTTTGGTATAGGGTGAATAGCATGAGTTCCATCAAAAACGACTGGAATTGACTGTTAATGGTAGAGTTCAATAAAGATTTTTCAATGGCTTCTATGCCCAACGAGTGTGGTATAGACGTGTATAGGGATCGGACGTCCGCAGTGCAAAGGATCAATTTGTCTTCAGGGTTAATCAGTACGTTATTCAGTTTGGAGATAAAGTCTGTAGTATCTCGTGTATAAGTTCTCATGGATTGTACTGCTGGTTGTAGGTATTTGTCAAGTATTTGTCCAATTGGCTCGTGGATGCTACCACACGTGGAGACTATGGGTCTCATGGGAGGGTCCATGAGATTTTTATGTATTTTGGGTACCATTCTTAGTGTAGGGCTCTTGGGGTAGGTCTTGATGAGAAAGTTCTTGGTTCTCTCATTTATGGTTCCGTTGTCAAGGGCTTTGTCGATGATATTTTTCAAAGTTGTGGAGAACTCCTGTGTAGGGTTCTTCTCTAATTTCATGTACGTTTTTGTGTCGGTAATGTGTTCCATTACTTTAGATTCATACATGTTGTGGTCCATGATGACTAGGGCTCCCCCTTTGTCCGCTTTGGTACATGTTATCTGCTGGTTTCTAGATATCTTTTTAAGTGTGTCAAAGTCTTTTTGGGTGATGTTTCTCATCTGTTTCTTGTCGTATTTGATGTTGGTGAGATCCTGTTTCACTATATTCTCAAATAAATCGAGAGTTTTATGACTGGTTGGAGGTTGGAACGTGCTGTGTGGTCTTAACCCAAGAAGTTGATCTTCATGTTGGTCAGGTTGTTTCGGTAAGACGTTGTCAAAAAAGTGGCGCAGTCGTAATTTGCGCATCAGCTTGAAGAAGCTAACTTCTAATTCCAAACTGTTGGTATTGGTTGTGGGTACAAACGATGTGCCTTTCTGTAGTAATCTCTCCTCATGTTTTGTTAGTGGGTATTTACTAATGTTAATCACTAGTTGTTCTGTGTCGTTTTCTTTTTCGTCACGCTCCTCGTGGATGGTGGTTCTGCTGCCTTTTCGTTGTCTTTTGTTCTTGCCTCTCCGGGGTCTCCTTGTTGGGCTTGGCCCTGGTCTAAAAAAGGACTCGTTTCCGTGACTTGGCTAGTGGTTGGTTGTTGATCTCTTTGGACGTCTTGTCTTGTGTTTGTTGGCTGTTGTCTTTTCGATCTTTGGGTGCTGTCGCTGTCAGATGAGGAGGTTTCCGTTTGGGAGTTGTATGGCTTGTTTCTTCTCTTCTGCGCGTAGACCTCGGCCCATGTGTAGACTTCGCCAAGACGGTAATCTAGGGTGTCTCTTTTGTATTTCCTAATTTTTCTTTCGTTGATATCACTAGTATGTCTATCCATTTGGATTTTGATGTCTTCAAGTATGGTAGTTAGTTCCTCATTTGTTAACATTTTGGAAAGTTCAGTAGAAGTTTCAGTGATTTCAGTGGCTAGTTCATCCAAGATTCCAGATAGTTCCTCGATAATTAGCAGAATGAGGTCTAGGGAGCATTTATTCAAAATCTCATACCACCTTTCCTGGAATTTCTTTGAATTTTTGCAGAGAGATGGTTTTAGGGCTATCCGGAGGCCCCTCGGTATACGTTGGTTGCGGTGGTATTTAACTAACGTGCTAGCGTGTAGTTGCTGATTGATACGTCTCTTGCTAAGGTAGAGCAAATGTTTAATATGTTGCTCTTTGGAGCGGGTATTGGCTTCCTGTGCGTTTTCTTCCCTGATCAGTGCATAGATGCGATCAGCTTCATCCGGTTTAAATGCAAATGTGGAGGCTCTCGCTTCGGTGCTTTTTGCAATCTCTTCGTAATTGCTCATGTTGAACGATGGCGTGCTATCAGTCCCTGGGTGGACACCAATAGTTAGGACTAGCAATGTGGTTGGGATAGATGCACAGCAGTTTGTTAGGTTTAGGATAGTTTACTTAAGTTTAGGTGCTACTCAAGTAACGTCAAGTGTCCGTGACGCTAAAGTATAACCATGAGTTGTGGGATCAGTGGGTCACTGGTCCCATCCTTGGGTGCACACTGTGATTCCTCTGTGGTTCATAGAGGTTCCAGACTTGGTTATTTATAAACTGTTCATATTTATTATATTCATAAACATGTTGGATTATTTCATTTTCAACATCTTGATTTAGAGTTTAACGTCAATCCAATGCATTTCGGGGCTATATGTTGCCCCTTCATCAGGGATGAAGTACTGTAATAAAATTCCAAAAAGAACGTGTAAGTAGTGGTGAAGAATGAATGTAAAACGTGTCTGGTGCTTGGGAAATAATAAAGGTTGTGCGGGGGAGCGGGGTGGTGTGTGGCTATTATGGGGTCACCTTCATGCATTCCCATTTATCCATGTTCGAGAGAGAAAGTAAAAAGAAAATCATGTTTCCATGATCGCTTACGTGTATCCAAAGCCTGACGGTAATGCTGGTGTGCTAAATAAGTGAGAAAAGCGCAAGTTGTAAGTCTGCCTTTAAATTGCTATGGCGCTTACATTCGGTGGTGGGTCATGCTGTCCACTAACCTGGTTAAGGCGGAGGTTAAGCTTCCAGGTTTGTCCGTTCGTGACGCCGGTCAGGACGCGGGGAGTTCCTGCCGCGTTTGATCAGTTACGTTAGTAGCGGTCACGTGGGGGGTAGACATAGTGAACAGACTCGCGGGTGCAACATCGCTTGTCTATTAGAAGAGTGACTATCTGAAGAAGAAAGGTCATACAGTGCCTGGGGTGGTTCAAATGTGATATTAGTGCGTGTGCAATAATTATTAAAGGTTAAAAAATGTTAAAAATGAAAAATAAATAATAAAGATTGTCCATAAGGGACAGATATTCCTAATTAGGTAAACTCATTGTGTGTGTGCTATTAAGGTATGGATCTCAGTGCATACAGTAAAAAACAGTACATAAGTTGGAAAACAACAGAAAGCCTTTTAGTTGCTCCAAGGGCAACTTTCATAGATAGCAAGACAGTTCAATTCGATCATTAAGGCCCGTGGGCTTCTGTGTGGAAAGTCTTTGAATCCAGGTGTTCTCTCTTTGCAGAAGATATTTATTATTGTCTCTGCCTTCCTGTTTGATCACAGTCTCCAATATGATGAATTTTAACTGTGAAATGTTGTGTTTAAATTCTTCAAAATGGGTCGCGACGGAGGATTTGGTGTTTTTTAGTCTGATGTTAGACTTGTGTTCTGTGAGTCTTATTTTGATTTTCCTTTCGGTCTTGCCGATGTATAATTTCCCACAAGGACATTTGAGGGCATAAATAACATTACTGGAATCACATGTTGCGTTGACTTGTAATTTGATGGTGTTACCCTTCATCGGGTGATGGATCATGTTGCCTTTTATAATGCTGTTGCAATTCCCGCAGTTGAAGCAGGGTTTGGTGCCAGTGTATTTGATAGTAGTGGTAGGTTTATGTTGAACCAGTTCGCCTAAATTTTGAGCTCTGGTAAATGCGAACAGTGGGGGTTCCGAAAAGATATTGTTGAAGTCTGGTTCAAGGTTAAGCAATGACCAATGTTGATAAATAGTTTGTTTGAATTTCATGGTAGCTGTAGAATATTTGGAGACTACTACTATCCGTGTCTGTTGTTTTTTCGGGGTGGGTTGTAACAGTTTTTGTCGATCAATGCCTGAAATTCTTTGTTTGGATTCTTCAATAATGTTCGGTGGGTATCCTCTATCCTTGAATTTGGTTGCTATTTGTTCAATAGTCTGTGTGGATTTCACTGGGTTGGAAACTATCCTCTTCGCTCTGGCCATTTGTGAAAAAGGAAGATGCTTTTTCAATTTAGGTTCGTGGAAACTTGTGTAGTGGAGCATGTTGTTTCTGTCGGTCGGTTTTACAAAAAGGTTTGTTTCAAAACCATGTTGGCTGATGGTTACTCTGACGTCTAGGAAATTGATGCTCTCCTCAGATATTTCCCACGTGATTTGTATGCGATCATCAATTTGATTGAACTGTGTCAGAAGGTTTTGTAATTTTTCCACACAGAATGGACAGATAATTTGGTTTTACTAACACGATACATTGACGATATCTTCATCGTGTGGAAGAACACCAGGGAAAAATTACAAAACCTTCTGACACAGTTCAATCAAATTGATGATCGCATACAAATCACGTGGGAAATATCTGAGGAGAGCATCAATTTCCTAGACGTCAGAGTAACCATCAGCCAACATGGTTTTGAAACAAACCTTTTTGTAAAACCGACCGACAGAAACAACATGCTCCACTACACAAGTTTCCACGAACCTAAATTGAAAAAGCATCTTCCTTTTTCACAAATGGCCAGAGCGAAGAGGATAGTTTCCAACCCAGTGAAATCCACACAGACTATTGAACAAATAGCAACCAAATTCAAGGATAGAGGATACCCACCGAACATTATTGAAGAATCCAAACAAAGAATTTCAGGCATTGATCGACAAAAACTGTTACAACCCACCCCGAAAAAACAACAGACACGGATAGTAGTAGTCTCCAAATATTCTACAGCTACCATGAAATTCAAACAAACTATTTATCAACATTGGTCATTGCTTAACCTTGAACCAGACTTCAACAATATCTTTTCGGAACCCCCACTGTTCGCATTTACCAGAGCTCAAAATTTAGGCGAACTGGTTCAACATAAACCTACCACTACTATCAAATACACTGGCACCAAACCCTGCTTCAACTGCGGGAATTGCAACAGCATTATAAAAGGCAACATGATCCATCACCCGATGAAGGGTAACACCATCAAATTACAAGTCAACGCAACATGTGATTCCAGTAATGTTATTTATGCCCTCAAATGTCCTTGTGGGAAATTATACATCGGCAAGACCGAAAGGAAAATCAAAATAAGACTCACAGAACACAAGTCTAACATCAGACTAAAAAACACCAAATCCTCCGTCGCGACCCATTTTGAAGAATTTAAACACAACATTTCACAGTTAAAATTCATCATATTGGAGACTGTGATCAAACAGGAAGGCAGAGACAATAATAAATATCTTCTGCAAAGAGAGAACACCTGGATTCAAAGACTTTCCACACAGAAGCCCACGGGCCTTAATGATCGAATTGAACTGTCTTGCTATCTATGAAAGTTGCCCTTGGAGCAACTAAAAGGCTTTCTGTTGTTTTCCAACTTATGTACTGTTTTTTACTGTATGCACTGAGATCCATACCTTAATAGCACACACACAATGAGTTTACCTAATTAGGAATATCTGTCCCTTATGGACAATCTTTATTATTTATTTTTCATTTTTAACATTTTTTAACCTTTAATAATTATTGCACACGCACTAATATCACATTTGAACCACCCCAGGCACTGTATGACCTTTCTTCTTCAGATAGTCACTCTTCTAATAGACAAGCGATGTTGCACCCGCGAGTCTGTTCACTATGTCTACCCCCCACGTGACCGCTACTAACGTAACTGATCAAACGCGGCAGGAACTCCCCGCGTCCTGACCGGCGTCACGAACGGACAAACCTGGAAGCTTAACCTCCGCCTTAACCAGGTTAGTGGACAGCATGACCCACCACCGAATGTAAGCGCCATAGCAATTTAAAGGCAGACTTACAACTTGCGCTTTTCTCACTTATTTAGCACACCAGCATTACCGTCAGGCTTTGGATACACGTAAGCGATCATGGAAACATGATTTTCTTTTTACTTTCTCTCTCGAACATGGATAAATGGGAATGCATGAAGGTGACCCCATAATAGCCACACACCACCCCGCTCCCCCGCACAACCTTTATTATTTCCCAAGCACCAGACACGTTTTACATTCATTCTTCACCACTACTTACACGTTCTTTTTGGAATTTTATTACAGTACTTCATCCCTGATGAAGGGGCAACATATAGCCCCGAAATGCATTGGATTGACGTTAAACTCTAAATCAAGATGTTGAAAATGAAATAATCCAACATGTTTATGAATATAATAAATATGAACAGTTTATAAATAACCAAGTCTGGAACCTCTATGAACCACAGAGGAATCACAGTGTGCACCCAAGGATGGGACCAGTGACCCACTGATCCCACAACTCATGGTTATACTTTAGCGTCACGGACACTTGACGTTACTTGAGTAGCACCTAAACTTAAGTAAACTATCCTAAACCTAACAAACTGCTGTGCATCTATCCCAACCACATTGCTAGTCACTGCGCACTTTACCACAGGAGACCCAGGACTCACCTCCACTGAACCACCACTCTAGGTGTTCATGGTGCGTTCCGGAGTCTACCCGCAATGAGCCACGCCTTCACCACAGTACCACCCGGTCGGATTACTACAAAAAAATATACACAAATATTCTCCCAACCTAGTTAAGTCTGTCAGAGCGCTTACTCACACTCTGAGTTCCCCGGAGCACACTAGCCCCAGGAGCACACTGGCTCCTCAAACCATTGGAGACACCCTAGTCTCCTGGAGCACACTAGCTCCTCCAACAATCACAGGTGGACCACTCACCTTCCATACGCGGTACCGACCTCTACCGTTCTCCACCTCCGGCTGCCAGGACCAACACGGTCAGCTTTGAGTTCCGCCTTCCGGACCCCGGCATAAGATCCGAACCGAGACCTCTCCCGATCAGCAGGGTGGGGCAGCGCTGCGAGAACCAAGCTCGGCATCAGATGGGTACCCGGGCCCACCGTGCCGACCAGCGGGTCCCCGGTCTTCTGCTACCCACCTACGGGTGAGAAAGATCTTTATCGCGGGGTCCCTATTCGGGCGCCATCTGATAAGCGTGGCTCAAAACCACCCGAGTGACTTACCGCACTCACCTATAGTAACTCTGTAAAAAGTCAGCCGGGCAGTGGAGAAGAATAAACAGAGTATCTTTATTAGGCCACAAACTCCCATATGAGAGGTCCCTGTCCGGCCTCACCCCTAAGAGTGCGTCGAGAGGACTGACTCTCTTCATCATAGCAGTACATTATAATGCAACACAGTACATTGGGGTACGCCCCCTCTGGAAAATTACTGAAACCCAGACAGAGGAACAATGTCCTCATACAGTAAGCATCTGCACCTGCAAGGGATACATCGCTATCTTTGCTCAAGGCCGCGGAGCTATGCCTCAGCGTCTCTGGTGCATGACAACATTACTGATAAGAGACTTGTTAGTTTCGGCCACAGTTAGCTGAGAAACGAAAACTGCTGTCTTAGTGAAATTCTCTATTCCTACGGGAGGGGCAGATGAGCGAGTGCGACTCGCAGGCTCATGGTGGTATACAAAATGGAGGCACACGGGCTAAGCTAAGAAAACTAATATCATCACACATATAATTGAATAATCATGTAACAAGCAAGAGTAATGCATAACACATGTATATATACGTACTTCATCAGTTAGTCACATGATGCTAACTCACATATGAAAATAGGGATGGGTGAGGCATTAAAAAGTGAATTCTATCACAGCTTTGTGTGAAGCCGCCATCTTGATTCAATCAATACCGTCCCCCTGCACACATTCAGGGACCTGGTCGTGTCTTCAGGTCAAACGGATTGTGGGACAAGGTGCAGAAAGGAAAAGGAAAAAAGTTCCGCCGGACCCCGGGAGCCGGCCGCCTATGTCAGGGGTGATCTTACGCCACACCAGGGCAACAAGACTTGGGGAGGGGGCAGGAGCCAAGCGCCCCTTCCCACTCCGCGCCACCACACCGTATGTTGAAAATCTGAAGCCATCGTTCTACAAACTCTCAACCAGCCTTGCATGGAAAAATTCTGAAGAATGTACAAACTGAAAACCAGTTTTTGTCTGCATAGCATCAGCAGCAACACTTGAGTTAGCTTTGTGTGAAGCCGCCATCTTGATTCAATCAATACCGTCCCCTTGCACACATTCAGGGACCTGGTCGTGTCTTCAGGTCAAACGGATTGTGGGACAAGATGCAGAAAGGAAGAGGAAAAAAGTTCCGCCGGACCCCGGGAGCCGGCCGCCTATGTCGGGGGCGATCTTAGGCCACACCAGGGCAACAAGACTTGGGGAGGGGGCAGGAGCCAAGCACCCCCTCCCAGTCCGCGCCACCACACCGCCCCTCGGGGGCCTCCATGATGCGGTTCAGGGAGGCACCGCAGGCAGCGGTTCTTCAGATCAGTGGCTCTCACCGGCAAGGCTCCCCTCCGTCAGCAGCAATCGTTGCCGCTGTGGTTGCGGCCGGAGGCCCCGCCTAGTCAACGCCCCGGCCTCTCCATGTCGTAGGCCGCAAGAGTGGGCGCAATTCAGTTGGCCGAGCGAGACTTGGGGAGGGGGCAGGAGCCAAGGGCCCCCTCCCAGTCCGCGCCACCACACCGCTCCTCGGGGGCCTCCGTCAAGCTCTTCAGGGAGGCACCGCAGGCAGCAGTTCTTCAGATCAGTAGCTCTCACCGGCAAGGCTCCCCTCCGTCAGCAGCAATCGTTGGCACTGTGGTTGCGGCCGGAGGCCCCGCCTAGTCAACGCCCCGGCCTCTCCATGTCGTAGGCCGCAAGAGTGGGCACAACTCAGCCGTCCGAGCGAGTCTTAGGGAGGGGGCAGGAGCCAAGCGCACCCTCCCAGCCCGCGCCACCACACCGCCCCTCGGGGGCCTCCGTCAAGCGGCTCAGGGAGGCACCGCAGGCAGCGGTTCTTCAGATCACAACAGAGTCTCATGCTCGATCGATTGAGCTGGCCGAATCAGGCAACAAGAAGGTGTGGGGGGGTGGGGGCACCTCTTGCTCAACCACTACCTGAGGAGGTGGTACTCTCTTCCTAGGAGGTGGTGGTGGTGGTGGGGATGCACCAGCTGAAGCTACAACACTTGCTATTGCTAAGTGATGAAAAAAGGTCTTCCTCTCACAAAGATGAAAGTCAGAGTGAGGAAACAAGGAGGGGTTTTCATCATTTGGGACAAAAAATAGTTCTAAACCAATGAAAAGTGTTATTTTTAGGTCACATGATCTAGCCTTACATCACTAGGAACCCAAAAGTGAAATGAACCAATGAAAAGTTTTATTAACAAGTCACATGACCTGTTATGCTTTCGTTACGCGCTCCGCACCGCGCCTCGGATCGCTTCCGGGAAGCTGCGCTTCGCGCCTCGCGCACCGGAGCATTTCCGGGTGCGCTAACGCGGCGCCTCATATGACGCATTACGCAACAACGCGATACAGTTGCTCTCACCGGCAAGGCTCCCCTCCGTCAGCAGCGATCGTTGGCGCTGTGGTTGCGGCCGGAGGCCCCGCCTAGTCAACGCCCCGGCCTCTCCATCTCGTAGGCCGCAGAGTAGTCGGGGAGAAATCCCGGGAACGGCGGCATGCATTTGGATCGATGTTGCAGCAGGCTGCCATGTAAATAGTTATTTAATAAAACGTTTTACCCTGTTACTTTGCTGGTGTGTTGTATATATTTATAATATTTGCATAGGGTTTGTCGTTATTTTGGGCGGGGTGGGCGGCGGAGCCGAGCTGTCTTGCAGCCATCATGGTGTCGAGCTCAGTTCCTCTCAGTAGTTTCGTTTTTCTCATAAGGGGTTGTTCCTAATGTTTCTATTTTAGTGAGGTCAAAAAGAGATCCCATTAGTGGCCTACTGATTTTGCTTGATTCCTTTTGTTTTTTCTAACGATTTTTCACTATCTGCAAAGACTAAACAGAGTATTGCGACTCTGTGCTTGTTTGTAAATAGAGAATGAACCAAAGAGAACCAATTCTAAAACAGTAAATGCTTGGATAACAATCAATCAAATGGAGAGGGAAGCAGGCACGACGGATTACAACGGGGGCAAAGGCCTGCGTTACCTACCCTTCACTATCTGCAAACAGAGAATACTCCTAAAAGAAAAGAGGGGGAGGCAGCGTTCAAAGCACATCAGCGTGCATAAACACGAAAATTGTGTGTCTTATGCTGTGAAGTCATGTGCCGTGGCTGCTGCACTACACCTGTGGAAGTAGTGTCAGCATGTGTTTATACCCACTAGGATGAACTGCTAACCCGTTCTGGTCTGAAAGTCCTAGTGTACGGAAAATTTGTGAGCTATTGTCTAGTGTCTCATGGTGCTAAGCTGAGCTGCTGCCAGACTTGGGGATAAAAGCGTGAGCCTAAACTGTGTGTGCTATGCTGTGAAGTCATGTGCTCTAGGCGCTGTGCCATACCTGTCCAAGTAGTGTGAGCATGTTGTTATAGCTACTTGGATGAACTTTTGTTTCGAATATTGTAGCTTGTGTATGGTGCTTAGGGGGTGTTATAGAGGGAGCGCGAAGGTAAATTCATGCATATCAAATCAATTTGGCATTTGTGAAGTTCTAACTACTCACTCCTACGGGTCTGATGGCCCCGGGGTCATAAGCTGAACTGCTGATGGACTCGGGGTAAAGCCGTTGAACTACTGACCCCGACCAGTCTGAAAGTGCTGGATACAGAAATTAAGTGAGGTATTGTCTAGAATGTCATGCTGGTAAATTGAGCTGCAGCTGGACTCGGGGATAAAACCGTGAGCCCAAACTGTGCGTCCTATGCTGTGAAGTCATGTGCTCTGGGCGCTGTGCCACACCTATCCAACTTGTACATGAATGAATGAAGGAAATCTTTTATCGCGCAACTTACCCCAAGGGCATCAAGGCTTAGTTGGTGTTGTATAGGGAGTGCGAAGGTAAATCAATATGGTATTTTGTAAAGCGCAAACTACTGAACCCCCTCTGGGTAAGTAGAGCCAGTGATCAAAGTGAGAGCTCTTTGCTGCAAGTTGAGATGGTGTGGCCGCTGCGCCACAGCTGTGTCAAGAATACATTTTAGTGAGGGTCCCGGAGTTGCCGTTACCTGGCCTTAAAATAATGGGCCTAAGTTGTAAGTTATAGGGTGGCTCTAAAAAGAGCCCTTGTGTTCATTAGTTGGAGCTACATATAAGTGTGGATGCACATCTTCAAGTTATTCAGGAAAACTCGATTTCCCTGATCTGTGAAGTGTACTCCTTCACTTTTGTAGATATCAGCCATATCAAAACGGATGTTGTTGTTGTAGATGGACCCCATTTTGTGGTTTCTGAGGTATGCAGACACAGATTTGTTGACTTTCTTCCTAGATTTTTCAATCTGAGGACAACATTGTTTTTACCATTTCCACTTCTGTCTTTGGCATATATTGGAATATACAAAGACAGTTTGAGGCAAGAGTAATATCAATTGTCCATAGGTGTCCTTCATAAGCATTTCCAAACCTATCCCAATCAATGTGTCTAGGTCATTTCCACCACAGGGCACAATCATGAGGTCAGGGTGTTGAAGGTGCAAACAGGTTTTAACCAAAGGCAACAATTGGTGCCACTTCAGTCCTCTCTGTGGAAACCATTTAATGTCCACATTTTGTAAACCGAGGTCTGAGTCAATATGTCTCTGTTCTGCATACCTCTTGCACCAGAAAACATAGCTATGTCCAAAGATTCACACTAGCATTTTGAAGGTATGGCTGAAAGGTATGGTAAGATGTCTGTAGCTCATGCAGTTCCTTCGTAGAATAAGAGATATGTTTAAAGATGGGGAACTAGTTTTTTTCACATACAAAACGATAGCTGATTGGGAGATGAAAAGCATTGTTTTTTAAAAGTAGGGTGCACATTCGTTTTGTGGAAAAGCATGTTTGTGATTGGTTAAGAAAAAGCAATTTGAACGTGGAGTACATATTATAGGACAAAATTTGCTCAACTCAGCCACACCTGCTACTTGCATTTGAAAGGCACTGTTCAAACTTAAAACAATCATGAACTTTTAACCTACACTTGCCGTTAAATGTTCGAGAAAATGTTACAAAAGAATATTGTTAGGTTAAAAAAAAATGGATGAACTTTTAACCTGCACATGTTGTAGAATGTTCTAGAAAGTATGTTGATAGAATATGTTGCACTGCTGACTTCGATGTATCGTTGAATATGAAAAAAACTGTTTATTTGGAAAATTAAAAAGAAACTAATAGAGAGAAGTTTTGAATCGTAAAAGAATCAAGGAGAAGAAGGAGGCCACACCCCCCCTCTCACTTTTAAATATGTGCATAGGCAGGAAGCGCAGCGGGAGCGCCGTTTGCGCGCCGAAGGCGCGCCTAAGGCAAGCCCGTCTGCGCCCGTCCGCGCCCCGGCAGCGCACAGGGCCAGGCACCCTGCCGAACCCGCACTGTATGGGGCTATCCCCCCTATCACGTTGTAATGGCTGGATTTTCTGTTTAGATGGGATCAGCCCTCAGGGGCCCCTGTGACCCAGCCAAAACGTACTCACCTTCCCTCCTCAGATCGTATTCACAATGAATAGATATACAGATATATATACAGGTCGCACCTAAGGATGGGGAATGACAATATACATGTACGGATTTTCTACAATATCTTATTCACATCAGTTGGTCTCGCGGCCACCCCGACCCAGACCGTTCTACCCTAGGGCAGATCTGACACACAATCCGGTGCGTCTACACATGGGCCTGCAGAACCCAATGCTCTCTTTTCCAAACTGTTCGCAATCCTGCGAAACTACACGCCAGTATCCTCCCTGGCGTTCTCACTTATTCAAGCCACAATCCTGTGGGTATCCACACTGGTAATCCCCCCCAGTGCTCTCATTAACGCCGCATATCAACGACGACCACATTCCTATGAACAGTTATCAGGATAATATCTCAGTTACCTACTCGGAATAAAACTATAATAATGACTTTAAACACGGTTCCAAATTATACGGTGTACTTTCTGTTCTTGGCATCAAAGGTCCACTCACTCCCTCTTTGTTCGATCACCATTTACCTGATCGGGATTACACATCCGTTCACCCAAACAGCTTTCGACTAGAAGTGCAGTTTACCGAGATTGAACATGAACACCAGGTACACAGTAATTCTATATGAATTAGGGTATTTATTAACAATTAACACAAATCACATTACTATGCAACATAACTTCTGCAAAGAAAAGGTAAAGATTAGAGTGCACATTCTATTAGAGCTGGTCGGACGTCACCTGATTAATATGAAGTCTGGGCTCGGCAGTCATCTAGGTTCCCTTCTCGTCTCTGTGTCCTGGCTAGCCTTGCAGTCACACCCCAGCCGTCACAAGTACACGTCTGCACCGCTAGGCTCAACCTCGTCTGCTTCCCTCCAGGGCACTGGAACCTTGCTGGTTATTAGCTACCGTATCTCTCACTCTCTGTATTAGTGCGCTCCGCGCTAAATCTCCTTCAGTCTTTCTCAGAGAGTTTCGGTCTTAAATCTTTCTAAGACTTCAAAGATGGCGACTGTCCGCAGTGAGATCATTAATAGCAGAGATGCTAACGGCTAGATGCCGCCTACGGACTAACTGAAAAACTGACTAACACCTTCGCTAATATCAAAGCCCGTTCCTTCATGGAAATTCACGGCCAGTAACCTGCCGCCCACCAAATTCTTGTACCTCCCCGTACCAAGGACACTTTCCCAGCCGGCCGGCCTGAAGTTGTGTCTTCGGAGTGGAGAAAAATACATTCCTTCGATAAGGGTCAGCCTGAACCGGTTCTCTCCAAGCGAACAACAGCTTGAAACTAAAACATTACACTTGACCTAGAAGGCCTTCTCGAGCTACCGGGCAAAAAGCAAAATGGAGTCTGTCTCGTTTAAGGCCTACGGAGCCCATAATGTGCATAGCTCCATGAAAAACAGCTCAGCATGTTAGCAAATGAGCGAATCATGACTAATATTTATATATCTATCCCCTAACTTAAATTCATAAGCCTTACTCTAAGGAAAATAATACGAAAATGCCCTTATAGATGTAAGACAGGGTCCCTGTCTATCGGCCTAATCCCTATGCTATGGGGGTGATAGGCTGGAGTCACTCTCCATCATTCTCCTTCTCCAAAGAGCTAGCAAAAAGACAGCCATAACATTACACCCCTTGACTCCAGTCTATTAACCACATACTAAATGGAGCTAACGTCAGTAGACGAATAATATGAAACAAAATTAACTGACCTACGACCCTTACTAAGTCTAAAAAATTGCAGCAAGGAAGGGATACACTGAATAAAGCAACAAATAGCTATTAGGATACAAATAGCGACAATAACCCCCCCTAAAATTTGTCGTAGGGAATGCATGTTAGGGAGCCAGTTAAAAAGCCAGTCAAAGAAACCCTGATCTATATGTTCTCTAATTTCTGCAGTCAAGTCGTGTAGTTTGTTAATGTGGGATTGGATAGTTTTAGAATGGTCAGACAAATTAAAACAGCATAGACCTTCAAAATCCGAGCACTCATGTCCATGTTTCAGCAGGAGATAATCAATAGCGGCCCTGTTCTGCAAAATAGCTCTACGTTCACCTTGGGCATCTAATAAGAGATCAGATAAAACAGTAGATGTTTGGTTAATTGACTTAACCATCCAGCAGGCCATTTTGCCGATTGTTTTGGCATTATAAACGGCCAATGCAGGCACTCCAATAATAGAAAAAGCTAAACCAAGATATTCCGATCTGGAATAGAGATGAACAGAGGAATCACAATCTTCATGCAATGACATAGAATCACGTACAATACGGGAATGTGAAGTAGGATGTGAGGAAAACATTAGCAAACTCAATCTAGTGATGGCACATGGGCCACCAGAAATATTCGCAGGAATATAGGGCCAAGATGAATTCCCGCAAGAAAAGAGCCATCCAGCTGGCAATAGCATTGAACGATAATGGCTAGTGGCTACTACTAAACGTTTACAGGTCATATTATTCTTAACTGAAAGACATGAATTAGGAAGTCTCTTTGAACAGAACAAACGTTGATGAAATGAAAAAGTAGTAGCGGCTTGGAGCTTCAGCCGCAAACACTCGGTAATAGCTTTAGGGTTACAGGTCATCACGAAGCAAAGATCTCCAGGGGTAATATTAAAAGTAGTAATTCTGGAATTAATAGGGACATCAAGATCTGGAATAAGAGTACATGAGGGACAAAACTCATGGGCCGCGAAATCACCCAGAATAACATTAGGTCGGGCATTAGATACATTGAAGACATGGCGAAGAGTCTCAGTGGATGCAGGGACAGCTACCAAACAGGTCGCTAAAATGTCAGTAACGCTCTTCATGGGTGTAAGACAAAAATGCGGAGAGTTCGTCACCCGCTTTGCGAGTGTGACCCAGAAATTCGATGACTGTACCCACGCGGACCGCGGGGCTCTTATTATCCCATCAACCGGCGTCGGTGGATCCTCTCCTCTCCCGGCGTAGCAAGCCAAAAGGAGTCCAGCGCCGACACATCCTGCAGCAGCAATCCAAAGAATGATCTGAAAAAATACAAACACAGGCCTTAATCATTCTCGTAAGTAACATTTATCAGCTGGGACAGCTTCCCAGCCATCTTTCCCTGGCTTCATCACCAAAACGGTGTTGTCATGACCGGTCGCAATAATATCAGCCTGTTCAGGAGGATTTTTAGGCGATTGCACCCATATTTTAGCTCCAGGAAGATCAGACGATCCGAAGCCTTTTTGTCCTCGCACAGTTAGCAACGTTGGAGCAGAGCCTTTTTTGATCTCACCACTGAAGACAGGCATAATCAGTAACTGAGCAACACGGTCAGACTTTTTGATAAACAAATCCGTCTCACTGCTATTAAGCAGGAGAACCTTAATCTCTCCCTGATAATCACTGTCAATTACTCCTCCGAGCACTTGTACACCTTTCAGGGCCAGGCCAGATCTAGGGGCAATTAATCCAAAACTACCGGCAGGTATAGAGACACCAATGCCAGTTTCAACAATGATTCGATCTTTTCCTGGAAAATGTGCATCATTTAATGCATGCAGGTCAAGGCCTGCGGAACCTGGGGTTGCTCTACATGGAGCCAAAGCACCGGGGGTAATTTCCCAATACATGACAGTGTTCGCTATGGAGTTAGGTTTTGCATCAACATGTGGAGGAAACAAACGCATCAAAGGAGATTCAGCATGTAACAAAGGACGATTATTTAAAATTAACAGAGCTTGAAGTAGGACATCTCTCCACTGGCTGTAACGGTCATCAGTCAACTTGCGCAACTGTTCTTTCAACAAGCCATTCATTCTCTCAATCAATCCTGAAGCTTGTGGGTAATATGGAATATGAAACACCCAATCAATGTTATTTTCCGTACAGAATTCCTGCACCAATCTTCCACGAAAGTGGGATGCATTGTCTGATTGAATCTGGAATGGGACACCATAGTATAAAATAATTAACTCCAGGGTTTTAATTGTATTCACTTGGGTAGCATTCTTGCAATGGAAAGCGACCAAAAGGCCACTATAAGTATCAACCACTGTGCAAATGTATCGACAATTTCTGCTCATAGGGAGCGGACCAATATAATCAATCTGCCAAATTTGGGCGGGCAATTTACCTCGATGTAAGTGACCTCGAACAATCTGAGGTACCTCTTTTTTCCTAGAATGCTGACAAATGGGACAATGTAGAATGACATCTTTAATTAAAGAAAAAGGAATATGAATTCCTCTATCGGCAGCCCACCTGCTAGTGGCTTTTTCTCCAAAATGTCCTGCTTTCTGGTGGGCCCACTTCGCCAATCCCGCCAAATCAGAATCCTGCATGTCAACCACTGCCTCAGAAATTTTAGACTGTTCATCTGCAATATTATGAAAAAATTTGTCAAGGGAGTCAATTGGAGTATGAGCATCCACGTGAAAGATTGTTACAGTACTCTGCGGGAGCAATTCCCAAATTTCTTGCCACAGTTCTTTACCCCATAATTCTTTGGAATGCAACTCCCAATTATGAGAATGCCATGTTGGCAACCACACCGCTAGTCCATTCGCAGTGGACCAGGAATCAGTGAAAATATGACATGTGCCTGGTAGTTCCTGTTTCAAAACTTGGTAAACTGCATAGAGTTCAGCATATTGGCTACTCTTACCATCTCCAGTTGTGCTTAGCAATTTCTTTGTAATCGGGTTAAAAGAGACAGCTTTCCAATGTCTTTTGTCACCAATGAATTTCGCAGAACTATCCGTAAACCACACATGTTTTCTATCCTCCGCGGACAGATCATCAAATGATTTACCCCACTTCACGGGAGACTCCTGCACTACGGGAACCGAACACTCACTTTCACTCTCATTGGAGGGCGCCTGCGCCACTCGCTCATGTAAAACCGCCACACCTTTCGGACCCACACGTGCCCTGTCCTGAATGTACCACTTCCATTTAATCACACTAGCCTCCTGAGCATGTCCAATTCGATGGGACTTTGGTGAACTCAAAACCCACTGCATAATGGGAATTTCAGGCCTTAAAATCACAGCATGGCCTAGGGTCAATTGCTCGGTATCCACCAGAGCCCAATAACAAGCGAGCAACTGTTTTTCAAAAGGTGAGTAACGCTCACCAGCCTCAGGTAACTTTTTGGTCCAAAAACCTAATGGCACTTTTTGTCTGCCCTGCTTTTGCCACAAACTCCAATTAGCATACAAGCCTTCCACGGACACATTCAAATCCACATCACCGTCATTCACGGGCCACAAATCCAAAGCATACTGAATAGCTTCTTTAGCCAAATTAAAAGCAGTCTGTTGAGGTTCACCCCATTCAAACGCATTCTTTTTACGAGTGACTCGATACAGTGGAGCCAAGATTTGACTCAAATGGGGAATATGCTGACGCCAAAATCCAAATAAACCAATAAAGCATTGAGCTTCTTTCCTGTTTCTGGGAACAGCAAAATCAAGTATTTTCCGTTTAACCTGTGGAATCACCTCTCTGTGACCCTCATGCCAATTAATTCCCAAAAATTTCACAGCTTGGGATGGAGTTTGTAATTTGTCAGGATTAATTTCCCAGCCTTTCGCTCGCAAACAGTCAATAATTTGATCTAAATGGGACTGTACCTGGTCTTGCGTTTCACCTTGAATCAAAATGTCGTCAATATAATGACAAATCTGAACTTGTGGATTCGTGGGCACTTCAGACAAATGTTCCGCCACCAGCCGGTGACAGATCGTAGGACTATGTACATAGCCTTGAGGAAGACTCCGGAACGTCATTTGACGTCCATTCCATGTGAAACTGAATTGTTCCTGACATTCGGGGGCAATCGGAATTGAAAAGAACGCATTAGCAATATCAATGGAAGCATACCATGTACCTGGATGCTTTTGAATTCTCTGAATCAATGTGACAATGTCAGGCACCGCAACAGTCAATTTAGGTGTATTTTTGTTCAATTCTCGATAATCAACAGTCATGCGCCAAGAATTATCACTTTTGCGCACGGGCCAAACAGGATTATTCCAAGCAGATGTGACCGGAGTAATGACTCCTGCGTCAACCAAATCCTGAATCGTAGCGGTAATTTCTTCATGACCACCTGGGATGCGATATTGCTTCTGAGAGATCACTTTCGTTGCTAAAGGTATCTTAATAGGTGGCATGCGTAAACGGCCAACCCGTACGGGTCTGGTCGAAATATACTGTCGTGTACCAAATTGATAGCAACCATCATCCAAATGCAAAGTCATACCTTTCAAAATGTCAATTCCAATAATGTATTCCAAAAGTGGCACAACCAACACAGAGTATTCTCTACGAGGAATTCTACCAATTTTAATTTCGAGTGCAGTTTGAACCGCGGGTGTCTCTTTACCACCCAGACCGGTAATTGTAAAAGACTGTCCATTACATTTTCTCGATTTACCATGAATTAAAGTGGCCTCCGCCCCAGCATCAACTAACGCTCGGGCCCTTTGGATATTACGATGTTTCCAAAAAATTTCAATATCTACATAGGGTCTGTAATCTCTGTGGGCCCACTTGCGTACCGGAGCTTGACCTATTTCCTAGTCATTTTTCCTGCGGTCTGTCAACCAAGACAAATCAGGGTAAATGCTTTCGGTTTTCTTTGGTATTAGAATGTCATGTTCATATCCGTCTCCAGTACGAAACGGATTAGTGTCAGGTTCAAAAAGTTGTGAGTTACGATCAGAGAGTCTGTTACGATCCTCTCTCTTTCTCGTGTCAGGGGAGTAACACCTTTCATCTCTTCGTTTGTTGGAAACTCGATCATCTTTTCCCCTCTCACGATCATCCTCTCTCCCCCTCCCATCATTACGACGAGGGGATCCGTCACGTTCATAGCGCCGATCATCACGGCGATCAGAATTCACACGTCGTCTCTCATCACCACTGTCATCCGAACCACGATCATACTCATTCTTTCGCACACGACGGGCACCCTCCTTCCGATCCAAACCACGCTTACGAAACATATCCCATAGGATATTATTAGGCTCACCATCAATGTCTTCCCTTTTAACACCATCAGCAATAAGAGCAAGAAACATGTCACGTCTAGAGAACTTATAGTCCCCACCAGTACGACCCTCAGGTCGAGATTGTCGTTCAGGTTTAAACCATTCACCCAGCTCACCAAGCTGACGAACAGACTCAAGCACAACAGACAAAGGGTTGCCAGTTTGGTTAATTAATAATGTCATCATGACCTGCTTGTAAGCAACAGGAGAAGAACGGATAATGCGATTGCGCACAGAAGATGTTAAAGGACCATCCAATAACTTGTCAGCAGTACTAAGGAAGATAGCCGTTTTCATGACTTCCTCTTTTAAACGTTGCGACGCATCGCGCAAAGTGTACCACGGTTTCTCATCAGTGGGCCAATCAGATTCGGTTGGGTATTTATGATTACAGCCGTCAGACGCAAGCTGGAGCAAAGTAATTTGACCAGCACCATTATAGTTTCGAAAATGATCTTGAATCGTAGAATCAGAACTCAAAGAGCAAAATCGTAAGCAATCAACAGCATCGAGCATAATACCGGCAGCGCCAAGCTCATAGAGACGCACCATCCAGGTAAGCAAGGCATCACCAGGCCGTTGTCGAAATCGTTGCAGAATGTCACTAACCTCCTGCTGAGTAAAGTCTTCAATACAATCGAGAGCTATACCACCCGGATTACCAGGGGCCTGTTGTAATTTTCGTCGAAAAATCGGGTGAGCAGAAACTGCAGGAAGAGCTTCCGAGGAAGCCCGCATCTTAGATTTAGCAGCACAATCAGGGCAAGCTACGTCATCCACACGGGAAGAACGAGGACGGTCACAATCAGGACTTAAATCGATACATGAAGCAGATTTACAATCACGTCCGGAGCGAGAAGACTCGCGTTTGTCACCCTCCTCTGCCGAGGAGTCAGAAGTATGAGAATCCCAGATATTACCATCCCACTCATCGGGGTTCCAATCCATTCCAGCTTTTGCTACAACCATACGCACTTTGCGGGAAGACACACGTCCACGACGATGTTTATATTTGTATCGTGCAATACGGACCGCAGCTCTTTCGGCAATGGTCTGATATGTTTCAAGTTTATCGGCAAGCAATTTATTTTGACAACGCAACAAAGTGTGTGCATTTTGCAACTCAACACACTGTCCTTCCGAATCTTTAACTGTTTCTGTAGTTGAACAAACCTCTCATGCAATATTCTATATGCATTAAGAACAATCCACCCTCTGCGTCCTAAAATAGGAAGCTCATCACCCTTCACTACTGGCGCTTTCTGCAAGCATGACACCACATCGGCAGGCTCCGCCTGCTCCAAGCATGAAGACCAATTTTCACTCAAACCAGTAGAGTCGGCCCACTCACGAGCCAATGCCTCGTAAGGCGTAGACTCCCAGCCGGGAATCTGAATCGGTAATTTAAAAACCGACGATGATTTTTTCGCAAACATAATTACACGCAAAAATTATATACACAATTATAAACAAAATTTTATACGTACAAGCCGAGCGCAAACCAACAAGATTAAAACAACACAATGCACACAGGCTTCGTAAACAGTTCGTGACGCCAGATGTAATGGCTGGATTTTCTGTTTAGATGGGATCAGCCCCCAGGGGCCCCTGTGACCCAGCCAAAACGTACTCACCTTCCCTCCTCAGATCGTATTCACAATGAATAGATATACAGATATATATACAGGTCGCACCTAAGGATGGGGAATGACAATATACATGTACGGATTTTCTACAATATCTTATTCACATCAGTTGGTCTCGCGGCCACCCCGACCCAGACCGTTCTACCCTAGGGCAGATCTGACACACAATCCGGTGCGTCTACACATGGGCCTGCAGAACCCAATGCTCTCTTTTCCAAACTGTTCGCAATCCTGCGAAACTACACGCCAGTATCCTCCCTGGCGTTCTCACTTATTCAAGCCACAATCCTGTGGGTATCCACACTGGTAATCCCCCCCAGTGCTCTCATTAACGCCGCATATCAACGACGACCACATTCCTATGAACAGTTATCAGGATAATATCTCAGTTACCTACTCGGAATAAAACTATAATAATGACTTTAAACACGGTTCCAAATTATACGGTGTACTTTCTGTTCTTGGCATCAAAGGTCCACTCACTCCCTCTTTGTTCGATCACCATTTACCTGATCGGGATTACACATCCGTTCACCCAAACAGCTTTCGACTAGAAGTGCAGTTTACCGAGATTGAACATGAACACCAGGTACACAGTAATTCTATATGAATTAGGGTATTTATTAACAATTAACACAAATCACATTACTATGCAACATAACTTCTGCAAAGAAAAGGTAAAGATTAGAGTGCACATTCTATTAGAGCTGGTCGAACGTCACCTGATTAATATGAAGTCTGGGCTCGGCAGTCATCTAGGTTCCCTTCTCGTCTCTGTGTCCTGGCTAGCCTTGCAGTCACACCCCAGCCGTCACAAGTACACGTCTGCACCGCTAGGCTCAACCTCGTCTGCTTCCCTCCAGGGCACTGGAACCTTGCTGGTTATTAGCTACCGTATCTCTCACTCTCTGTATTAGTGCGCTCCGCGCTAAATCTCCTTCAGTCTTTCTCAGAGAGTTTCGGTCTTAAATCTTTCTAAGACTTCAAAGATGGCGACTGTCCGCAGTGACATAATTAATAGCAGAGATGCTAACGGCTATATGCCGCCTACGGACTAACTGAAAAACTGACTAACACCTTCGCTAATATCAAAGCCCGTTCCTTCATGGAAATTCACGGCCAGTAACCTGCCGCCCACCAAATTCTTGTACCTCCCCGTACCAAGGACACTTTCCCAGCCGGCCGGCCTGAAGTTGTGTCTTCGGAGTGGAGAAAAATACATTCCTTCGATAAGGGTCAGCCTGAACCGGTTCTCTCCAAGCGAACAACAGCTTGAAACTAAAACATTACACTTGACCTAGAAGGCCTTCTCGAGCTACCGGGCAAAAAGCAAAATGGAGTCTGTCTCGTTTAAGGCCTACGGAGCCCATAATGTGCATAGCTCCATGAAAAACAGCTCAGCATGTTAGCAAATGAGCGAATCATGACTAATATTTATATATCTATCCCCTAACTTAAATTCATAAGCCTTACTCTAAGGAAAATAATACGAAAATGCCCTTATAGATGTAAGACAGGGTCCCTGTCTATCGGCCTAATCCCTATGCTATGGGGGTGATAGGCTGGAGTCACTCTCCATCATTCTCCTTCTCCAAAGAGCTAGCAAAAAGACAGCCATAACACACGTACAACACAGACAAGCTGAGAGCCCTTAATCACAACCCCTTATGCAACGGTGCCCACTGGAACGTCTTAGACTCCATTTCACGAACCTGTCTGAGATGTCTTTTTAAACTTAATCCCTCTGACCCTTCCTTCCCCCAGTTTAACACAGCGGGTGAGTCACCTATTCTGGCTGCTCTTATCAATGCCCGCTCCCTATCAAAGCATTCAGAAGAAGTACATGAATATATCATCGACAAGGACCTTGATATCCTATTTATCACGGAGACGTGGCTGAACGAGAGCTGCGCCCCAGTGGTCGAGCTGGCTGTCCCCAGAGGATTTAAGATCACCAGACTGGACCGTGATAAAGGTAGGGGAGGAGGTTTAGCTGTGATTTATAAGGAGAAGTGGTCACTGAGGAAAGAATGCACAGGGAGGATTGAGGATGTTGAAGCTTTAGAATTCTCCCTTGCACTGTCCCCCCAATTTACCTTAGGGGGTCTGTTGATTTATCGCCCACCAGGTCCTCTGGGCACTTTTATCAAATCCCTGGAGGAGGTCGTCATCCAACGAGCGCTCAGATTCCCACACTTCCTAATGCTGGGTGACTTTAACTTACATATGGATACGAACCTTGCTACCAGAGTAAAAGAGCTGAAAGAGATTTGTAGTCTGGCCCAGATGGTTCAACAGCTGCGATCTGCCACTCATGTAGGGGGTCATTGTTTAGATCGGGTATACTCTAACTTTAACATCTCTGCTGATCCACCCTACCCTATCACATGGTCAGACCACTTTCCAGTTCACTTTTCTTGGGATATTAACAACACCCGTGTGTTACCCACACCCAAGCCTAGGGAATTCCCTAGAAGAATTAATATTCCGGATTTGGTGGAGGTCCTCACCCACTCCACCCCAATGAAAGCACAAAATTTGGATGAAGCCGTAGACAATTTTTCATCCTGGATAGACTCTTCCATTAGGTCACTTCCAGAGAGCAAAGAAAAAAACAACCATAGGGCCACCCCCACATCCCCCTGGTATACTGAACAATTAAAGATTTTAAAAGTAGGATGTAAGGCACGAGAGCGAGTATGGAGAAAGAGTTATTGTCCCACTGCTAAATCGGAACTCCGTGCAGCCCAAAAAAGCTACTACGCAGCGATTAAAACAGCTAAGGGGGAATTCTACGCGGCTAGAATTCTTAAAGCCAAGAACAATAGCCGAGAAATTTTCTCCATAGTTAAAAGCTTCACAGCCCCGGTAGCAGAGAAGATATCAGCCCCGATCTCCACAGACTGGTGTGAGCAACTATCCACTTTTTTCATTGAGAAAATTCAAAAAATCCAGGATAGTTTGAATACCTCCGATCAGCCACCTTCCCCACAAATCGATCAATTTTCAATTAACCAACCACCTTCACTATGCCAAGTAACAAAGGTTAAAGCTGAGATGACCAAATTTACTTACGTTGAAGAGATGGATGTGATGACCATATTAAAAACTCTGAAGTCAGGGTCCCCTGCAGATCCTTGCCCCGCGAGGGTCCTGAGTGGAGTGGCCGAAGTAATTACCCCTATGGTCACTGCCCTGGTTAATGAGTCCCTAGCTTCAGGAAAGGTGCCCTCCAAGTGGAAACAAGCCAAACTCCTCCCTTTGATAAAAAAAACCACCGCAGATCCATTGATTGCATCTAACTACAGGCCCATATCCCTTCTCCCAGCCCTTGCCAAAGTTTGCGAGAAGGCCGCATTCCGGCAACTGGAGAGGCTCGTGGAATCCTCAGAGGCACTTCACCCAGCCCAATCAGGGATCCGTACCTCTTTTAGTACAGAGACTGCACTTGTGGAGGTGGCAGAGGCCATCATTGAGTGCCTTGACGGAGGCGGCAGAGCGGCCCTAATCTTATTGGACCTCTGTGCCGCGTTCGATACGGTGCCCCACCTCCAGCTCCTATCTAGGCTGGAGGATATCGGCATCTCGGGCACGGCACTAGGATGGATCAGGTCTTTTCTATCTGAACGGTCCCAACAGATCTGGCTACCTCCTTATCACTCTTCTAACCGAAGGGTAGAGACTGGAGTTCCACAAGGGTCGACCTTGAGTCCCCTGCTATTCAATGTTTATTTAACACCTCTGATCCGGCTGGCAGAGAACTTGGGAGCAAAGATTATGGCATAACCCGACGACACCCAACTTCTCTTCACCTGGAATAAGGAGAACATCTGCACTTCAGGAGTCCGCCAATGTCTATCCTCTGTATTTTCTTGGCTAGCTAGAGCATGCCTCAAATGCAACGAGGACAAATCAGAAATCCTGCTCTACGGCCAATTTCCCACTGACTTCAAGGAGTCCATTTGGCCCAGCGAATCAACATGCCCCACGGGAGAGAGTGGGATTGCCAAGAATCTGGGCGTCTGGTTTGGAGCCGACTTGTGTTTTCGTGACCAGATCTCGAGACTGGCGGGGACTTGCCTTGGAACCCTGACCACTCTTCACAGATTCTTTCCCCTTCTCCCCCAAACGGCCAAAGAAGCGGTAGCCAGAGCACTGGTGCTCTCCCGTCTGGACTACTCGAACGCCCTTTACATCGGGGCACCTGAGTTCCTGGTTAGAAAGCTACAGGTAGTCCAGAATGCAACGGTGAGACTCATCTATAACATCCCGAGGAGACTCAGCGTTCGCAAACAACTGAAGGAGCTTCACTGGCTTCCAGTGGCCCAAAGAGTGCGCTTTAAAACTCCGGTCCTCGTCTATAAAGCCCTGCATGGACCATGCCCTCCCTACCTTGCCAAAAGATTTACCTTCTACCTACCGACCCGACAGCTGCGATCTACCTCCAGAAAGCAGGTGGTCATCCCCAGATTCAAAAGAGTTCGCCTAGGGGGACAATCTCTGACGGTAAAGGGAGCTCAGATGTGGAACGCCCTGCCTGATGCTCTTAGACATGCTCCCAACCTGACCAATTTTAAAAAACTGCTAAAAACCCACCTTTTTATAGATCATGAATAGCTGATTCCATAATTACTCTGTTTCAGTTTCTTCCCCGCGCCAGGACAGTTTTGACTGACGGAGCGCGTTATAAATCCATATATAACATAACATAACATAACATTTGTTTGTTACTTGTATTTATGTGTGGAGGAACAAAATTATAGAAACAGCACCAGAAAGAGGAAGATGCAGGGAGTGGGAGTACGAGGGTACGGGGGAGATGGGCACAATGGCGCACATGTACAATGAAGTACAGCACAAGGATAGACAAAGAATGGCCAAAATGAAACACACAAACAAGGAGCATAAGTCACACAACCTGGCAACATCACACCGCTGAACGAGCATAGAAGTGAAAATCACGCTGCATTCATACAGGCCGGTCGTGGGTGTTGTGGGATGTCAGCGACCCTGGTCATCAGGCATTAGATACCCAGCTCAAGGCACATGGGCGGGTTCACTGTGTGTTACGTTTCCAAACAGCTGCTTCTCCCTCCCACGAGCCCTCACACTTTTGTACGGTGTGCTGTTGTATCCCGGGCACTCGTACGGCACAGCATTGTAATGCCTATTCGGGCATGTCCTGCGGCATTTCAACTACACCATGAGAGTGCCGTTTGGTGATGGTGCATGCCACTTTACAACATCGTCTGCCGCGGCCGTTTTGGCAGGCCACACCAGAACACAGAGACACACTTACCGCACTTCCTGCAAACGGACATGTCCGAGACACCCCATTTCCCTTGCTGGATAGGCACACCCCTGCGGTGACCTGTGTACGCCAGACCAGCACATGTGTGTTATGCTTGCAGGATGATGCGTGCGTAGCTACATGTCCAGGGTCACTGCCAACGCTGAGGTGATAGGATAACGTCTGCTGAAGACAGCACACTGTGATGTTTCAGGGCCCGTGCCTATCATGCTATTGCTAACACAATGACCTCACAGACGCACTTGCTCAGATGCAGGTTTGGAAGGCGTTGGTGGTCCTGGTGTTGTTGCGATGAGTCTTGTGGCCCTCATGGGTATCCCTGTATCATGCCCATTGACTCTATGGCACCTGTGGGTGTTCTGGTGTGGCTCTTGGCTGTGTTTCCTTTCGTGCTGCAGGTAGTCGTCCTGCTTAATACCAGCAGAAAGCAAGTGTAAAGTTCCTGGTGGTAACATGGGTTATTGCCAGAATTAATTTCGCATTGCAGTTGTTAAAGTTGTGATGTAATTTTTTTGTGTGCAGAACAATATACGAACTGGACAGTGTATCCCGTCAAGATGCAGCACCTGATGCACTATTCCTAATCAATATAAATACAATGAGATTTCTTCATTGATTTTGTGTGTCCACTGTAAGTGGCTGCACTAGCTATGTGCAATTCAATACAGGATTTTAGTATTTGGAATAAATCGCAAAGGTGCACCTCGTATCTTTTTGCACGGGACGGCTATTCTGCATTTCATTATCAGCACTTTAATGCAACTCAAATTGAGATAAATCTAACTCAGTATTCAGAAGTTGGTGCAAACTGCAGAGATAATCAGTATTCCTGCAAAAAGTGCTCCAAAATTTAACAACATGGTGGATACCAGCAAATAACAGTAATAAGAACAAGAAAGAGTCACACAGCAGTTAAGAAAACAACCGAAAAGGTTAATATTTTGTTTTTGTCCAACTTTATTTTTTTATAACCATATATAAACCATAAACTATTTTAAAATTTTATTTTTTTATCAAGATATATATAATAAATAAACCAATAAACAAAATGTAACAAACATAATAGAAAAGAACAAGGTGGAAGAGTGCTGTGGGGACCATGGATGTCGACAACAGACCCTTTAAAATAAAGCACAAAATAAGGACGTGTGTAATGCACATATCAAAGGATTGAGAGAGAAAAACAGAGAAGAAAAAACAAGCCAAGGAGAAAAAAGAGAGGGAATGAAAGAAAGGGAGTGAGAAAGGGGGAACGGACAGAGACATAGAAGGAATGGAATGAAGAGAGAGAGAGAAGAAACGGAAGTGAGAGAGAGAGAGAGAGAGAGAGGGAGAGAGAGAGAGAGAGAGAGAAAGAGAGAGAGAGAGACTGTCACCTCTGCGCATCCATCAGCAAATAATTACCTGGTGCCAGCGGAGTGTGCAGCATTGGGCCGATCCACATGCCCGTCAAAACCCCGCTGATCTCAGATGTGTTGCTGAGTCCTGAGTCCTGAATGGCGGAGACCACATCAGATACTCCGTCGATCTCAGTTGTGTTGCTAAATCCTGAGTCATGAATGGCAGAGACCACATCAGATTCTGCGCGGATCTTACAGATGTCGCTGAGTCCTGAGTCCTGAATGGCGGACACTCCATCAGCGTTTTTGCAGATCTCCCAGATGTCACTGAGTCCTGAATGGTGGAGACCACTACAGCTTCTCCGCGGCCCAGCAGATCTCACACATGTCGCTGAGTCCCGAGTCATCAATGGCGGAGACCACCTCAGGGTTTGGTGCCGCTAGGCCTATGGAACTCAAGTTCGTACCTCGTGGTGGTAGGCTCCTGATGGCCACATGAGTTTGAGATGTCATCAGTGATGTCACTGACCATGTCATGAATGATGTAATATGTGATGTCATCAGCATTGCATTGCGGGGGCGCGAGTTATAGTTAGCTCAACTAACTAACTAACTATAACAGCGGAATTTCTATAATTTTGTATGAGTGAAATGTCCAACTAACTATAACGTCCCTGAAACCTATGGTTTTTTCTGTCAATTTGTAAGGTTTTTTAAATGCTAATTCCTAACTATAAAGTTTGTAAATCCTATGGTTTTTTCAGTGAATTTCATAGGTTTTTTAAATGCTAAATTCTAACTATAATGTACCTCAAACCTATTGTTTTTGAAGTGAATATTTATATATATATTCTTCTTTGAGAAATTTGTGAAGATTCAACAACCTGCGCCAAAGTTATTCCCAATAGAATGTTGCGGATTTCCTAAGGAAACTAGGTCCTAACTATAACTACCTACTGGCGACCGCCAGTAGGTAATATATATATATATATATATATATATATATATATATTACCTACTGGCGGTAGGTAATATATATATATATATATATATATATATATATATTACCTACTGGCGGTCGCCAGTAGGTAGTTATAGTTAGGACCTAGTTTCCTTAGGAAATCTGCAACATTCTATTGGGAATAACTTTGGCGCAGGTTGTTGAATCTTCACAAATTTCTCAAAGAAGATGGCCCGCTCCTCTCCGCTCCTTCCCTGAAAGTCTCGGGAAGATTCGTCAAGCGGGGCCGAGAAAAAAGGGGGGTCCCAAAACGTGTTTTCCCCATGTTAATTTCCATAGGACGATTAGACACGGCTACAGCCTGAACCGCTGAATGGAATTACACCAAATTTGGCAAAATGGTGGAGTCTGATTCGCAGATCACGCTTTTGGTTAAATAGTGTAAATCCTTCCAGTAGTTTCTGAGAAAATAAAAAGAAAAAAATATATATATCTATAAGCGCGCACCGTGCGCGCACGGTGTGCGAATCGGGTGTGTGCGAGCTGAATTCTGATTTGTTGTTAGACGTCTGTCAACATTCTAATCGGTGGAAACCAGAAAGTGTTGGCCACCATTTTGTGTCCAAGGTAGAAGAGAGCCAAAAACAAAAGTGGAAAACATGAAAAGGGAGCAGGGTAGAGACTTCCTGACCCCCTAGGCCTTCTCAGGGGGTCCCTGAAGGACCCAGAAGGCCCAAAAAAAATATGTATATATTTTTTTTAAATCGCGAGGTGCTCACACGGCGCACGCACCCTTGAGGCAGAGGAGAGCTCAAAACAAAAGTGGAGAACTTGAAAAGGGGGCAGGGTAGAGACTCCCTGACCCCCTAGGCCTTCTCAGGGGGTCCCTGAAGGACCCCGAAGGCCCCCCAAATTAATATTTTGTTTTTGAAAAAATTGCAAGGTGCGCGCACAATGCACGCACCCTCGAGGCAGAAGAGAGCTCGAAACAATAGTGGAGAACGTGAAAAGAGGGCAGGGTAGAGTCTCCCTGACCCCATAGACCTTCTCAGGGGGTTCCTGAAGGACCCCAAAAAGCAACAAAAAAAATTTAAAAAAATATATATAGCGAGGTGCGCGCATGTTGCGCGCATCTTATAGTTAGGAATTAGTATTTAAAAAACTTTGTAAAATCACTGAAAAAACCATACATTTCACGCACGTTATAGTTAGTAATTAGCATTGAAAAAACCTTAGAAATTCACTTAAAAAATCATTGGTTTCACACACGTCATAGTTAGGAATTAGCATTAAAAAAATTTGCAAATTCACTGGAAAAACCATAGGTTTAACACACGTTATAGTTAGGAATTAGCATCTAAAAAACCTTGCAAATTCACTGAAGAAACCATAGGTTTCACCTACGTTATAGTTAGGAATAAGCATTTAAAAAACCTTGCAAATTCACTGAAAAAACCATAGGTTTCACACACGTTATAGTTAGGAATTAGCATTTAAAAAACATTGCAAATTCACTGAAAAAACCATAGGTTTCACCCATGTTATAGTTAGCTGGACTTTTCACTCATACAAAACCTTTGAAATTCCCACGTTATAGTTAGTTCAGCTAACTATAACTCGCGCGACCGCAATACACCGCTGATGATGTCACATATTACATCACCGATCATTGGCCATCACCGCTGTGGCAATTGTAAAGCGTGCACAATGACCATGCAAGTCAAGGATCTTCAATACAAACACCTCAATGTGAAACTCAAGGCATTCACTAACTATAACACTGAAAAAGTAATTTACTTGATCCTGTGCCCGTGTGATCTGCCTTACGTAGGCCAAACGCAACAAAAAGCTAAGGCCAGGATACTACAGCATTGTAGGAAGGATCCGCTGTGAAATCCCCGGTGCCCCCCTCGTGGAGCATTTCAAGATCAAGGGACACGCGCCCGAATCACTGCGCGTGCTTGTCCTTGAAAAAGCCACCCTGGGGCCCCGGGGTGGAGACATCTGCGCTATCCTCAACGTTAGAGAGTCAAAATGGATGTCCCTATTTGACTCAATTGTGAATGGTCGTCTCAATGAACTTGATGGGAGTCATGCACAATTAGCCATACTGTGATCCTGCCATAAGTTACTTATGACTGCATCCTTTTTCCTCTGCTTTTCAATCCGAATTTGTACATATTTCTAACACCTATGCCCTCCTGTGTTGAAAGGCTCTGGTGTCTGTAACTAACCTCTGTCATTACAACTGTAATTCATGCATCTCAACCGTTCCCCCCCTTTCGCCCTCGTGTGTGAGAGGCGCGGGTCACTTTGAATATTACTTCCTCTATGTAGCCTACCTGTGATGACTCAGCTTGACATGTGGCTAGGTCATTACGTCCTTTTGTAGAATGAGGCGCTGACGTTACTCCACATATTATTTTTATTTGTCATTTACCCAACGATGTGTTTCACATGTGAATTATCAGTTATTTATATCTTTCTGTTATGTTCCGTCAACTTCGACATAGATATGGATATGCCCTGACACAGCCTCATTCACACACAGGCTTTAGACTTCACTCCAGAACCCTTATTTCCAGATTGCTGGTTCCCATGGCGATCCTCTCGTGTTATGAAGCTGTTTTCTTTTAGGCTCCACTGATATGCGCGTGCGCACCACCCTCTATCCACCATTTAAACTTCCGGGCCCCATTGCCTTTCCTGAGCGACGTGACCAACATTTTTTGCGGCTTGACTCCGATGTACCGGTAAGCTGTTTTTCTTCTACCGCCCATACCAATGTGAACCTACACAGTTGCCAGGTGCCCCGTGGTCCTACTTTGTTTTCCCTCAGAGCGTGAGCCCCGACCTCCTTAGGCGGACCATCCGTTCGTTGTACGGACTTTGGATTTAGTCTGTGAGTATTCCACCTATGTCCACTGCGACCTGCACCTTTCCCGACGTCTTTAACTCACTATGGACCACTCTGGTCTCCGCAATACCTCCACAGCTCACTATATCAAGCTACGTACAATCCGTCTGGATGGGTATGCACCAACGCTTTATATTTCACGGTGGCCCTCCACACCGGACCACATTATCAACCAGTTATTTTATGGTTTACCCGTTTGCTTTTTAAATCACAGTCGCCTTCACAACCCGGATCATTTACTTTGGGCACATCATTAACTACCCCTTTTTCTCGAGTTTGACACAATCTTTTCTGAAGACACTTAGCATTTGGTACTGGTAGTCATCATTTTGACGGCATGTCTGTTTGATCTCACATTATAATGCTAGTTCCATCTTTGCAGATTTTTCTCCTAATTGTCCAGCGTATTGACGGCATTTATTTTGTGTTGGTTGTTTTCAACCATACCGGTACAGTGAGTGAGTATGCTCCCCAATCTGCTATTTAGTATTGTGTAGGTGTGCGAGTTGAGCCACATCTTTTTTAACCTCCCCCCCTTTACCTTGTAGACACTTTTGTCCTTTCTCGCTTGGAGCCATGGCCCTACTGCACCATGAAGTATTCCAGCCGTGATGACAAATAAATCACGGTAATATACGTTTGTCCCTTGGATGTTAAAACTGTTATTCCTTTCCTTTGGAGATGCCCTTACACTGTGCCCTCACTCCCGACAGGTTTCCTGCCTCCTCCGTTTTGTCCTGTTGAAGACCCCAGCCTAAGGTTTCCAGCTCTATCCTAGATCTACAGGGGTCGAAAGGTCGACGATCTTACACCATGCCCTCAATTAACCATATTATGTTATTGGTTTAAGTGGTTATTTCTAGAGGCTTATGTGTAAATTGACTGTATGACATTTATGTACCTAGTGTGGCTAAACGTAAGGGCCAACACGCTTTTGATTTTGTATTTTGAATTGGGTCCCATTGACCAGTACTATTTCACCATTTGTTTTCGAACCCACGCCATTCCTTGCACCACCCCCATCCCCTCCTGGGGCACTGTTGTCTTTGGTCAATCCTGAAGGTTTTGAACCTGAACAAATTATTTATATTAAACGTGAAGCATATACTGTGTCCGGAATCTGTGTGATTGTTTTACATTGAATCTAAATTTTCTCTTTCTCTCAATCTGTGTTTTTGAGTTTCAAATACCTTTTCTTTTTCTTCATCCTTATAAGGTTCCACACTGGGACCACTTGTTAATGTATTGGATATTATTTCAGGGCTACTTTTAACTAGTTGACTTCTCATAGAGACAGCACGTATATATGTAATGGATGGTTTAGTGGGTTGGCAAGATGCCAGAACAGCATCCGTTCTCAAAATGGGCAATTTTTTTATTAATGATAGCTTTCAACTGCCTATGTTGCCTGTTTATTGTATATATATATTTGCGAGGGTCCAAACAAAACAAACAGTAAGGCGAGTGGGTATTGGTGGCGAAACCCGGGGAGGCTTCCCTGTGGTTCCTAAGAAACGCCCAAAGGCATGTGTGATGAGGAAGAACGCCGCGAAGCGGCTCTTGATATGTTTAAGAAACGCACACCAAATTTTACTGCTGCACCTAACACCTGAGGCAGGGGGAATGTACCACAGAGTTCCCTACAAAATCTTTTCTTGAAACTGGAATGATTAAGTGAGAGAGAGAGATAAGCAAATGGTGGGAGGCCACCTCTCTACAAAATTACATTGACGTGGATCGAGTGCCCAGGGGGCTCCGCATATATACAGTACCTGCATATGAGAGCCCTGACCCCATGCTTTTGGAACAATGGGCTGGACTTACAGCAGCATCCTGTAAAGCTATGCTCGAGTTGCGTGTAAAATTCGCTTGGAGCGATAGAGCGAAAGCAATTGATGAGATAACCTCCCTAGAACTTAAAATTGCCAAAGAAACTGATTCAGCCACATTAACACAACTACGAGAGGATATGAAGAAACGTTTGGTCAAATATGAACTCAAAATACGACAGCGAATGCAAGAAAAGTTTGAAAGAGATGAGCGCGATTACGCTCAAGGAAGAATCCTTACCTTTTCGAAGAAATTCGACGGTCCTCGGAAAGCTCTTAATAAGACGAAGAGCACCGGACCGGTAGAACCACCCCCTACTTCCGAATCCTCAGCCACGGAAGAAGAGCTATCAGGAGATGAGAGGCCAACATCAAGCAGGGAAGGGAGAAAGACACCTTTTCATTTGGAATTCGACCGCATCCGCAGTACGTGGCTAAGAGGGGGCAAACTGAAACTACCAGAAAATGACGGAGAACCCGACGAGGTGGCTGGCAGAGGAAGAGGAAGGGGCAGAGCGGCAGCTCAAACCATCCGCAAGAAAAGAGGGAAGAAATGGTAGACCCCAGTCCGACGGTTGTTAACCTGACTGATCAGGTGTTAACACGAGATGAGGAGGACACCTTACAATAGGGGCTGAGTTTCTGCCCCTATAAAGGACTGGAGTACACCCAAACCCGTATTGATTTGTTCAAATTGACCCGCAAAATCAAATTACACAAGTTTCATAAAATGAGACCTCAAACTGAAGGCACGAAGAAAATAAGAAAGAAAATCACAGCGTGTCCTACAGATATTCTATCCATCAAGGATCTTTACACGGCACAAGCATTGGAGGACCTGAGAACCGAACAACTGGCAGAGATTGTTGAAGATACTATTGGAACAGTAAATGTGGAAAGCATTCAGCAACAATCACCAGTAACGGATTTTAAGGCTCCATCACAGTTCAATCCGCAGATGCCGTATGATGCAATAGATACTTTTGCAGATGCTGTGACACAAGATCTCATGAATCAAAGACTTTCAAATAACAAAGGGATTAAGAAAAGGAATAATTTAACCATGGCACAAACTGATGCTCTTTCCAATTTGAACATCAACAAGGAGATAATTGTGAAACCCTCAGATAAGGGGGGAAACGTGGTTTTACTAACTCGAGACCAATATTGTCAGGAATCACTGAGACAGCTTCAGGATCCAAGAAACTATCAGAAGATAATCAAAGACGAATATACAGAAAGTATCAAGACTTATCATGATCTCTTGACTAAATGACGTAATAAATCGATGCTAGACATGGATGAATTCCTTTTCCTCAGAAATCCAGAACCTGTGATTCCGACCTTTTATCAATTGCCAAAGGTCCACAAAGACCCTCAGTATCCACCGGGACGACCCATCGTCTCTTCGAAGGGAAGTCTGACGGAAAACTTGTCTATATACATTGATTCTTTTCTCTCTAGTTTTGTTTCTGATCTAAAATCATATGTTAAAGACACTAAGGACTTTATCGGACAAATTGATCAAATTGTTTGGGATCCATCATATGTTTTGATCACTCTGGATATAGCCAGCCTCTATACCAGTATACAACATGATCAAGGTATAGAGGCTATCAAATACTTTCTGGATAAAAGATCAGCCAAATACATAGTTCATGGAAGGATGTTAATAGAATGTTTGAATTTCTGTCTTAGAAACAATATCTGCCTCTTCCAGAATGATCTATTTAGGCAAACCAGTGGGACAGCGATAATAACCTTCTTCGCCCCCAGCTACGCAAATCTTTTCGTAGGCTGGTGGGAGGAGCAGATTGCCCTAGCTGGCGAAAACCAGCGATGGGCCAAGTACATCATGGTATGGCGTCAATATATCGACGACCTCTTCCTAGTGTGGAGGGGCTCCACCACACAGGCAGAGGAATTTATTGAGGATCTCAATCATAATGAGTTGAATTTAAAGTTTACATCTGACATAAGTGAGACGGAGGTACGCTACCTTGATCTAAGGGTTTTTGTCCACAAAGGTAGGCTGGAGACGACTCTATATAGAAAGCCGACAGCCGGCAACAGCATATTACATGCTGGAAGCAGCCACCCCCCCAGTCTGATTCGAAGCATCCCCTACGGGGAACTGCTAAGACTGAGACGAAATTGCTCCTTGGAAGCAGATTTCATATCAGCAGGCAAAGAATGCGTAGCTAGATTTTTGATTAGAGGATATGATCAAGCTCTGTTGGATGACACTTTCAAGAGAGTATTGAGAATTCCGAGGAAACATCTACTAGCACAAACTTCTAAGATCAGTGATGAGTCAAATCTGAACACCAAATTCCGTATGATTACCACCTATTCTGATGAGGCAAACAAACTAAGACAAATCCTTACAAGAAACTGGCACATACTCCGTACGGACCCCATAATAGGGAGTGATGTTCCAGTGAAACCCTTGTTGACGTTTAGGAAATCCAAGTCAATAAAGGATAATCTTGTACAAAGTTACCTCATGCCGCTCCAATCTAAATCTGGTGGTACTCTGAAAGACATGAGGGGGTTTTTTCCTTGTGTAAAATGTCGAGCTTGTGAGAATAGTAGACGGGCATTAATGTATAATGTTTGGGGTCTTGGCAAACCTAGAATGATTAACAAATTCATCACTTGCACGACCCCATATGTAGTGTACTGTTTGGTCTGCCCATGTGGATTACAATATATTGGGAGTACAATCAACAACGTAAAACTCCATATATTGGAACACCAAAGGGCAATCACCAACAAGGACGTGACCTACCCGGTTGCTCGACACTTTGCCAAAGTACATGGCAACAACAGAGAATTGCTGCGTTACTATGGCATCGATCATGTGCCCTTGCATCCCAGAGGGGGAGACAGATTGCTGAGTCTTCGCAGACTGGAGTCTAGATTTATAATAGACTTACAAACTAGAAATCCATCAGGGCTCAATACAGGGGAAGAACTAACAGTGCACCTGGGTAGATGATCCTCCAACCCCCCCTTAAAATATGTCTTTTTTGCAATAGACCATGTCCGAAACATCCAAATTCGACGTATTGAAATGTCTTCATATGATTCCGATTTTGTCTCTGCTAGATAGGGCCATTTATTTTCTTCTTTTGCTTTTCAATTCTTCTTTATTCCATTACTATTTTCAAGTGTTTATACGTATACTCACACTGCGAGTATTGAATACCTTTAAACAAGAATTATGAACATTGTTATTCTGCCTTACACTAATGGATTATGTAAATTGTATCTCTCTTAACTTTGTGCCATTTTAGAAGCACAATTGAATTTTTTGTGAATTTATCTCCGGAACACATTATGCTTTGTGATGCCGGAGCTATGCCGATACACGGCTGGATTGCAATTTGCCCTCGGTTTAAGTTTATGGTTCAAATGGTTACCTGTTTGATGTTTATAAACGTTTTTTTCTTTGGTAATTTAGCCAGTGTAATGCCGATACACGGCGATATTGTATTGCTATCTAGCAGTGGTTATTAGCATTTAAAGACTGTACATAACATGCATCATAGACTTGAGGCATTAGCCGGATGAAAAATGTTATTTACATGATTGCATTTGTGAGTATGTAAAATGGCTGCCACGTTTTACCAGCCTTTCTAACAGAATGTGCATGCACTGAAATTGAGTCCCCTCTCAGTCTCAATGAGGGCGTTTACACAAATGAGCCACGAGCAGCGTGTTGCTGACACTGAGGAAGGACTTTTGTCAGAAACGCGTCTGTCATCTCTGCCGTAGGCGTTAAATAAACCCTGTTGCCGTACCCGGAGTGCTTAAGTCTTCTTTTTCAAGCTTTTGAGGGGGACTGTTGAGCTTGAATATATATATATATATATATATCTATATTCAATGAAAAAACCATAGGTTATAGGCCATATATAGTTAGGAATTAGCATTTACAAAACCTTATTTTACTCGCATAAAACCATTGAAATTCCATATATAGTTAGCTAACTATAAGCGCTAACTATATATCGCGCACCCGCAATCCACTGCTGATGATGTCACATATTACATCATTCATGACATGGTCAGTGACATCACTGATGACATCACTGATCACAACATCCAGTGATTGTATGTGTCTGTAAAGTTTAAATATGTTTCACATATTGAAGAATGAGTGGATGTATAAGTGTCTGGATGAAGAATTTAGTAGGTGCATGACTGACTGTATGAGTGAGTGATTAAATGTGTCTCACTGAGTACATGGGTTAGTGACTAAACTGTCTTAATTCGTGCATCAGTATGTTTGATGTTGTGTAAGCTGCTGCATGTGTTGATCAGTAGCTATAAGAGTGGCCATATGGGTTATTGATTGGTTGCCCAAATATTTGAATGGGAGGCTGAGTGTGTGTGTGGGTGGCTGGGAGGTGCGTGACTCTGTGCATAGATGTGTAAGCAGTTGATTCACTAGGAGTATGAGTTCAAGAGTGCATGTGGAAACAGCTATATGGGCGGTTGACTGTGCATGGGTGTGTTGGTGAGTGAATGGATTTCTCATTGCTACATGTGCAAGTAAGTACGTATGTAAAACACAATACATGTGAGAGTTGAGATATATAAATAACTGAACATAAGAGCCAGTGAATGTGTGAGTGGCTGTATCGATCACTGTGAGCTTGTATCAGGGATTATATAAGAGAGTAAATATGTGTTATTATATGTTTGAATAAGTAAGATGTGTATAACTGTATAGTTGAGGAAATGGAGGTGTGATTGATTCTTTGCATGACTGACTAGGTGTGTGAGTAACTCCATGGATGAGTGACAGTCTGTGAGTGTCTGTTTATACTGAGTGTATGTAAGGTTATATTAGAGTCTGAAGAGGTTCATTGTATTATCACATGAGTGATGTGATCAGTGATGACAAATGAGATGTCATCAGTGATGTCATTTGAGTTGTCATCAGTAATGTCATCAGTGATGTCATTTGAGATGTCATCATTGATATCATTTGAGTTGTCATCAGTGATGTCATTTGAGATGTCATCAGTGATGTCATCAGTGATGTCACTGACCATGTCATGAATGATGTAATATGTGACATCATCAGCAGTGGATTGCGGGTGCGCGATATATAGTTAGCGCTTATAGTTAGCTAACTATATATGGAATTTCAATGGTTTTATGCGAGTAAAATAAGGTTTTGTAAATGCTAATTCCTAACTATATATGGCCTATAACCTATGGTTTTTTCATTGAATTTTCAAGGTTTTGTAAATGCAAATTCCTAACTATATATCCACTATAACCTATGGTTTTTTCTGTGAATTTCATTGGTTTTTTAATAGCAAATATGAAAAGCTTTAAAATGTCAAGTACGTGATAGATAAAAACATTTTCGTATTTATGCACGCTGATGTGCTTTGAACGCTGCCCCCCCCCCTCCCCTCTTTTGCCTTAGTAGTACTCTCTCTTTGCAGATACTGAAGGGTAGTTAACGCAGGCCTTTACCCCCGTTGTAATCCGTCGTGCCTCCTTGTCTCTCCATTTGATTGATTGTTGTCCAAGCATTTACTGTTTTAGAATTGGTTCTCTTTGGATCATTCTCTATTTACAAACAAGCACAAAGTCGCAATACTCTGTTTAGTCTTTGCAGATAGTGAAAAATCGTGTAAAAAAATAAAAGTAATCGAGCAAAATCAGTAGGCCACTAATTGGATCTCTTTTTGACCTCGCTAAAATAGAAATATTAGGAACAACCCTTCTTGAGAAATACGAAAATAGTGAGATGAACTGAGCTCCACACCATGAGGGCTGCAAGACAGCTCGGCTCCATCACCCATCCCGCACAAAATAATGACAAACCCTATGCAAATATTAAAAATATAGACAACACACCAGCAAAGAAACAGGGTAAAACATTTTATTAAAAAACTATTTACATAACGTTGGTTTATAAGATGATGTCAGTAGTGGACCGATGTGTGAATAGATCGAAAACAGCACAAGGCTCCAAGATCCGGATAGCAAGCTCCTGGATGTTGGGTGCCATAGTTTAGAGTTCTGAATTTCAGCCTTTTTCAATGCCTGTGCTTTGTTGAATCAAAATGGCGGCTTGACACAAAGCTGACTCAAGCGTTGTTACTGATGCTATGCAGACCAAAACTGGTTTTCAGTTTGTACATTTTTCTAGATTTTTCAATCCAAGTTTGGTTGACTTTGTAGAACGATGGCTTCAGATTTTCAACATACGGTGTGGTGGCGCTAACTGGGAGGGGGCGCTTCGCTCCTGCCCCCTCCCCAAGTAAGATTTTCATACGTGAAAGTACGTTAATGGTTTTGGTCCCTGAGATGCTTCGATGTCACTACCATTCTCAAATAGCATAAGTTCTGGATGTTGGGTGCCATAGTTAAGAGTTCTGAGCAGCGCTTGTAACACTGTCTGAAGCTTATTTCCACCTACTGCAGCTTCACTATTCTCAAAGTAAGTGAGTGTCGTTTGTGGACCTGACTGCATTAGAAAACAATGTGATATGTTACCTTCCTAAACAGCTTGACGGAGGCCCCTGAGGGGCGGTGTGATGGCCATGGACTCGGAGAAGACGCTTGGCTCCGACACCCTCCCCAAGTCTTATAGCACTGGTGTAGCCTGAGATCGCCCCCGACATAGGCGGCCGGCTCCCGGGGTCCGGCGGAACTTTTTGCCTTTTGATGACTCTTCAATTCTGGACCTTGTCCCACAATCCGTTTGACCTGAAGACAAGCTGTAGTGGGGCGCCCCTTTATCGTTTTAGTTGCCATTCCGCCCGCTTTTGCTACACTGTGCCTCTTCCGCCATTCAGCTGTTTTCCGCCCGCTCTTGCGACTACAGCGTCTCGCTCACCATGTAGTTGAGATGCGCCCGCTCTTGCGGTGCAGCGATAGGCGGCTGCCACAGGACTCTCAAAATGGCGGCCGGCTCTTCGGTTTTGGGCCTGGTCCACTAAAATGGCCCTGGGACACCTTGGAACTCGGACGCTTGTCTGCTAGGGCTTGGGTCCCATTCTCGAAAAGCGTCCCCTCAGCCGTGAAGATTCTACAAAAGTCTTGGGGGCCTCCGACTCCCGCAGGCTTCTGGTGGGGAGCGGCTGCCATGATTGCTCGTGGAATGGGCACGACGGAGCTACGAGATGGTAGTGGTCTCATGCTGACGCCAGCTTTAGTCTGAAACATCCAGAAACACTGTAGACTACCAATTCGATCAGTTCCGGTAGCGCACCAACATGACCCGGAAGAGAAGAACTTGCCCTCCCCTCTTTGACTGATGGTTCTTGTTGCCTGTCCCCTCTGTTGTCATTTAACAGAACTTTTTGGACTGCTGAAAGGGGTTGTGTTCTGAACGGTGGTTGGTGGAGACATTTAGACTATATTCTTGACCTACGTTGTCGCGTAATGCGTTTTATGACACGCCGCGTTAGCGCACCCGGAAGTGATCCCAGGCGCGGCGCGCAGCGCGTAACGTAAGCATAACAGGTCATGTGACTTGTTAATAAAACTTTTCATTGGTTCATTTTACTTTTGTTAATTTAATGATGAAAAGCTTGGTCATATGACCTAAAAATTACGCTTTTTATTATTTTCGAACAATATTTTTTTTTCAAACATATGTTATAATATTCCAGGCTAATGTACTTTCCCGGAAAATTTACAACTGTTTTGCAAGTAAAATATATTCCTTTTTCGAGAAAAAGGGCGTTTCTTCCTTCCATGACGGAGCCGTTGAGTAAAAGAGATTCGGCCTGCTGTCTTAGTCGCCGATACGCCTGATTATCAGATTCTTATCGATCACTTTATGTTGCAGACATGAAAAACACAACTGCCCTTGACCATTTATCTTTACTGCGTTCCTACATATTATACCTTTTATCCGTCATGTAATTGGACTGCTTTATTTCACTTGCCTTTTACTGATTCGAAAACAGTCACTAAAAGTAAAAACTTTACAAATGAAAATACTACTACCGTGTTTTGTTTTAAAAACCTTTATTGTGAAAATGTCAGTATACAAATACGGGCCTATAACCACGTGGGCCGGCCACGGAGCAAACTGAAATCGTATATGATGAGGAGACATTTACACTGTAGAAGAACGTAACGAGCGGGCCATTAGGTGACAAGAACAAAGGTGTCTAACAGTTGCGGAATCGGTGGACGTACATTTTGTAATTAAAATACGACAGGGCCACTTACAATAACATTTTCTAGATATACATTTGCGGGCAAAGAGTTACGAGTCCCATTTATACCGGCGCCATTTTGGGCGAGGCCGGGCAGGTCCAAGATATAGTCAAAATGTCTCCACCAACCATCGGCCAGACCAGAACCCCTTTCGGCCCTTTATGCTACAAGATGGTGTCTTCCATTCAGAAAATATTGGTGGCAGCATTTTGAAAGGAAACAGAAACAGCCGTTCTCCTAGTGAGTTTCACATTGTTACATTTAGGAAGAATGTTGAAGAGTAGTATGTGGAAAATCTGAAGCCATTTTTCTACAAACTCTCAATCAGACTTGGATGGAAAAAAAAAACCTGAAGAATGTACAAACTGAAAACCAATTTTTGTCTGTATAGCACCAACAGTAACGCTTGAGTCAGCTTTGTGTCAAGCCGCCATTTTCATTCAATCAATAGCGTCCCCCTGCACACATTCAGGGACCTGGTCGTGTCTTCAGATGAAACGCATTGTAGGAAAAGAAGCAGAAAGGAAAAGGAAAAAAGTTCCGCCGGACCTAGTGAAGCTGCAGCAGGTGCAAATAAGCTTCAGACAGTCTTACAAGCACTGCTCAGAACTCTCAACTGAGGCACTCAACATCCAGGACTTGCCATTCGGATCTTGGCGCCTTGTATTTTTGTTTTGTTTTTGATGGAGGGGAAACAACAAAAATCAGACATTGAAAAAGGCTCAACAGTGCAGGGCGCCTTGTGCTGGTTCCGACCTATTCACACATCGGTCCGCTACTGACATCACCTCATAAACCAACGGGGCACCCCACGCCGACTTTCGGCGCAGCATTGTAGGATGGCCACACCAGTGCGGCAATTTGCTGGACACCACCTCGGTGCCATCCAGATCTCGGCGCGTTCATTCAATCAATAGCGTCCCCCTGCACACATTCAGGGACCTGGTCGTGTCTTCAGAAGAAACGCATTGTAGGAAAAGAAGCAGAAAGGAAAAGGCAAAAAGTTCCGCCGGACCTAGTGAAGCTGCAGCAGGTGCAAATAAGCTTCAGACAGTCCTACAAGCACTGCTCAGAAATCTCAACGGAGGCACTCAACATCCAGGACTTGCCATTCGGATCTTGGCGCCTTGTGCTGGTTCCGACCTATTCACACATCAGTCCACTACTGACATCACCTCATAAGCCAACGGGGCACCCCACGCCGACTTCCGGCGCAGCATTGTAGGATGGCCACACCAGTGCAGCCACTTGCTGGACACCACCTCGGTGCCATCCGGATCTCAGCGCGTTCGAGTCACTGTGCCGGAAGAGTGACCGGAACTCAGCTGAACACGCCGTCTTTCGGCGCAGCAATGTAGGATGGCCACACCAGTACGGCAATTTGCTGGACACCACCTCGGCGCCATCCGGATCTCGGCGCGTTCGAGTCACTGTACCGCAACAGTGACCGCAATTCAGCTGGACACGCCGTCTTTCGGCGCAGCATTGTAGGATGGCCACACCAGTGCGGCAATTTGCTGGACACCACCTCGGTGCCATCCGGATCTCGGCGCGTTGTGCTGCCTTCGGCCTATTCGCACATCGGTCCGCTACTGACGCCGCCTCACGTGCCAACGGATTTTCTACGCTTTTTGTAGCCCTATGTCGCATAACAGGTCATGTGACTTGTTTATAAAACTTTTCATTGGTTCATTTTACTTTTGGTTTCCTAAAGATGGAAGGCTTGGTCATATGACCTAAAAATAACACTTTTCATTGGTTTAGAACATTTTTTTTTCCCAAACGATGAAAGCCCCACCTTGTTTCTGGATCATTCAGACTGAAGCTGGCGTCAGCATGAGAGCACCACCATCTCGTGGCTCCGTCGTGGTCATTCCGCGAGCAATCATGGCAGCCGCTCCCCACCGGAAGTCTGCGGGAGTCGGGGGCCCCCAAGACTTTTATACAATCTTCACGGCTGAGGGGACGCTTTTCGAGAATGGAGCCCAAGCCCTAGCAGGCAAGCGTCCGAGTTCCAAAGTGTCCCAGGGCCATTTCAGTGGACCAGGCCCAAAACCGAGGAGCCGTCCGCCATTTTAAGAGCCATGTGGCAGCCGCCTATCGCTGCACTGCAAGAGTGGGAGCAACTCAACAACATGGTGAGCGAGACGCTGTGGCCGCAAGAGCGAGCGCAACTCAGCTAGATGGCCGCCACCTGGGGAGGCCCGTTCACGCCGGCTCCCCCACGCCCCCCCCCCGGGCCGCCGCACGCCAATTTTCGGAGCAGCATTGTAGGATACCAAAACCAGTGCGGCAGTTTACTGGACATCACCTGGGTGCCTGTCGTACATGTTGTGTCAGCCATGTGACACTGGACACAGACCGCTACTGACGAGGCCTCCCCCCGCACCACCCGGGACGCCCCACGCTGTTTTTCTGTGCTGCATTGTAGGATCCCTAAACCAGTGCGGCACCCAGGCGACATCACCTGGGTGCCGTCCAGAACTCTGCACGTTGTGCTGCCTTGGGACTATTCGCACAACAGACCGCTACTGACGAGGCCTCCTCCCGCCCCACCCGGGACGCCCCACGCCAATTTTCGGAGCAGCATTGTAGGATCCCTAAACCAGTGCGGCACCCAGGCGACATCACCTGGGTGCCGTCCAGAACTCTGCACGTTGTGCTGCCTTGGGACTATTCGCACAAAAGACCGCTTCTAACCATTGTTGCTTTTTGTGTGGAGAAATGTTTAAATGTTTTTAGTTTTTGTTCCGTTTGTTAAAGTTAGTAGTTAATAAAGTTTTATAACCTTACTTTGTTGGAGTGTTATCTATTTTTTTTAAAACGGGTGAATGGGGCCTTGATTCGGGTTATTGTCATGTGTGGGCTTTGGAAGTGTGCTGCTGCAGGATCGGACATTTCAAACTCAAATGCACGTTCTTTTTCTTACCTTTCCGAAGCATGGAGCGCAATAGCAGGCAGAGAAAGGGTGATGCACGTGTTGAACACTACCTGACCTGGCAAGTTGCTGGCAGTGCCCCCCCGCCCGCTCCTGAAAGAGGGCACACACACACCGCCGCCCCGAGTACTTCACAAATCTTTAAAAGACCATGCGCTTGTTCATGAGGCTTAAATGGTTTATCACCTCTTCTAGAACCCCTACATCGACCCTCTGACGTTTCATGGAAAAATTACCATGTAACACAATACCAAGCCCTGTCAGCTGAAACCCCCAAGGAATCGTGGGGCATATTATCAAGGGGGTTTATCTCCGCTTTTTTGGCTTTAAAAACCATGAAAGCGGAGATAAAATTATTTCCCTATTATCAAGCTGTCGCTAACACCAGTTAGTGACAGCTAAAAGGAGATAGCGACCATCTTGGGCCCCGCTTTGCATGTCAGTGATACTTATCACTAATGACATGCAAAGTGGCGTGCCAAGATGTTAGCGACTGGAAACAGTCCCTAACATCGCTATCTCCTATTACCAACTTTTGGAGATATTCGCGCTAAGCGCGAATATCTCCAAAATCTAACACCTGCCCTGAGCAGTTCTTAGCCATGTTATCCAATGGGAGGTGGATAACATGGCTAAGAGCATTAGGTCGATAATACATGAATATCGCTGACTTTTCTGCGATAATAGCAAGGTTTATCTGCGATAAAAATCGCCGATGTGCGGCGATAATTTTTGTCTCTAAACAAGTTATAGACAAAAATTATCGCTAGTTGTTCGTAATATGCCCCCGGGTTTTTGCTTGCAGAAATCGGGAGGCGGGAGACTAGCACTGAAATCAGTACTCACACGCCTGAATCAGGAGGATTGGCATGTCTGAATTCTCTACAGCTGGGGCCATAAACTACATCCGCAGGGTTAGGTGATAGCCTGGAACCAGCCTGGCATCTAAAATGGCTGCCGTGCACGACAAAATTGTGGCATTCGAAAAAAGGCAAGATGGCGCAGCCGCTGGAAGAGATATATCAACATATATCAGCCTCCTCAGCCACCCTCAGGAAACATAGGGGATTAGGATATGTCTCCCGCACCCCCTTATACCTAGTACTTTAATTAACGAAGCACAAAATGGCGAATTCCCGTTTCGCTACCAGTTTGCGGCCCAGTTCGCGGCCCGTGAAGCGCTTCTACCGTGAAAAATCATTTTTTTTTTATTTTCCCCACGGGACCCTTTAATAACCCCAACAACATTCCTAGGGGGTCAAGAGGGGGATACCTTGCCCCCTTTCATTAAATTCCCCCTTAGTTTTTCACCTTTTATTCTCTCTCGATCCTACCGAGAGACAAGATGGCGGCCGCTCCGGACTGTCACGCAGCAAAAAAAAAAAAAAAAAGCTCACGCACAGCCGCTGGAAGAGATGTATCAACATATATCAGCCTCCTCACCCACCCTCAGGAAACATAGGGGATTAGGATACGTCTCCCGCACCCACTTATAACTAGTAATTCAATTTACGAAGCACAAAATGGCGAATTCCCGTTTCGCTACCAGTTCGCGGCCGCGCTTCTACCGTGAAAAATCATTTTTTTTTTATTTTCCCCACGGGACCCTTTAATAACCCCAACAACATTCCTAGGGGGTCAAGAGGGGGATACCTTGCCCCCTTTCATTAAATTCCCCCTTCGTTTTCCACCTCTTCTTCTCTCTCGATCCTACCGAGAGACAAGATGGCGTCCGCTCCGGACTGTTTAGAATGTTGACAGACACCGGAGAGCCAATCAGCTTTCTGCGCGCAAAGTTCCGATAAGCGAAAAGTAAGCGGACCGGATCGCTGCCCGGAGCGCTGTTACAGATATATATCTTGATTTAAACGTTAATTTCTCAAAAACTACTGGAGCACATATATTGAGACCTAGCAAAGGCACATCGGGCTAACAGTCCCTACAATTTTGCCAAGTTTCGTGCAAATCCATTCAGCCGTTCGAGCTAAAAGTGAGTCCAACCGCCCTATGGAAAACTCAATGCAAAAAACGCGTTTTGGGACCCCCCTTTTTTCTCAGCCCCCCCTTGACGAAACCCCACCAAATTTTCAGGGGCTGCTCAGAAACAAAATGTGCCATTTTCCTGAAAATTTCAGCCGATTCCGTCCACAAACGCCAAAGTTATTAGACATAGAATTTTCAAAAGTCCCATAGGGAAAAAATTCTAACTATATATACCTACTGGCGATAGCCAGTAGGTAATCTATATATATATATATATATATATATCTATATCTATCTATCTATATATATATATATATATATATATATATATATATATATATATATATATATATATATATATATAGTATATCCTTCTGGGATTCTACTCCCGTAGTCAGGTGGCGCGTAGTATTGGCGAACCCAAAAGCCGAATTTTTATTCCATACCAAATTTGCCAATAAGCAATCACGCGCACTCAGATGTTTACCTGCTTGGATTTATTCTTAGTTTACGCTACGCGTTTCGACACACACAGTGTCTTGATCACAAGTTAACCCAAATGACATTTTCGGCATGTTTAAATAAAGTAAACACAAAAAAGGCTACAGAGTGAAGTCACATAATCAAATCATACAGAAGCAGCCGCTGTTTTGTAGTGGTTTCAAATATATTGTCAACATAGAGAAAACAAAGGAAAACATCTTGTGATAAGTTGTATACATGTTAGAAAATAAATCAATGGATAAATATCACATTTCACCACCTTCAAGAGAAATCGTGCTTAGCTAAGCTTCTATTTCTACATACGAATATATCGAGTGGTAGCATTATCTTCACCTGAATTCTAGCTATCTCGCATGTATCTGTGCCATAAACAAAGACTCCTATATTGGATTTAAAATATAGGGATTTCATGTAGCGCGTCTGCACTTCGACATAAAGAGCTACGCAAAGTGAATAAAGCCCGGTCCAATGCCGGAGAGCTCGTTGTTTCAACCAAGACAACCAACAATTGACAATTTATGAGAAATTTGTAAAAGTACATATGTGATGCAGTACTGTAAGGAATACACTCGGTCTAGTGCCTGATTCCTAAAAATTTCTTTTTTAATATATATATCTCTCTTGTGTGGATACACACATAAAGGAGTAAAGGATTTTAGTTACTGCAGACCGTTCTGTTTATCACACAAAAATAGGGAGGTGAAACATCTTCCCTGACTACACAGTTCTAAAGCCTATTTGATGCAAAGTTGGTTAACTGCTGCCGAAAACTGTCAAAAGTAGATGTGCAAAAAAGTGAGTTTCTTATCTTACTATGGGTAAAGTGATGTCTTTCATCCAAATGAAGAAAAGGGTAGGGAAGCTGTGAAGTGCGCCAAAAAGTGAAGTCTCCCTTCCTTTCCTCCTGAAAGAAACAAAATAAACAAAAGTTTAAAATCAACATTGACTTAAAATACAAGAGCCTATTCACATTATTACAGTACTATACATTAGAAAGGTTGGTACAAATTGTGTGTGTACATCCGTACACTGCAGTTGGACGTAAACATCATTAACATTTTTAATGTCTTGCCTATGATCTCTTCTACTCTTCATGGAGGTGAGTTGCTAGTTCCTCATCTAGATTATGGCCCCCGGGGATGTGGTTTCCAATTCCATGATCCATCTGGACTCTCTTTTTCTGAGTGCCAGTTCCCGATTGCCACCTCGTCTCCCTATATTGACTTGTTCTGTTGCAAAAAACCTAAGGAGAGAGTTGTTAGGGTTGATGGAACTCTTGGAAGTGTCGTGCTATGGGGTAATGGACATCCACATGTGTGATTGCCCTAAAATGTTCTTGTATTCTTTTCCTTACCATACAAATGGTACTCCCCACGTACCTGAGCCTGCAAGGACACTCCAGAACGTAGACAACATAATTGGTATTACAAGTTAAAAATTGTTTAATTTTCTTGCGTTCACTTTGACCAGGAATTTCCACCTCTTTGACCATGTAGCTTGCTTTACAAGCCCTACAGTGGCCACAGGGGTAGAAACCCTCAAGACCCTGGATATGTTGTTTTTTCTTATCCGATATATCTCCTTTGACTAGGATGTTTCTAAGATTTCTACCTCATCTGTATGTAATTTGTGGTCTTTTCTTTAGCTGAGGACCAATTACAATATCAGCCTGAAGGATACTCCAATTCTTAGAAAGGATTTTCCTAACTTTGTCTGATTCTTGATGAAAGGTAGTGATGACTCTAGTTGGTATATTGTCTGATTCCTCGTGTGGTTTGGGCATAATTGTAACAGTTCTTTCTACCTCTGCAACTTTCTTAACCGCTTTCCGCAAGACCCATTCCAGATAGCCTCTCTCTCTGAACCTTCCTAACATAGTTTCTTATTCCAGGGCGAAGCTTTCGTCACTGCTGCAGTTTCTGCTCGCCCTCAGTAACTCCCCATATAGAATAGTCCATTTTAGTGGATCTGGGTGAGCACTGAGGGCATGAAGGAGGCTATTACCTGCAGTGTCTTTTCTATGAAGCCTGGATGTGAGAGTTCCATTCACAACTTCAATTTCAGTATCGAGGAATTCTATACAGTCTGTGCTAATATTGTGTGTAGATGTATGTTATACCCATTGTCGTTAAGTTTGGCAACAAAAGTATTTGCATCCTGTTCTGTTCCTCGCCACACAACAAACAGATCATCGATATATCTGATCCAATTGTCTACTTTAGCAAAATCCTCTCTCAAATCAACATTGTCCCTGATTTCTTCATCCCACTTTCCCAGGAAGAGGTTCGCGAAGCTTGGTGCAAAGGCTGAACCCATGGCCGCACCACGTACTTGTCTGTAAATATCACCATCAAACATAAAAATGTTGTTTCTCAAACACAATTTCATCATTTCAATCAACATGCAGGTGTGGTCCAAGAAACCTATCTCCCTATGTTTGAGGAAGTGATAGCTCGCTTCCGAGCCGTGGACGTGGTCTATGATGGTATATAGTGCACTCACGTCCATCGTAATGAGCAAAGATCCCTCGGTCCATTTTATTTGGTCAATCTTATTTAAAAAATCTGTAGTGTCTTTTATGTAGGAGGGTAGGAGACTCACTGACTCTCTAAGAAAATGATCGATGTATTTACTAAGATTGTCATTGATACTACCAATGGAAGAGACAATGGGCCTACCCGGTGGGTCAGCAGGGTTCTTGTGAACCTTCGGTAGAAGGTAAAATATTGGTGGCTTAGGGTAGTCCTTCTCTAGGAACCGGAATTCATGTCAAGTAAGCAAACCTTCCGTGTGCCATTCATTGAGTCTATCCCAGGTCTCTAAGATACTCTCATTGTATTAATAAAATGGCATTTGATATAAAAAGTACTTCCTTCTAGTTGTTTAAGGGCTTCTTGTATATACATGTCTCTACCCCACAGGACAATATTTCCTCCTTTATCTGAGGGTCGAAAAATTACTGTTTTATCTCCTGCTAATGAGAAGATAAATTCCCTCTGTTCTTTAGAGAGATTAGTATTTCCATTCCTCAGTTTGGGACATTTATGTTTAAGTTTGGTCATTTCTCTTGTTACTACCTTGTGAAAGGTGTCAATACCATCATGGGGCATCGTTGGACAAAAGACAGATTTAGGTCTGAAGGAAGTACATGCAGCCCTATCAGTCCTTGTCTCCCTTAAGCCAACTATTTGGTCTTCGTATTCATTCTCCGGTGTGATATCCCCTAAAGAATACATGGTGTGAAGCATATCCACATCCCCTACTGTTAGCTCAGGCGCATTGTGCCCCACTGTCGGTCCTACTGTGAATCTTCTGTTAGCCATAGAGTGCCATTTCGTTAGTTTAAGTTTTCTAACGAATTTGAAAACATCAACTCTTGTATCAGTATAGTTGAAAAGTTTGGTAGGGCAAAACGTAAGTCCGAGACAAAGGGTTTGTTTTTCTTTTAAAGTTAATGTTCTGGATGATAGATTAATTATGGTTTTATTTACCATTTGTTCATCCATGTTCAATTTCTTCTTCTGTAACCACCTCGTTTGGTTCCCACTGGTTTCTTGTTGTTGTTTTTTTCTTCTCCTATGTTCGAATATATGTATATATACATATGTTTCAGAAAAACTCAGTTTTGCAGGGTCCCCCAACCCTGCAGGGTGGGCTCTGTAAAAGGAGCGGAGAATCCTGTAAGCTTGGGTTTCACCAGAACAAGCAGAACCCAATTCCGACTTCCATTTAAAGCGGGCTTTTTATTCGTCAAACATAGCAGCAATAACATCACTCATTTAATCCTAACATGTTTCAGCTAATTGCCTTGTTCACAGGTGAGTTTGTGTTTTTGTCACGTTTCACCAACGGTTAATAGGCAATAGAGGAATGTTTGAGGAATGAAAGTTGAACTACATCGCCCAGAATGCTCAGGGGTGATGTCCTTTCTCTCTGTCCACTCTATTCCTTTCTTATGCTCCTCCTAGCCTTTAGTCCGGTGCTTGTCACATGAACCGAGGAGTAAGCTGTGTGGTTACAGTTTCGTTCTAAGAAGACCAGCGGTATCCTGACTGTTTGTAACCAGCCCGTTTTTGGATTAGCAAGCCTTGGGAAGCTTTATTTTTGCTTCGTGTTTGCTCGCATTTGCTTCTTACAGCTCCTTCCTCGATCGCGCAGTGAACGCGCTGGGATCAGAAGGTGAACGACCGGCTTTCATCTTCAAGCCGAGACAATGACTACTGATTGACTCCCGTAGGAGGTAGGGCGCCCGAGGCGCAGCCCAGTATCTCTGAACTTTGCAAGAGAACATATGATCTGCTTTACCTCAATTCAGAAACGAAAATTCTGTTCACATATTTTTGAATAGGGTTTTTCATGGCATCGCAGTAATTCAGTCACCCAGATGGAAGTGCCTTAAGAATTCTTTATTTTTGTTTCTAAATACGTTTCGGCTATATGAACCAAATACAGCAGAGAGACAGAGGAAGTTCTATGCAAGCACTTTGCAATTTCTTTTTCTTTTGATATGCTAACCTCTTAAGTGCTGCGTCGGGGCGTTGGCCGACGGCAGCACTACCTCCCCAGTGCTGCGCACGACCATTGGACGTTCATTCAGCACTAGTTCCAATGGACAGCGCAGCACTGGGGAGGGATATTTGCGCCGCATCTATGAGGTTAGCATTGGATTACAGTGATGCGTTTTCATTACATGAAATACTATGAACAATGGTTCTAGAACTCTCTGATGCTAATACCAGTGAATGCTTGTAAACATTCTGTGCATTATGGAGTATTGAGTGGCATATTGACTTCAAGAGTCCGCGACTTGCTGTTATTTGATGGAATAGTGCTATTTACTTTTATGGTTTATTTTTTCTTTTTACTGTTTTTGATGGAGCATATGTGGCAGCTTAATTGTGTAAGTTACAATACACACATAGCATATTGATATATGCACATTGAATACCTGTATGTGTGAATGTCTCCTTATCGGTCCTACTGCAGGGTCCCCGCTAGATACCAGCGTGGTTCAAGCTTACTACACGTATCTGAACGCACCTACCAGATTATTTTGAGCTGCTACATCTTTATTGTTTCCTTTATCCCTAGTGGTGTTACAGTCTGTGGAGTTTCCTACATGCCCGCAGGTTGTACCATTGCTAGAGGATAGGGAGAATTAGCTTCTTTCCTCGCTCCTGCTGTCACCGGCTGAACAGGTTAGTGGTAACCTGCATGAAATCACGACAGTTTTCAATCCAAGGGGTCACATGGCCGTTCACAAGTTCCTATCGGCCCCAGAATGCACCACAATGATGGTATCATGACGTGACACAGTGCAAAAGTCATTTGTACTCATACAGTCTCAATGCTTCAGGTACCACTAACCCTATTTAACACAAACCAATCCCACATGTTTAACTGTGTCCTGAGTCCTGAACGACAGTGACCCCAACTTCGTGGCAGCGACCACAGCACCAGACTCCCTTCAGTCTTATTTGTTGTTCTTTTCTTTAAATACAATTTTTATATGTAAATCTATACATGACTGAGATTCTTTTTTCTCCAACCGCACAGGGACACTTAATGGCACAAGAAGGCTGTTGGGGATATGTTGGTAATGTGGTAAGAGGGTACGTTACCTGCTAATTTGGGGAGAGGGAGCGTCAAAGGGGTATCACCCACAGAAATAACTCCTATATGCTTTCACAAATGCCTCGGACAGATGCCAACTGACGGACTGAATCACAAAATGGTTTTTCAATGCTTATATAGTGTGAGTTATGAACAGTTCAGACGCAGGCTCGCAGAGGGACAGCTGGGGCCCATCCGCTTGAATCCCACATGCAGTACTATGAGCTGTCTGCGTCATTGTGTCTATCCCTTCCCTGTTCCGTCATATGCCACACCACGCCACACCACTCTGATTACGCTCCAAAGTTGGCCCTACATAGCTACCTGTCGCAGGCATACTCGCTGTTGGTGTGCAGGTCAGTGGTCTAGTTCTCAACATCTCACGGCCACTCCCTGAGAGCAGTTTTGCACACACACCACACCCATCCGACACATGCGGCACAGGCCATGTGACCACGCATCTATAATAGATCGACTACGTCTCATCCTTTATTGCCGGTGCTGACTAGCTGGCAAATGTTCCACGGGTCTCAACCATAAAGAGTCCATGAAAAGTTCCACAGAAGGTTAGTCGCACCCTCACCTGTGTGGCCGTCAGAGGCCTACAATCCCCTTGGCGCGGACTTCATATGCATAGGGTTAGTGCCTCCCCACACTCATGTGGCCATCAGGAGCCTACCACCACATGGCACGAACTTGTGTTCCACAGGCTTAGTGGCACCAAACCCTGAGGTTGTCTCCGCCATCGACGACTCAGCGACATGTGTGAGATCTGCCGGGCAGCGGAGAAGCTGTAGTGGTCTCCACCATTCAGGACTCAGCGACATCTGGGAGATCCGCAAAGAAGCTGATGTGGTCTCCCCCATTCAGGACTCAGCGACATCTGTAAGATCCGCACAGAATCTGATGTGGTCTCCGCCATTCTGGACTCAGGACTCAGCAACACATCTGAGATCGGCGCTGGGTTTTGATGGGCACGTTGACTCGGCCCACTGCTGCACACTCCGCTGGCACCAGGTAATTATTTGCTCATGGATGCGCAGAGGCAGCAGTCTCTCTCTCTCTCTCTCTCTCTCTCTCTCTCTCTCTCTCTCTCTCTCACTCCCCTCTCTTCTCTCTTTCTCTCACTCTCTTCATTCCTTTTCTTCTATCTCTCTCTCCCTTCCCCCATTCTCACTCCTTTTCTTTCCTTCCCTCTCTTTCTTGTTTTTCCTTCTCTGTTTCTTTCTCTCAGTCCTTTGATATGCGCATTACACACATACTTATTTTGTGCTTTATTTTCCAGGCTCTGTCGTCGACATTTATGGTCCCCACAGCACTCTTCCACCTTGTTCTTTTCTATTATGTTTGTTAAATTTCGTTTTTTTGGTTTATTTTTTATATATATATAAATAAAAAATAACATTTTAAAATAGTTTATGGTTTATATATGTTTATTAAAAAATTAAGTTTGACAAATAAAAAAATATTAACCTGTTCAGTTGCTTTCCTAACTGCTGTGTGACTCTTTCTTGTTCTTATTACTGTTATTTGCTGGTATCCACCATGGTGTTAAATTTTGGAGCACTTATCGCGGGAATACTGGTGATCTCTGCAGTTTGCACCAACTTCTGAATACTCAACTTTAGTTGCATTAAAGTGCTGATAATGAAATGCAGATTAGCCGTCCCGTGCAAAAACACACAAGGTGCACCTTTGCGATTTATTCAAAATACTTAAATCCTGCATTGAATTGCACATAGGTTCTGCCTCCACTTACAGTTGTTGGCAGCCATCTTCTGACTTGGTAGAACTGAGTCACTAGAAAAAGTGGGAAAAAAGTTACAAATGAAGAAAAGGGGTCAGGGTAAAAACACCCTGACCCTAGGCCTGCACAGGGTCTCCCCGGGGCTTTATTTATAATATGTGGGGGCCATGTGTCCACCCCCTGGGACATTGCCATTTACTATGGCAGGGCAGGGTCATAGCAAACACTGCTTTGATTTGCTACTTGGAAACCTGCTCTCGCTATCAAGAAGCAAAGCAGAATTGCTTTTGGACAAGGTGAGCTGCATGTTAGCAGCTCCCCTTGCCCAAAAGCAATGCCAGCTCCCGCAGGAGGATGGGAGTCGGCAGGGACCGCAGGGGCATTGGGGCTCCCCTTTCAGTCTGCAATGTGAGGGCTGGCCCTGGCGATGGGGTTTCCAGGGCGAGAAGTGGCCCAGGAGAGGGGAGTCAGGAGGCCCCCCCTCTCTAATTAAAAAATACATTTTAAAAAAGACGCCAAGACCCACGGGATGGGGACCCGGCCAATAGTGGCCCAGGGAAGGGGGACCCCATGGCCCCCCTCCCATAAATAATGAAAAAAAACAGGCCAGGTCCTGGGAGGTGAGGTCCCCAGGGTCAGAAGTGGCCTTGGGAAGGGGGGCCATGCAGCGCCCCTCCCCTAATTCAACTTTTTTTTTAAAAGGAGGACAGGCCCCTAGTGATAGGGTCCCCGGGGCCAATAGTGGTCCAAGAAAGGATGGCCACGCGTCCCCCTCTTGTAAATACTTTTGGAAAAATGAGGCGAGGCCCCAGGGGATGGGATCCCCGTGGCCAGAAGGTGACTTGGGAGGGGGCCACACAGCCCCCTTCCCGTTTTTTGATTTAAAAAAAGTAAATAAAATGGGGGATGGGGGATGGGGTCCCCAGGGCCCAAAACATGGTAAGAGAAGGGGGACCACACAGCCCCCTTTCTAAAAATATCCAAAGTAAATAAAACCATCATCTCGCCGGAGGCCCCACCCCTTCCCTGCACTACTCTGAAAAACGCGCCTCCTGGCGCGTTCTGGGTTGGAGGATTGAGTCCCCTCGAATCATAAGTGTCCTTAGGGGCCAACTAGCCCACAAGCTACCTCCAGTAAGCCCCACACAGTGGAATTGCTGAGAGTTGGTCCGAGGCAACGCACCTTTTTACACCACACTACAAACGCTCCTCTTGGCACACAGCTGGTGGGATTATGAGGTCCTCTTGTGTCCTCAGGGCCTCAGGACTGAAGTGAACTTCATCCCCCAAGCAGCAGTGAGCCAGGCGCCGCGTTTTCAGAATGGTGTAAAAAGGGGGCGTGGCCTTTGACCAGTCTCAGCAATCCAGCTGTGTGGGGCTTACTGGAGGTAACAGGTAGGCTAATTGACCCCTAACCACCCCCAGCAGCGAAGAGGACTTCACTCTCCATTCAAGAGTGTGCTGGGGAATGCATTTGTAGACTGGTGGGCAAAGGGGGCGTGGCCTGCTATGAGAACTTACCAATGCTGCTGTGTGGGACTTACTGGAGGTAATAGGAGGGGAATATATATATATATATCCAAGTATCAGCGTTTCTTTTCCGTGTACCAGGAATCCTCCATGCCACAGATCACGCAGACACGGACCAGATTAAGGTGCTTTTTTCTTTATTTAGTGCAAGTTATATATATATAATAAACATATTTAAACTTTACAGAAACACACAGTTACTGGATGATGTTATCAATGATATCATTTGAGATGACATCAGTGATGTCATTGACCATGTCATGAATGATGTAATATGTGACGTCATCAGCAGTGCATTGCGGGGGTGTGAGTTCTAGTTAGCTCTCTGGTTTTGTATGAGTGAAATGTTCAACTAACTATAACCTCCCTGAAACCTGTGTTTTTTTCCAGTGAATATATATATATGTGTGTGTGTGTGTATAATGCAGTGTAACTTACCTCTGATATACTTACATTTTCATTGTAAAGGTATGCATGGTAAAGAATGTGTGGTAAAGGCAACGTGTGGTAAAGGCATTAATTGGTAATGTAATAGTAATGCGTGGTAATGACTGCGAGGTAAAGGTTGTTTCCCCTTTAAAACAAGCCTTTTTAAAATATGCGTTCACTATAATACTCCTAGACTAAGATACTTTTTTTTTCTTTTACAAGCGAGGAATTTGTGGAACAGCTTGCTAATGTGCTGAATTACTAATGCGCACACAAAGACTGAAAATGTAGGTGGGGGATAACATGGGCTGGCCTGAGAACTAAAAGAAGCCCTTGCAAAAATGTTCATCGTTATACCCCACTGGAGTTTGGGGAAAGTGGCAGAGGCGCTAGCAGCGGCTCCCTGTCCTAAAAAGCGGCCTCCCAAGGATCCAACCCACCCAGGAAATGCCGCGTGTGCAGTCCAGGCCTAATGATGACTGGACAGTGGACTTCGATCAAAACGTCTTAAAACCCATCTGCTCACCTCTCAATACTGAGGCCGCCTCTTGCTCCAGTTTTGTGTGCCAATGGTCGTTACTGAACCCCACTTTAGCGTGCATATCTCCACGCCATTGACATTTTGTGGTTTGCACCACGCTGCACCGGCGCGGTGAAATTGGTTTTCCATGTGCAGGGTCCCACTTCAGAGCACAGGGAGGAGTGGAGGTGGCTGGGGCTGTTGAGGTAGGGAGCTAAAGCACCCACCCCTGTCACGGGAAATACTAAATGTGGCAGACCTTCCGCTTCCGGTGGGGCAGTGGTGTTTTCTACCTCACACCCAGCGCTGGCAGGAAAAGCCAACAACGCTTAAATGAATGCCATGGTGTTGTACCATAATGATATTTTGTTTCCGAGTCGCATGTTCCATGGCTTCGAGATGATCATCCCTTATTACTTTACACTACATAAATAGAAACCCGACAGCCGATCAATAACAATTATTGCCGCTTGGAAAATGGCAATGACATAATTGCCTCTGCCTTCCTGCCTGTTCTGACCAATTAGAACTCAGTATGTCATCATTCTACTAAGCTCGCACCGGCGATAATCACCCTTTAGAATGTTTAAATGGTTTCCCCTTCTCCTGACGCAGCCCTGGGTATCCAGCTGTGACTTCCAAGGCTCTCTTGAAAGCAGCTTCCCTCTCGACCCTGTGGGCTTACAGCACGCAAGGACACCAGCAGGGGTCTAACTGTTTCTCTACTTCTCGTTTGTGCTCTCTCCTGTCTGTGTTGTTCTGCCTGTTTTCTGCGACAATCTTTGCTGGCACCAACCCATGAATCCTTCTGCAAATATGTTCTCACGGTGCTGTATATCTCACCATAGCCCCTCTCTCACAAGCAATTAATTCATTTTATTATAGCGCTTCACACCCTGGTAAAGTTGTAAAAGAGCTTTGTAACACAGACATAATGTACAGAGACAATGAATCATACAAGTGTGTAAATCAATCTATAGGAAATGTTACTTAAGACTACAAAATGCTGCAAGTTGTAGGAGTATTACAAGCTATATAAAAGTCCCATGTCACTACACTGGCAATAGTGCTTGCGCTGGGGAAACACTAACTCACGATTTACAATGTAACACAGTGGTTGGAGTTGTCTATACTAATAAGAATGTATTACTTCCTAAAGGAACTCTTTTAGCTATCTTAGAATAACAAAACATTTATAATAAAAATAATGAAGTTCGAAACCTATGACCTGCAGTTTGCTTGCAGGTCTTTGTTGTTGATTCAGCTCACAGTTCTGTATTAAAAGGATTTTACCGTATGAATTGTAGGCAACAAAAGGATGTCTGTGTCAGAAGCAGTATCCCACTGAACTAGCTCCATATTGCACAGGCACATTAACCCTCAGTGCTATTTTATGATGAGTCAAAACTGTGACTAGATAAAACAGATACCTCTCCATTAAAGGAAACACCCAGAGTTATCTTGCCTTCATTATTATCGCCTGAACATGGCTGGGCACACAGAGTGCTCTTGTCTCACCTCTTACACCCAACCTATCTGCTCTGTCCTCTCCTCCTATGAGAGAGCAAATGCCACCCCGAGCCTAGAGCCTGCTGCAGCCCCACCTTTCCCACCTTCCTAAAGCCCGCTGTGCTGTCTATCCACATACCCTTTCTCTTTGTGCACTCTCTCTCCACAACTGTGCACTTATCTTGTAAGTTTTTTCACTTTTGTTTCCTCAATATATTTTTCCCATGTTCTTTCACTATATCACTGCTTCTTTCTCCAATTGACGTTCTTCTCTCCTCTGCCATATCTTTGTCTACCATTCCTCACATGTTTTATTGTCAACACATACCATGTTGTCTGTCCAACACCACTCCTCCTATCTCTCCTTTGCCTTAGTCCCTCTCTTCTTCTCCTTCCCTCCAAGGCTGGCTGTCCCCTGTCTAGCCTTTATCACCTGTTTTCCACATGGGAACCCATCTCTACCAATTGTCTTTACCCTGAATCTCCCTCTGCCTATTGCTCCCTTGCTTCCATTGAGAGCTGTTTCTGTTCCATTTCACCCCTTCTATATCTTCTTGTCTCCATTTGTTTTCCCTTCCTGTTTAATTGTGATTGCATGCATGTCTAAAGATGTTGTGGGGGTAGGGGCCAACACTTTTACGAGTCGTTAGTTTGGATTCTGGTTGAAAGAGTAGTTCGTGGTTAAGAATACAAGTAGTGGAGGAAAGATAAAACACAATATTTGGCGCCATCTAGTGATAGTGTGTTTTAAGCTGGGGAAAGATAACACAGTGTTTGATGCAGCCTAGTGGTGTTATGCATCAGATGCATCAAGCACAGATAGATCTGGCTTTCTCTTCATTTATTTAAATTACTTGTTGTAAAAGGACAGCAGGACACCATAAATCGAGGTGGCCAGGGTAAGGAGCCATGACCGCCCTCCTCTTGTGACAGTGGATGGGAACTTATCTGTGCTTTAGTGCCATGCAGTTAAAGCCTATTGTATGGCGAATAGCTGGAATAGAGCATTGCCAAAGCCTAACTAAGAACCATTGGTAAACATGTAGTGTGCTCTCAGTGTATGGAGACACATTGATGTGGTGCTGCCTTTGTCTAATATTGTCGACTCTCTATCCTTTCTCCTGTTTTGGCCAGGAGGTATGGCTGGGGCATCTACAGGAACTGTAATGTGAACAGGGGTGTTTTCTCTGTTCAGCCTGTGGTGTGCTAAGAGCAGGACGGCTTTTCTTTGGGTTTAAAACAAAGCTTCAGTCCTGTTAAGCATTTATGACAGATCCACAGCTGGAAAGCTTAGGATCTCTGAAGACTGAAACAAACTAAAGATACTGTTCGCATGCAAATCGAATGTACTGTGGTCTCAGCAGGAGCCAACCCTATGCTATCTGTTGCCGATGGACCGACGGCATCCTTGTTTCTGAATGAATGTGTGTGACTGCTACCATCTGAAGTATTCAAGGCAGGTACCCTCAGGGTCGGATTGGGATCACAATTTGGCCCGGGCACTGACGAAAAAGTGGCCCACATTAAGGGGGCGTGGCCTACATTTAAGGGGTGTGGCCTACATTTAAGGGGCGTGGCCTATATTTAAGGGGCGTGGCCCACATTCGAGGGGCATGCCCTTTCATGAAACACCATTTGGTTACTCTTTGAGGTCTAATTTGTAGACAAATATTTAGTAAATTAAGCCTTTTAAAGCTTACAGAGCAAGTAACATTGGTAAAGACTAGGAGCACTGCAGTTCAGATAACTGAATACTTACTTGCAGTCTTAACGCCCTGCACAATGTCGTTGGATACTCTTTCCTAACCAGCTATGTCCTAGACTCTAATCATCACATAAACCAGAAATCTAGTACAAAGTCAAGGAGAAAGGGTAAGACAGGAATCTCTGGTAATAGAACATGTAATAACAAAAGTAAGAATTCACAAACGAGGAAAAGGCAGTTTGGGGTGTAAAGAATGCTGAAAAAATGTATCTGTACAATCTAGTCATACATTTATTTCACAGTCAGCAGGTGATGTCTATATACAAAAAACACAGTTTTATTCATATCTGTTGCTGCCTTAAAGTCTGGGCCATGGGGAGTGAAATAAAACAATTGCCTAGGATCACATGATCTGATTAAGATACGAAACCAGTATTAATGCCAAGTTGTTGGTATCACATTGTGCAATTCAGAAACTAGATGTATATGCCTCACTTCCCTTACACTCACCTTACCCCCAACTGCAACTCATCTGGTATCAACATAGCTCTTGGTCATAACTCAGACCAGATGTTGTTGCTCCTGGCAAAATGTTTGTGAGCACCTATGTTCAGGCCTATATCATAATGTAATACAATCTGGAATAATGCTGCAAAATCATTCCTTGGGTAAATTGTGTACATTAAATTGCAACAACATTTGACGTGGAATTCTGTGTGCAACCTGCCTATTTCTCACATTTTTAGTGGTAAGGGTGATTTGGTTGTTGTTTTGTGAGCTAGCACACAATATCACAATAAACCATACGGGCATTGTGTTTGCAATTGTAGCTTTAGTTATGTTTACTTATGCCATTCTTTCAGCAACAATGAAAACCAATGCGATGTTCTGAGGATTTTCACCATTCCATTGGAGGAAATCTAATAATTTCCTCCTTATATAGAAGAAGCAATACACACACTCTGTTCTCTGAATCATGGTACAAGAGACCTGCAAACAACTAGTGCTATTGGTTTTAAATATTCCAACCGTGTAACAATCCCTCACAATTTTTCGCATGTCCTCCATGTGTAAGACACATTATGTAGCACCAACTCTGAAGCACGTTCTGGGGCCCACATGCATGATAACAAAACACAACCAACCAGAAAAAGTTGTGCAATACCCTAAAAACTAATCCCACCATGGTCCCTTTAAATACCCCTGCACCCCATAATCATAACCCATCCTAACCCTAAAAATACACCCTGCACCCTAAAACCCAAGCCTATCCCTGAACCCTAAAAATACCCCTTTACCCCAAACCCCAAACCTATCCCTGAACCCTAAAAATACCCCTGTACCTCAAAACCCAAACCTATCCCTGAATCCCAAAAATACCCCTGTACCTCAAAACCCAAACCTATCCCTGAATCCCAAAAATACCCCTGTACCCCCAAACCTATCCCTGAACCCTACAAATACCCTGTACCCCAAAACCCAAACCTATCCCTGAACCCTAAAAATACCCCTGTACCCCAAAACCAAAACCTATCCCTGAACCCTAAAAATACCCCTGTACCCCAAAACCCAAACCTATCCCTTCACCCTAAAAATACCCCTGTACCCCAAAACCAAAACCTAGTCCTGAAACCTAAAAATACCCCAGTACCCCAAAACTATCCCTGAACCCTTAAAATACCCAATCACCCTAAAACATATACCTCAGAACCCCAAAACATATACCCTATATACCCATACTTACCTTATCCTAACATATACAAAAAACATGCCATTTGACAGTTTTATGTAGTGTAAATTCAGCCCAAGACAAAGGCTATTTGAGTTCTATTCATGAGTACCAATTACAGTACACATGATCTGATTTTTTATTTAAGGGCCTGGGCGAGGAAGTGATCTGCCCAGAATCACAGGCTGTTGAGCAGACCCTGGGATTCAAACTTGAATCCCCATCTCTGCAACTCTGGCGTTAGGCCACCTATGCCTATGCAACGATAAGGAATGAAAGTGGGAGGATACTGTTCTTGCGCAGGACACAGGCCCAAGGTGACAATGGCCTACATGCTGAGCAACTAAAAAAACAGCAAGGCCCCTTTCTGTCACAAAATTATTCAAGAACTTCAGTGCAGGAGCACCTGAAAAGAAGGGAAGCCCCTGCTATTACTAACCTACTTAGCTCAAGAGCACATGAACAGCAGTATGGCCCCTGCAATTAGTAAATTAATCAGCCCTCCCCAGCCCTCCAGGCCCCAGGGCAATGTCTTGGCAGGGGAGCACAATGGTAGACAGGGGAAGGCTGAGGTGAAGATGGTGGGAGTTCAAAACATCACCTAGCCCCCACAGCCAGACCCATTCTTCCTCGCCCACTGTGCCCTGAATCTGAGGGGCTGTGGGCGAGGTGTTAAGATTAACACCGTTTCTCGGCTGCGTGGGCCCCAGGGGGGCCGAGGTGGAAATGGCTCAAGGCCTGAGCAACACCTGGCCCCCAGGGAGGCCGATTTTCGCAGACAATCACCGCTCCCCAGCCCACCCTTGGCGTGATTGCTTTTCAGGGGCAGGGGGTGAAGTGAGGCCACAGCTAATAATCACTGCATGGCACACAGTGAAGCGCTTTCATTTCTGTCTCTGTTTCCGTGCGCTCTGTGGGCCGTTTTTTTTTCTCCCCTTCCCAAGTTCACAGAGAGCAGATAGCAGAGAGCACTCTCTGTGAACTGAAAAAGGGGAGAAAAAAACCGGCCCACAGAGGGCACTGAGACAACGGCCCTTCGGCCGTTTCCCGAATGCCCGCCTTGCCAATCCGACCCTGGGTACCCTGATGATTGCTTTTGAAGCGCGAACCGTACACAAGGTAGTTGCACATAGGCAGTATGACAAGGGCTTTCGAAAAGGAGAAAAAGCAAGGCCTGTGGTGTGAAAGAGTGCAAGGCGACTCTTAGCCGGTCAGTAAGAACTTCCCACTGACCCCCGACTCTCAGGTTAACTCCGCAGTGATGCAGTTAATGTTTCCTGTGGGACCAGCGCCCTTCTAGGCTGTCTTGTGCTCTAAAATCCACAATAGCACAAGAGAGCTTTAAGGAAACGCACATTTCAATTCATCCAAAATTCACCAACTAGCAACCAGCACATCATTCCAGTTTCTCTTCTTAATCCTCTCGGAGAAGCTGGTTCTGCATCCGATCCGCGCTAGACCCCTTCATGAAAGGAACTAAGCATACCAACTAGTTTCGTGTCAAAACGTCTAGGCAGCAGTAGTCGTGAGTTAGGTCTTCTTGCCTTTAACTATTTTGAGGGTTCCTGTTTTTTAAAGATGAGCAGCTGGGACCACTTTACAGACAGTCCTGGGAGTGCAAATGGCAGGTGCACACGTTTTATGTGTCCCCAGGATATTGCTGTATTACAGAAGGGGCCACACACCCTTGTGTGTCCCCGCCACACACACTTGTGCGACCTGCATGGGGCAGCACACACATGACACCAACATCTCATTTGCATGGGCACTTGGCCTTATTATGGACGCGATAGTCAGTGTGCCCTCTAGTGGCAGACCTCTGGCAGGGGTAAAGAGGACCCCATGGACACCCCCAGATATCGCCCAGAAGACAGGTACAGCCACTCACTCACCCCCTGCAGGGGGATCCCTTTCCCCGTTTGATGTGTAGGTGGGTGCCGCCTGCATAGTGAACAATGGAATGGATGGCCCTATCTTTGATTAATTCACTGCCCCCTGCACAGGCACACTCTGTGTGCCCAGCCATTTTCAGGCGATAATATTATAGGCAGTCATTGTTGGGCAGCATGTTGATGGCAAAAGGGGACACTGCCACAGTCTGCGCCAGTCGTGCACCTTGCTAAAGGTATTTCACAGTGCAGACTGGGGCAGGGCAGGGCACCCATACTACTGCATCTGATACCCGCCCAGGAAGGCGGTCCAAATGTGTGAATTGAAAATAACTCCGGCAGAAGTGGAAGTAGATTTTAAAGGGTTTCAGTTAAAACCTGTATCTAACCACCGTAAAAAGATCAGGCATGCAATGGCCAATGACTCAAATGTCACAAAACGAAAACAGCTGAACTCTGATTAGAGATTTAAGGTTCTCATCAGGTTTACATATAAGACACGATTCTATATTGATTTCATTTTCCACACCTGGGATCCAACTGATTAACAAAAATAACATGTTAATGTATACAGGCATGGTTAGGTAGCACCAGCTGTCAGATAACAGAGTAGCATGTGCTAACTCACAGGGGGTGGGGACTTTAATTGAAGTCCCTGAAGCAGCTACTACACCGTTGACCATCAATAGAGAATAGCAAGCATTTTCCATCACCAAGGTCTCTATGAGCGCATTAGATGACATTTATAAGACAAAAACAGCATAGAGTAGAGATCATCAATTCACAACAGAGCACGTCACGATAACACTTCACAAGATTAGGGAATTCTGGGGCATCTGGTTAAACGTGCAAACATTGATATGGGAGTTCTCCTAGAGGCAAGAGTGTTTATACCCCATAATACTTTAACAAACAAAACCTGCACTCATTGGGTGGAGTTCAGGCATTTTGAGTTCTACCATGGCAAATTGTTTTTGCAGCTAAGGAATGCCTCAGTGTGTTTTTGGCAATTGCTTGTGCTATTTCGTGGAATTCTTAGCTCTGCTGCACCATGTAGATGACAATGTGATAATTTACTCGATGCCACACAACTATATTTTGTTGAATTTAGTCGGAAGGTTTTACGGGATACACCCATCTGTATTTATTTGATCAATTTAGATGAGTAAAAACAGATAGTCTTTTACTATTAACCCCAATTTAAGAAATTGTCTTTAGAATCAGAAAAGAAACAGAAGAAAAATTAGAGACAGCATATGCAGGAAGAGCAAAGTATGATACTCTCACACATATTAAAATCCCAACACATTTCCTTTGTGTCATGTTCATAGAGTAAAGTTCCCCCCTTGTATTTTTTATAATGATCAAAACCCAGTTTACAAGTCCGAATTTTATTTTCTTTGGTTCTGCGACCAAATCGGAATTTGGAAAGAGCATAGCTAGGGGTATTCCTTTCAAACTGCAGTTCGATACCCAATACATCAGTGGGTTGTGACCGCACTTCGTCTCAAACCATTGATTGGTTACCTCAAAAGAAGCAGTGACTGATTCGCAAAGAGGATGGCGCCCCCCATGGACCTCCTTCCTCTTTGGGAAGTGTGTTGGAAGGATGAAGGGGGGGGGGGGGGAGCAGGCATGTGGTCCAGGGGACCACTGTCACCTCCCCCTGATGTTTTCCCAGATGGAAAATATATCATATTTTTAAAGCAGCATTGGTTCCTTTGAAAAACACGGTTTCTTTAAAAAAAGTTTATACATGGAAATGTAAACTCAAGGATGATGGACTCCTGTCCCTTCCAGATCACCTCCCATGGGTTTACAGCCAATCACAAGGGGTCGCACATTGTGACCTCTTTAATGAATGTTAATTAGACAGGTTGTTCTGTGACTACCCCATACCCCCATTAATGATTGTTTTGTGAAGCACCCTATTGGTACACAGGCTGCTTCGCAAAATCAAATTCTGTTCCCAAAAGGCTGGTGCACAATTCCAAGCACTTTTTGCGAACAAACTCAGTACATATGTTCTCTTGTACTTTCCATGTTCGCAATCACACTATCTGCAACCTTGATCCTCCTCTGTTCCGATGCTGCCGAGATCTGCATGAAACAAATAAGAGGGTGAATGAGTCCGGAAAACCAAAATGTTTTATCTTGTTGTAAGAGTCACTGTACACTTGGGGCACTCCCTTGCGTGCTGTGGAATTCTGAGTGTAGGAGATTTCGAATTAATTATGCTTTGGCTGGTCATATGTTATGTTATGTTATGTTATGTTATGTTATGTTATGTTATGTTATGTTATGTTATGTTATGTTATGTTACAGTGCATTTATATAGCGCACGGCTACTCGAAAAGAGTGTCCCGGCGCTTTCCACATGCAGCTCAAGATAAAAATAACACAACACAGTAAAAGCAAAAACAGACAACAGAGAAGAAGGCAGAAAAAAAGCCTAAAGGTTAAATAGCCAGGTCTTCAGGCTCTTCCTGAACTGGAGCAGGTTGGCAGTGCTGCGCAGTGTCAGTGGAAGCGTGTTCCACAACTGGGGGGCTTTGCAGCTGAAAGAGCGCCCACCAGCGCGGGCCTTCCTCACACGCGGCACCACCGCAAGGAAAAGGGATTCAGACCGCAAAGAGCAGGCTGGACGGTAGAAGGCCAGTCTCCGCCGCAGATATCCAGCACCTGAGCCAAACAGTGCCTTGTGCATCAGTGTCAGGGATTTAAACACAATCCGCTTTCGGATAGGCAGCCAATGGAGCATCTGAAGTAACCCAGAAGCTCGAGCTCGTCTGCGCAGGCCGAAAATTGCCCGGGCGGCAGAATTCTGCGCCACCTGCAGGCGTTGGACCAAATAATCCAGAAGGCCAAGAAAAAGGGCATTGGCATAATCTAGCCTTGATCCAATAAGGGCCTGCACAGTAATCCGCCTGTGCTCCACGGACAGCAGGGGTAGGAATTTGCGGAGCATTTTCAGAATTCCATAACAGGTGGCGGTCAGCCCGAGAATATGTGTTCTCAGCGTCAGCTGATTGTCCAGCTTGACTCCCAAGTTTTTAGCAGCCAAAGATGACTGTGCGGGAGGACACATGTCAGACGGCCACCATTCCCGCCACTCAGGATCGGTAGCACAGCCGAAGAATAAAACCTCCGACTTGCTCGAATTGGCCTTCAAACCGTTCCACTGGAACCATTCGAAGACCATTCCCAGGCAGCCCCGAATACTCTCTCCATCGAACTCCTGGTCTTTACCACAGGTGAAGAGGAGTTGCGTATCGTCGGCGTAGGAGACGATCTGGGCCCCATGTGCCTCCACCGCGGCCGCCAAAGGGGACATAAAGATGTTAAACAGCGTGGGGCTCAACACAGAGCCCTGTGGAACCCCAACTCCCAATGGCGGCATCTCGGCAGAGCTCTGGGAAACCCAGACCGTCTGGCGACGGCCCTCGAGGCCTAGCTAGAAGCGCCTCATGGGGGACGGTGTCGAAAGCCGCCGACAGGTCTAACATGACCAACATGGCCCTACCACCAACATCCAAGGTCTCCCTGATGATCTCAGTGACCTCCAGCAGAGCCGTTTCCGTACTAAAGTTGGACCGGAATCCGGATTGGGATGGATGGAGCAGATTTTTAGCTTCCAAAAAGCTCGACAGGACGCCATGGACATGTTTTTCAGTGATCTTAGCTAGAGCCGGGAGAAGTGAGATAGGCCTATAGTTGGCCAAGGCCTCAACGTCAAGACCCGGCTTTTTTAGGAGGGGGATCACCATCGCTCTTTTCCAGGAGCTAGGGACCCTCCCCTCCCTCAGGGAGGCATTGAGGATAGGGTTTACCAGCGGGTTCACCACCGTTGCCATCCCGGCCAAGAATTTGGCAGGGCAAGGGTCAAGTGGCGAGCCAGATTTAAGATTGGCCAGCAGCAACCTGGACGCGTCGATGGAAACAGTTGGAAAGTCAGACAACACCGCCACAGGCGTGCACGATGGTCCGCAACCCGCCCCAGGGGCGCCGCTTCCCTCCTCCTGCCTCACCGCAAAGGAGGCCTGAATCGCCTTGATCTTATTGGTAAAAAAGCTAGCGAGATCACATGCCCACGTATCCGACGATACTGGCGGGGGGAGTAGGAGCTAGGGGTCGTGAACTCCTTCACGATATGTGCTATGTGTGTTGTTTTTATAGCAGTGTTTCCCAAACTGTGGAGCGCCAGCCGATTTTTGGCGGGTCGTGAAAGTCCAAGCAATAAATAAAGGTGCCTTTAACTGTATTTATCTTGTTACATTTGCTACTTTCAAAGATAGAAGTCTAACATCGGGCTATGTCTTCGGATAGATTATTGCTTTTTTTAACATGGGGATTGGTTTTTAACAAACTCCTCTCACTTTGCAGTCACAGAAAATAAAGTAAACTGAGTTATGTGACAATCTTGCTTGGGTACATGGAGTGTGAATGGAAAGGCTGTAGGATGTCATTTTTTTCATAACACAACGCAATGTATATACCTGTGAATGAACTGTACGCATGCAGCAGTTAAGAAAGCAAAAATGAAATCTATTTCTTGAATTTTTCAAGTTTGAGGAAAACAAAGATTTTAATAAGATCATAACAAATCAAGAAATTTTACTTGGTGATGGATAAATTATAAATATTCACAGAAACCCGATTTCCACACATTATCATTTGTGTGCAGTATAGTTTAATCACTAAAACTGTAATCACTAAAACTGTATGTCTATGCACATTCAGTGTGAATTTAAATGTAAAATGTGCTGCCTGTAAATGCGAGTGTGCTACCGCATGATGTTTTAGCAACATTAAAAATTCACCCACCCCATGTCCATTGAAAGTAAGTGGAATGCGAAAGTTGGTCGTTCTAAAAGTGAGTTGTGGTTCTAAAAAGTTTGGGAAGCACTGTTCTATAGAATGAAGCAGTGTATCGTTTGATGTCCCTCCAGCCCCTCCGGAACCCCCACCAGACGTAGGTTGGATTGCCTTGAGTGATTTTCTAACTTCTCCAGCTTATTCTCCAATGATGACTTTTGTTTTTGCAATATGGATGCTTTCTCTTGGTGGGACTCCATTTGATCTTCTAACTGCGAGATCCTCCCTTCTGCCTCCCTTAGCCACTCTGGGATCTGCGCCACTATCTCCTCAAGCTTTGTGAAACGTGCATGTAGGGTGGAAATCTCCCTAATCTGTGAGGCCTTTAGATCACAAATTTCCTCTAAGATGAGGTTCAGCATAGTTTTGGCATCCCATTGCACGAAGCTGGAAAAACATGCTGTGCTGACTCTTAGTCTGGTGCTTTATCAGGAAGAAATGCCTGGTCCTGTTGTGAATACCCCCCTCCTAGGCCCTCCTGTGCCAATGCCCATGCAGGTTGGGCTGAAACTAGATCGCAAATAGCTGCTACTGGGGGTGAAGACGTAGCACTATCTCCAGAGATGAAAGCCGGCACCAGCAGATGTCACTGAGGCTGTGGGGAAATCAGTGATAGTAAAGACCTAGAAGGTACTATTGCCTCAGGCTGGTCGCCCCCCGAGACTACACTCTGTTCTGCACTTAACTGTGAGCTGTGCTTCGCCTTAGAGAATAAGGGATATTTCGTAATTTCTTTTACGGGGGTAGCCCCTAATTTTGCTTTGGGGGTCACTGAAGGCTTTTGTAACAGCTATCCCGCCAGAGGCTCCATACTACTGTTTCTTTGCTCTGGGTTTGCGGTGGAAATATCCTCGCCTTTCTCCGGGGGGCGGTTCCGGAGGTCGACAGCAATATTACTGACTTCTTCGCTGTCCTCTAGATCACTAGCAGCGTTAGGAATTTCCCCCCGAGCTGATGCAGCGCAAGTTGTTCTGTCTGAGGCTTGTCCTACTTTCCTCTTAGCACATTGATTCAAGGCAGAAATTTCAAAAAGTGTTGCACCACTTGCAGCACTAGAGGTCTTTTAAGTCTTGGAGTGGCTTCACATGATTTACTATAAAGAGCCCTCTATTCAAATTTGAAAATGTTTCAGCGCAACACAAAAAAAGAAGAAAATTCCTAGAACACAGTCCAGTATCCAGTAGCTTCCAGCCCTCCCCAGCAACCCTCAACCAGATAGTGTAGCCTAACAAAAAAGAAAAAAAAAAGTTTAACGCACTTATCCCCGGTGAGAAACCTGGAGGCCGCCCTTAATGCCAAAATAAGAGCGCCTTCAGGTTTTCGACCACCAAGGCAGCTAGCTGCTGTTCCTGTCAAAGTCCTACCTAGTCTCTGGGGCACACCTGAATGCCTGCCTGCAAGTTGTGGGATTTTCCGAGAAATTTTCAGAGCCTGCCGGACTTTTACAGAGTGTTGAGTGGATTCCTTTTTCGCTGTACAGGAATTGAAAAAAAGGAAAAATCTGCTCCCTCACAGGCCAGTGAGTGATTCTCTTGAAGCTGTGGTATCACAGCATCGCGGTGAGCAAGGAATCACAGACTGCACCTTCATGCTGGCTTCTGACATGGCAAGTGGGCGGGGTGTTTAGCGCTTCAACCAATCATCCCAATTCCATCCTGTCATTTTTGTTGCCTCATGCCAGACGTCGATGACTGTCCGAGTATGTACCAGGAGGAGCAAATTACCTCTCCCTCTCTGATACAGCTCTGTCAAGTAGCTTCCGTTGCTCATAACCAGCCGGTCCACTATATATGCTGACTCCTCGAGGGGTGAAAAAACCCATCTGTTAATATTGATGAGTTGGGAGGCCCAATAGTGTTTTCTAATATCGGGAACGGCCAGTCGCCCTTCATACACTCCTCTCTGGAGTTTCTTAAGCGCACTCCTGGGGCTGCCATCCCCCACAGCAGTGTACGCTTCTCGGACTCGACAGATTGGAAAAATGTCTCCTGTTTCCAATAAGGGGTATTCTGCACCACATATAGTAAATGTGGGAGGGCCATCATTTAAAAAAGAACAGCTCTACCAGCAAAGGACACAGGAAGCCTTCTCGAGTGAGTAATGTTGTCTCTCAGTCTATCTAATTGTGCCTGAACATTTAACCACAGGAACTCGTCCTCTGATTTGTTATCCATGTGCCCAGATATTTAAACTTCTCTTTTCGCACCAGCTCCTAGCATGCCAACGTCAGGGGTGGGAGCCCTCCTGCCAAAGAGAACACTAAGGATTCATCCCAATTGACACAATATCCTGAGTATGTGCCGAAGGACTGTATGATATGAATGATTCGGTGGAACGTTTGTCGTGGTCTGTGGGCAAAGAACATAATATCATCTGCATATAAAGATATGCACTCTTCCCAGCCTCCTACAAGATCAATGCCTCTTACCAGTGGGTCCCCCCATATCCAGACAGCAAACGGTTCCAATGCCAAAGCACATAGCATCGTCAACAGCGGGCAGCCTTGCTGCGTGCCCCGATGATGCATGAAAGCTCTATATATATTCCCGTTGACACAAACTCGTGCTGTTGGACCGGTATATAGTAGGCGTATCCATTTCTGTAGATTTGGGCCCAGCTCGACTTTATCTAGGACAGCGAATAGGTATGCCCATTCGATGTTGTTGAATGCCATCTCCACATCGAGCGACAAGAGGGCAGCAGGCACATCCATTTGTTTTTGGGGTCATCTGCATTTCGACATAAAAACGTCACAGATTAAGCCTGGTGCTCCTATGTGGCATGAAGCCAGATTGTTCTGGATGTATTAAGGGTTGAATAAACATGCTAAAGCGATTTGCAATAACTTTGGTCAATACTTTGGCTTCAAAGTTCAGAAGAGAGATAGGAACCACAGAGATGGTGGGGTTTCCCTTTTTTAAGGATAGCCACTATGGTCGCCATCCTCACATCCTCAGGGAGTTGACCTTATTTCTTGCCCCTAGGAAGATATTAAGCATGTGCGGGGTGAGATGTCCCCCACACATTTAAACATTTCTTTGGGGAGCCCATTAGGCTCCACCACTTTTCCGGACTGTAGATTTTGTATGGCACTTTCTACTTCTTCTACACTGAGGTCTGAGTCCAGCACCACCCTATCCTCTTTCCCAAGGGTCTGCATTGTTCCCTAAATTCTTGGTCTCTAAACAGGAAGGGGCCCAGTCTCGGTGGGAGGGACCAGTCATGCCTTGGTCCATACACCTACACCTCTACTGGCGAATGGTCCGATATTCCTTGCGCCTTATGGCACCCCCCTTGAAAGAGTCCCACCGAGGCTGTGTGTGTGAAAATATAGTCTAGTGGTGATCCACTTCCATGGGCTGCAGAGATGTGCGTGAATTGTCTCAATTTGAGGTTGTGGCATCTCCAAAGATTCGTCAGACCTAATGCTCTCACAAATGTGTGCAAAGGTCGGGGTTCCTGAGACCTGGAGAAATTTAAATCCCTATCCATGTCTCCCCCAAGAATCAAGGTGCCCTGTGGCAGTTCGAGTAGTAGCTTGCTAAGGTCGGGGAGCATAGTCCCATGTTTTCAAGGAGGTATGTAAACTGAGCAAGTGTTTACCACCTGTCCCTCCCACTTCCCGGACAGGGCAAAGTACCGTCCTGTGTGGTCACACCAGGTACGATTCACAACAAATGGTACCGAATTTTTAATAAGTATGGTGGTGCCCCTAGAGCGCATTGTGAAGCTGGTGTGTGCCCGGAGTGTACAGCCAAAGCGATTCAGTGACAAATAGTTACTGCCTTTGAGATGTGTCTCTTGCAGGAGCACTATGTCTGGGGAGTGCCTATGCAGGTATCGTAAAACCATAGTGCGTTTTATCTTGTCTCCCAGACCATTCACATTCCAAGAGAGAATTGTAATTTTTTTTGCTTTTCGTGCAGACATCTGAGGACTCTATGTGTCCCTTCCCTCCCTTCCACCCCCACCCCCAATCAATTACCCTCCCCCTCGAGTAGCCATGTGAAGAATAAAATCTCAAGTTGCGACCCACATGTGACAGATCAATATTTCTGAAGCATTGACATCCCAACAAACAATAGAAAGACCCTTAACAGTACTCCCCACCCTCCAACCCTGCCTTTTAAGTCTGAAACTACCCACATCACCAATAGCAGAGTGCCTGTTGCCCTATTCAACAAATAACTGGTGTAGGGTTGCGTGGCACCACCACCCAATAGCGTCCACCCCCTGGCCAGCAACCCACCCAATCACACATAGGACGGCTGGAGCATACAAAACCATGGCCCGTACGGCCGTGTCCCAAACTTCAGCGTCAGTTGAGTATAAACATTACACCCTGACAATAAAGGAAAGTCTGTACCTTGAGTCCTGCATAAGCCATGTGACAGACTAGTGAGATAAGTCCTGTCCCTCACTTTCCAGGGCATCTTGCCTCACTCATGGGGCTCCCAGACCGGGAACTCCTTTCAGTGAACATATATATAAGACTGTGAAAAGGGGATTGTTGGTAACAGCAGCAACTGGGAAACTATGGGCGTCTGATGAAGGAAACCCTCCGAAACGCGTCATGCCCTGATGTCCAAAATAAATATGATGCTTTCAACCCTGCTGTGCCTCCCGAATCTGATTCATCCAATGAAGATTGCCTTGGAAATATATAAATATATATATATATATATATATATATATATATATATATATATATATATATATATATATATATATATATATATATATATATATATATATATATATATATATATATATATATATATATATATATATATATATATATATATATATATATATATATATATACGCGCCAACTCCAAACACCACTTCCGAGTCAGACGGGAGTCCGACTGGCGAGGAAACATAGGAGACGGACCACCAGATGCGCTTCACAGGATCTTTATTGCAGGAAAGCCGGTAGGCAAGAGGGCACTACGCGTTTCGGGCTTGAAAAGCCCTTGTTCACATGCCAATATATTTATATATATCGGTCTACATTAAGACTAGAATAAACTAACACGCTAAAGTCAGTTTAAGATGGTGATGGTTAGTAGTCATCATTATGTATCCGATTCCGAACACAAGAGTGGCTATTTCATAACACTATCACGGCCAATGCCATACCTATATATCTGTTTTAAACCGTGTCTTTCCATTTGTAATCAAAATTTATACAAAAAATACATAAAAGGAATCAGCAAATGCAAGGGACTTGCAGCCAATGGCTTTTTTAAGGTATGGCGTTAGCAAAGACCTTTTTGTTTACTGAAATTGTGTGCATAACATAGTTAGTTATAGGGGTTTTCAGCCAGACTTCAACAATTAGTCTGTGTGTCATTCATAACTTTCTTCCATTCTCTTCCGTATGGATCATAGGACTTCACTATGAGGTACGACATGCTACTCTTTCATTTGGAAAACATTCACACTCACAGTAGTTCCCTTCAGTGCCCGGGACTACTATGGAAATGTGTGCTTTTCTGAGTCTTTGGTCAATCAATGACTGCGGAGGGCTCAGTACCTTTCCCAACGATAAAGTTTTGCAAAGTTCTGCAAGAGAGAACAAAATAAAAATTGCCAAAGCCAAAAGGTTGGAGGCTAACGCCAGACCCATTGGCTTTGCCAGTGCTTGTTCTAATTAATGCATTTTGTTACTCTCACTGCGTGAATGTGCTTGTGTATTCTGCTCCAGATTCCTTTTTTTTGTTGCATCAATAACAGTTAATGAAGATTTTACAAAAAGTTGCTCATGGTTTGTCACACATTCGGGGGGCGTGGCTTGGGCGCCAATGGCGATGGTCGCCTGAGAGCTCGGCTCCGGGACTGAGCCCGGGATTATCCTCTTAATCGGAGGCCGCGGGGCACCCTAGCCCCCGCAAATCGTCGTTCGGCCCAACTGGACCCTACTGAGACGCCTGGCACAGCCTGGACGGGTGGTGATCCGCCCGAAACTCGAAGCCTGTGGTCCCGAGGAGAGCGACCCAATATGGCGCCGGACCCCTTTGTCCCCTTGGACGGGACCATTAGCCTGGAAGAACGTCGCTGGTCATAGCGTGCCCTCCGCTCTTGTGTTTTCCTGGAGAGTGAGGAGCTGGACTTTGCCCTGTTGAGACTCTGATATTGGTGAATGCGCCCGGACGATCGGAAGCCCCTACCATAGTGAACCCCGGCACACGGACGCCTGGAGGTCCTGACGGTGGTGCCGACCCCCGACGCGGCGCTTGGCTGCATCCCCCGATCGACCCGATCCCATGGGAAGCACAACCTCCTGGCGCCACAAAGTCTCTGGTGGTGTGGGTGGCCCTCGCTCCGGATCCTCGTCAACCAGACGGGCCTGCCCGGCCTGGCGCCGAGTGTCTCCGCCTCCTCCTCAGCGCTCTCAGACGACACGGTGGTGGCGCGAGCCGAAACTGTGGAGATCCACCTGGCCCTGGAGAAGAGGATCACCGGCCCTCACCCCGAGGGCCTCCATTCAGGAGAGTTATAGTCGGCGCCCGCACTCGGTGGCACCTTCATCTGAGTCCACACTGTGCGCTTCCCGCGACATGGGGAAGCCAAGAGGGGCCAAGGGGACTACCCCGGCCGCCTCTGACTCGGAGACCCCGGACAAGGAAGGCCATGGAAACCCGGGGAGTGCTGGCGGCGCGCCGCTGCAGCAACAGTTTGATCGCGTCCTGGAGGCGATTGCGACCACACGCTCGGCCCTTCAGCAGGACATTGCCCAGGTGGCGACGAGCCTGGGCCTCCTCAGGGCGGATCATGGCAAGCTGTCGGACAGGGTCAAAGAAGTGGAAGGCTCGGTGAAAACCTTGGAGCCGGCGCAGCGAACCTTGGCCGCGGCAATGAAAGATGCCCTATCCCGGATTTCTGCCCTGGAGCAGCGAGCGGAGGATGCGGAAGGCCGTAACAGGCGCAACAACATCCGAGTGGTGGGCCTGCCGGAGAAGATCGAGGATGGCGACATGGTGGCCTACTTGGAGGCCTGGCTCCGAGACACGGTGGCCCCGGAGGGCCTATCCTCTTTCTACACCCTTGAACGAGCTCATAGAGTCCCAGCAAGGCCACCGCAACAGGGCCGTGCGCCGCGTCCGGTGGTGGCGCGCCTCCTACATTTTCGCGACAGGGACCTCATCCTCAATGCCGCTAGACATAATGGCCCCTTCAAGGTGGAGAACAGCCAGGTGAACATCTTCCCGGACTACACCTATGAAACCCAACGCAGGCGGTTTTCATTCTTGGCGGTCAAGCGCGAGCTCCGGAGCGAGGGCATCCAATACTCGCTCCTATTTCCTTCAAGGCTCCGCGTCATTGTCGATGACAAGACTCAATTTTTTGATACCCCGGAGGATGCCTGTAACTGGCTTGAACTTTATAGAGCTGGGAAAGATGGCTTCGCCTCCGCATCTCAGCCAACGGCGGAGCCGGGACAGCGACGGCGATCCACGAGGGTGCGGAGTCGCCGGGGCCGGTCGGGCGGCCCTTCTACTGCAGAGACATCGACGGAGCGGAAAGGAGTACTGGAGGTGTTGTCTGCACTATCTGGTTCACGAGATGATACCATCGCGGAAGAAGAGAACCCTGGTGACGAGGGGGCATCGACGGACTCGGAGAACTCGGTGACAGATAGCACCGGCACACCGGTGATCACGCCAAAATCGGTGGAGGACCTTCTTGATGGACAGGGTTGACGGGGTGAGCTGCATCCTTTTGGGTGGGGGCCCGTAGCGGGGGTGGCGGGAGCCGATGGTTCAGCATGATCTCCGGAGAAGCGGGGGGTGGGGTGCCTTGCCTTTGCCCCGAGGGTTTCCGTTACTGTTTGGGGCTTGCTTTAGTCCTGGTAGCCAGGGCATCGAGGGCCCACTGCCACCACCCAGCCTGCACCTGGCCCTTAAGGCCTTCCTACGGTGGCGACCGTAGGATTAGTTTGGGACGAAGGGGTTTTCTGAGGGCATGGTTTGGATGGGAACTAGATGGAGTTATTTGGGTCCTGTTCTGGGGAGGGTGGGCAGGGGTTTGGTTAACGTAAGAGTTGTTAAGTTTTGGTTGGGGGAAATGGCCGCCATCAGTGCTGGGGGGATTGTTGTTCGCTTTTTGTTGAGACCCAGATGGGGAGACTTTGCACGGACAGTATGGGACAATGGCTGACGTTGCTAATGTGAAGTGTATTACTTGGAACGTGCGGGGGCTTCATACCATGTCTAGGCGGCACAAAGTCCACGCTTATTTAGTGCGTAGGGGAATACAAATGGCGCTGCTGCAGGAGACCCATCTAAACAAGGCGGAGGGGGCGGCGCTACAGCGTAGATGGAGGGGGCAGGTCTTCTACACGTCGTACTCAGCGTATGCCAGGGGGGCGCTAATCTGGATTAGGGCTGGGGTTCCCTTCCAGGTCACAAACTCAGTGGTAGATCCAGAGGGGCGCTACGTGGCCATCTCGGGTACTCTGGGGGGGAGGGACCTGAACGTTTGCTGTGTTTACGCACCTAACATGGACCAGATTTCCTTCCTTTCTAGGTTATCGGGCTCGCTGGCCCACTTTTTCACGGGGCCCCTCCTGCTCGGTGGGGACTTCAATTCAGTAGTGGATGTGGAGACCGATCGCTCGCACCCGCCCCTCCCTGATTCTCCGGTCCGCCGTGTGGCCAAAGGCCGTAGGGACTGGCAGACACGGTGGGGTCTGACGGATATTTGGAGAACGCAACACCCCGACGCTAGAGATTACTCCTACTTTTCGGGCCTTCACGAGTTGCACGTTCGGCTGGACGGGTTTCTTGGCTCGACTGAACTGGTTTCAGCGGCCATCCGTTCCGAATACTTGACTAGGACCATTTCGGACCATAACCCCCTCCTGCTGGCCCTTCGCTGGTTTCCGGGGGCGCCGGCGGTGCCCACCTGGAAATTACGCCCTGAGATCCTCGAGGACACTGTATTCAGAGCGGACTTAGGTGATAAGATCGAGGAGTATTTCGCGTCCAACGGGGGCTCTGCGAGCTCGAGAGCACTGGAATGGGACGCTTTTAAGGTGGTGGTGAGGGGTTATTGCATCACCAAGAAGGTAGGTATGAGGCGGGTTATCCTCGATGACTTGGACGTGGCCGATCGGAGGCTTCGTGAGTTGGAACTCCGCCGTCCCGGGCACCCTGAACTCCAGGGACGCACGGCGGAGGCGAAGGAGGCGGTGGTGGCTGAGGTCGAGCGGCTGCGCTGCTTCGACTACAAGGCCTATACGGTTCGGTCCCTTGCAGAAGGGGATAAATCGAGCGCATTGCTGGCATGGCTGGCTAACCCTACGTGCCAGACCTCACTGACGACGTCCATGCGCATGGCGAACGGGACCATGGTGCACACTCAACCGGAGATTTTAGGCTGCTACCGGCACTACTATGACCAGTTATATCGCAGTCGTGCTGCCAAAGACCCTGACCTTCTCGAGGACTATCTGAGGCCCCTAGAGCTCCCAGTGGTGGAGCCTGACGTGGCGAAGGCCCTGGGGTCCGATATTGAACTGGGGGAGATCCGCAGCGCCATTAAAAAGATGGCGCGGAATAAGACCCCAGGGCTAGACGGTCTTCCTGTGGAATTTTACGCGGCCTATGCCGACCTCCTGGCTCCGAGACTGGTGATTGTTTATAGAGAGGCGAGGAGGCTTGGCCGACTGCCTGGCTCGATGCGCGAGGCCCTGGTGGTTCCCCTCCTCAAGCCGGGGCGGGACTCAACCGATCCGGCGTCCTACCGTCCCTTATCGATGCTGACGGTCGATTATAAGATTCTGAGCAGCATCTTGGCCTCGAGACTGCTGGGCCACATGGCCTCCCTGGTGCATGAGGACCAGGCTGGGTTCATCCCCAAGCGCAATACGACAATGAACATCCGTAGGTTATTCCGCTTGCTGGGTGAACCGCTAATGGATGCTCCGTGCCCGGTGGTCCTATCGGTGGACTTAGAGAAGGCGTTTGATAGCCTGGAATGGGACTACCTACATACGGTGTTGCGGCGGTTCGGACTCGGAGAGGGCTTCATCAGGTGGACCGCGGTCTTATATACCTCCGTGTCGGCCAGGGTTCGGGCGGGTCCATTAATTTCCTCGCAGTACCCGGTAGAAAGAGGCACGAGACAGGGCTGTTCGTTGTCCCCACTTCTCTTCGCGCTGGCGGTGGAGCCCCTCGCATTGCTACTCCGATCGGGGGCGCATTACAATGGTTTCTGGACACCTTCGGGCCCGCACCACGTTTCGTTATATGCCGACGACCTGTTGCTCTTCCTTGAGGACCCAGTCGAGGCCCTACATGGAGCTGAGACGGCGCTCACGGCGTTTGGGGAGGTCTCGGGCCTACGAGTGAATTGGGCCAAGACATGCCTTTTCCCGGTTCGCAGAGGCACCCCTAGTCCAGTCCTCAATAGAGAGCTTAGATGGGAACCTGACTGCTTCAGGTACCTGGGAGTGTACATCTATCATGATCCATCTGACCTCCTGGACGGAAACATTACCAGATGCAGTCGAGCTCTACGGGGGAACATGGACTTCTGGGCTACGCTACCGCTTTCGTTGGCGGGGCGGGTCGCTCTCCTCAAAATGGTGGCTCTTCCCCGGCTGCTGTACTATTTCCGGGCGCTACCAGTTTGGATCCCGCCAGCCACATTTAGGCTCCTTCGGTCGATGATAGTCGGATTCCTCTGGGGCTCGGGCCGCCGTAGAGTGGCCCTTAAGACCCTGATGAGGCCGAAAGCCGAGGGTGGACTCGCGGTGCCCGATTTTGAGAAATACTATCTGGCAGCGCAGCTCCAGACCCTCACCCAGGAGATTGCCAGGGAATTCCGGGGCCCGGAGGACAGGAGAGGTACGGGGATGGCCAGGCATGTCCTATCCTTCATAGCTCTACGCCAACGTTTGACCTTGCAGGACCTGACGCTGGAGGAAAAGACCATTCGCCTGTGTTGGAACCGGGCTCACGCCCGGGGCCAATTGCGGATACCATATGCGCCTGAAATACCATTGGGGATGTTGACGGCCTTGCCCCATGGTGGGGATTGGTCACGATTGGCGGACTGGGAGGACGCGGGGTTGCAATTGGTGGGGGATCTTTATGAGGCTGGGGTACTCTTGCCCTTTCAGGAGCTCATTGACCGCTTCGAGATTCCCCGCGGAGACTTCCTGTTGCATTCGGCCCTGGTCCGTGCGATCCAGGCGCATTGGAAAGGCGGACAGGAGGAACCTCCTACGTCTCCGGTGTGCCAATACGTTATGATGTCTGCGGGCACGGTGAAGGCGGTCACCTGCCTCTACGGTAGATTGATCAATGAAGGGCTGACCCCCCTTACGACCCTGAAGGCCCGTTGGGAGGCAGATATAGGCAAGGAAATCCCGGAAGCGACCTGGTCTCAGCTCGTGCGGCGAGCTTGGAAGGGGACGCGCCACGCCCGTTTTCAGTTGGTCCACTATTATGTACTCCATCGGGCATACCTGACCCCGGCGAAAATCCAACAGTACTTCGCCACGGGCTCGGCAACCTGCCCCAGATGCCCGGCGCCGGAGGCGGACCTCCTCCATATGTTGTGGGCCTGCCCGGGTTTGTCCTCCTACTGGGTGGAAGTGGAGAAGACCCTGACGGAGGTGACGGGGAGACCCCTATCGGTCGATGCGGCGGTGGGTCTTTTGCATTGGTTTCCACATACCCCCAAAAACAAAATTTCCAGTAAATTTATTGATTTAGGGCTTCTCTTGGCCAAACGAGAGGTGACCAGGAACTGGAAGGCACGAGCTGGTCCGACTGGGAGCAGGTGGCATAGCGAACTCTTGAAGTGGGCGGCGGGGGAAAGCACGCTGAGATACCAACTGGCTGGGAGACAGCGTAACGAAAAAGCACAGGAGGCAGCGCTGGAATGGGAAACACTAGTGCAGGCCCTCAGAGACTATTGCGCCCCCAGCGACTCTGATAGTGAGATTGCAGCGCGCCCTGAGTCCCGATAGGCGATTGCGTTTTCTGTTGCTGATACGCTCATCTTGGGTCCTCTCACGAATCCTATTGCGGCTGCTACCATACACTGATGGCGGGGTTAGGTTGGGGAGGGATTTCTTTGTAAGTTAGTGTTTTGTGGGTGGGACTTTCTTTTGGGTTTTGGGGCTTGTTTAGAAAAGCAGATGACGGACAGTGGATTATCCGGACCAGCCTTGCGCTCCTGCTGAGCCCCCACTGGATTTTGTCGCCCGACCTTTGAACTGTGGGCTGAATGATTATGTATGAAAACGTGCTGCGGGGGGTGGACGGGATGCAGTTAATTGATTTCAGTGGATTTCTGATGCTGGTCATATATGTAACAGTTTGCTGATTCCTGCAATAAAAATATATTTCACACAAAATGGTTTGTCACACATTCCTCTACATGTATCTCAGCTTCTACATCTGATATTTTGTGCTTATTTATTGTTCCGTACTCCCCTTGTTGGCCTTCCTTACTCGCCATTCTTGAAGATTTCAAGAGATGGTTTCTCCAGCATGTGTTTGCTCCTGTGTTTTTCAGTGTGATTGTAGCAATGTATTTCCTGATTGTAATGACATCACTATGTGTCTGTGCAAAGTTTTATAATTGTGAAACCAAACAAATCGCTTTTTGTGAGTCGGTATTTTGGGAAAGTGAATGTTTAGAAATCACTATTTTGAATATGTACTTGATGGTATATTTCATGTACCGACGTGCAATTTTTTATTTAATAATCACAATTTACGGTTGAACATTAGTACCTTTTACCCAAATGCCTTCTATCTTGGTAATTTAGATCCATGAGGTGATAGCTGCAAAAACATCTTGGTAAAAATAATGAAATAGTGTATCAGGTGTAATTTCGGGCCTGCTTGTGACCTCAAGGTAAATAATCGTGGCAACAAGTGCACACATTTTTTGCACCTGTTTTGCCACTATCACTGTCGTTTCTCTTTGCCCCCTGTGTTGAACCTGGTCATAATTGGCGGTGCAAAAACTAGAGAAAGTGCAATTTACACTTTGCTCCTAAAGGAAGTAATCTCAGCAAGCATTGGCCAAACCAGTCGATCTAGCTTTAATGTACTAATGAAGGTATATATAGGCATTCATAAATCATTTATAAATTCTGTGTACAAGCACTGCATGCACAAATGTTTTTCATCACTTGAAAACATGCATATTTGCTTTGCCAATGCTGGGGAAAGGGTAGCAAACTAGTTTTGCTTTCTATACAGAATGCATAGAAAAGATTTAAATGTAACAGAGTGATTATTGAGTGCACCTTTCAATGTAAACCACAGCCCCTGGGGCATTCCAATCGAAGCACTTCCCGGACGATGGAATGATAAATTAACTAATGAAAAGCATGAGGTGAGAGAGCCATACTCATATAGTTGGCGTTAAGGTCGACGCTATGCATATTTTAAAGAATTGTTAGCATTATATGTTTACTGGAAAAGGTGCTGTCAAGCTTGCCTTAAAGCATGCACAACGGTTACCTGAACAAATATTAACATTTTCACAGGGGTTTAATTTAATTCTTATAACTTGTTCTCGAACATGATAGCATCAATGAGGTGCCATCATTTCCGACTCGAATGCCTTTTTGGAAAAAAACTAATGTTCTCCCTCTACATCCTATAAATGTATGCCCTAGGTGCAAGTCTTTCTAGTAAGTTGTTTCTCTTTCACAATTAATGAGCGCCCTCGTTTTATTAAAATATTACATTTGAGTTAGTTTGCATCTAATAGACTTTCGGTGAAAGGTTTGTCCATTTTGCGAGGAGCACTCTGGGCAGCAGAAACTCTGATTTATTGCTAAATCCTTTTATCAATATCCTGACTGTTTGTGGAGGGAAGGTGTGGGTGGTTTGCACACTGCACAGGTGCATTTGTCAGATAGGATTAGTTGTATGTTTGGTCAGCTGCAGCACAAGCTAAAGGGATGATTACACTCTGTTTACAACTGTCTTCCACTGCCATTCATTACTGCGCTCCTTGTCTGGGGTTTGAGCTACAAGTAACATAAGAGGCAGTGTAGTTTATAGTCTCCAAGTGCGTAAGTAATCAATGTAGAAATCCCTCGAGGTCTCTCTATTGAGGCCATCAATGAATTTGCACGCATTCTGACACGTCCATATAATTCCCGCCATTTTGGGCCTCACTTGTGAAGTTTTACCATAGGGCAGCGCCACAGGCCTCCATGCAGTGCTGCCCTACCATAAAAGAAAAGGGCAGTAATGCGCTGTATCTATCAGATACGGTGCCATGCTGTCCTTTTCCACTGTGCCGGCGCATGGTGGGCTGCCGTTCGTCAACGCAGGCACCTTTGCACCATGGTGCAAGGGCGCCTGTGTTGCGGGGATGATTATTTTTGTGCAGGAAGGGAAACCTTCATGCACAAAAACACTCAGAAAAGGCATTTTCCTCTTCCTATGTGTGCTGCAGAATGCAGCACCCATAGAAAAAGGAAAAACGAGGAGAAATAAAGGTATTTCTCCCGGTTGTGCATCTCTTACGCATGCGTACATTTTTGCTGCAGCCTCAGATTTATGATTTGTCGTAAATCTGGTGCAGTGTCAAAAAGCCATGGATGTTGCTGGAAGGCCCTCAGCAACACTCATTGCACGCCACCCCTTTAACGCAGAAAACTGTGTTGAAGGGAACTATATTTACGAGGCAGCATTAAGTCAAAAAAAGTGACTTAGTGCTGCCTCGTAAATATGGAGCAGACTCCTGCGCCACAGGAACGTCACAAAAAGTGACGTTCCTGTGGGTAAGGGGCCACATAAAGAAGGCAATTTGTTTTCAGTTTTTCTGGACCCTCAATAGTGTTTTCAAAATTTTTTTCACTATAAAATGTCTTAAAATGTAATAATTTAGAATAGCAGAAGCTCTTGATGAGGTGGAAAGTAGGCATGCAAAAATGCAGGACGTCTTCTTGTTATTACAACTGGAAAAATCTGAATGTGCTTTTTTGGCTTTCCTTTGCAAGTCTTAGACAAATGTACAATAGTGTGGTTTGTATTGAACGAGTTTACTCAATAGACAAGGTGGAAATCATGAAACGTGACTCAGAAAGTATAATGGACTACTGTAGTGGGGACAGACACGTACCCCTGCCTGAAGAGGCCGACTCAATTTGAAACTGGTATCTGGAGTTTTTCTTTGATCATAGTGCCAACCCTAATTTAGTGTGTGCTCAGAGGACAAGGCCAGTCCCTGCTAATGCGAGAGCCAGATTTAGCACTGTTTCCTGGAGAGGCAACCAAAGCACTCCAAATGTGGACATAGGACTACTTTCCATGCCCTGGGTCAGTCACATTAAGTGGTGGTGTTAGATTACTAGAGTTTGAGACTTTTTAATATGACTATACCTTGTTTCCTGTTTTAAAAGGGAGTGTTCAGTCATTATATGCCTATATCGGAGTACTGAAGACATATCTAGAAAAGCCTACGACCAATATGGAGAGCATCAAGTCCACAATATATTACCACAATGTGCGAAGAAATGTGTGATGAAGTGGACAATCGTTACTTATACTAGTTATAATCAGGAATATTCACATTCAGATACATTTTTTCTTAGAGACTGGCATGCGTCTTTAATAGTTTCAGTTTGAAAAAGCTGTAAAACTAGTAGAATATTTTGACAGGAAAAGGAAGGTGGTCCATAAGATTAGATCCTCAAGTGACAGAGAGTAGTTGAGGTTACTTAAGAGGGGGAAGCGTTACTGTTGTTATGTTGTAACAAGTTGTCAAATAAATATATGCATACTGAGGTTTGATTACTTGCTTACTGATAGAAATGGGATTCGAGGTTGGCTGAGGTATTGTTAGACCTGACATCCTTGGCGTGGTTTTCCCTGACTTTTTGCCTCTACCCCCTGTGTTTTTGATGCTGTGCTGGATTTCGTTTTTGCTGGCTTAGATGCTTTGGGCACTTTGCCACAGTTGGTCAGAGTCAAAGTGCAAGTGCTCCCTGTATAAATTGTTATTGTGATTGGTTCTCCCTGATCGGCATATTTGTTTACCAGTGGAACCATAGTAAAGTGCACTACCCGTGCCAGGGCTGGTAAATCAAATGCTACTAGTGGGCCTGGAGCACTAATTGTTCCACCCATATGAGCAGCCCTAAAAAGGTGTCTCAGGCCTGCCACCTCAGTGCCTGCGCACAGTTTGCTAACTGCCATGTTGACTTGGCAAGTGCACCCAATTGCCTGGTCCTACCCTTCCCTTTCACATAGGACACCCCTATGGAAGGACCAAGGTACGCCCCATGGCAGGGTGCAGTGTATGTGAAAGGTAGGACATGTACTGGGGTGTTTACCATGTCCTGATAGTGAAACACTGCCAATTTAGTTTTTCACTATTGAAAGGCTATCTTGTCCATAGGACAGAATGGGGAATGCTCTGTAACATATTTACAGGCATATCTTCCCACAGGAGTGAGATAGAAAATTGGAGTCTGGTATCCCTGAACCCAGAATTAATGACACATCTTTTAGGAAGGATGGTTTCTAAGTTCTGTGTTTGAAAATAGCACTTTTAGAAAGTGGCTGTTTTCTTGTCCAACCTTCCGTGTGCCTCTGCCTGGTTGTGGATTGAGTGTCTGGCTGTGGAGTGACAGGGGCTGGAGTGGCTCCAGGAGCCTGGGTGAGTCAGCCTGCGCTGAATAGGTCCATCTGCATTTGGAGTGGTGGGAGTAGTATCTGTCCCTGACTAGGGCTGTGCCTGCCTTCCACAAAAGACTGGCTCCACCTCCTGCAGCGCGTCTGAAGACCCTGGCCCACATTCACAAAGGAAGAAGTTGTGCGCTGGCAGAGTGCACCCAGAACTGGTTTGGACTGGGTCCAGGACCCCTCACACACAGAGAACAAAGACATTTGGGGTATAAATATTGGAGTTGAAACCCCTGTACTTTAGACTACTGTGCGATCAAGAGGAACCTTTGCCAGAAGAGGACAGCTGAAGATACTGAGAAGGAGGACTGCCCTTGCTCTGTGTCTGGGGCTGGCCAGCAGTTTGCTGTTTCTGCTGAAGGAGAGGACACGGGACTGTGCTGTGTGCTGTGTCCCCCCTGCTTGAAAAAAGACTTTGCTGTGTGCTGTGTCATCCAGAGAAAGTCTTCAAGGACCTGAGAAGAGCTGGCTTCCAGTTTTGGGAACCCGGGAACATCAAAGATTACCCCCATCGCCTCAGTGACGCTGTGTGTGTATGGTGCTTTTTGAAACCTGAGACTGTTGTGTGATCCACTGTACCCGTGTGCCTAAAGCTCACTATGACCGCACTGAACCCTGCAGCATAACTATCGTACTACTGCTAAATCACCGCCTGGCCAAAGCCGTCATCTGCAAAGAACTGCGAGTGTTTAACCATCGCCGGCCCTAGCCAAGAATTGCCAAGCAGTATTGAGAGCCATCACCGCAGCTGACCGGAGTCATCTTCCCAAGATCGAGAAGCACCCGAGAAGGAGCTGTGCTGAGATCCAATCCGCTGCGAGGCGTCACCTAGGAACCGGGATTCCACAGTGAGGAACACCTGTTGTCAACGGAGCTGCCCAGCGGGACGTCAAACCACGAGGAAAGGAGAAGAGAGGAAGCAACCCCCCGGTAGCACTCGGACCGAAGTCGAGAGCGATGCGTGTGTCGTCACTTGGGGTCGGGTTGCGTGTCTGTGAGAGACTGTTCTCGGCTCCCCCGTAGGAGCAAGAGCCTCCGCTCAAGTGATTCCATCGGCCCGTACTTGCCTGAGAGGAGTGGCAGTACCAGGGCCCGTGTAAAGCTAATTACCTGATTTAACGGCATTTGGGGGCATACTTCTGCAATCGCTGATGTGGAGTCAGCAATCCTGTGATGAGAGTCCGTGAAGAGCACCGTGTGTCAGTGCTGAACTGTTTTTGTGAAATATTTGGTTAATCACACCTAGGAATACAGAACCTAAAAGTTATTTGTGATTTGTGCCCAATGTTTGTGATTTTTGCGATACCAAAGGGGATGATGGATGCTTTCCTGTCCAGTGGAAGGTGTTACCGGTCCAGGGAGGACCTGGCTTGGCAGTTCAGGCTGGACTGTTCCCATGAGGCACAGGGTCAAGACTGATTTGCTTATGGCCATGTCTGAACTGGGGTGGCGTGGTGAGCAAAATAACGATGGATTTAAACCAGATCTGTGACTGGGGGTGAATGTTTTGTCAATGTGCAACATTCCGTCCATCAGCTTGTGTGTTTTGCTGTTCACCCTAAGGGGGAAGGTTATGCTCAGATGTGGTTCTTGTGCTCACTACGCCACTGGAGTCAAGCTATCCTGGCTGGTGACGGCTGATAGCCAGAAACCGGTCCTAGGATGCTTGGTTCCAGTCCAGCGAAGACATGGCTTGGCAGTTCGGGCTGGACTGTTCACATGAGGCACAGGGTCAAGACTGATTTGCATATGGCCATATCTGACCTGGGGTGGCGTGGTGAGCAAAATAACAATGGATTTAACCCAGATCTGTGACTGGGGTTGAATGTTGTACCAATGTGCAACATTCCGTCCTTCATCTTATGTGTTTTTTGCTGTTGTCATTTTGGTCTTGTCAAAGTTTAGATAAAGAAACCTTTATTTTTTTTAACTGATGTGGTGTTCATTTGTGGTGTTATCGCTGTGTAACTGTGATTGTTGATGCAAATACTTTACACATTGCCATGGGGATAAGCCTGTCTGCTCGTGCCAAGCTACCAAGGGGGTGAGCAGGGGTTATCTACAGTATGTTTCCCCCTTACCCTGACTAGACACAAGGGTCCCTATTTGGTCAAAAGTACCTACCTCTGCCAACTAGAGATCCCTATTTCTAACAGGTATGCACTCAGGCCAGGCAGGAACCACCACTCTAGTCAGGGTAGGCTAGATACACAATAAGGTAACCTGTGCTCACCCTCTGGTAGCTTGGCACAGAGCAGTCAGGCTCATCCACAACAGCAACGTGTAAAGTAGTTGTGCAACACACACACATAGTAACACAGTGAATACACCACAAAAAGACTCCACACAGGTTAATAAATATACATTATATTCTTAAGACTAAAAGAAGACCAACACAATAGAAATCCAATAAATAGAACCAGAGATATGAATGTTTAAAGAATAAAACAAAAACAGTGCTTAGAAGTCAGTAGTGCTAAAAGGTTACTGTAAGTCACGCTAGACCAGGGTAAACCCACAGTTCAGGCTGACCATGATGGAGCACGGGTCAGATACAGTTCCAAACAATTGCCACTGAAGTTTTACCTTATCAAGCTGTGCCAAGGGCAATGTTCGCGTCGCTAGCTATGATCCTGAGGTCGCAGAGTCTTGACCGTGCATCGTGCATGCAGAGGGGGCCTCGCAGTTGCTGGCGGCGATGCTTGCTGTGCGAGGAGACTACACTGAGGCAGCTTGCAATGATCCTTTAAGTGAGTGGCGCAGTCCCAGTACGAACTGGCCTGTTTGCAGTCACAAAGAGCCCAAAACCTTGATTTCAGGGGCCCAAGATCTGTAGGTGATGAAAGCAGCTGCAGAACCCACTTTTGAGGGCCAGAGGTTGGAGGAGGCACCTCAGGCAAGGGTAGGACTTACAGAAGGCAGAGTCAAGCAGCACCAGCAGAATTGTAGGAAGTCTCTTGTGTCCCTAAAACGTAAGAAAACAGGATGCAAGTCAGCAAGCCCTCGCAGATCACTTGGAGTGAAGGCAGAGTCCAGCTCTCCTTCCAGGCTAATCAGGGAGCAACAGGTAGCAGGGCAACAAGCAGAAAAGCAGTTCTTCCGGAAAAGCAGTCCAGTTGAGTCCTTTAAGCGGCTCAGCCGTCCTTCTGACAGAAGTTCAGTTCGAGATCCAGAAGTGTCTTATTTGAGGGGCTCAGAGACCAACTACATATACCCAAAAGGGCCTCTGATACAAGCAGTGACTTCAAAAGAACTCTTGAAGTGTACAAGGGTCCCTTTCAACACAGTCCTGTCTGACAGGTTAACCCTGGGGGTTAATTCAGTGCTTTGTGTGAAGACTGGACACAGACTATTCAGATGTTAGTGTAAGCCACCTTTACCCCTTCCTGCCCAGGAAGATCAATCAGAATGCAGATGAGTGCTCAGAATGTAGATGAGCCTCACCTTCCTGTGTTTATGGCTGTATAGAGGGAATACATAAAGTGCAGCTCGCACCGAACCAAGACTTGTATTATCATGCACAAATAAGTAGGTACATGGAAATGCCACATCCATTTTCTAACAGTGGTATTTCTAAAACTGTAATGTTAAATCCAACTTCACCACTTAGAAGAATTTATCATGACCATTCCAAACATATCAAACATGTAAAAGCTACTCCTCTCTCATCAGGAATTATCATTTAAAAGTATATTAAGGAATTCCTAATACTGGCCTAGGAGAGGGGTAGGCCTGACAGTAATGAAAAGTGAAATAGGTTGTTTGTAACTACCAGGACATGTGAAACATAAAGGTACATGTCAGCCCTTTTACTTATATAGCACCTTGCATTTAGGGTTACTTAGACCCTATGTTCCCTGTAAGCTGTGTACCTGGGCGGCAGCACACATTGTCCTTTTCACCATGCAGGGGGCCTTTAGGAGCACACAAAATAAAGGATTCTCCTGCTGACAGAAGCACTCTTGATGGCTTGCAAATGAACTCGAAAGAAGTGTGATATTTTTCTGTATGACTCTGGATTGTTCAAAATGCGACTCCCCTGCCCCACTATCGCTATTCTCAGCAGAAAACAAAGTAACAAACTGTTCTTGAAACTGCAATAGTAGACACAAGATTTACACATTTTGTAAGTGTGAAAATAAAAAACATGTTTGTGCGGGTACTGCAATTTTTTTTTTAAGTTCCAAGGATTTTATTAAGACTTATCAGAAAGTAAACAATGTACAAACAGAAATAAAAAAATATATCAAGTACATATATGTTTGTAGTCAGGTGACGTTACTCAACAACAACAGCTTCTAAATGATACGATCTATTGCAAGCAGTAAATAAAAGAAGCATCTACAAACAGATAGAAGATAATATTACAAAACAATACAAATCGAAAAAATACAAATCAAAACAATAGTTGGCCTGAAGGTCTGTGAACCGGTTAAGATCCAAGTATGTGTACTACAATTTTTTTTAATAAAAGCACACACTGTTTTATTTACATCCTTGTATTTGAGAGACACTGCTACTGCAAAAGCTCTGACTGTTCCATTAAAATAGTGCGATGTTCAACTTAATTCAATTAGGGAGGAACAGAAATGCAGAGCTGGAAAAATAATGAGCTTGGTTGAAAATTGCTGCCATAAAATATTCTGCATCTCAGACATGCTGTTATCCACCTCTAGGAGGGACATTTCCCTAATTACATTTTTAAGATAAATTGAACTTTGTCGAAACAGTTACGATATTACATTCTTCTCTGTGCGCACATTTGAAAGCTGCTCTCCTGTTCTTTTACACACAAGGCAATTTCTCCAAATTAATCCTAATAACTGCAGTTCCTGTCTGGAACTGGCAGGTGTGCAGCAGGGGTTACTACAAGCACATTGTGAAACAAATCACATAAAACAAATAGTCAAAAGACAGTTAGCAATACCATGTTTCCGAATTGGAGCTGAAGTAAATCCAAGCTGTAGCTAGAAATAAGACTCCTAAGGAAAATAAAGTGACCAGAGTATGTGTACCACTATATTAGGTAATACACATTTGTAATATAACGCCAACAAACCCTTGGATGATTATGTATTTCATAAATACATCTTGTAGGAAACTGGCTCTATATATACTACACCAAAACGAGGCATAGTGTGTATAGAGTCCAGGTGACCCCAGATGTAGGCTGAGGGTAAAGTTAGATAGATCCTTACTCTCTATTTGTGGTAGAGTGGGTGAGCAGTAAGGCAGTATCAGAGGACAGTTTTAAGCATTTGATGTACACACTCAGTCAGCAAATGAGTTCACACACTCAAGAACTGAACTCTAGGTCAATTGTTTTTGTATAAAAAATATACTGTTGTTTTATTTTTAGAACCAAGCAAGCCTGGCACAGGTAAGCATTAAATACTTTACAGTAATACGTTGCTGAATGCACAACAGTTTGAAAATGCAATAATTGATTTTACAGGGGATGCAATAGATTGCAATACTTAGCAAATACAGTACACTGAAATGAATAGCCTTTTTCAGTACGTTACAGGTAAGTCACTTTTACGTTACTTTTCTAACTCAGTGCTGGATACCTAGATTCATCACAGGGACATTTCCTGCAAACAGGTAAGTAAATACGTTTGGTTATTCATGCGATTTTTAAAGAATATTTTTAGATTTCAAAACTCCACACTCAAAAACTTTTTGGGACAAAATTGTCAATGTTATCCTACGGAGGAAAAACAGGTTATCAGTCCACAGGTACATTATTGACTGTGAGAGTTAAGGTTCTGGGGTTAGATTCAGGGGTCCCCTAGTGTCAGTGATGCACTCTTGTTACACCCTCAGCAGCACTAGGGCGGCCGGGTGTCGAGTGTTGAGGCCCAATGTTATCCAATAGGGGATAGGGGACCACTGGTTTGTGGCTGCTGGCAAGCAGGCCACTGGGTTGTGAGAGCAAAGCTCCTGGACTGTAGCTCAGGGAAAATGGGGAAACAAATTAGCACCAAAGGTGCACCCTCAGCGGCACTAGGGCGGCCGGGTGCAGGGTGCTGTTTCGACGTCGGATGCCCTGTTGTTTGTAAGGACAAATTCCCAGCACCGTATATACTCTTAACGGCAGAGTAATTTTTAACCTGCACAATTTCCGTACCTGTTCTTTACCGCCTGCTCCCCGGTCCACCGCCGGCTTGCCCAATTGTTGTGGAGGGAGCAGCGGGCTGACATCTTTGCGGGAGAGACAGGGGGAGGTAGTTGCATTGACGTCAGCAATCAGCTGACACCCGAGGCACGGTGTCCAATCAACTCTCCAGGCTCAGAGAGGGTGGAGTAAGGGGGTTAGGTATTTAATGGGAATCCAATCTCGTACGCGCAGCGGACGGGCGCAGCGGGTGCGCCGCTGGCACGCCAAAGGCAAGCCCATCTGCACCTGTCTGTGCCTGTTCCGCGACCAGCGCCAGCCATGCTGCTGGTGGCCTTCCATCGCCTCGTGTTTGCTGGTCTAGGGCTCAATTACTAGCCCTTAGGACAGCGACTTGCTGCAGTGGCCCGCGTGGTGATCCTTCCCTACTGCTAACTAGCCATTTTAGCTGCAAAGACTGCCCATTCGCCCTCCCCCCTCTCTCTGAACGATCCCGGCCTGGGGTCAGAGAAGAACGATTTACAAAAACTTAAATGGTAGTTAAAGCTTGTCTGCTAATTTGTCGCTCCCTTCCACGACACGCAGGCGATATTTGGCTCTCTCTGACCACTCACGCCTGGGACTTGATGTTCCTGACCGAGATTTGGTTCAAAGATACATCAAATCTGGATATTAGCCTGGCAATCCCACCGGAGTATAGATTCGTAGGGATAAATCGTCCAGGCGATAAAGCAGGAGGCGGAATTGCTGTCATCCTTTGTTCTCACTGGAACATAATGTCCAGGAAACTGGAAAACACTAGCCCTATTGAGGCATGTATTTTAGTATTTCTGACCCAAGACACTTGATTGCGGCTAGGGTGTTATACAATCCCCCCGGCACATCACCATCTCACCTCACGGAGCTCTTAGCGTCCATTGCGGATCTCGCATTGAGACATCCGCACTTCACTATTCTGGGAGATTTTATTCTTCATGTAGATGGCACCACGTGTGCAAAGGCTAGTTCTCTTGTAGACATTGTGGCTGGTATTAACTTTGATCAGAAGGTACGGGGCCCCACCCATTGTGCCGGCCATACTTTGGACCTCATATTTACGAATCTGCTAGGCTTGTGTACTTTGGTCCCTCTTCCCCTCACCTGGTCAGATCATTATTTAATTCCTTTCATTCTGACCTTCCCCCGGACGCCAGCCATTCCCACTAAGGCTGGTGACCTTGGTAGGAAATGGTACAAAGTCACCTGTGAGGCCCTTGAACATACTCTTGCAAATGTGAACTGGCAGACCTCAGATGATTTGAACACAGTTGTAGCTAATTTTAATGGCCAACTATCCCTAGCAATAGATACCATCGCCCCTTTGCAACCTCTGTCTTTGGCGCGCGTCAAACCTACTGCACCTTGGTTCTCACAAGCTTTACGGGAAGAAAGGAGTGGCTGCAAGAAGCTTGAAGGCCGCTGGCGACTCTCCTATGACCCCCTCGCCAAAGCCACCTATAGAGCCGCGTTAAAAAAAATTCATAGACTCAAACTGGCTACGATGAAAGACTTCTTTATGAATAAAATTAATGCAGCGGCTAATTCCGCTAAATCTCTGTTTCTAATTGTTAAGGAATTTATGAACCTTACGGCAGTTGCCAGCAAGATTAAACCCAGTCAAAAGCTTGGTGTTGGCCTGTCCGATTTCTTCCATAATAAGATCATTGATATCTTTTCTGGCTTTAAACAACCAGCTGTCAGCCGGTCGGAGAGCCCTGCCCATGACACTACCATCTTCCAGGATAAAATGTTATGTAGTTTTGAGCCAGTCTCATTGGACACAGCCCTGTTGAAAGTTCGACAGTGCAAATCCGGTTCACCGTTAGATACAGTACCAGCACGGATTTTTACCATTCTTGCCCCAGTTATCACTGCCCCCTTAGTCTCTATATGGAACTCCTCCTTATCCTCAGGCCAGTTTCCAACTGTATGGAAGCAGGCCATGCTGTTGCCCATTTTGAAGAAAGCTGAGGCCAACCCAGCAGTTTTTAGCAATTACAGACCTATCTCACTCCTTCCAAAACCAGCAAAGATATTGGAAAAAGTTGTGCAGGAACAACTATCCGATTATTTGGAATCCAGAGAACTCCTCCATGACTCGCAATCTGGATTTCCATCCGGGTATAGCACAGAGACTGCCTTATTGGAAGTCTCAGAGACTATTCACAAGGGCGTGGACAGAGGCGAGGTTGCCATGTTGGTGCTCCTCGATCTGCCTGTGGCTTTCAATACTGTCTCACACACCATCTTACTTGATAGACTCCATAACCTAGGGATTAGAGGCATTCCCCTAGCCTGGATAATCATTCTTACCAGGAAGAACTCAGCAGGTCTGGTGTCGGCATTTCGCTTCCAAAGAAAAAAAACCTTTGAGCTGTGGAGTCCCCTAAGGGTCGGCTCTCAGCCCCCTCTTTTTAATTGTTTACCTGGTACCGCTAGCCGAGGTTATAGAAGACTGCGGGGTCAGAGTGGTCTCTTATGCTGATGATACTCAGCTAGTATTCTCTTTTAGAGATCACTCTGACAAAGGCCTTTCTAATTTTAAACAATGCCTCACAAATATATGGTATCATGGATGACTTGTAACACCCTCAAGTTAAACACTGATAAAACCGAAGTGTTGTTTTTTAATCAAAAGGCCCCATTGTTGCCATCGTGGTGGTGGCCGGCCAAGTTCAACCCTCCTCCTCTCCCAGTTGAGTATGGGCTTTGTATTGGACATTGAATTGTCATGCAAGGTCCAAATCTATAAAGTCACCTCTGCTTGCTTTGGCAAATTGCGCATGATTAAAAAATGTTTTCCTTATCTCCCTCTGGACTCACGCAGGATGGTCATCCCTGCTCTCATTACCTCCCACCTGGATTATTCCAACAGCCTATATGTGGGAGTTCCAGCCTATCTCATCCATCGATTATAGTTCATACAGAATGCGGCCGCAAGGCTGATCTGCAACATCCCTTACCGGCACTCAATTACCCCGCATCTGAAGAAACTTCACTAGCTTCCTGTATCCTCCCGCATCCAATTCAAGGCCCTGGTCCTGTCTTTCAGGGCACGGAACGGTAGGGGACCTGGATATCTCCGGCGTAGGCTTAAGTTGGTGCACTCAGCCCGCGCCTTTAGATCCAATCACCGCCGCCTGTTGCTCCCCCCAGGTTCCAACGCCGCAGGAAAGGAGGCAGAGTGTTTGCAGTGGTCACAGCTTAGCTCTGGAACGGTCTACCCCTTAGTCTCCATCTTATTGACTCGGAACCTCTGTTCAGGCACAGCTTAAAGACCTGGCTGTTCTCTACTCTCTAGCCTGGTTTTCTGGTGCTTGCGGTTTCTGCTGTCTGTAGCGCCGGGACACCCTTGCTGGGAGTATCCGTGCGCTTAACAAATATCTATAATAATAATAAATAACGGCAGCTCTGCACTTACAATGCCCAAGAATGGATATGTGCCATGTCGACTCTTTACTTTTGTTCTGCACCAAGACACTCAGCCTGCAAAGGCAGTGTGTGGGTGAAAAAGTGCAGGGCCTCTAAGGGAGGCACAGTACATGCTGCAGCCCTTAGAGGCCTTCCCTGGTCACAGTGTCCTGGGTACCTGTGGTACCATTTACTAGGGGCCCACCTGTGGCCAGGGATGCCAATTGGGTTTAGGATCAATGCAATTTTAGGGAAGGAACATAAGCCCTGGGTACCTGATTAGCAGGAGCCCAGGGCACACTCAGTCAAGGAACATCAGCAATTCAGCAAAAAGTGGGGGCTTACCATGCAGAAAGAGGCACTTTCTCACACATGTATAATTCCCTATCTGGTACACATTTTCTCCCAAACATTGGAATACAATCTGATGAGCTGTGGATCTGCATTCCACCGATTCGTTCTTCCCACTAGTTTCTTTGCGTCTCCCGCTTCATGGAGGATAACAGGCATTATGCAGACAGCACTGTGTTATATTTTAGGGCACCTGGTTTGTAGAGTAACATTGGTCTAGGAATGGAATTCTGCACTGGACTAAAGTGACATTGCTGAAGGAGTGGTAGCTCCTCTCTACACAAGTCATGATGCAAGGGGGCAGAATTCCAATTATATCAGAAGTCAAAAAATGAGAAGAGGATGGGCTAGCTGCAGCTTGGCAAATTCAGAGTGTCGCCGGATAGGAGGTCCTAGAATAAAGAGTCCTAATTTGCTTTGTACAAAAATAAATGATAGCAATGTGTGCAGCACTACTCCGAGAAGCCACATTAGTAATTCAAAGCACCTATTTCTATACAGTTCAATGTACAAAAACATACATTTTTATAAGGCAAGGAACACAATTATTGAATACACGCGTGGGTAGTTCAGTTAATTGACCTAGGTTTTACCTTTGTATATCTTTCAGATCAAAGGGTAATGGGGTGCTAAAACCACAGAGAGGACCCGAGGATTACGGCCTGACCAGCTCTCTCCGAATTCATTAAATTGATCTTTTGAGCAGTGCTTGAATTGAAATCACATAGGCATTACAATTTCATGATATCTCTTTTGTTATTCCATCAGATCAGGCAGTTTCTAATCTGATAGGATCACGTTTAACCCCCAAACGTACTTCAATTTTTGATGCACTACATGGCAAAGAAGCCTGCCAATGGTAGGGCACAACCCTAACAATATGCTGGAGCAGCTAGGGATTCATCAGATTCAAAAAGCAATGTATTTAGTCTTTTTTGAAAAGGGCTTCAAAGTCATCAAAATGTAACAATTTGCACTTTATAAACCACCCAAACAAAAAAAAAAAATAGGCACCTGCTCCCCATATTTACTCAGTATTGTGCCGTGTACTGCTAATTAATGGTTGTGGGATAGCTATTAAACTGCTGAGCTGGGAAGACACTGGTTTTCTTCTGCACAGAAGTCTCTCTCAATAAATACTGTCCCAGTCCTGTTCTTTTGCTGGCAGCAGCTGTCTTTCCTGTCACCCACTCTGAGCAGCTTTTTCTTTTTTGCCCAGCTTTGTCCCATAGTTACAGCTATCTCAGTTCTTGTTCCCTCTCTCTCACTGCTGCTTCCCTGGCACTGTTTCTTTCATTGCGGTCTCATTATCTTTGTGCAACAGTCTCTCTCAATTAAGGCTCTCTTATCTTCAGTTCCCCATCACTGCAGTCTGCTGTAACAGTTACTCACCCTGCACGGGCTCTTTTCCTCTCTGCACAGGTCTCTCAGCCCCAACTCCTTCAATTACTGGCGTCCCACCACGGAATCCCACTTCCCTACAATGTCTTTTTTTTGGTAATGTTATCTTCCCATAGTGTGCTAGGTTTGCTTCTAATTACTAGCATGTCTCACTGATGTTGTCCTCCATTATTCCCTATAATATTAAAGATGCTCTATAGTTTCATTTACCTACAAAGGATTTTATATTGTGTTTTAATTCCAAATATCCCGCACCCATCTTAATCTAACAAGGATGGGGAAAGGAGTGTGATTGAATTCTCTCTGTCCTTCTACTCCTAGAAGTTGGGCTTTGCAGTAGCTGTTCTGTGTCTAGCCCTCCCCAATGTCTCTGACTGGGTGCAAGATGGGTTGTGTGCCTCTGTTAGTACAGGGATATGGGTATGTCTGCATTAGTGTAGGGTGAGAGTTGCTCCGTTGTACAACTGAGCAAATTGCATGTTTGAGGGCAAGATAATCGAGCAGTATACCTGTTTGGGTGTAGGGTGAGGGATGCAACTTTGTGAGTTTACAGTAAGAGCAGGGTTAGTGATGTGTATAGTCCATGCTGGAAGGGGTCAGAGTAATCAGAAGTACATAATAAAGTGATTGGATAACTGAAGGGTGAATTGTGTGAATGTAGGATCAGCAGTGTGCCTGTGTGAGAAGGAGAAAGTGTTCAGTCTGTGCAGGGCAAGCAAAGTGTATTTTGAGTGCAGGTTGAATAGTGTGTATTGGGTAGTGCAGTGTTAGGGTGTGCCTTTATGACTGTACAACGAGTGGTTTGCCTGAAGGAGTGCAGTGTGAATAATGTTCAGGGTGAGTGCTGCGCATAGGGAGATCAGAGTGATAGGATTGCTTGCAGGGTGTTGACAGATTGATGTGCCTGTGTGAATGTATGGTGAGTCATGTGTCTGTGTGATTGTAGAATAAGCGGTGTGTCCGTGTGTGTACAGTGAATAATGTGCCTGTGAATGCCGAATTTCTTTGTGTATGTTGTAATAGAGTTGACAGTCCAGTAGTTGGGGTGGGCGGAGCTAGGTGGGCAGAGGGGAAGAGGTGGGGTCAAGACAGGAAAGGGTCAGATAGGGTAGGGACGGGGACCGAGCTAGATGTTCAATAAAGAGCTCGTGCATACTTAGTCAGTGTCCGTGTATAATTAGAGTGGGACATGACAGCTGGCGACGAGGGTGGGATAGAGCTGCAAACCCACCAGAACTAACCCCGTCCCGCAGCGTAGAGCGCCCAGAGCTCCGCTGTAACCGTGGTCCTGAGGCGCCACGGAAGAGACCCCGACGTGATCAAGAAAGTCTGAGAGTGACCAGGCGGTCCTCAGAACGAGCGAAGAAAAGCGGACAGTGCGCCGAGTGAGGGCGCCGAGAAAGAGAACCGATCGCGCTGGACGCGCGAAGCCCGCCAGGATCAAAGGCAGGGCGCCGGAAGAAGAGAGCCGGTCGCGCTGGAGGCGCGAGACCCGCCTGACCACCCGCCAAACCGTGAGTGTAAGTCGGGAGCCCACTCCGACATTGCCCCAGCTCACTGCGCGACACTGTGCAGGTGAAGGAAGCTGACGCGCGAAGACTAGCGCCAGGTCGGCGCGCGCGTGATGAGGAGTCAGCGCCGAGCGGCTCGCCAGCCAAACGCCCCCGCAGCTTGCGCCTACCTGAAAGGCAGCAACCGGCAGCTACCTGCACGCGCGAGCCCAGCAGTGCAGCGACGTGTGTGTGCACCTGGAGAGTGAGAGAAAGCCTCGTGTCTCACAGAAGGGAGCGGCCATCTTAAAGTCAGGCAGCTTTAGAGACAGACCCTATTGGAACAGAGGGCGGCCATCTTTGGGTCAGGCGGAAAACCCAAATAAGCACTGGCAGCATCAAATTGTCACATTGAAGGGTGGACAACGAGCAATCATTGCCAAGTGAGCGCAACAAGAAACAAACAAGCATTGGTACCTACAGTAAGAGGTAGAGGGAACGGACACCAGCAACTGCGACCAGGGTCAAGCACCAGAACTGAAAGCTCACCACCAAGATGTCCAACCCTCCCGCGCAAGACGCGCAAGACACTCCCGCCAAAAAGGAAGTCAAAGGCACGCACCTGCGAGCGCCGGAACCCTTAATAATCACGACAGGAAGCAGCATGGGCCTCAAATGGCAGGAATGGCTGGAGGACTTTGAGGACTACATTGAAGGCTCTAGAATCGAGACAGACAAAGACAAAATAATAACCCTTCGCAATCTAGGAGGGCGCAAGATCAGCAAGATAGTGCGAGAGATCCCAACCGACGACAGTGACACCTATACCAAAGTGAAAGATGTATTGAACAACCGCTTCTTGCACAAAAGAAATGTTGACTATGAGCGACACAAGTTCCACCAACAGCGCCAGGACAAGGATGAGCCACTAACCTCCTTCATACACCGACTGCGACGCCAGTCCCAATACTGCGACTTCACAAATTTCTCGCCGGATGCGGCCATCAAGTCCCAAATAATCTCAGGATGCCACTCAGAGTCGCTGAGGCGACGACTGCTAAGGAAGCCACAAGAGCTGGCAGAAATTGAGGAGAATTCCCGGATATATGACCAAGCCGAAGAAAATGCGGCGGATATCGAAGTCAAGCCCAGCACTAGCCGCGAACATGCCAACCGTGTCTCCGACCGACGACATGGACGACAGGACTACAGAGGCAACCCGCGTGACAGGTCACGCCGATCCAGATTCTCACCCAGACGTCGAACAGACCACCGGCCAAAAGATTCAGAGAGGAGAGATCGACGACCTGAACGCACAAGACGGTGTTTCAGGTGCGGGTATGACTACCCTCACATTGACTCATGCCCTGCTATGGGCCAACGCTGCCGAAAATGTGGACGATCCAATCATTTCGAGGCTATGTGCAGCGATTACCACCGAGAGAAACGTGGCGGCAATGACCGACGTGCCAGCCAGCAAAGATCCTCGAGGACAGAGACCAAACGGCACCATGTCAGAGCCGTTCAGGATGAACTTGATAGATCCCCGGCATCTTCTCACTCCAGTCATGAATCCAGACGTTCCAGATGGGATCGCCGCTCCCCCTCGAGAGACTCCAGGTCTTCATCATCCAGGCGATCGTCCTACACTACAGAGTATATCAACATTGCTGACAACGATCAGCTCAAACGCTACCCACGGCTTGACATCATGGTGGGCAATCATGCAGCAAAATTCGTCATGGACAGTGGCGCATCCCTCAACTACATCTCCGTTGCCGAACACGAGCGAATGGTTCCCAAACCTCATCTGCGCTTTGCACCTGTCCGGGTATACACCTGGATGTCAAGAAAACCACTCCCGTGCCTGGGCAAGTTCGACACCACCCTCACGCACGGCGGCACCACTATCCCAGCAGTCATCCACGTCATCAAAGGCCCCGATGCCGACTGCCTACTGAGCCTTCCGACTGCTGAGCGCCTGCGCCTGGTGCACATCCTATTCAACGTGAACGACAGCTCCAACTATGCCGTGAAATTTCCATCTCTGTTCCAGGGCCTGGGCAAGCTGAAAGGTCGGCAAGTACATCTGCATATCAATGAGCGAGTCAAACCAGTTGCTCAACATCCGCGGCGAGTGCCTTTTCATCTGCAATCCGCAGTGGCCCAAGAGCTGCAAGATCTCCTGGACGCTGACATCATCGAACGCACCGAAGGGCCCACTCCCTGGGTGTCCCCGGTGGTTATTGTACCCAAAAAAGGGACTCCAGACAAGGTCCGTCTCTGTGTAGACATGCGCCTGCCGAACACGGCAATCGAAAGGGAAAGGCACCCCGGTCCACACCTGAGCGACATGATTACGGCACTCAACGGAGCTACAGTATTTTCCAAACTGGACCTCAACAAGGGCTACCACCAGCTCGAGCTGGATGACAGCTCTCGCCCCATCACCACATTTGCCACGCATCTTGGCCTCTTCCGATATAAACGTCTCAGTTTTGGCGTTTCCTCGGCTGCCGAAATCTTCCAAGAGGCGATACGCCTGATCATCCACCATATCCCAAATTCACTCAACTACAGTGATGACATTCTGGTGTACGGCACAAACCTCCGAGAACACGACATCGCCCTTGACCGTGTCTGCCATGCCCTAATGGACGCAAACTTAACTCTTAATAAAGACAAATGCGAATTCCACCAGTCAACACTGAAATTCTTCGGACACATTTTCTCATCAAGCGGCATGAAACCCGATCCAGACAAGGTAGCTGTGCTCAACAACACCGAAAGCCCAACCGACGTGAACGATCTGCGCTCCTTTCTCGGAATGGCGAGCTATTGCGCTCGTTACATTCGCGACTACGCCACCATAAGTCACCCACTGAGGCTCCTCACGAAAGCCAACCAGCCTTTCAACTGGACCCCGGAATGCGAGCGCGCCTTCAGAGACATCAAACAGGCAGTGGAATCATCTGACTGCCTTTCCTACTTCAATCCCAGACGGAAAACAGAGATCACCGTAGATGCCAGTCCGGTGGGCTTAGGGGCGATCCTGGCTCAGTATGACGACGATTCAGAACAACGGAGAATCATTGCCTATGCCAGCCGAAGCCTCACCGATCCGGAAAGGAAGTATTCCCAGCCTGAGAAGGAGAGCCTGGCGGTCGTGTGGGCGTGCGAGCACTTCCACATCTTCATCTATGGGAAACACTTCACGCTCATTACCGACCATCAGGCGCTCGTCACGATCTATGGCAATCCAAAGTGCAAGATGCCCCCCAGGATTGAGCGGTGGGGCCTCCGCCTGCAGGAGTACACATTTACAATTGTCCACAAACCGGGGAAGGGAGAGAACCCTGCTGATTATATGTCCCGCCACCCCCGGGACTCTGCAGAGACAACTTCTTCCATAGCGGAGGAATACATTCATTTCGTGTCAAGTCATGCTCGCCCACCAGCCATACCAATGCACACCATCAGGGAAGCAACCAACAAGGACGTTGTTCTACATACTGTGATGAAACGCATACTATCCAACAGGTGGAGACATCATCCACAAGACGAAGAAGAGAATCCCGATGTTAAGAAAGAACTCCAGGCTTTCCGACACGTCTCTGATGAACTCTCAATAACCGAAGACGGCCTCCTTCTAAGAGACCACCGGATAGTCATCCCAGCCACCCTGAGACAAGGAGTAGTCGACCTAGCGCATGAGGGTCATCGAGGGGTCGTGTCCACCAAGAGAGCACTCAGAGAGCGTGTCTGGTTTCCAGCTCTAGACCAGATGCTCGAGGACACTCTGAAGGACTGTCATCCCTGTCAACTGACCAGCCCCAACACTCCGCCTGCACCACTTCAGATGACCCCACTACCTGACGGGGTGTGGCAAGAAGTTGCAATGGATTTCTATGGGCCTCTGCAGTCAGGGAAATACGTAGTCGTCATCGTGGATGAGTACTCCCGATTCCCGGTGGCTCAGTTTATCCCCTCCACCAGCGCCACCTGCACCCTCAAAGTACTTGAAGAGGTCTTCGCGACCTGGGGTGTCCCCAGAATCATCAAAACAGACAATGGGCCCCCATTCAACGGGCATGAATTCGGCGATTTCGCGAAACAGATGGATTTCCAGCACCGCAGGGTCACCCCGCTCTGGCCGCAAGCCAACGGCACTGTTGAAAGGTTCATGTCTACCATCAAGAAAACCTTCCAACAGGCCACCGCCGAGAAGAAGGATCAGCAAGCGGCACTGAACGAAGTCCTCTGTGCCTACAGAACCACTCCTCACTCCACGACGGGCGTCTGCCCTGCCACTCTCATGCTTGGGAGGACACCGAGAACCCGGATCCCAACCTGGGAAGGAGCACTGAAGAAACCCCTCTCAGACCATCAGATCAAAGACATGGCTGCAACAGATCAGTATCACAAGGAGAAGATGAAGGAACATGCTGATCACAAACGGAGGGCACGGTCACCCTCCCTCAAGGAAGGTGAGAGGGTTTTCGTCAAACAAGAGCAGCGCCAGAAAACTGACTGTCGTTTCAAGGACGAGCCTCTCACGATCGTGCAGCAAAAGGGCACCATGGTGACCGCTGAATCAGAGAATAGGCGAGTCACCCGCAATGCATCCCACTTTAGGAAATGCCCTCCTGAAAGACATGACTGCACACCTGCAGCTTCCACGCTGGCGAACCCCAGTGTCCCAGAGGCTGGCGCACCCGACTCTGCACCTCCCATGGTGCAGGAACCAGTGGTAGAGAACATTGTGTCTACACCGGCTCGACCCCGACGCCAAGTGCAGCCTCCAAAGAGACTGATCGTAGAAATGGACTAAGTTTCACTTTCACTGCTGTTTGTTAAGAAAGGGGGAGATGTAATAGAGTTGACAGTCCAGTAGTTGGGGTGGGCGGAGCTAGGTGGGCAGAGGGGAAGAGGTGGGGTCAAGACAGGAAAGGGTCAGATAGGGTAGGGACGGGGACCGAGCTAGATATTCAATAAAGAGCTCGTGCATACTTAGTCAGTGTCCGTGTATAATTAGAGTGGGACATGACATATGTGAGTGCATTTGAATGCGGGGTAAGCAAAGTGTCTGAATGTGGGGTGAGCAATGTGTCTGTGAGTCGAGGGTAAGAGGTGAGTGTAAGTCTAGAGTGAGGAGTGCGCTGTATGAGTGCAGGGTGAGTATGTGAATGAGTGCAAGTTCTCAGCATGTATTGTGAGTGCAGGATGAGGGGTATGCCTGTGTAAGTGCAGGGTGCAGCACATTGCCAATGCTTGTTAGACAATTTAGCAGGGAAATGTGCCTTCAGAGAACTCTTTAACTTTGAATTGTTTGGGGAGGTGTCCTTTCAAATCTCACTAGAAAGCATAATTTTTGCTAATATCACCCAGTTACGCACACAAACAAGAAATGTGTGCACATGAACAGGTCACTGCCACACAGAGAGAAAAATAATGAAAGGGAACACTGCTTAGGGCCATCCTTAGGGGTAATCTACATGTAATAAAAGGGGAGTTTATGGATTGGCAAGTAGTTTTAAATACCAAGTCAAAGTGTCAGTAAACTGCACACACAGGCACTGTAATGGCAGGCCTGAGGCAAGTTTGAAAGGCTACTCTGTGGGTGGCAAAATCAGTGCTGCAGCCCACTAGTAGCATTTGAAGTACAAGCCCTGGGTATATGGTATACTACTTTACAAGCGACTTGCCACTACAACAAATATGCCAATCAGGTATACACCCATGTCACCATGTTTAGGGGAGAAGCACATGCACGTAAGCACTGGTTAACAGTGGTGAAGTGCTCAGAGTCCTACTCCAACAAACAGAATCAGCAAAAAATAGAGGCAAAATGCAAATAGTTGGTGGAATGACCACCCTAAGCATGACAGGTCTAAAAATTACCGTAATAAAAATATGTTAAACACAAAGAGGGAGTGTTAAGAATGAACCTTGCCTATTGCCACTTCTTGTGGAAAGATCTGACCAACCGGAGGCGGCTGGTGGGTGTCAACATTTCGACGCATATTAACTTGCCGGATCTCATCCAGACCTTGTCATCCGACTATTGCACACTTCATGACTCTAAAGCACTCCAAGTAGTCACCACCTGAATGTTCAGAAACATTGACAACCCCCACCCTTTGTTTATTTAGCACTTTACTTTAATCTTGTTAAATAGATATTGTAAACCCACAGATACATAACTGTTCCAAGTCATTGGTCAACCTTGAGGTTTTTTAAAGTGTCTAGTTGTATGTTTTTTGTATATATATTCACTGTTTGAGCACTGCATCGTCTGTACTAACATTGCACTGCTATAACGACCTTATTGCTAATAAGGCAAATTAAGGGATTGCGGAATCAAATTAAAAAAGTGTTGTGTGCTCATTATTATTACTTTTGACATTATTCAGTGAGAATTAAATGATTCAATTATGTTGGATACCTCAGAAGCATACAAGAAGTATTCTTTCAAATGTGTTCCACGGGACAATTGTTGTATTGTAATATGTTTACCTTGGTCTTCAAGGGCATGTAGGGTTGTCCTAGTTTTGTTTACACGTTGAATCTTAGTGCTCGAGATAGGTGAGTCGCTGCTTGTAGGAGAGTAGGATCTGCTTACTATGGTTACCCCTACTTTTTGCTGGTGTTTCACTGTTTTTCGACTTTAGTCTGGCTGGGGCCCTGCTAACCAGGATCCCAGACTAGCTGCTTCCTCTCTAAATTGATTGCATGTACTTTAGGTACACTCCAGATTGGTTACTGGGTTACCCTTGTGAGTCCCTAGTATATGGTACCTTAGGTACTAAGGGCATAGGTACCCCAGAGGCCTACCAGGGGCTGAAGCATGTATTATGCCACCCCTGGGAAGCCTTCCAAAATGGCACCACTGGTCTGCTACTGCAGCCTGGGTAAGGTGGTGCATGCACCCCTTACTAAAATATAGGTTACCTATACCTACCTTTAATCACTGACACATATAAACCTATAAGTCACTCCTATGGCAGGCCTTATCAATCCTGAAGGTAGAGTGCTTGGTTTTGTGTGAGAGGGTGCCCATGCATGAGCAGGACCCCTCTGCAGCTTTCGGAATTTATTCTCTGATGCTGTTCTGTGAGGCAGCCAGACAATATACTCTTAAGTGCATTATAACCTCGCAGTAAATGCTAACTTTGGATGACGGCATGGAAACATATTATGTTTGGTGTCAAACACTTTGGAATCCTACCCCACCCCCCGCCAGTCCTGGAGGCGGGGGTAGAATTCCACCCTTCTAGAGGGAGAAGACATGTACACACTTACCTGACCGGTAATATTTTAAAAGAGCCCCAGCATCACAAAATGGATGCTGCAGCCACAGACACGAGTCTGACCTCCTGCTGCTGGACGAAAATCCAGCAGGGAGGCCTGGACAATAGGTTTCCTGTCACAGAGAGATGTAACCGCCTCCCAGACACGCTTTAATTTATTGGGGCTGGGTGGGTGCATTCATAGAATACTTTTCAGACAGTGCTGGGGGCACACTTGTGTCCCTGTGCATACCCCAGTTCAAGCCGGTTGCAGTGGGACTCAGCCCCTGCTCTGGCGCGAAACTGGACAAAGGGAAACTGGACAAAGGGAAAGGGGTGTAACCACTGGGTCCTCCCATAGGTGGGACCTTAGAATAAGTCCAACCCCTAAACTTAGTATAAGGATAGGAACCCAGTCCTTAGGACTTTAGATTATATCTGCAACATATATCCTAGAACTTTGACATTCTATTTCGACTAGAAGGTGGAAGAATCTCGCTTGGGGCCAAGGAGTGACTCCCCAGTTCAAACAGGAACCAAAGAAGCATCTTGCCAGTCTGCATTTCCAAGGCTCCCGCCGGATCCTGATGGATTTGTGACTCAGGACATGGACTTCCAAACTTCTCAGAGGCTGACACGAGATCCCAGCAAAGCTGAGACCCACAGCCCTCATGAGTTACGTGGAACCAGAACTCCTGGACACTGAGAACATTTGCAAGTGCATCAACTTTCTGAGATTTCCTGAAGTTGTGCATTGGGCTACTTGTAGTCCAAGCGCCGAGCACCATTTGCATAAAAGATTGTGGGCCTACACTCCACGAGTGTTCCGTGGGCCCGCCTCTAGCATTTCCACTGTGATCCCTGGTCTGTCGACTGGTGGGTCCCCATGAAGGTTATTCTTTTGTTTCTTGGGCTTCCAGACGTGCTCTGACTCCTCTCCAAAGGGTGAGTCCCTCAGACCTTGCTGGTCTGCACCGAAGTCAATCTCTGCTTTCAGCATGGGTTGCTGTTGCCATGGCTTGTTGGGTCCAATCCGGATACCGACACCGCAGCACTCAACATCCTTTGTGGGACAGCTCGAATCCAGCTCCTGGCTGTCATCGACACCTCCTGGTACTCGTGGCTGAAGAGGCAAGCTTCACCTTCTGCACCTGAAATCACCCGACATCGTTGGGCATCTTCTCATCGCCTTCCTGGTCACTGGCAAGTGACCCAGACTTTGTCCCCTCTGCTTTCAGGTTCTACAGATGGCCGATCCACCCTTGGATCCATCCGGACACTTTCCACTTGGTCGCCTGCAGCATTTTGCAGCAGCTCGCCACAGATAACGACGAGGAAAAGAAACCTATGCACTCGGCTTCCCAGGGTGAGGTAACTCGAGTACTCCAGTGCTCCTGTGGGTATTGATTCTGGAACTGTCTAGTTCTAAAGGGGTTAGGTCCAAGTCCACTTCTAAGTGTCCCTAATCTTTAAAATTCTAATCGCAACTTTCTACATAGAAGTCAATGGTGATTTGCAGCTGTTTTTAGACACAGCACGCATCCCCAGTGGGTCCACTGTGTCACTACCTTGGGTGGCTCCTGGTGGCCCCAGCGGTTCTACAGGCACTAGGCCTTGTCTCTATGTCTAACGTGGTTCTTATACCACTTTCTTAGTATATGGTTTGGTACGCCCCTGGAGCTAACCATATATTGTGCTAATTTACTGTGTGCTAAATAAGTTTACTGTATGTACTTTTGCTTCTAGCCACATAAAGAGATTAGAGGGATGTGCTTAGATTAAATACATATATTTTATATATATACCTGGTGTGGTTCTTCTTCAATTGGTCATTCATGAGATTGTAGACTGGTAAAACAAGCTGCTTTACATTTCCTCAAGACTTAGCCTGAAGGCTCCTCTCCACAGCTACTACTAGGATAGCTTTCAATATAGGTTGTCTTTAAACCTACCATCAATAAGGGTCATTTGGACTGGTGCAAGGTGCCCACTAGAATAGTGGACAGCATATGCAAGAGGCAACTTCTCACACTGCCATCCTTAATTTTCCATCATCGATGCTGAAGAATGGAGGTGCAACTCGTAGAACATACGTATTGACATCGCTGAGTCACCATGCTATATGAGCAGGAAATGTGGGGCTGTGCCAGTATGGTCTGATAACTTGGACCTGATACTCAAAGAGGAAGTTTGTTGTTGGAATGCTAATCTTTGCTGATATAAGTGTTGAGCTCCAAAGACTATCGAACTGACCAATCACCTAACTTTTTTGACTAACTAATAGTGATCTGCACTTGTGGTTAATCTACAGCATACTTGTGCCTTTGTTTGGAGTTACCCTAGAAGGAAGGAGGAAAATCTGCAGAGAGAGTGGGGGAAGGAGAAATGGGCACCTTAGAGAAGTAGTTCTTAACCCATGGTTCAGAGACATCTGGAGGTCTGCGAAACCTACTCATTTCATTTCAGAATCTTTATTCGGCTATTAAAGTATATAACAGCCATAAAGGTTCATGCAATAAACTGCATCTAAGAAAAATAAACACATAATTTACCATACCAATTATTGAGAGCAATTCATTCCTAAATTATAGCAAAATGCTTTTCCCTGGGCAACATTATAACATGTTAGCGGAACTTCTAATGTCATCAAAAATTTCATAGCTATTTTATGGGACCTAATATTATGGGCAACAAGCAGGGGCTTAAAATAAAAACATCTAAAATTACAATAAAAATTACACAATAATAGAAAGTGCAATGTGCTTTGTTTACTCTTGCTGTTACACGGACATGATAACAAATCTGATGAGCGTGATTTCATTTTGGGAAAAGCAACAAAATAATGGGCAATGCCACATCTCAATCTCAAAAGCACAAAACGGTGCTGTACATAAGTCACATGTGGCAAATAGTTATTGCCTCCCTCCTTTAGCATAAAAGATTTATATAAGGCGACAGTAGTTTTATTTTGCTCCGACTTTGCTCTAAGATCCCGCCCCTTTGTAGCAGGAAGGAGTCTTTGATCTCTTTCTTGGTAAAGGACAATATTTTTATAGGGTGCGACCATAGGAAACCTAGTCATTTGGTCCACAAATGCTTAGAAAATTAAATAATATTAACAAATTAATAAAGTGCATATAAATAAAGAAGCAATATGTAAAGCTGAACATTTTAAAACATTGTGTAATGTAAATGTGTAGGAATTTGAAATTGGAGGCTAAATATGAAGGGCCTGATTATGAGTTTGGCAGTCGTACCGCCATACCGCATTCGGGGCAGTCCCAAGAAGACCGCTGAGCTGCCGGTCTTCTGACCACTCGGTTACGATGCATGCAGCATGAATGCCGACCACGTTGATGAAGTGTGTTCAGCTTGGGCCGTAGCGGCCTGCAATGTTGGCAATGCATACTCTGTCTCTATCAGGGCCGCGTAGCCCGCAGAGTTGTTAACAATAACACAGTTGTACTGGCAGTCCCCTTGTGGTGGCTCCCTGACAATGGTAGAATGCCATGGTACACTCTAAGCAAAGCACCAGAACAGTGGCGATTGGATGGATAAGAATACAACACACCTGAAGTCCACTGGCCAAGTGGATATACCTGAAAATCACACTATAAATTTCAGACTATAATCCATCGCCACTCCACTGCAGCACAGAAAGGCAGAGCCCAATTTTTGGTGAGACAAGGCAGCTCTTTTTTCCCTAACCTATGTAACACTTTTGTTGCACAGTTTTCTAACATCCCTTGGCATTTTATTTTTGTCATTGTCACTCACTGTAATTTAGAGATATGTTACGCCCAAAAAATCAATTTTTTTCAGAGGCTGACTTGTCAGTCATGGTGGCTGAAATCATAAGAGTAGAGCTGCAAATGTTTGGAGCACAAGTCCAACATATTGCTTTCAGTAGGGTAAGGGAAATGTGGTCCAGGATAATTGACAGAGTGAATGCGGTAGGTACCACCCTGCATAGACACGGGAAGAAATTAGAAAGAGGTGGAATACCAGAGGGGAAAGGTGCATTCGCTGGGCTCCAAACAACACCTGGATGCCCAGAAGACTGATGGTAGTGCTCCCAGTGCCCCATTACATCTGTTTCCATGGGAAGAGTAGGTCTTGGCCATATTGCATTATGAGGCATTGACAGGAATAGCTGGGGGAGTTGAGTCTATTAAGCGCCACCTAACTAACAATCTTAACACTTCAATGTTCTGTTTGCTCTCATCTCAGCTTTTGCTATTGTGTTGTGTATCTACTTTCCTATTATGCAATACTTAAAGTATCAGAGGTGTTTGATTGTATCCTGTTTCAGAACTTCATCCCCTCTGGACCCTGGAGCTCTGGCCCCCCCAGCTACACTAGATGCGGCAGTAGGTCTTAAGCGACTGTAGTTTCCCTTCCTTGACTTATGTTGTCTTCATTTTGTTGTAACCTATGTCCCCAGTTGAGTTCGGACTGCACCCTATTTGATTGTTTATGTGTCACCCGCTGGTGAGTCTCATCAGCACTCATCCGTCCTGTCTAGGGGTATTGACCCGTGACGTTATGTGATTGCTGTGAACTACTCGCCTGTTTTTCTTTTTCTTTTGTATTGTGACCTAAGTCTTAGGATGCAGTCTATACTATGGTGCCAGGCTGTTTGGACAGTATGCATCAAATTAATTGGCCTGGCTGTAAAGGTGTCTGTACAATCATGCACAAGTAGTTGATCCGTCAGAAGGTAACAATTGTGTGTTGCGTTTCATAGTAGCTCACATCAGAGATCATGGAGGATGACCCTGGGCTACATGATGTTGGTGGGCTGGCTTAGTCAGTGTAGAACATGGCCAGGGTTGAGGATAGTCAGCAGATTACTACAAAAGTGTTATTTATGTCTTTGTAGTGCTCTGAAAGTGAGAACTACTGTTGTGTAGTTCCTACCAGTCTGTAGGATCGGTGCATTGTTTGGACAACGTAATCTAAGGGTTTGGTGTCAAGACTGATTCCAGACACCCCACCAGGATATTTTGGCCTAGAGCCCAGCTAGCTCACAATGCCACCTTAAGCCCCCCTAACCTACTAGGGACCAAATGGTTTCTGGCAACCACTGAACATGACAACCCTTCCCTTCAAACAGATATTGTGGAAACAATACAGAACCTTTTGCTCAGTCAGTTGCGCTTGCTTATTCTCAGAGAAATATACAGAGAATACACAGTGGGACATTTTCAATATATTTATTGAACCAACATTATTCTCATATAGAATACATGTCCTGCAATGATTAATAGACAGAAGCAAATAAAAAAGCACCACAAGTGTGAATAGTGGATATAATTCTACCATGGTGCTGAAACAATATATATATGCAGGGAGATAAAACAAGGAAGTAATCGAGTGAACTCTCACTATGCGAAGCCTACTGTAAGTGTACCTCAAGTGTGTGTTGGTGTAGAGCCAAGTATCCCCCATGGTACGATTCAACCCCATTACCTGATGGGATAGAGTGAAAGACTGGTACATGTGCTTCTAATGGTGCATTAGTTGCATCCCCATGTGCACACCTTCTGGTTCCTTGTCATACAACTAGGACTCCACAAATAAAATGTGCTTCTTTTTTTGCAATTGAATCTTTATTTATTCTCCTTGTTCATTATTATAAGATTATATTCATGAAATTATTTCATCATTTCATTGTGATTCTTCACATAAACATGGCATCTAGCTTTGACTCCTATGCATTTCGGGCACAGAGCCCTTCCTCAGGGAGCATCGCTATAAATCAAAAAATAACATAATAACCATGTGGTCTACATTGCAATGTAATATACAACAACCATCATGTGCTTATCCTCTTTGTGAACCAATCGTGAACAGTGCGATTGATGAACCAGTGATCAACAAAGCAGGTGCTGAGAAGAACGTGAGCCAACAATCAATGCCACATGTCCCCCAAAAATGCTTCCAAATACAGAGTATATGAAGGCTGAAATTACTCCGAAGACTGTCTGAATGGTGCGGTGCTTAACAGTCCAGAACCTATGGTCTTAAATAGGTGTAATATACCCTTCATATCAGACATGGTAAAGATACGTTGTACCATTTTTGTGAAATGGAAAGGGCAGTTAGTTTGTATCAGTGCCTGTATCTCAGCTGAAGACTTTGCACTTAAAGATCAAAAGCCTCTTGTGAGAAGGTTAAGGGCACGGTTTTCTGTAAACGCATGGCTTTCATTCCGCTCAGAGTATCAAACCTCATTAAGGAAACATTCAATGAAGGTCATAACAGCGCCTTCCTGACTATGTGGATCTGTGGAGACAATACTTGCATACAACTAGTAGCCCTGGAGCCTACAGTGACAAGATATGCGATGCCCGGAAGCATCCCACAACATCCTTGATCATTCAGCATCAAGTAACTCCCATTCGTGAGCAACACGAACATCGGATTAATCACTGCAGCCAGGGACCCTTTCAAATGACAGGATAAGTTTGCAATTGAACAGTTACAGGCGCTGTGAAGCATGATATCCTGACAGATGAGAGAACCACTTAAAGAGTTCTCGCAGTTGGGGGTGGGAGGGGTGCTAGAGGACGCGTTACGATATGGCTGCACAATAGTGACGCTTCGTTTGTCGGGGAAGATATCCTGTAAAAAACCAGCGGATAGGCTGATTCCAGCCCAATGAAAAGCACAAAATATTGCATCAGAACAGCATTATGGGTGAGGACATAGGGAGGACGCAATACTGTGTGATTACTACAGAAAACAGCTCTGTAAACTATAAGCGCCGGTGCTCCAGATCAGCACAAAATGGTGGCGCAGTACGGTGCTTCACAGCCGGAATTGAAGGTATGCTGAGCAGAGGCAAGCCTGTGAATACTCCACCACGGACCAAACTGCACATTGGCGGGCGCTTCCTCAATGTGATGCACTAGGCAGTGACCATAGCAAACAACTACCAATACCCCAACAGCATTGGCTTTGCGACTCCTTGAGGTGCAGAGACAATGGAGATCTGGGGAAGCGAAGTGGAGGCAAGTCCGCTGCAGTGACACAGCCTAAGAACCGACCTGCAAGCCCGCAGATAGAGAGACCGTTCGACTTCCCAGGTGTGGCACATACGATTGTTGCACAAGTGCTGGGCTCGCAATTCCTTACAATTCCGATCGCGGCCCCCTGCACAACCAACATTTCTGTGGGAGCTTTATTAAGATGGCGTTACAGCAAACAAATGATGGACGAAATGATGACAATGCAAACATTCTCCCCCAGTCAAAAGATCTGGGTTAAATCCAACGTTCTTTTGCCCACTACGCCACCCCAGTTTGGACCCAGCCATATACAAATCAGTGTAAAACCCGGAAACCGGTCATAGGATGCTTGTTTCCGGTCCAGGTGAAACCCCGAAACAGGTCCTAGGATGCTTGTTTACAGTCCAGGGAGGACCTGGCTTGGCAGTTCGGCACAGGGTGAAGAATGATTTGCATATGGCCAGATCTAAACTGGGGTGGCATGGTGAGCAAAAAAATTATGGATTTAACACCGATCGCTTGACTGGGGGTGAATGTTTTGATTTGTTCTGCATCTGTCCATCCAGGGACATCTTAAGGATTTTGGGGGCCCTGGGCCAAACGTATTTTGGGGCCCCCTGTTCGGACCATCTTTGAATTTATGATCCAGTTTCAGCTCTTTGTGCCCTCCTTGGCCAGGTCACTGACAGTGCACAGGCACACTCATCCAAATTGTTAATGTGTTTACTTCTAGTGGCGCAACTAAAGCCCCCGCAGCCCCCACAGTTCAAGGGGTGTGGGGGCTGTGCTCCAGGGCCCCCCCACAGCAAAAGTGATAGGCCGTGGGCTGGGGAGGGGGCCCCCCTTCATGTACTTTGCAGGTGGGACCACTCACATTTCGTTACGCCACTGTTTATATCTAATATTCAAGGATAGTTACTTGTTTTCAATATTGTAACACAGCAGCAGCTCACTAAATTTACTGCAAATAATCTCTGTGACACCCTTCCATTTCTCATATATGAGGTTCAATTTTGATATAACAAAAACTTATTTTATGGATGTTGCATGAAGCCTAAACACATTTTTCTGCAAAATATCGGTAATAGATTCTCAGACATCACCCACATTAAAAATGTATTAAAGGAAAATGATATTTAAAACCATCTGTTTGAGTATTATTCAAGGTCATGAGGGCAACACGCTGCACAGCAGTGCTGGCTCTATCAGCCCCCCCACCCCCCGAAAGGCTGAGGCCCTGGGCCAAAGCCGACTTTGCCCATGCCTTAAAACGTCTCTGCCCTCAGCAGTGGGCAAACCACTCCTCCCCTCCCCTACAGCAGCCCCGCCAACCTACCTTCCTCCAACCAAACACTTCTGCTTTCTTGCAGTGCGAGAAGCAGAAACATAAAATGGTAGTTTTACCATTTTAGCTTTCTGCTTCTTGCACTGCGTGAAAGCAGTGGAGCGACGCTCCTCAACCCTAGTGGAGGAGCCGCCCCTGTCCAAAAGTACTTTTCCTTACTGATTTAGTTCACTTTTGAGAGCCATTGCACCCTCTGTCTAGGTACATGTTGGTTGAAAAAAGATGTCAATATCACTGGACGTGGGGCATATGCATTGTCACCAGAAATGGGTTTTAAACCGAATGTAATAAATTACAGATACACATACATGTGTATGTTAAACTATAACATCCTGTTGTCTTACTTAGCAACTGTCGCCCAGCTATCCTCTCCCAAGCCAGTCATAAAGTGCACTGTGATAAAAGTTAGGAGTCATTTGTGCTTCTTGGGTACCTTGCAACTAGTCACGTAGCCTTAATCACTAAGAAATACTACTCTAGAAATATCCCAAGTCACTTGTCCATACATCAAAAGCTGGTCTGTCTCGTTTTCTCAGTGATCCTTCCTCTTGCAGAAATATTTTTTGGTTGTGGCTGACAATCGTCTGCGATGGATCATAAAGTATTATTGAAAGGTGATCATACCAGTGGCAGCTCCTCCGCTAAGGTGGAGGAGCATCGCCCCACTGCTCTTTAAGCAGGAAAAATAAAATGCTAATAACCTAGTTATTATCATTTTATTTTTTGCAGGTTCGGAGCTTGGTTAGAGCGAGCGGGGCTGGTGGCACAGGGAGAGGAGTGGTCTGTAGACTCCAAGTGCCATGACTGCTTGGCCAGCCGTTGCGGGCTAGCCAAACAGTCATGCACACTTTACATGTTCCCCACCAGGCTGAATTACACAGCCTGGTTTGGAACATGCCCAGGACCCCAGTCTCCATCTGAGCGAAAAATCCACAGTGCTTAGACCAATCACAACGCTGCATTGCAGCGTTGTATTTGGATTAGGGGAGCCTGGGTGCTTCCTGGTTCTGGGACTCACCAGAGAAGCGAAGGAGAGACGTGGCCGGCAGAAGAGGTCAGTAGTATTTTTTTTATTGTTTATTTAGTCCTCCACCCTGCCACACCCCCTCGCCCCTCATTCCCTGCCAGCCACTACTGGAACATAAGTAACTTAAGTAAGAACAAAATGATTCAAAGTTAAAGTGACTATAATTCATCATATTTTTTTATATAAAACACTTTTACCCTCAATATTTTATGAAGGAGAATACTCACACCAGAGACGTTTTAAGGCATGGGCAAAGTCGGCTTTGGCCCAGGGCCTCAGCCTTTCGGGGGGGGGGGGCTGATAGAGCCAGCACTGCTGTGCAGTGTGTTGCCCTCATGACCTTGAATAATACTCAAACAGATGGTTTTAAATATCATTTTCCTTTAATAAATTTTTATTGTGGGTGATGTCTGAGAATCTATTACCGATATTTTGCAGAAAAATGTGTTTAGTCTTCATGCAACATCCGTAAAATAAGTTTTTTATATCAAAATTGAACCTCATATATGAGAAATGGAAGGGTGTCACAGAGATTATTTGCAGTAAAATTAGTGAGCTGCTGCTGTGTTACAATATTGAAAACAAGTAACTATCCTTGAATATTAGATATAAACAGTGGCGTAACGAAATGTGAGTGGTCCCACCTGCAAAGTACATGAAGGGGGGCCCCCTCCCCAGCCCACGGCCTATCACTTTTGCTGTGGGGGGCCCTGGAGCACAGCCCCCACACCCCTTGAACTGTGGGGGCTGCGGGGGCTTTAGTTGCGCCACTAGAAGTAAACACATTAACAATTTGGTTGAGTGTGCCTGTGCACTGTCAGTGACCTGGCCAAGGAGGGCACAAAGAGCTGAAACTGGATCATAAATTCAAAGATGTTCCGAACAGGGGCCCCCAAAATACGTTTGGCCCAGGGCCCCCAAAATCCTTAAGATGTCCCTGACTCACACGTTTGTATTTTTTAACTATGTACCTCGTGCCTGGACTTGTTGCTTCAGCAATATAAAGTTGGGCCTCCTGCAGGAGAACGATATCAGCCTCTTGACTTTGCAAGTAATTTAATAGTGTTAATGTTTTCCTTTACTCTACTTGTTTTAGTCCAAATTCAAATTCAAACAGAACTCGTTAATATGGATTCAGAGTAGTCTACAAAAGTGAGATTGAATATGGAAGAAAGCACAGAGATTTTTTGGCACTTGTGAAAAAGACAACAAAAAATCCATCAACATAAACAATCTAATGAATATAAATGAATATACATGTACCACTCTTGCTGCAATAGAACTTCACGCTGTATACACAAAGACTAGGAGAAGAGGGAGAAAATTAAGGTACATCAGACATATTAATCATTATTGCCATGCTGAAAGGAAGTTGTTTTTATGGATTTACCAATGATAAATGCGCAGTCACATTTTAGCATTGAAAATGACAGTGTCTTTACTGAAGTGTAAGGGCCTTTTTTTGAGTTTGGCGGTCTTCCTCTGGGACCACCACCGCAGTGGTCCCAGGAAGACCATCAAGCCCTTGGTTGGTGCTCCCACCCACCAGATAACAATTTGAATCCAGGGCAGGCGGGGGTGCTGCCTGGCGTCAGGTGGGCAGGTATGTTAGACTCATAGGAGAGCCTAAACAGCATACCACCACCATGACAGTGCCTGCAGCACACTTGTGCAGTGTAGTGCATGAACAATATGTGCCCCCCGCACACACACCCACAGGCAGTATCACTTGGGGCCACAGGGAGCCCTTACCAGCATTTTTCCCAACCTTATCATGGTGGGGTCCCTGCCATGCAATGGGTGGTGGAAATACAGGTCGCAATATGCTCAGTGGTGGGCATTGGCACCGCCAGCATACACAGTCCCTTTCCACACCACCACCACTGTGGAATCCTGGATCCCGACGGAGGCAGCAGTCTTGTGGTCGTCCCACCGCCACAATCGTAATGCGGCAGTCGGACGCCGTACTCATAATAAGGCCCTAAGTGTTTTTGCTAATTAAACACGTGAACACTGACACATAAAGGCTCAACGTTTATTCTTTTTTTGGAGTGCGTGTATGCTGATCCTATTTGGCTAATTCTTGCTCACTATGGTCACAGATGCAGTTACATGGCAACAAGAGTTTAGAACAGGGTCAGCCTAAGAACTCCTGGAACCAGGGGCACTAACATATACATATTTAATAATGGTTCCAAAGAGAATGAAAAGGTTTGATTGCAATCATCTATTCTTGGTCATGCAATCAGTGATAGTTAACCAAAGTGACTGAAAGACAAAACAATTAGTGGGAGCGTGAACAAGGTGGCACTGAGTTCGGGCACACAGGTGTGATGCTGCTGTCTGGCCTGTTCCCATCTGTAATTATCTTGTGTGGGGAGCCCACCAAAGACCCCACTGCCTAACGTGGCAGTTTACCCCAAGGGAAGACGGTGGAGAAGCAAGGCACGAACGCGGGCCTCAGCTGTGAGGAGAAGGCGAGGCGGCCTGTGTGTCTCCGTGGACTCCTGAATTGGAGGGGCTGCAGTGGCCTGGACAAATTAAGACAGGTGTGATGGTCGGGCCATGATCCAGGGTCAATTGCAGTGGCGGGAGAAAGAGCATGCATGGCAGGACCTCGGCTGGGGTCCCAAATGCGCCTGTGGTGCAGCGCTTACTGGGACCGGCCACAAGGTGGAACAGAGCCAGAGAAAAGACATGTTTAGCCTCGGCGCTGCAGGGCAGGCGACCGCGTGAATGGAGTACATCGAGGCACTGCCGAGGCTGGCCTGGTGTGTGAGGTGAGGGTGTGGCTGCTTCCAGGGCCGGTCCTAGAACTTTTGGGGCCCCGGGCAAAAGGGAAGATGTGAGGCCCCTCTAATTTGCATGTAACATCACAAGAAGTGACCACAGAAAGTGAGATTGCGGGACTATTGATCTTATTTGGCATCACTGAAGAGACCTAACGTGGATATCAGTAACAATGACAAAAAGATAAATATACAAATGAAATAAGTCCATATATTTTCAAACTGTATTAAATCGATTACATTAGTCACATTGGACGGAAAAGCTAGTTCCAGGTCCTAGAAAGATGGATGTTTTTTCACTCAATGTTAACTGATCGTTTCCAGATGAGTGCTTGATAGAAATTCCAGTTCTGTCTCATAAAGGGGGGAGATCCTGTTGAGGTAATGAGGGGCGGGATCATTCAAAATATAAAATTACATAAAAGCAAACCTCGCACATTTCAAAAGTCTCCCTTACCATTTTGTGTCATTATGCTGCCACCTTAGGATGACATTAATACTAAGTAATTTCTTTTAACGTAAATCTTCTCACCAGTATACCACACGCACATGCTAAGAGTCGTAGGAGAATCTTATTTGTGTGTGGGCTCTTTACTTGCCAGAATTATGTTGAGTGCAAAAACACAACACATATAATACAAAATTACAAGACACCATTACAAACAAAATAAAAATTGTACATAAATAAAAAAAGACCTAGAACAACCGAGACCACTACTAAATCATACATTGACTTGAAGGTACGCTGCAGATGTAAGTTTTTTTTTTTTAAATCAACGTTTTTGATTTGGTGTTAGAAATGCAAGTGGCCGGCTTTAGCGCTGGTGGAGCCCTATGCAACAATGTTTGTTAGTGCCCCTAATTACTTCCTCTGCCACGGATTCCCTCACTACCACCCTTTAACAGTGCACCTCGAGTCTCCATAACCACATTCTCACTGAGATGCATTTAATTTGATTTACAGCGCTACTGATACCAGTGTAGGGTGTTAGAGAAATGTATATCACACACATTATACACAGACAATCTCTCATAAATGTCTAAATCACTGTATAGGAAATGTTACATAAGACAAAGGATTACAAGTTGTAGGAGTCATCAGACAATCATGTTACTAGGCATTATAATTTATTAGTTATTGGTCTGGATAAACACAAACTCTGAATTTAGAACATAATACCATGGTTGGAGGTTCTCTTTAATAGCCAGAATTGAATTATATCCCAATGAACCCTTTTTGCAACATTAAGATAACCAAAGACTGGGGAAAAAACATAATCCTCCAATTTATACCTTGAAGTTTGCGTGCAGCTCTTAGATGACAGTTAATAGCTCACTGTTTAATGTTAGGATTTTGACTTATTAACTGACTTATTTACAATATGTGCACTTTGTGATCTGCATGGTACATGTTCTTTGCAGCAGGCACATTAATCCTCTGCTCTACCTTTCCACGAGTCAAAACTTCCACTAGACTAAACTTCAATCTTTCTCAAGGAGGAACATTAATCACTGGAGTTATCATGACATTTTTATTGTTGCCGAAAATTGCTGGAGGCCAGGAAGGAGGCAGCAAGTGCTTTTAAAAACATAATATACTTGCAAAGATGACACCCCCACCCGAAGTGAGCGCTCAGTGCGATGTCACCGGTCCCACCGCCCTAGAGCCTCCCTGCTCAAGGGTCCTGTGACCTCAATGACCGGGTCACTGACCATCTAGGGCATGGGAACTCACAAACTTTCTCGGGGGGGGGGGGCAAATTTACAGTGTGGTTTTTGGCCGAGGGCCGCACCGGTGGGGGCGGGGTCAGAGGGGGAAAGCAAAAAAAAATTGTCACCATGAGGTTTCACACAGGTCCCTGCAGCAGATGCTTATGTCCACTGAGCCACCAGACCAGCATACCCACATCTCTTTCTCTCTCTCCCTCTGTCTCCCTTCCTCTGTCTCCCTCCCTCTATCTCCCTCCCTCCATGTCTCTCTCCCTCCTTGTCTCTCTCCCTCCTTGTCTCTCTCCCTCCTTGTCTCTCTCCCTCCGTCTCTCTCCCTCTGTCTTTCTCCCTCCTTATCTCTCTCCTTCCCTCTGTCTCTCTCCCTCTGTCTCTCTCCCTCTGTCTCTCTCCGTCTGTCTCTCTCCGTCTGTCTCTCTCCGTCTGTCACCCTGCCTCTGCCCCCTCGCATAAAAACAAAAGTAGCGCTTCACTGGCAAACTCTTTAAAGTGGCGCTAATGTGCTTTGGGTTTGAATAAAATCAATGTTGCCACATTTTTTGATCCACACTGTCTTGCTTTAGTTATTTTTCAATTTTAACCTTTTATTTCTGTCCGTCCCGAGGGAGCACATTTAAAGTGAAAAATGTCAGAAAAAGACAACCTTTCCAGCAAGCATGGATTTTTTGGTGGGGGGGACAAAGAAAGGAAAGAGGGAGTAATGGCTACAGGGCACAAGGAGGGGGGGGCCACACCTGGATCTTGCTCTAGTGCCTAGAGGCCCAGGGAAAGGGAGCCCCCTCCCCTGGGCCTCCATGCAGTAAAGAAGCATTTCGTAAAACCCTACCGTGACAGTTCTACATACATTTTAAATACACATTCCCATTCAAAAAAAATAGGGGATACAAAAGTAAACACAAGCCAGTTGATCTGGCTGCTCCCTCCTCCCCTCACCCACCTCTCCTTACCAGTGTCTGGCTGGTTCTGCTAACAAAGGGGGCCTTTTGTCACCTAGCAACAAAATGCAGAAAGGCAATGGCCGGTACTTAGCAGAGGTGTTGCCCCCCCCTGACACTGTGAGCACACATAATTGCTCGCCCAGTTGCGGTGCAGTCCCTACTTTGTTTGTCCCTTCCCCCCCACCCCTGTGCAACCAGGAATGCCATCACACCCTGACAGCAAGGTCAAGACACCGCGCATTTGTAATTTGATTGCCTGGGACAGGGGGCCCTGGAGGTTAACTGTGAAAGCGTGCCCTTTCACAGTGAAGCAGGGGGCCCCCTGAGCGCGAGGCCCTGGGCAGTTGCCCACACTGCCCATGCCTAGCGCCGGCCCTGGCTGCTTCCACTGTGTGGCCCCGCCAGTGTGACAGGTGGAGCCAGTGAGAGGGGACAAAGGGGCCCGAGAAGTTTCCTTGCTGCTGGGGGCCTCCTGCCTGATCTTGGCTTGGTCGAGGGAGACAGAGGACTTGCTTGCTACGGACTGGTCCTGCAGCTGCCTGGAGTAGGCCCCTAGGAAGCCATAATCGAGCAGTCAGATGTTCTTTAGGCCCTGGACACTGAGAGCGGTGCATGGCTGATGGCTGATCAGACTCCTGGGCACAAGCACTAGCACCCTGGGAGAGTCGCTGGACTGCACCATTGCCTCAGAGTGAAAGATTTAAAAATGTGGGGGGCCTGGAGACACGGAGACACTCGTTAGGCAGGGAGGCCATGACTCAAGAAGAACTATACTGACCTACCTTGACCTCTAGAAGCACTGGGGAAAATTGCCTACCAGACGGGACTTGGGAATCTTGTGGCCGGCAGGAGAGCGGTACAAAAGGGGGTGGTGATGGACAGAGCATCTGAACCAATAAAACACTCCCACCCAGTCAAAAGATCTGGGTTTGATCATCACCGTTCTTTAGCCCACTCTGCCACCCCAGTTCAGACATGTGACCATATGCAAATCAGTCTGACCCTGTGCCTCATGGGAACAGTCCAGTCCGAACTGCCAAGCCATGCCTTCCCAGGACCGGAAACAAGCTTCCGTGGACCGGTTTCTGGCATTCCAAGCCCGGCTTGCTTGAATCCAGTGGCAAAGTGAGCAAGGGACACACGTCTGAGCATACCCTGCCACACTTATGGTGGCCAAAAGCGGTACAAAAGGGGGTGGTGATGGACGAAGCATCTGAACCAATCAAACACTCACACCCAGTCAAAAGATCTGGGTTTGATCCATCACCGTTCTTTAGCCCACTTTGCCACCCCAGTTCAGACATGGCTATATGCAAATCAGTCTGACCCTGTGCCTCATGGGAACAGTCCAGCCCGAACTGCCAAGCCATGCCTTCCCTGGACGGGAAACAAGCTTCCGAGGACCGGTTTCTGGCATTCCAGCCGTCTTCAGCCCGGCTTGCTTGAACCCAGTGGCAAAGTGAGCAAGGGACACACGTCTGAGCATACTCTGCCACACTTATGGCGGCCAAAAGCGGTACAAAAGGGGGTGGTGATGGACGGAGCATCTGAACCAATCAAACACTCACACCTAGTCAAAAGATCTGGGTTTGATCCATCACCGTTCTTTAGCCCACTCTGCCACCCCAGTTCAGACATAGCTATATGCAAATCAGTCTGACACTGTGCCTCATGGGAACGGTCCAGCCCGAACTGCCAAGCCATGCCTTTCCTGGACCGGGAACAAGCTGTAGAGGACCGGTTTCTGGCATTCCAGTCGTCTTCAGCCCGGCTTGCTTGAATCCAGTGGCAAAGTGAGCAAGGGACACACGTCTGAGCATACCCTGCCACACTTATGGCGGCCAAAAGCGGTACAAAAGGGGGTGGTGATGGACGAAGCATCTGAACCAATCAAACACTCACACCCAGTCAAAAGATCTGGGTTTGATCCATCACCGTTCTTTAGCCCACTTTGCCACCCCAGTTCAGACATGGCTATATGCAAATCAGTCTGACCCTGTGCCTCATGGGAACAGTCCAGCCCGAACTGCCAAGCCATGCCTTCCCTGGACGGGAAACAAGCTTCCGAGGACCGGTTTCTGGCATTCCAGCCATCTTCAGCCCGGCTTGCTTGAACCCAGTGGCAAAGTGAGCAAGGGACACACGTCTGAGCATACTCTGCCACACTTATGGCGGCCAAAAGCGGTACAAAAGGGGGTGGTGATGGACGGAGCATCTGAACCAATCAAACACTCACACCTAGTCAAAAGATCTGGGTTTGATCCATCACCGTTCTTTAGCCCACTCTGCCACCCCAGTTCAGACATAGCTATATGCAAATCAGTCTGACACTGTGCCTCATGGGAACGGTCCAGCCCGAACTGCCAAGCCATGCCTTCCCTGGACCGGGAACAAGCTGTAGAGGACCGGTTTCTGGCATTCCAGCCGTCTTCAGCCCGGCTTGCTTGAATCCAGTGGTAAAGTGAGCAACGGGACACACGTCTGAGCATACCCTGCCACACTTATGGCGGCCAAAAGCGGTACAAAAGGGGGTGGTGATGGACAGAGCATCTGAACCAATCAAACACTCCCACCTAGTCAAAAGATCTGGGTTTGATCCATCACCGTTCTTTAGCCCACTCTGCCACCCCAGTTCAGACATAGCTATATGCAAATCAGTCTGACACTGTGCCTCATGGGAACGGTCCAGCCCGAACTGCCAAGCCATGCCTTCCCTGGACCGGAAACAAGCTTCCAAAGACCGGTTTCTGGCATTCCAGCCGTCTTCAGCCCAGCTTGCTTGAATCCAGTGGCAAAGTGAGCAAGGGACACACGTCTGAGCATACCCTGCCACACTTATGGCAGCCAAAAGCGGTACAAAAGGGGGTGGTGATGGACAGAGCATCTGAACCAATCAAACACTCACACCCAGTCAAAAGATCTGGGTTTGATCCATCACCGTTCTTTAGCCCACTCTGCCACCCCAGTTCAGACATGGCTATATGCAAATCAGTCTGACCCTGTGCCTCATGGGAACAGTCCAGCGCGAACTGCCAAGCCATGCCTTCCCTGGACCGGAAACAAGCTTCCGAGGACCAGTTTCTGGCATTCCAGCCGTCTTCAGCCCGGCTTCCTTGAATCCAGTGGCAAAGTGAGCAAGGGACACACGTCTGAGCATACCCTGCCACACTTATGGCGGCCACAAGCGGTACAAAAGGGGGTGGTGATGGACGGAGCATCTGAACCAATCAAACACTCACACCCAGTCAAAAGATCTGGGTTTGATCCATCACCGTTCTTTAGCCCACTGTGCCACCCCAGTTCAGGCATGGCTATATGCAAATCAGTATGACCCTGTGCCTCATGGGAACAGTCCAGCCCGAACTGCCAAGCCATGCCTTCCCTGGACCGGAAACAAGCTACCGAGGACCGGTTTCTGGCATTCCAGCCGTTTTCAGCCCGGCTTGCTTGAATCCAGTGGCAAAGTGAGCAAGGGACACACGTCTGATCATACCCTGCCACACTTATGGCGGTCAAAAGCGGTACAAAAGGGGATGGTGATGGACGGAGCATCTGAACCAATCAAACACTCACACCCAGTCAATAGATCTGGGTTTGATCCATCACCGTTCTTTAGCCCACTCTGCCACCCCAGTTCAGACATGGCTATATGCAAATCAGTATGAACCAGTGCCTCATGGGAACAGTCCAGCCCGAACTGCCAAGCCATGCCTTCCCTGGACTAGAAACAAGCTTCCAAGGACCGGTTTCTGGCATTCCAGCCGTCTTCAGCCCGGCTTGCATGAATCCAGCGGCAAAGTGAGCAAGGGACACACGTCTGAGCATACCCTGCCACACTTATGGCGGCCAAAAGCGGTACAAAAGGGGGTGGTGATGGACGGAGCATCTGAACCAATCAAACACTCACACCCAGTCAAAAGATCTGGGTTTGATCCATCACCGTTCTTTAGCCCACTCTGCCACCCCAGTTCAGACATGGCTATATGCAAATCAGTCTGACCCTGTGCCTCATGGGAACAGTCCAGCCCGAACTGCCAAGCCATGCCTTCCCTGGACCGGAAACAAGCTTCCGAGGACCGGTTTCTGGCATTCCAGCCGTCTTCAGCCCAGCTTGCTTGAATCCAGTGGCAAAGTGAGCAAGGGACACACGTCTGAGCATACCCTGCCACACTTATGGTGGCCAAAAGCGGTACAAAAGGGGGTGGTGATGGACAGAGCATCTGAACCAATCAAACACTCACACCCAGTCAAAAGATCTGGGTTTGATCCATCACCGTTCTTTAGCCCACTCTGCCACCCCAGTTCAGACATGGCTATATGCAAATCAGTCTGACCCTGTGCCTCATGGGAACAGTCCAGCGTGAACTGCCAAGCCATGCCTTCCCTGGACCGGAAACAAGCTTCCGAGGACCAGTTTCTGGCATTCCAGCCGTCTTCAGCCCGGCTTCCTTGAATCCAGTGGCAAAGTGAGCAAGGGACACACGTCTGAGCATACCCTGCCACACTTATGGCGGCCACAAGCGGTACAAAAGGGGGTGGTGATGGACGGAGCATCTGAACCAATCAAACACTCACACCCAGTCAAAAGATCTGGGTTTGATCCATCACCGTTCTTTAGCCCACTGTGCCACCCCAGTTCAGGCATGGCTATATGCAAATCAGTATGACCCTGTGCCTCATGGGAACAGTCCAGCCCGAACTGCCAAGCCATGCCTTCCCTGGACCGGAAACAAGCTACCGAGGACCGGTTTCTGGCATTCCAGCCGTTTTCAGCCCGGCTTGCTTGAATCCAGTGGCAAAGTGAGCAAGGGACACACGTCTGATCATACCCTGCCACACTTATGGCGGTCAAAAGCGGTACAAAAGGGGATGGTGATGGACGGAGCATCTGAACCAATCAAACACTCACACCCAGTCAATAGATCTGGGTTTGATCCATCACCGTTCTTTAGCCCACTCTGCCACCCCAGTTCAGACATGGCTATATGCAAATCAGTATGAACCAGTGCCTCATGGGAACAGTCCAGCCCGAACTGCCAAGCCATGCCTTCCCTGGACTAGAAACAAGCTTCCAAGGACCGGTTTCTGGCATTCCAGCCGTCTTCAGCCCGGCTTGCATGAATCCAGTGGCAAAGTGAGCAAGGGACACACGTCTGAGCATACCCTGCCACACTTATGGCGGCCAAAAGCGGTACAAAAGGGGGTGGTGATGGACGGAGCATCTGAACCAATCAAACACTCACACCCAGTCAAAAGATCTGGGTTTGATCCATCACCGTTCTTTAGCCCACTCTGCCACCCCAGTTCAGACATGGCTATATGCAAATCAGTCTGACCCTGTGCCTCATGGGAACAGTCCAGCCCGAACTGCCAAGCCATGCCTTCCCTGGACCGGAAACAAGCTTCCGAGGACCGGTTTCTGGCATTCCAGCCGTCTTCAGCCCAGCTTGCTTGAATCCAGTGGCAAAGTGAGCAAGGGACACACGTCTGAGCATACCCTGCCACACTTATGGTGGCCAAAAGCGGTACAAAAGGGGGTGGTGATGGACGGAGCATCTGAACCAATCAAACACTCCCACCCAGTCAAAAGATCTGGGTTTGATCCATCACCGTTCTTTAGCCCACTCTGCCACCCCAGTTCAGACATAGCTATATGCAAATCAGTCTGACACTGTGCTTCATGGGAACGGTCCAGCCCGAACTGCCAAGCCATGCCTTCCCTGGACCGGAAACAAGCTTCCGAGGACCGGTTTCTGGCATTCCAGCCGTCTTCAGCCCAGCTTGCTTGAATCCAGTGGCAAAGTGAGCAAGGGACACACGTCTGAGCATACCCTGCCACACTTATGGTGGCCAAAAGCGGTACAAAAGGGGGTGGTGATGGACGGAGCATCTGAACCAATCAAACACTCCCACCCAGTCAAAAGATCTGGGTTTGATCCATCACCGTTCTTTAGCCCACTCTGCCACCCCAGTTCAGACATGGCTATATGCAAATCAGTCTGACCCTGTGCCTCATGGGAACAGTCCAGCCCGAAATACCAAGCCATGCCTTCCCTGGACCGGAAACAAGCTTCCGAGGACCGGTTTCTGGCATTTCAGCCGTCTTCAGCCCGGCTTCCTTGAATCCAGTGGCAAAGTGAGCAAGGGACACACGTCTGAGCATACCCTGCCACACTTATGGCGGCCACAAGCGGTACAAAAAGGGGTGGTGATGGACGGAGCATTTGAACCAATCAAACACTCCCACCCAGTCAAAAGATCTGGGTTTGATCCATCACCGTTCTTTAGCCCACTCTGCCACCCCAGTTCAGGCATGGCTATATGCAAATCAGTATGACCCTGTGCCTCATGGGAACAGTCCAGCCCGAAATACCAAGCCATGCCTTCCCTGGACCGGAAACAAGCTTCCGAGGACCGGTTTCTGGCATTTCAGCCGTCTTCAGCCCGGCTTCCTTGAATCCAGTGGCAAAGTGAGCAAGGGACACACGTCTGAGCATACCCTGCCACACTTATGGCGGCCACAAGCGGTACAAAAAGGGGTGGTGATGGACGGAGCATCTGAACCAATCAAACACTCACACCCAGTCAAAAAATCTGGGTTTGATCCATCACCGTTCTTTAGCCCACTCTGCCACCCCAGTTCAGGCATGGCTATATGCAAATCAGTATGACCCTGTGCCTCATGGGAACAGTCCAGCCCGAACTGCCAAGCCATGCCTTCCCTGGACCGGAAACAAGCTACCGAGGACCGGTTTCTGGCAATCCAGCCATTTTCAGCCCGGCTTGCTTGAATCCAGTGGCAAAGTGAGCAAGGGACACACGTCTGATCATACCCTGCCACACTTATGGCGGTAAAAGCGGTACAAAAGGGGATGGTGATGGACGGAGCATCTGAACCAATCAAACACTCACACCCAGTCAATAGATCTGGGTTTGATCCATCACCGTTCTTTAGCCCACTCTGCCACTCCAGTTCAGACATGGCTATATGCAAATCAGTATGAACCAGTGCATCATGGGAACAGTCCAGCCCGAACTGCCAAGCCATGCCTTCCCTGGACTGGAAACAAGCTTCCAAGGACCGCTTTCTGGCATTCCAGCCGTCTTCAGCCCGGCTTGCATGAATCCAGTGGCAAAGTGAGCAAGGGACACACGTCTGAGCATACCCTGCCACACTTATGGCGGCCAAAAGCGGTACAAAAGGGGGTGGTGATGGACGGAGCATCTGAACCAATCAAACACTTACACCCAGTCAAAAGATCTGGGTTTGATCCATCACCGTTCTTTAGCCCACTCTGCCACCCCAGTTCAGACATGGCTATATGCAAATCAGTCTGACCCTGTGCCTCATGAGAACAGTGCAGCCCGAACTGCCAAGCCATGCCTTCCCTGGACGGGAAACAAGCTTCCAAGGACCAGTTTCTGGCATTCCAGCCTTCTTCAGCCCGGCTTGCTTGAATCCAGTGGCAAAGTGAGCAAGGGACACACGTCTGAGCATACCCTGCCGCAATTATGGCAGCCAAAAGCGGTACAAAAGGGGTGGTGATGGACGGAGCATCTGAACCAATCAAACACTCACACCCAGTCAAACGATCTGGATTTGATCCATCACTGTTCTTTAGCCCACTCTGCCACCCCAGTTCAGACATGGCTATATGCAAATCAGTCTGACCCTGTGCCTCATGGGAACAGTCCAGCCCGAACTGCCAAGCCATGCCTTCCCTGGACCGGAAACAACCTTCCGAGGACCGGTTTCTGGCATTCCAGCCGTCTTCAGCCCGGCTTGCTTGAATCCAGTGGCAAAGTGAGCAAGGGACACACGTCTGAGCATACTCTGCCACACTTATGGCGGCCAAAAGCGGTACAAAAGGGGGTGGTGATGGACGGAGCATCTGAACCAATCAAACACTCACACCCAGTCAAAAGATCTGGGTTTGATCCATCACCGTTCTTTAGCCCACTCTGCCACCCCAGTTCAGACATGGCTATATGCAAATCAGTCTGACCCTGTGCCTCATGGGAACAGTCCAGCCCGAACTGCCAAGCCATGCCTTCCCTGGACCGGAAACAAGCTTCCAAGGACCAGTTTCTGGCATTCCAGCCGTCTTCAGCCCGGCTTGCTTGAATCCAGTGGCAAAGTGAGCAAGGGACACACGTCTGAGCATACCCTGCCACACTTATGGCGGCCAAAAGCGGTACAGGAGAGCAGCACCCAGACTTCCACCCTCTCACTATGATGAAAACTTGCAAACAACCGCTATCTGGTCATAGTCCGGTCTAAGGTCCCCAAGCCTCCGCCTCAAAAATCTATGATGGACATGCTGAGGGCCTCCCCTGCACCAGCAGGCCTGATCCACCAGCTAGAAAACCACAGTTATGTTTGACAAAATCTTACTGGCCATTTAGAACTCAAAAATGTCCACTGAGGCCCAATTGGGAGTGATACAGGTGGAGCCATTCAGAAAAGGGGGTGGTGATGGACAGAGTATCTGAATAAAGCAGAGCACTCCTACCCAGTCAACAGATCAGGGCTTGATCCATCACCGTTTTTTAGCTCACTGCACCATCCCAGCTCAGAACCTGGCTACATGCAAATTAGTCTGTCCCTGGCCCAGTGCATCATGGGAACAGGGCAGACCAAACTACCAAGCCAATTCTTTTACTGAAAAGGAAACAAGCTTCCGGGGACCGGTTTCTGGCATTACGTTTTGTCCACCACAAGCGTGGAAGGGTATGCTCAGATGTGAGTCCCTTGCTCACTGCACCATCAGGATTCAAGCAAGCCGGGCCGAAGACGGCTGTAATGCCAGAAACCGGTCCCCGGAAGCTTGTTTCCTTCCTAGTAAAAGAATTGGCTTGGTAGTTTGGCCTGCCCTGTTCCCATGATGCACTGGGCCTGGGACAGACTAATTTGCATGTAGCCAGGTTCTGAGCTGGGATGGTGCAGTGAGCTAAAAAACGGTGATGGATCAAGCCCTGATCTGTTGACTGGGTACGAGTGTTCTGCTTAATTCAGATACTCTGTCCATCACCACCCCCTTTTCTGAACAGGTGGAGCCAGGCCTGCTGTGGGTAGACCACGTCAAACTGGTGGATGGAATAGATGATGCAGAATCCTCCTTGATGTGGACACCGTCTACCATGGTGTCCATGCAGGACCACCCGAAGACCCTGCAAACGGAGGTGCAGGAGATAAAGGCAGGAGCAGAGGATGCAGAGGGGAGCTCCCGTTGCAATAGTACCTATTTCCTCAGATTGCCTGAGAGGTTGGAGGGCTTCAATGTGAAACTATTCCTAGAGGACAGGCTGCCATCCATGGTTCTTTGCCGCCTACACCCCAAAGTTCTTCTCTATCGAGAAGGTGCATATAATCCCCATCAGCCCCACCCCCACTATGGGAGCCCCACAGAACCAGGAGATAGGGTAGCTGTTAAATTACAAGGACTGATAACTCCTCCTACAATTGTTCCATGCGACAGGACACTGGAGATATAATGGTAACCTGATAACTACATATCCGGACTACACAGCCGAAGTTCAGAGGCAATGCAACATCTTTCCGGCCACCAAGGCGCAGCTTCAAACTCTGGACTGGCCTATGCATTGCTTTTCCCAGCTTGGCTCGGAGTGGTGGAGTCTGGTGTGACCCACTTCTTCAACGCACCAGAGGAGGCCTGGACATGGCTCAGATCCAAGGAGGTTGTTTATCTGCCTGGAACGGAGGAGAATTACCTATTGTGCTTGCCACTGCTCCCCCGCTGACCCTAGACTTACCCCTTGGATTAACAGGAAGTTAGAGAACAAGCTCAGGTGGTGGCAGAGGTCTCCCTACATGCCACAAACAGAGATCCTGGCACCCGCGAAGGTTCTTGAGTCGTTGGCGGGTCTCCCGGCATGGAGGCCTCGGAGGAGGAGGACATAGTTACGCCAGAGGGTTCGACGGCAGATGCTAGACCTGTGACAGTGCTGAAGTAGTAAGTCCCAAAGGAGGGTTCATTGCTGTAAATTGTTGGGGGGTGGGTTGGTTTGCCCCAGATTATTACGGAGGGGGGATTTACTCACCGGAACATAACTTCCAGACATGGGCCCAGAGAAGCCTACCTGGTGACTTTGTTTGAGGATTTTTTCTTGTCCTGTTTTACAATAGACTTACCTCAAGGACACTATTTGTGCACTGGATCAAGGAGATGTAGTTTCACACACTAAGCGGGGGTTGTGGCACAATGTACATTAGTGTTCAAGCCAAGGGTGTGGGAGTTATTGATCTGTTGATGTTTTATGTTTGTGACCTGACAGAGAGGAGCAACACTGGGAAAGGAGGCGAAGGGGAGGGCACAGGCTTGTGCATGGTTGATACACCTGAGCATTACCATAAGAGGCTATGGCTGTAACTTATAATGTGCTGACCTGAAATATCAGGGGCATGGTTATGCAGGTGAGGCGCCATAGGGTATATGCATAGATCTCCGATGCAGGCACTTACACATAGCATGTATTCAAGAGTCACATCTCACGAGGGAGGAACTGGAGAAGGAGTCCAAGCATGTTTGGGACTGGGTACTCAGTATACGCATATGGGGTCCTGATCTGGTTAGCCAGAGGTACCCTTTGTGCACAATAGGGTGGTGGTAGACTAAGAAGGGCAGTATATGCTGTTGGAAGGTGTGCTAGATGGCCCCACTCAATCGGTGGTGTCAATATATGCTGGGTGAGTTTTTCAACACTTGTCCCTAACTATGCTCGAGGACCCTCAGGCACGGGGTATTTGGGGATGTGATTTAAACTGAATACGCTGCACGGAGGCTGCTCACTTGTGCCTCCCCTTCCTGGGACACAGGACATTCAAGCAATTCTGCATTTTGTCAAGCTCTGGCCCATGGTGGTTAGTTTGGAGTACCTAGGAGGGACCTTATCTGATCCCAGCTCCCTCCGGGTTACCTTTAGATGGGAGAGGAGTGCGCACTCTGATCCCAACATGGAGGCTGTAGTCGGAGGCCCGTCTTGAAACGGCCTTTCGGGAAACTATCAGCACACACCTCCTACATTACTTTGAGGACAGTGAGGGGTTGGTAGGGACCAGGAGGACAGAATGGGATGCACTGAAGTTGGTTATGAGGGGACACTGTATATAAAACACCTGAGGCATTAGGTCATCCCTACTCCGCAGCCTACTGACGCTGGGAAAACAGCTGTGGGTGGCCGAGAAGGAGGCGGTGATGGTGGTAGAAGCCCAAGCATGCCTCATAGTGCTGCAGAAATGGCAAAGGGATGAGACACACCACCTCTGCAACATTGATTATAAAACCTTTCTCACCAGACAACATGTGGAGGGTGACAAGCTGGGAAGCACTGTGACACGGTTTTTGAAGTCAGAAGTCTCTAGAACCCTGAAAGGAGTGATCTGCGATTCTAATGGTAGCACTGTAAACGCAACCTGATATCAATGCACCATTTGTGGATTACTGCGAGACGTTCTACACCTCCCCCATGGGGCCAGGTCCAGGGTTACGTACAATTGCCCACCCTTCCCTGTCAAGTGCAGTAGTTAGAGGACCCTTTCTAGGTAGAAGAGGTGAGAGCGGCGATCCAACAAATGGCACGAAACAAGGTATCAGGCACTAATGGGTTGCCCATAGAATTTTACACCACCTATGGTGTGGCTCTTGCCCCCAATTTGACCAGGAGGGAGTCCTAACAACGTCTCTTCAAGAGGACATTATGGTTGTGCTTCCTAAGCTTGGCAGAAACCCCCCTGGAGGTAATCTCATATCACCCATTGTCAATGCTCAATATTGACTATAGGATCTTAAGCAAGGTGCTTGTAAATAGGGTGCTACCATTGTTGCATAAGTTTGTGCACCCCGACCAGAATGGCTTCAGTCCCCATAGGGCAATCTTTTATAACACACGCAGACTGTGTCACATTATGGGGGCAGTTGAGGGTGCCCACGACCTTCCAAAAGTGGTGTCCCTAGACATTGAGAAGGCATTTGATACTTTGGAGTAGTCCTACCTGTTGTTGGTATTGGAGGGCATAGAGGTGAGACCTAGGTTTCTCGGCTGGATCAAGCTGTTTTACATAACCCGCAGCCTAGAGTGAAAATGGGACACCAAGTATCACACCAGTTTGCGATCAGCAGGGTAATCCGTCAGGGTTGTGCCCTCTCATCCATAATTTTTGCCCTGGCAATGGAGCCAATAGCCAGCCTGCTGTGCGCCCTGACTGGGGCATGGCTGTAGGGGTAAACTGGTATATCATATACCTGTACTCCAACAATGCCCTTATATATAGAAGCGACCATCGGCAGATATTGCTGGCCCTATTTAAGTTACTCTTGGTTTTTAGTGAGATGACGGGCCTCAGGATGAACTTGGGGAAATCTAGCTGCTCCCCCTCCAAAGAGTAGGGCAGGCAGAGAGGGCAGAGCTAGAGACTGAGAGGTTACCCTGGTGTCTTGAGACGTTCTGTTATTTTGGGGTCAATGTCTACTACTCAGACAGAGACCTCCTAGATGATAATCTTGATTGGGCACTAAAGGCTGTGCACCAGTCCCTGAATGTTTGGATGTGCCTGCCCCTGTCTCCTTCCTATGGGACATACGTCCATCGTGAAGATATTAGTCCTGCTACGTTTTCTCTGCTTCATCACTGCCCTGCTGGTGGTGCCCTCTCTGTCCTTCTTTAAGGATCTGAAGGGAACGATGTCGGATTTGAACTGGGGGTGACCAGAAAAGGCTGTCGATCATCCCGCTTCAGGGTCACTGATGGCGAGGGGCCTGGGGGTGCCAGAACTTGAGCTTTACTATGTCGCAGCACAGCTCCAATGGCCAATGCCCCAGGCCTTGCAGTTGCCACTATGAAGTATGCTGAGGGTGAGATACGTATTGGCCGCTCATAACCTGACTCGATGGGGAGGCGGAGGTTAATCAAGTAGGTGACTTATAAGCGGAGGAAGTACTACATTCCTTTCAGGATCTGCAATCCACCCATGACATGGGGGCAGGCCTCTGTCTACCACGCAGCTCGTTTATGCTAATGGTGCGGGTCACCCTGGGAGCGGGCCAAGGAGAGCTGGTGTTACATGAAAGCATGCAATGTGTTCTGACTCATGGGCTGGTCAAAAGGCGGTCACGATGCTGCATGGTGCATTGTTTGCTAAATGCAAGGACCAAGCACTGCATAGTAAACCCAAGAGGGAAACACGTGTGGACGTGGTCCTTGTGGATAAACAGTGAGGTATTGCATGTTAAGCGAGCTTCAGGTAATGCCAATATGAAGTTCACGAAATATAATAACCTGCACCAAAACTACCTCACACCACATCGGGCAGAGTTTCTATGCCATATCTCAAAACAGCATGCCTTGCAGAATAGCACATGCGCTGCCCGGGCTCGACCTAATAAATAAGGAATCCATCAAAAATAGAAAAAACTGGGAAAGACTTGGACTATTAGACTGGACAGGCTAGAATAATTAAAGATCTAGAAGAAACATAAATTTAAATAACAGACTAAATCCCATAATGGAACAGATAGTTCTGTCAGGGAAGGGAACCACATGGCAGGATAGATTTTGAACTGTAATTTCAATAAAAGAGGCAAAACAGGTATCCAATTACCATACGTTTTAAAGTAGTTTAAAACTGTATATGGAAATATAAAGGCAAAAAGGACATACTGGAGGAAACAGATCATCAGGTCATTCCTACATAGTTACACTCCTCCATAGAGTTGATACGGTCGCATTTAAGGATCCAGCGGCATTCTGCTCTGTTGAGGAGGGCCTACGTTTCACCACCACAAGTGGGTCTCTTGATCAGTTCAATAACCTGATGTGTAGGAAGCTGGCTCTGTATATACTGTACCAAAGTGAGGTATAGTGTGCACAGAGCCCAGTGGAACCCGAAAGGTAGGCAGCGGTAAAGTTAGATAGCACCTTACTCTCTATTTGTGGTAGTGTGGTCGAGCAGTAAGGCTTTATCAGAGGACAGTGTTAAGTTAACACGTAGGTAGCAAAGTAATTCACACACTCAAAGACTGAACTTCAGACCAATTGTTTTTGTAGAAAAATATTCTTTTAGTTATTTTATTTTCTAGAACCAGCAAGCCTGGCACAAGTAAGCAATAAATACTTTAGAGTAGTAATGCAGTTTGTAAAGTATTTGAATTGCAATTGTAAATGTACTTTGATTTGATTAGATTACAGTAGAGTTACTGATAATGCAATGCTTTTCAGAATATGGTACATACACATTGTATGGGATTTTTAGTAAAATTACAGGTAAGTTACTTTAGAGACTACTTTTATTACACAGTGAAGTATACCTGGATGCTACACTGGGACATTTACAGTAAACAGGTAAGTGAAATCGGTTTTGTTAGTTAGTTTAATTTGAAAGAATTTCTTTAGGTTTTCAAATTCAATACAGAAACTTTTCCAAGAAAAACAGTCAATGCTATCCTATCGAGGAAAATAGTGTTATCGGTTTTAGGGTAAGTATTCGGTAGTGGGGGTTGAGGTTCTGGGGGTAGACTCAGGGGTCCCCCAAGGTCAGGGATGCACTCTGGTTAGACCCTGAGCGGCACTAGGGGGGCCGAGTGTAGAGTGCTGAGGCCCAATGTTATCCAATAGGGGATAAGGGGCCTCTGGTTGGTGGATGCTCACGAGCAGGCCACTTGGTTGTGGGAGCAAAGCTCCTGGACTGTAGCTCAGGGCAAATGAGGAAACAAGTAGCATTAAAGGTGCACCCTCAGCAGCACTACAGCGGCCGTGTCCAGGGTGCTGTTTCAATGGCAGGTGCCCTGTTGTTTGCAATGAGGAACCACCGGTTTCCAAAGGCACTGCAGGCTCGAGGATGAAGGTCTTCAGCGTGCGACCACCACTTCGAGAGGTAAGTTGTGATCTTGGGGGTTGGCTAGGTACGGTGGGTTTGGCTACTCAAGGCAGTAGGGCGTCCGGTGCAGGACTGCCTTTTAGGGTTGTATCTTCTTACCAGCTCCTGGTCATGGTTGGGGGGAACCTTCCGGTTTGAGGCTGGAGGCATGAGGCAGATCAGGATTCACTGGATCTCGGGTCAGGATCACCAGGGAGATCTCCTCATGGTGATTGCCCACTCGAGCTGGGGCCATGGACGGTGGATGCAGAGTGGTGGGGATTTGTGGTTTCCGGCCGGGGGCAGAGGTTGTTGTTGAACAAATCCAGTGTTCAAGGGAGACACAGTCTTTGTGGTTGAAGGCAGGCAGGTCCTCCGGGGTTTTCGAGGTTACTGGCTGCAGGACACACCAGGATTTCGCAGGGGCAGGTTTGAGGTGGAGACAGGCTGGTTGGGCTGGGGCCAAGTCACTGGACGTCTTCCTCTTGTTAGCTTTGACACAGCTGTTCGATCCGTCTTCTTCTTTTCTTGTTGTAGGTTCTTGTCTGAGGAAGCAAGGTTCAAAGTTGCCCCTAAATACTAGATTTAGGGGCGTTACAGGTAGGTAAAAGGTTGGGACCAATGGGTCCCTTCCCAGGGGTGAGTACAACCTATGCCACCCTACAGTAAATGTAAAATAAATGTAGTGCTTATATAGCGCACGAATCACCCCCGAAGGGGTCTCAAGGCGCTGTACACATACCGCTGTGGAACCCTTCCTGGCCTTTCCCTGTGAAATGCCCACTACTGGGCACCCCCAAGGTGAAGTCAGGCATCCTAGCACTGTTGGGGCCGTTGTGGAGATTAAGCAAGCTATTGCCCAGAGTTGCAGAGTGGGACCCATGATTAGAATAGGCACTGAGGCGAGAATTATCAGGTCCGGCGAAATTGAGCTCAAGACCCGCTGAGGCGGGAATTAAACCCTGGTCTGGGCCAGACCTCTGCATAAGGGTCTGCCGCTCTAACCATTGAGCCACACTTCTGGAGTGTGAGAGGGCATACGTCTTTCCCTGGTTGGCTGAGTCCCCCATCTAAAAGACTGAGATTTGTGCTTCCCCTTGCCTCCCCCACCTGAGGGGTGGAGTTGGCAGAGGTGGGCACACCTCTCTTCCTCACTTGTTTTTCCCGCCGGTTCTCCCGCCCAAAGGGGGGGTCAGAACCAGTGGGGACCAGTTGCTGAAAGCAGCAAGTGACCTGGAGAGCGTCACAAAGGCGGCAAGACTTTGAAGCTTCCCCTTTCGTGGACCTTGCCCATCCTGGGAAAAGAGGCTTGGCACCAGGATGTGCATTGTTTTTATGCCCTGAGAGCAGCAGGCTCTTGACCCACGGGTCCAGATACATGTCTGTTGGTGGCAGCTGAAAGCAGACATTCAACCTGGACACTAGTTGTAGGTTAGTTGTCAGGTGGCATCTCTAAGATGCCCTCTGTATGCATTTTTCATTAAATCCCACACTAGCATCAGTGTGGGTTTAATGTGCTGAGAAATTTGATACCAAACTTCTCAGTTTTCAGTGTAGCCATTATGGTGCTGTGGAGTTCGTAATGACAAACTCCCAGCACCATATACTCTTAACGGCAGCACTGCAATTACAAGGTCTAAGAGGAGTACAGGGCTCATGCACCTGTACCCTCACCACTGGTATAATGCACCAAGCTAGAGGGGTGACTGGTCTATGCCAGGGCAGTGGGTTGTAGGCATGGCACACAGGGATGTGTGCCATGTTGACTCTTCACTTTGTTCTGTACCAAAACACGCAGCCGGCAAAGGAAGTGTGTGAGTGTCAAGTTACAAGACCTCTAAGGGTGGCACAATAAGTGCTGCAGTCCTTAGAGGCCTTCTCTGGTCACAGTGCCCTGGGTACCTGTGGTACCATTTACCAGGGGCTGACCTGTGGCCAGAGATGCCAATTGGGTTAAGGCTTCAATGCAGTTTTAGGGAAAGAACATAGGCCCTGGGTACCTGGTTAGCAGGAGCCCAGGGCACAATCAGTCAAATCACATCAGCAACTCAGCAAAAAGTGGGGGCAACCATGCAGAAAGAAGGCACTTTCTCACATGACGTCCTTCTACATACGGTTCTTTTTGAGGAAATACGACACCTGAGGTGCATTGTGTTCTACTGCTGTGTTGGCAGAGTCGGGTTTTTATGTTCTGATTGCAATCTAACCTTTTTGTTCAACTTGCAACTACTGTTATATAAATTTGTGGACAGCATGTATTCTGGCCTCAGGTGAAACCCCCGGAAACACCCCTCTGTGGCCTCCACCTGCAGCATACTTAAAAGAAATCACAGTCATTTGTGTTAACAGAGGTTATTCTTGCTAACCCCAATAGGAATACTACATCCTAAAGCTGAATGTTGTATTCAATACTTTGCATAAAAAGACAACCATTACAATTGAATAGCTTCCTAGGCTCTAGGGAATGCAAAATCTGAAGCCTGTTTAGATTTTCCCTGTTGAGTGGCATTCCAAAAGTCTTCAGTGCTTTCTCTTGCAGGTTGACTTCATTCTAAGACTGAATCGAGGACATGACTTACCTACATTAACTTTATTAGTGTGATCCAGAACATTAAAGGATCTTGATCAGGTTAGAACACTTATGGGACATCTGCCGAAATTTGGCGGTTTCAATATTTGCACAACTTTTACCTGCCCTGCCTCATTTATTATGCGAGGAGACTGTGCTACCCACCTCCACTCTCAGATACATGCAGGCTTGAATAAGCAGAAAATATGCAATAAAATGTAGTTTCTCAGAACAGGGAACCTAACAATCTGTTTGGTCCTGGACCCAAATGTTCTTCAGATCACACTGTTCAGAGGCATGGCACCACACAATAGGTGCCTGTGGGCTTTACTTAGGATCTAATAAGAACTGAACAAACTTAAGAATTAGAGTACAAACGTTACTTATTAGTAACTTTTCAATGTGCTCTCAGGGACTTTGCAGTGTATTCAAACTTTCCAAATTCTTTTTCATATCAATAACTCATCATACATTTTTCAATACATTTCAAGCCACAACTCTTCTTCAAGGAGGAAATAATTTATGCTCTTTCATCATAGATTCTGTGGAGGAAACAAACAAAATTAAAAAAAACAGGTGAAGCAGAACATAAATTATTAATACCTGGAGTGCTCATGTTTTGTATGCCAAATCAAATGTTAAAACAACAGTTGATGGACAGAATGCAGAACAATGTCATACATTTACCCCAGTACAGGGATCTGGGCCTAAATCCATCGTTTTTTTGCTCACCATGCCATTCCAGTTTGAACCCAGCCATATGCAAATCAGTCTTGACCCTGTGCATCATGGGAACAGTCCAGCCTGAACTGCCAAACCAGGTCCTCCCTGGACTGGAAACAAGCATCCTAGGACCGGTTTCGGGTTTTCACCCCTCTTCAGCTAGGATAGCTTGAATCTAGTGGCATGGAGAGTACGAGACCCACGTCTGGGCTACCCGCCCCACTGTCCCACTCGGGGTGACAAATGCAAAAAGAACAGTTAATGGACAGAATGCAGAAAAATGTCATACATTCACCCCAGTTTTTGGAAAACAGGGGACCCCTACATTTACTAAGTTTGCTAGTCGTAGGGAACAAATAACAGATACAGAAGAAAGAGAACTTTCTCTAGCAAACAATTAATTAATGACTGCCCTTTAGTTATTAAATATCCAAAAGTATCAAAGCGACTTTCTGTAATTCATAAGCAATTAAAAACCATATATTAAAATTCAAAGAACTTTGTTTTTATTTTTATTTTATATATTCTTTTTCGGATAAATATTTTGAATCATTTTTTCATTCTGTTTTAACTTTAAATATCATTTGATATACTTTCTTCAAACATTGACATATTTACAAAAATAAATACATATACATAACAAATACATAAAACATAAAATGTGCAAAAAAAGGGGGATAATTATACGAAATTTTAGGTTGATGTAATATTGAGGTAGGCAAAGCGGTGGAATAGAACTACGCGCGTTTCGGCCAGTAGCCTTCGTCAGGTGACCGTCATTCGCAAATTACAAAACATAACATTGTGCAACGTAAATCTATAAAAGAAAAACAAAGACAATGCAAAAACAACAGTTGATGGACAGAATGTATAACAATGTCATACATTCACCCCAGTACAGAGATCTGGGCCTAAATCCATTGTTTTTTTGCTCACCATACCATTCCAGTTTGAACCCAGCCGTATGCAAATCAGTCTTGACCCTGTGCCTCATTGGAACAGTCCAGCCCGAACTGCCAAGCCAGGTCCTCCCTGGACTGGAAGCAAGCATCCTAGGACCAGTTTCAGGGTCTCACCCCTCTTCAGCCAGGATAGCTTGATTCCAGTGGCAAGGAAGCTGTCAAATGTTGACAACTTCCTATGATCAATCATAAATTATCCTGTAACAGAGAGATGCTCAAATGTCCCCGAACCCAATCAGTTCAAACTATCACGAATTTGTTAAAAGCTCCTTGAACAATAGCCACAACCATATTATTATTATTATTGGTAAGCGTGATGTATAAAGAACATGGCTAGCTAAGATAGGTTTCCCAGGGCTGGGCTAATCATAAACATGGGTCAGACCAGAATGCTGCCCAGAAAGAAAGGAGGTTCTACAGAATTAAAGGATTTGGAACATCCAAGTTTTAAGCGATCCTCGAAAGGTAGATAGCGAGTGGCACACTCTCATCATCAGTGGCAGTGCTTTCCTTAGCTGAGGGCCTAGAAAGAACAAGCAGTTGCAATGCAATAGGTCTCACATTTGCTATGGTTTAATCTAGTGGCATTGTAAATGACAAAGCCTTTTATTTATCTGTTTTGATAATTAACACAAATAAAAGGCATTGTCCTTTACAATGCCAATAGCTCACACTCTTGTAGATGCGAGACCTATTCAAAGAAGCGGCCACTATTGGCCCGGGCTGCTTAGAAAGTGAAAGCATGTATGACACACTTTATGTTGCAGGAAAACATGTTGTGCCTGCAGTAGGAGAAACTATTTAAAGAAAATAGTACTTGCAGACTAAAAAAAGGACCATATACCAACCAAAGTAAAAGGGCCAGTCCTCATGAGAGGTTACAAATGAAGACAATGCGGTACTAAGGAGGGACTAACAAGCCTATTAACAAATCAGAAGCCAGCATTTAGGAAGGATAATGACAAAAAGCCAATGAAAAATATGTGCGGAGAGTAGCTGGGGCTTCTATTCTATACTCCAATACAGCATGCCTCGCAGAGGTATTACTCCATGAACTCAGCCACTCATACGTCAAAGAAAAGCTCGGATCCCTCAAACTCACTGACAGAACATGACACCAGCCAGCAAAATGGAAGGAGGAGTCAACAAAAAGCTCGGGAACTTCTGAGAACAACAATGGCAGGTGTGATCCAGGGTGGGCAACCAATCTGACCAGCATTTGTTTGTTTCCCCTACAACACACTTTCATGCAGCCTAGTTAAAATACCTTTTGTGGCACACATGCGCCTGATTGCAAGGGTTGGCGTATACCATAACTAAGCAGTCTCTGGATTCAATTCCCTCTCCTATAGTGGGAAAACATGAGATCAGTGTTTCCTAAATTGTGCGTTGGGATCCACTGGTGGGATGCAAACTGATTTTTAGGGAGTCTTAAAAGTACTGGTCTATAGGTTATATTTGAAATGATTAGTCCTGTGTATGCACCAGTGCAAATGTGCTGAACAATGTCTGTAAGTCTGGTTTTAAAACTACTCCTAACAAGTATTTTCAAGCAAGAATCTGGGTAAACCTTTCAGTATTTGCTGCTGCTCTTGATTTACTTCACAAAGCCATTTCAATGGCTCACTACATGTGATCATATACAACCATACTACTTGTGTAAGACACAACTTGAGAAAAATGGATGTGGTCTAACGACCAGAGATGCAGACTTTGGATCTGGGGAATCAGGTTTGAGTTCCAGCCTTGGCTCAACATTCTTTGAAAGCCACCCTACCAAGGAAAAAAGGGCGACTAGCCAAGGAGTGACCTTTATTCTCAGTGCATGCATGCACAAACCGTGAGGAGGGGGCCGCACCAGGGAAAGGGGCCAGCTTTTGAAGTGGTGGCCCTTAGAGAGCAGGTGACACAGCTGTGGCTATCGTATGGAAGGAAGCCAGTTTGCCAGAGGTCAAGGCTTGGCCGGGTCTTGGCAACGTGCCCATGCATCACCCGTCCACCAGAGACAATCGATTACTAAGGCCTAGTCAAAGTAGCGAGCACCCGAAAAGCTTGCGCTTCAGGCAGTGCTGATCGTTCTCTACAATAATCATTCCTTTGTACTTTCGGGGGTCTGCACGAAATTATAGTGCAGGGGCACACAGCCTGCCTCTGCTCCTAAATAGCTTCCCAAAAAAAAAGATTTTTAAAAGACTCCGAGGCGTCCTCTGTCACAAAACAAATTAATACACTACTAATGAAAATGTTATGCCTTATTTACCACATTAATATAAATGCCACAGTTTGTTAATTTCGGCTCCTTTTAATTAGAGTAAAATGTTCATGCACCCATAAGGAGCTTCCTGTTCAAAATGTATTTATGCTCCGAATATAGCACAAATCCAATACCGCATGCACCCTTCGTCCTTGTGCCTGTCTCACCACTGGCGTCCAAGTAGACGCTGGAGTGGATAGTGCCCAGAAAATGTGCCTGCACGCATGACACTTCAGATGTTGCCATCATGCAGCAGACTTAGAGAAAAGGCGGGGCCAGCATCGGACCCGCCGAAAGTATGGCGGTCGTGCCGCCCCCTGACGACCTCAGGGGCGGGCCTGTCGCAGTCAGTAATGATGCGACAGGCGCGCCTCGCTCACCATAGGTCATGGGTCATAGGCATGACCCGGAAGTGATGAGAATCACTTCTGGGTCACGCGTGTGGAACGCCAGCCAGTTAGAACTGGTTTGGCTAGAAATGCACGTAAAAAGGCTGGGGAGCAGAGGAATCATCCTCTTTGCTCTTCGCGCTCCCAGACTACCAGTCCAGCCTCGCTAGGAGGCTGTAACTTTCTTTCTGTTTTCTTTTACAGGTCTAGATCTGCTTATGGAGGACAGCAGTGCGGATTCAGGATTGTGGAGCGGGAGTTGCTTTGTTGTGGCTTAGCGAGGACAACATCATCGTTTTTTGCAACTGTCAGCGAAGGCAAGGAGTACGTCGGATTCAGGATTGAAGACCAGACGCGGTGTTGTTGCGGCTTAACGAGGACAGGAGGACTGTTTGGTCAACTGTCTGCGAAGGCGGGGAGTGCGGCACAGGAAACCGGATGAGGTTTTGTTTGTACCCCTTTTTTGTCTTCCCCTGCAGGCGCAGCACGACGCTGTTGTCGTGTGTGGAGCTTAGACTGGCAGGCGTAATTTGCGGGCATTGGGAAGTGCATACGGCACTTCGGTATAATACAGAAGGGGGGCTGTGTTTGTTTCAAATTGAGCGCCACGTGGACCACATGTGGAAATAGAGCAGGGGCAGCAGATGTAGTTGTGTTTGTTCTTCTTTCTCCACTGCAGAATGCACTTGAGATTGGGGGATCAATGCGCTGGGAGCTCTGACTCATGCTAACGTATTTCAGAGGCGGTAATTGGCTGGTATTTAGGAAGCGTGTATGGCAACATACTAAAGGGGGCTGAGATTAAAACAAAGAGCTGCATATGTGTGCATAAATCAGCTTATAAATTTACTCACATGTGGAGAAACATTGTGCTTAAAAATCAGGGGCAGTATGTGAATACCGAGTGCACGTGGTAACAGCCATAAACAACACTGTTCTGTCAGTAACTGAATAGGGGGTGCATGGTTTTTGCAACAATAAGACAGCATTTCTGATACCCCTTGTTTTTTCCGTAAATGAGCAGTGTGTGGGGGCAAGCACATTGCGACATAAATTGTGTTATGCATTTGGGCAAAGTTTAGTTTTGGATCAAGATTGCTTTTGATGACAGTGAACTAACCTTCTCCTTGTCCCAATTATAGACGTTAGGCACAGAAAGAGACTCCTTTCTGTGGCGTATCGGGGGCAACACAAGGGCATCGCAAGAGGGCACAGGCAGGCCTGCACTTCACAGTTTCTGTGGGCCGCACAGGCTTGAGATTACTCGCCTAACCGCCAGGTTAGCTGGTGTGGCGCGGCCCCAGTTTGTGGGTGCTTACGGCCGGTTTGTGTACCTCCAACAATGTAAGATAAGGACCTGGACTGTATAACAGTCCTAGAATACAGTGGGATGTCTTTCAGTGGAAGACTAAGAATACTTAAGTTCGGGTAGCATTGTTACGCAGTTTTGATAACCAGCATTTGCCAAAGTAACCCTGCAAGTGGTTAGAAGCTATGGCCAGTAGGTCAAAGCGTGGAGAGAAGCGCTCTCATATGGAACACATGATGGTGACAATGATGCGCAAGATTGGGACTATGGATAGAAGATGGAAGAAAGTGGATAAAATAGGGAAGAGACTCACAGATCTCAGATAGAGGGTAGAAGGTCAAGGTGAGGCGGTAGAAAGGCATAGGCGTACCATAGTGCCTCCCAAGCCCAAGGGGGAGTTGAAGAACCGGGTTTTAGAACCCAGCGGCGCCAGGGATAACGCCGGATGTCTTCGGATTCCCCTGCCTCGGCAAACAGAGACACGGGACACTTCTTGATGACGTCAAATACCAAATTTATTGGCTGCAACCAGGAACAGAGGTCTACGAAGCACAACACGGGTGATTCGCTAGAGACTGCACAAATTCATAGAGCAGAGCATCGTCTTTTATGCCAAAAATCACATTCCTGGCTAGCATCAATTACATACAAACTGACCAATGGAGAAACGACATTTCAAACATATCGCATGACGACAATCTCACTTTCCGTTGTCCAGCCCACCAGAAATGACCAAGCAAATTCCAATATTCCTGTTCGATCAGGCCGGACAAACCCATCATAAAGACCTCAACCCAAATCAATGATTAAGCCATATAGGAAGGAACAGAAGCAGATGAGAAGCAAGATAGAAGGGTGTGTGCATGTACCATAAACCCAGCAATGTCCTGCTCTTTGATCTCTATCTGACCAGCTGCTTAACAAGGAACTGGCTCAACGAGGTCAGCCTCGGGCAAGGGATTCAGTTCGGCCAGGTCACACAGAAGTCAGCTAAGGTGTATGTGTACCAAAGACTCGTTCGGCCATAGTCATCGGCCTGTGTGAGGGCAACCACACAAAATGGCTGCGGCACACAAAATGGAACCCGAGGGTTCAAACGAAATCCATGAATACGTAGTGTTCTCATTGATCGATTATGACGAAAACACTCATACATACCGCACTTGTCATTTGCGGTCTGCTGACACCAAAATCGTCTATATCCGACGACCTTCATTGAACGGGTTCAGAATCTCCGAACCACAAACCCTCAGAGTCACAGTACCACAGAACCACAGATCCCTCCTTTTGCCCTTACATAGGCAATAAACCCAAACCCATGTTAGTCTGAATCCAGGTCTATATTCATCAGATCATCAAGATGTTGCTGTAGCATCATCCTAGTACTTAGCAACTCTCTCTGGACAGGTCTCCTCGCACACAAAGTAGCACAGAGACCACATATAGCAGGAGCACAATGTACGCAGAGACAGAACAGGAAAAGGATAGCTAAGATCATCCCATTGACCATCAGAATCTTCCATCCCCACGTGGATATCAATCCCCAAAACCATCCCATCAACGACCAATCTCCCTCGTCTGTATGTACAGACTTGGAGATCTTATGTAGCTTGGAAATGGCCTGGAAGACTGTCGGAGCGTTGTCTGGAATGAAAACGCAGCAGCTCAATTGAAACAGCTTACACACTCCACCTCTGTCTGCAAGTATGACATCAAGAGCAACTCTGTTCTGAAGTGTCATAAGTCGATCCGACTGGAGCTCAGCAGTCAAGTTACTAAGGGCACCGGCAGTTTCTACTATGGTGGACTCAACCACTCTCGTCAACTGGCGAATATTCCTGCTGTTAGCCATAGGTCCCCAGAACGACAGAAAACCCTTAAAGAAATCTCCCAACTCTTGCCCTGCGGTATCTTCCTTACTGAAGACACCTCTAGCAACTCTCGTCTTCTGGTAATCTGCAGCAGCTGTAAAAGTGGGAGGCAACAGGAACGAAACAAAACATGTGCCCGAAAAGTCAGGGGGCAACCATGTGTACGCCTTATCATAACAGATGAAATAGGTACCCTTAGCTGCTAGGAATGCTGGGGAAGTCTGAGACGCAAATACATAAGTCTCAGTGCAGACACTCTTTCCTAACTGAGCTCTCGGATTCTTGCCATTACCTTGCAGACAATAATGACCCTGATGGGGCACTATCCAAATCGGTGGAGAACTTTTCGCTCTCTGGTTAACACTCAGACTAACTCCATATCCAGTAACGTTCCAACCAATGTATGCTTGTGTCTCATCTCTCGGGATAGTCTCATAGAAACTAATTCCTCTAATCATATCGACTATACCCTTGACCAGAGCACTAGTCTTCGGACTATCTTTCAAGGAACGTTGGGGATAGACTCCATGAGTATAAATGAATATCGTTCTACACGCCCAAATAGAACCTTTGTAGCTGAAAGGCAGAACCAGGTACGGAATACCTTTATCGGTCGTATGGGGCATAAGGCCACAAACCCTACAATTTGTCGTGTTCATTACTAGCTGGTGTTGGTGCAGGAGTTGAACAAAGGAATTATACGCAAATTCCAGTCTTCTAACGATTTCATGTTCGGGCAGAGGGTGAAAAGATTGAGAAGAAATAGTAGGAGGAGGTATAGGTTGCATAGTGGGCATGAACGTCACTTGAAAAGAGAATGTCACATATCCAATTAAAAACATCATTAAGCTAAGCAACATAAATAAACACAATATTAAAAATCTTTTCCGGGTCATTAATTTACAGATTTTGCTCTTAAAGCTTATTCTTTCAACAGGTCTCTCCATCTCAAAAAACTCCATCCTCTCTAATTGCTGCTCGCGGTGGTAGGGTGTTCTATGCTAAGGAATGCTTCTGTCAGCCCAGGGCAACTCCCTTAGGCCAACCAGAACCGTCGACCTAACGTCTTTGGCTTGCACTCCAAAGACTTCGGCAACTGCGACCCATCAGCTGAACACGGATGGCGGTTTGAAAAAAAAAAAATCAAAGTAGTTCCTCGGAGGAGAGTTAAACTTCAAAAATCAGAAAAAGAAAACTTTAATTTTTTATTTGTCCCGCGACTCTCGGTCGCAAAATATAACGCTCTTTGACAGGCAATGTCTGTTCTCGGAAAAGTAAATCAGGTTCAACAGTGTTCAAACGGTTCAATGGAGGCACAGCTTCTTGAAGAAGATCGACACTTTCTTGCTCAGTGTTCGTCTCAATCAAACGGGCATCGCTGAAAGGCAGAAAACGAGGCACGGTCTCAGTCTCAGAATCAGGAAGTCCTTTCTGGACCCACCAGGTAAGGTCCGGTCCAGCGGGGCTGCTCGTTCTTAGTTCGCAGAAAATTCTTCACGAGCACCCACGCGCCAGGTTCAATGGCGTGCCCTGAATCGTGAACCTGCAAAAGACGCAATTTAGCCGTCAATTCATACAGATAGTCAAGCAACACAAGTTGTTCTATTTCACTAAATTTTATCGGCCTCGGCACTCCCCAAATGTTTGCCGGGTGACCAAACACAACTTCATACGGACTCAAACCCATTTGTGAATGCACAGTCATTCTAGTGGACAAGAGGGTTAGAGGCAAGGCATCTGGCAATTGTAAACCAGAGCTTGCTTGAATTTTGGCTAACTTCAATTTTAGAGTGCCATTATATCAATCAATCAATCAATCATAACACTTGTATAGCCACTACTCACCCGGAAGGGTCTCAAGGCGCTTGGGGGAAGGGGTCCGCTACTGCTCGAATAGCCAGGTCTTGAGTTGTCTCCTGAAGGCGAGATGGTCCTGGGTCAGCCGAAGGTGGATGGGGAGGGAGTTCCATGTCTTGGCCGTCAGGTAGGAGAAGGATCTGCCTCCGGCGGTGGCTCTTCGGATGCGTGGTACGGCGGCGAAGGCGAGGCTAGTGGACCGTAGCTGGCGGGTGGGCGTGTAGAAGGTCCGGCGGTCGTTGAGGTACTTGGGGCCCAGGTCGGGTAAGAGACTTGTGTGCGTGGGTGAGGAGCCTGAACGGGATCCTCTTGTTGACAGGGAGCCAGTGCAGGTTCCTCAGGTGACCGGAGATGTGGCTGCGTCGGGGGAAGTCCAGGATGAGTCGGGCGGAGGCGTTATAGCACTCAACTAGACCAGCTGATTGGGGGTGATTTGCAGCGTGAAACTTCTGCCGGATACCTAACCCATCACATACTCTCTTCATCACTTGACCCACAAATTCACTCCCATTGTCACTCCAGATCATTCTCGGCAAACCATACCTAGGGAAAAACTCTTTAATAAGGGCTTTTGCTGTGAACAAGGCAGTATTGTCCTTCAAAGGGTAGGCCTCCACCCATCTAGAAAAAGAGCAAACAACCACTAACACATACTTCAGGTTGTTGCACCTCTCCATGTGAATGAAATCTAGCTGCAAAGCCACAAACGGATACGTTGGAGGAGCAAAATGACCAGCTGGAGTTGGAATTCCCTTACCAGGATTATACATCAAACACACCATACAATTCTTAACCAGATTCTCTGCACACTTAGGAATTCCAGCATTCTGCCATACCGGAGCCAATAACTTGCAAATCCCTTTCATGCTAATATGAGCCAATCCATGAGCCATTGTAACCACTGGAAGCACATACGCATCGGGTAACAACCATCTTTGATGCTCTGACAAATCAATCCAACAATCATTCGAATCCAATTTACCCTTACTCTCTCTCCATTCATTCAACTCTTTTTCTGTAGCTTCAGCTTGGATGGATTTCACACTCTCAATCGTATCTTCACACATACTTCCATCTGGAACCCATCTCACCGGACCTGCAACATACATTCGACTCATCACATTTCTCGCAGTTTCTTTCGCGACCTCATCTGCAAACGCATTACCACGACCAACATCATTCGTAACTTTCTTATGCGCACTGCATTTCACAATCGCTACTTGCAACGGCAAAGTAAGTGATTCAAGAAGTTCATTCACCAACTGACCATGCTGGATCTTAGTCCCATGCGAAGTCAGGAACCCATGCTCTCTCCACAAACGTCCAAAACTATGAGCAACACCGAATGCATACTGGCTGTCAGTATACACAGTCACTCGTTTTCCTTTCGCCAACACTCATGCTCTCGTTAATGCAATCAACTCTGCTGCTTGCGCTGAATTGTGTGGGATACGTGCAGCTTCAACAATCGTATACAAAGTCGTAACAGCATATCCCGCAGTCGGATCACCATTCGGAAGCTTGAAGCACGAACCATCAACCTATAAGGTACCATCACACTCTGAAAGAGGAGTATCCCTAAGATCTATCCTCCCTTTCGTTTCTTCCTCAGTCCTAAGGAAACAATCATGTTGTTCGATAACGTCTGACTCAATTGAAATCGGCAACAACGTGGCTGGATTCAATGTGTTGCATCTCTTTATATGCACATGACTCGCTAACAAGGTCAATTCGTAACCCGAAAACCGAGCACTAGTTAAGTGCTGTGTCTTGGTACGATTCAACAAGGTATCCACTGCATGTGGAACCATCACAATCAATGTATTGTCCATTACCAAACCAGCAGACTGTCGAATAGAAACAGCTGCTGCTGCTGGAGCTCTCAGACAACTCGGCAACGCTCTAGCTACCGGATCCAAAGTCGATGAAAAATAAGCACATGGACGCTGCTTATTGCCAAACTGTTGAGTCAAAACTGACAATGCACATCCCTCTCTCTCGTGGACATACAATGTGAAAGGCTTACCGTAGTTGGGGGTACCCAACACAGGAGCCGAACACAACGCATTGTGTAATTCTGAAAAACTCTTCTGACATTCGTCAGTCCAAGGAATAGGATTTGGAGTATCCTTAACAGTAAGAGCTATCAAAGGCTTCGCAAGCAACGAAAAATTAAGGATCCACTATCTACAGTACGACGTAATATCTAAGAAGGCACGGACTTCTCTCTGTGACGTAGGCACACTCATTTTCGCAATCGCTTGAATTCTTTCTAGGGTCAGTTTCCTTCCCTCCTTCGATAAGAGGTGACCTAAGTAGGTAACTTCTTGTCGACAATACTGCAACTTCGAAAGAGAAACCTTATGATGAAAATCAGACAAGTGACGTAGCAACGACAAAGTAACCTCTCTACAAATCTCTTCATTGTCAGCAGCAACTAACAGATCGTCAACATACTGAATAAGAGCAGCACCATCAGGTAAAACCAACAAATCAAGTTGCGTCTTCAAAGCTTGACTATAGATCAATGGACTCTTACAATAGCCTTGAGGAGCGCACTTAAAGCGGAAACTTCGTCCTCCTAAAGAGAAGCCAAAGATATCTCTACTTGCCACGGCAATCGGGATGCTGAAAAAAGCATTCTTCAAGTCAATCACCGAAAACCACGTGGCTGTAGCCGGGATTAAAGTCAGTAAAGCTGTGATATCAGGCACGACAGGAAATCACGGAACAACAATCTTATTCACTTCGCGGCGATCGATCACGAACCTATATACAAGAGGTTGTGAAGAATCAGTTCTCTTCAGAACAGGCAAAACCGGACTATTACACACATTACCTCTCGTTTCCTCAATCACACCTTTCTCAATCAGATCATAGATGATCGCCAAAAGTGCTCTTTCACCATCACTTGAGATACGATATTGTGGAATGCGTGGTAATCTAGCATTCGCCTTCAACGTCACAACATATGGCGGAATCTCTAAGAGACCTACATCATTAGGACCAGTAGCCCAGGAAGAGAAGACAATTCAGGTGGAAGTCAATCTTTAGACAAGTACATCGGAGAGATCACTCTCTTACCCAATGTAAGATGTACTCCCGAAGGAGAACAATATAGCGTTGCATACAATCTCTTCAACAAGTCCAATCCCAACAAGTTCTCACCACAACCAGTCGTCTGAATGAGGGGTGCTTCAAATTCACAAGGTCCAACAGAAATGGACAATGGACTAGAAATCGGATTCGTAACCGGGGCGCCAGAAAAACCTACTGAAACATTCTTTAAGCCAGACAAAGGTGCGCCAGGGAGTTTAGAGTGCATGATAGAACTCTTCGCAGCACCAGTATCCAACAGAAAAGGCTCTGACAAACCTGATGCAATCACTTCAACATAGGGTCCACTCTGATCTACTGGAACTGAAACAACTCCCTCTCTTTGTCTATGGCTGTCCTAGCAATCATTACCATCCATATCTTCACCTTCGACATAGTAATCGTCCGCATAGTACTGTGGCGTCCTACCAGACGCACCATTCTCCTGATCAAAGCTATTCATAGAATTCTGTGGAGGCAAAGGACGCGCATTCTGTCCACGACCTCTACCTCTAGGAGCTTGTTGAACACCTCGACCTCTCACACCAGGAACACCATTTGTGCGCTGCAACAGAACCGGACAACTACTCTTGAAATGGCCCTCTTCTTTGCAATATGCACACTGATTAGGACCCACGGGAAAACGCTGTTGAGAAGACTCGAACCTTTGCGAGTTTCTCTGATATTGATGAGGTTGCTGATAATCGCGCTGATTATTACGAGGCGGATAAGCTTGCTGTAGGAGAACTTTAGTCTTCAATTCCTTAGTCTTCCTATCCGCTTTCTCAATCTCATCCTTGTTCCTATTTTCATAGTACTGGGCAGTAACCAAAATCTGCGCTGACGTAGAAACAGCCCAAGCACTCTCAGAATCCTTCAGCTTATTGCACAATTCTGGAAGCAAATTATGAACAAATTTGTCAACGAACAACCGTTGACCACCTTCGGTACTCATGTCCTGACCACTGTGGTCTACAAAGGTCTCTTCGAATCACGTGAAAAAATCGGGCACAGTCTCGTCTTTCCTCTGCTTGCACGCAGACAACTTGTCCCAATTAACACGCAAAGCAGGCATTAAAGTCTTTATATAATCAATAATCCTACCAGGTAGTTCAGCAATTATATCTTCAGGCTTAGCACCACCTACTTGTCTAGTATCTGCAGCTCTAAGATTATCCCATGTATCACCTAATTCTTGCGCATGATCCGTATGACGAATCTTTCCCAAATAGGCTGTGGAACAACATTCCCAAACAACATGTCTATATCTGCCAGATTCATGATACACGAATCCGCAGTTTGAGATAGCTCCTTATAAAACCCTGCTGGAATTTTGCGCGGATCGGGCAAAGTCTGCTTAAGAGCTAAAACTTCAGCACGCTTCCATGGGACATGCACCCAGACACGCTGAAAGTGTGGCGGAATCGCTGGATTAGCAGCTGCATCACCAGGCCTCCAAACTGGAGGAACCTCACGCATCGGATATTGACACGCCTTCCTCCTAACCGATGGATCAGGATCAAACAGTCGCTGAGAAGGAGATTCACTCCTAAACGACAACAACGTCGCAACTGCTTTCTCAACCTCGAGACACACAACAGTCCCTTTCGCAAACTCAGAACGTATACGGTACAATTCAGGCGATTTTGTCCTACCTCACTTTATTCCCATTGCTCACGAAGGAAAGAACACATCATATCAAATACATATCTTTGCTTTGGTGCTTCCCATTGATGGAAAACATCCATAACACCCTCAAGATCATAGTGCAAAGAATACGTAACCCATTTACGCGCTAAGTGATCTAACACAGTCCGTTCATTAGCATCAGGCAATTGACTACGCGATTGCTTGCGCTCTACAACAGGAGACATACCCAATGAACCCAACAAAGGAGAAAAGATACTAGCAACCGCATCAGTCATTCTCTGTCGAGCAGAAGAAGTTGACAAAATAACAGGAGATGGAGCAGAATGAGAAGAAACCGAAGTCGGAACAGTAACAGAAGGAACAGACAACACAGGTGTAGGAGTAGCAGACGAAGGAGGTAGCAAAGGAGGCGGCCCTTGAGAAGGCTGCGCCAAAAGAATAGGAGCCAACGGAAGAGGAGCTGGCTGTTGAGGAATCACAGGTGGCAAAGCAACCGGAGGTTGCGCAACTACAACATTTGGCGGTGCCGTAGCATTCTGTGCATAAGGGGGTGGCGAACTCAATAGATGCAACATTAAAGGATCTTTCACAAGATCTTTCTTCTCTTCTTGTTGTTGAGGTGGCAAAGCTGGGTAGCACTTGTCTACCGCTAGTTTATGCTGCCTAAGCATCTGTTCGCTTTCTTGTTCTTCTTCATTATCCCTAAACTGTATAGCAGCTTGCACCATTGACATACCTCGTTCTCGTTTATTCTTCCTCGCTAACTTAATTTCTTTCTGTTTGGCTTCCTTTCGCCATATGCGGAAAGAGTCAAACATCGCCGGCCGGGCTTTCTTCTTGAACAGTTTAACTTCGAGATTGTCTAAAATCTCTGTTTCAAAGCTACCATAACGGGGCCACTGTAGGACACCGTCTTTCCTAGTATATTTAACCCATATTTCATTATACGCGATGGGGCCCACTCCATGTTTTACGTAGAGCTCATAGGTTGGAGTTCCAATCGGAGGAACCGGACACGAATCCTCCAATCGGGAATCCCTAGTACAACCAAAACCAAATATCTTTCCAAGTCTGCTAAGACCAGGCATCTTCGCTCACTAGTCTAGCTTCAAACTTCAAGGGAAATCTCAAAACGATAGTCTCGTGAATACACGAGTCCCTCAGCTTTGGGGCCTGCAGGTACCAAATCAAAGCGATCCCGAAGGATACCCAAACAAAACTAAGGACTGGGAGACGCTCCACTCATACTTAACTGAAATGTCGATGGCGTCACCAGAAGACCCGTCTATTGTCTCGCTCTACAAATCGTCTAATGGCTCCAAGACAGGGCAACAGTCAGGGCAGCAGTCCTTCGTAGCTGTGGGAAAGCGGGGAACCTCGCAGCAAAGACTTTCGGACCACGACGACATACAGGGGTCGATGAAGTGGCAGGCCTTCCTCCAGAATTTCCACATGAACCTCCTCACGATCTTCGGGCTTGGACCGGTACCGCTGAAGTCGCCCCACGTGGGCGCCAACTGATGAACCGGGTTTTAGAACCCAGCGGCGCCAGGGATAACGCCCGATGTCTTCGGATTCCCCTGCCTCAGCAAACAGAGACACGGGACACTTCTTGATGACGTCAAAGACCAAATTTATTGGCTGCAACCAGGAACAGAGGTCTACGAAGCACAACACGGGTGGTTCGCTAGAGACTGCACAAATTCATAGAGCGGAGCATCGTCTTTTATGCCAAAAATCACATTCCTGGCTAGCATCAATTACATACAAACTGACCAATGGAGAAACGACATTTCAAACATATCGCATGACGACAATCCCACTTTCCGTTGTCCAGCCCACCAGAAATGACCAAGCAAATTCCAATATTCCTGTTCGATCAGGCCGGACAAACCCATCATAAAGACCTCAACCCAAATCAATGATTAAGCCATAAAGGAAGGAACAGAAGCAGATGAGAAGCAAGATAGAAGGGTGTGTGCATGTACCATAAACTCAGCAATGTCCTGCTCTTTGATCTCTATCTGACCAGCTGCTTAACAAGGAACTGGCTCAACGAGGTCAGCCTCGGGCAAGGGAGTCAGTTCGGCCAGGTCACACAGAAGTCAGCTAAGGTGTATGTGTACCAAAGACTCGTTCGGCCATAGTCATCGGCCTATGTGAGGGCAACCACACAAAATGGCTGCCGCACACAAAATGGAACCCGAGGGTTCAAACAAAATCCATGAATACGTAGTGTTCTCATTGATCGATTATGACGAAAACACTTGTACATACCGCACTTGTCATTTGCGGTCTGCTGACACCAAAATCGTCTATATCCTACGACGTTCATTGAACGGGTTCAGAATCTCCGAACCACAAACCCTCAGAGTCACAGTACCACAGAACCACAGAGTTAGCCCCACTTCTCAGGTGGGCTAGGTCCAAGAAAGGGGTAATGAAAGTGAAGAATGTGCCGAAAGCATTCCTGCCAGTCCCTCAGCTCAGGGAGAAGGGGAAGTGCCCGTACATTGGGTTTAGTTCCTCTAGGGGGGTTCCTTTGGGGGCCCCAGTCCCGAGGGGTCCTGTGGATGGGTTTCCCTGGGAGGGGTTCCACTAGGTGCCCCAGCCCTGCTGGTTCCCACAGGAGGGGTTCCGGCAGGGAGCGACACACAGGATCCAGTGGCCACGGGTGGTGGGAACCCAATGAACGTTCCTACTGACTCTAACCCGGTTCCACAAGACTTAGTGGCACAGTTAGCGGAAGTTCTCCCTTGGTTAGGGAAGGTGGGGATGCTGTTAACATCAGTTGGGTCAAAAGAAATAGGGGAAGATCCACTGGCTCAAGCAGAGAAGATAGTGGCAAAAATTGTTGCAACGCCTGGGGGTGCGCCAAGTGGGGGGCCTGGTACCCCTTCTCTTCCCTAACCAACCAGTGGGGTTCCCCCAATTGAAATCATCAAAGAAGTGCCAGTGAACAGTGTGGCAAAGGAGAAGTTGATGGAGCCAGCTGGAGCGGCTTCATTAGGTAAAGGTGACATTGCCACTTTTCGGTGTGGGGGAATCACGTTCCGGCAGGGAGAATTTGGCTAGGCATGTAACACGAGAGGTGAAAGAAATTATATGGTCAGGTAGTTACGTTAACATGTTCTCTTTGTTCCTGGATGAAAGGGAAAGCGAGGAGACAAGGAAACAGAAGGACTGGGTGCTCCCTAGGGAATGGCATAGTGAATTGTTGAAATTAAGGATTGAGGAGAATTTGAATAACTGGATTAGAGGTTTTTCAGTATTCATGGCAGTGACGGCTGAGCGTTTTCCTAATATACAAGCAGAGATGGCATGTTATCAGAGCAGGATTACAATGGTGCATGACAAGTATGGGGGCATAGGGCGGAAGGAGTATCATAGAAACTTCAGGAAAGCTAGGGCATCTGACCCATCCCTTTCCTGGGACCGCGTTGACACAATCTTGTGGTTGGATCAGTTGTGCCCAGGGCAATCTGCTAACCCAGGGCAGTCCTTCAACAGGGGTCAGGCATTCCAATCCTTTCAGCCCTTTCGGCCACGGCAAACCCTAGTTCAGGTAGCAGGGGAGGACGTAACGGGACATGTGGAGATTTTAATAGGCGAACATGCACCAGGACCCCAGGCACATGCAAGTTCAGGCATGCATGCTCTATCTGCGCTAACCCATCCCACCCAGAGTCCAAATGCCTCTAGAAAGCAGGATACAGAGGTAGGAAGAAACAGGAGTGTGAAGGGAGGATACAACATATGGCACGCTCATCCATTGATGTAACGGCTATGACCCCCTGGTTGAACAAGTAACCAATCATTCCACGGCTAGAACATTGCGAGTAGGTTTTATGTATGGTTTTAGGATACCTGTACTTGATTATGTAGGGACACCTGAATGCAAGAATCAGCTTTCAGTTAGGCCCAATCCAGGCATGGCAGCAACAAAAATTGAAAAAGAACTGTGCTTGGGCAAGATAGTGGGGCCATTTGATTACATCCGGTGCCCAATTTTGTCTGCTCCCCATTGGGAGTGGTCCCCAAGAAAGAGGAGGGGAGTTCAGGTTGATTCATAATTTATCGGCTCCTAAAGGCAAATTATTGAATCAGTGAAGAGATCTGTAGTGTGAAATATGCTTCCTTTGATCAGGCGTTGGAAATGCTAAGGGGTTTGGGCCCTGGTGCTCTGCTGGCAAAATCTGATATTGAATCTGCATTTTGTTTTTTGCCAGCTCACCCATTGGATTTTCACCTCCTAAGTTTTAAATTTTAAGACAAATTTTACATGGATATGTGCATGCCCATGGGGTGTTCTGTCTCCTGCGCATACTTTGAGAAATTCCGTTCATTTTTGGAATGGGGTTTCAAACAGGCAACAGGGCATCAGTTGGTCATGCATTATCTGGATGATTTTCTAATCTTGGGGTCGGTGGCCTCTCTGGAGTGTGCAAGGGCACTATAGTCATTTTGCGCGCTCATGCAGGCTTTTGGGGTCCCTCTGGCACCAGGAAAGACGGTAGGGCCAACAACCACAATAGAATTCCTAGGTATCGAATTAGACTCAGTCCAAGGGTGTTTTCGGTTGCCAGCTGAAAAGATTTGGAAATTCAAGACAGCATTACAAAAATGCCTGGAAAAAAGATAAGTGACCTTACATCAGCTACAACAGACAGTAGGACAGTTGAATTTTGATCTAATGGTCATACCAATGGCACGACCATTTTCCTGCTCCATCTCCTAGGCCACGACAGGTCTCCAAGAAAAACACCACCACACCAGACTGTCGGCTGAGGGTAAGCAGGACATGCAGATTTGGATGGCATTCCTGCAGGACTTCAACAGCAGGGTAGTGTGGCCCAATCCTCCCAATACTTCTGTGGAGTTAGGCTTACGGACTGACACTGCGGGTAGTGTGGGATTCGGTGCCATACTCGGTAGTGAGTGGGTGGCTCAGCATTGGCCAGCTTGGTGGGTTGGGAATGACAGGCAATATTGGTTTCTTGGAATTATTTCCCATCTGGGCGGCACTGATAGTTTGGCCCAAACGGCTGTGCAATCAATCTGTGGTGTTCTGGTCAGACAACATGATGGTGGTTGAATGCATCAACCAACAGGCAGTGCGGTGCAAAATGATTCTCCGCCTGTTGAACGAGATAGTGTTGCTATGTATGAAATTGAAAATGCAATTCAAAACTAAACATGTGTCAGGGGTATTGAATCATGCTGCTGACGCACTCTCTTGCTTCAAGATGCAGGTTTTCAGGGCACACCTTCCATTGGCAGAGGCGACTACGACACCCTTCCCAGAAGTTCTTTGGCAGATTGGTGCCCCCGACTACCAAACCTCGTGGCAGCTAGCCTAGCTCCCAGGACCCGGAAAATTTACGAACGGGCGTTTTGGGCATATTGTATATTCTTAGGAAGAGAGTGGGCAGAGAAGTGGCATGATGCAGGCAGGGTCACTTATACGTTACTTATGTGTTTTAAACACAGAGGGGCACTCAGCAGCAGCAGCCAGGCGGCATGTGGCAGCAATCTCTTTCTTCACACAAACTAAAGACTGGGGAAATCCCACCAACAGCTTCATAGTTAGGATGGCCTTGAAAGGGTGGCAATGCATACAGGGGTCAGCACCGGACACAAGTCGTCAGATAGGGGTGGAGTTGCTAACATCTTTACTAGAGGCTCTGGATATTATTTGCAGTACCCCAAGGGAAGCTCTGCTTTTCGGAGCAGCCTTTTCACTGGCCTTCTATGGTGCCTTTAGGGTAGGTGAATTAGTGGCTCAGAGTAGACAAGATATCAAGGGTGGTCTGCAGGTAGAACATGCAAAGATACAAGGCAACTGATGGAAAAATCAAACATCCAGGCAAAAACAATGTAGGTAGCTGGCAACTAATTAATGTAACAAATATAAACACAAGTAAAAGAAAAAAATTTTAAACCAGTAAATGTAGTCATACATAAAATTTAATCACATTAATAAAAATTGATAGACATGTTCAATCAAATACAAAGGTTATATAAAAACAATAAAAAGAGAGTACAGTATTCAATTATAGTAATCTCTAATGTCAAGGGGAAAAGTTAAAAACTATGATGATTCCCACAGCTGATTGTCAGAGTAGATGTTTTTTCTGCCAACGCGTTTCGACGCAAACACTGCGTCTTCATCAGGACAACATCAGCTTTTTTCTATAATTCAAAAAATGATATTTTTTAGAATCCTTTTACTTGTGTTCAGACAACTCGATCTTTCATTAAACTTTGATGGTTATGATCAAACAAAGAAGCCAGACAATTCTTGCGACAAACACATATTAAACCGCAAGATAAGGACACAAATACAGAGCTCATAGACCAATACATACATGATGCAACCCTATTGTTGTTTCTTTGGGAGTTCAGACCACATCTACATAAAACATATGATGGGGTACATTACTTTTTTCTTTTTTCAATCAAACGACAGAGCATAATTAACATTTCAATCTACAACAGTCAAGTATTGCTAACTAATATATTTATGAGACTTTGGGGGAAAGAAAAAATAGATGCGATTAAGTAAGAATAAGACAGAAAGAAACAAAAGAGTGTTTTGGTTTTCATTTCATACATATTTTTTCTTTTATAAATATCGCATCCAGCGTATATTTTATTACTATCTAGTTAGAGACGGACTTTTTAAAGCGTAACTACACCTTTTTATGTTTATTCACAACAACCTTATTACCCGTTTACAAAATTTTGACCTACCTATATATTAATACTGCACGTCTCTAACTGTGTTCTTGTCTACTTCTCACCTCCCAAAGAGATTATTTTATATTTTAAAGTTAAAAATTAATTTGGACTATTTATCTACTCAATCTTTATAGACTAAAGACAGGCTATGACACTTGAAATAAACGAATTCCAAAGTAAAAACGTACCGATAGTAGCTTTTTATTCGTTTTCTTTTTTTCGTTAAAAAGCTACTATCGGTACGTTTTTACTTTGGAATTCGTTTATTTCAAGTGTCATAGCCTGTCTTTAGTCTATAAAGATTGAGTAGATAAATAGTCCAAATTAATTTTCAACTTTAAAATATAAAATAATCTCTTTGGGAGGTGGGAAGTAGATAAGAACACAGTTAGAGACGTGCAGTATTAATATATAGGTAGGTCAAATTTTTGTAAACGGGTAATAAGGTTGTTGTGAATAAACATAAAAAGGTGTAGTTACGCTTTAAAAAGTCCGTCTCTAACTAGATAGTAATAAAATATACGCTGGTTGCGCTATTAATAAAAGAAAAAATATGTATGGAATGAAAACTAAAACACTCTTTTCTTTCTTTCTGTCATATTCTTACTTAATCGCATCTATTTTTTCTTTCCCCCAAAGTCTCATAAATGTATTAGTTAGCAATACTTGACTGTTGTAGATTGAAATGTTAATTATGCTCTGTCGTTTGATTGAAAAAAGAAAAAAGTAATGTACCCCATCATATGTTTTATGTAGATGTGGTCTGAACTCCCAAAGAAACAATAATCGGGTTGCATCATGTATGTATTGGTCTATGAGCTCTGTATTTGTGTCCTTATCTTGCGGTTTAATATGTTTTTGTCGTAAGAATTGTCTGGCTTTTTTGTTTGATCATAACCATCAAAGTTTAAGGAAAGATCGAGTTGTCTGAACACAAGTAAAAGGATTCTAAAAAATATCATTTTTTGAATTATAGAAAAAAGCTGATGTTGTCCTGATGAAGACGCAGTGTTTGCGTCGAAACGCGTTGGCAGAAAAAACATCTACTCTGACAATCAGCTGTGGGAATCATCATAGTTTTTAACTTTTCCCCTTGACATTAGAGATTACTATAATTGAATACTGTACTCTCTTTTTGAGTTTTTATATAACCTTTGTATTTGATTGAACATGTCTATCAATTTTTATTAATGTGATTAAATTTCATGTATGACTACATTTACTGGTTTAAAAAATCTTTCTTTTACTTGTGTTTATATTTGTTACATTAATTAGTTGCCAGCTACCTACATTGTTTTTGCCTGGATGTTTGATTTTACCATCAATTGTTTAGCCCTGATCCAGGAATCTAATCTTATTCAGGGGGTCCCTGTTTAACGCCACAAGATACAAGGCAACACCACACTAATATCCGTTAGGAAATCCAAAACAGACCAAGAAGCCCAGGGTAAGGGGGTAGTAGTATTACATCGTGCACATGGTAGCCCTTGCTGCCCTATAACACAGTTGGAAGTTTTCTTACAGCATAGACCAATTACGAGAGGGGGGCATTGTTAATACACGCTGACGGTACCCCACTCACTAAGTTTCAGTTTAAAAGAGTTATGGATATGGTAATACAGAAACCAGGTTTGGATCCTTGCTGCTTTGGAACTCATTCTTTTAGAATTGGGGCTGCTACAGAGGCCAAAGCAAGAGGTGTTAATAGTAGCAATGTGAAAAGGATTGGAAGGTGGTCCTCCAACTTTTATAAACGCTACGTGCGGCTGCACATGCTGTGAATAGGACATTAGCCTGGTACTGATGCTTGTCCTCTCTTTCTGCTTTTCACTTACAGTTTCTCAAGCCTGTCAGGCAGGGGGGAAACTGGAGGTGGCACAACAGCAGCTATCATCAAATCAAGGACGTGCAAATCCACAGGATGCAGGACCACATGTATTTTTGATCATCGGCCATTCATATGAGACGTTTAAATGCATTTTTCTTTTCAGGAAATTACAAATCCAGAGCTGAGCAGGCTGGTTTTAGGGTGTCATTTCATTGAAGGGGGATCTCCGCTTCAGTCAGTTAAGAGGTTTTGTAATAGGCCTGTTAAATAGAGGGGGCTTCTCCTAGTATAATTATCTTGCACCTGGGAGGCAGTAATTTGGTTAATCTGGGTAGAAGGGGGCTAGTTGAGGCCATAATCACAGAGGTGGGTTGGTTAGCAAAGACATGCCCAGGATGCACAACAGTTTGGTCTCAGATGTTACCTAGATTTCTGTGGAGAGGGGGGACTCTGTGAGGGCATTGAATTGCTCAGTAAGGAGGATCAATAATAAGATAGAGAGGTTGTTTAGGTCTCCTCACTTACAGACGATCACCCACTGGTGTATCGGGGGGAGCTGTGCTTCATAAAAGACGGTGTCCACTTATCAAAAGTAGGGAATGAAATCCTTCTAGAAAATCTGCTGGCATGGTTAGGGGGCTTCACAACCAGGATATGACCTACTAGCTAGCAATTTGGGGGGCCAGATAGTCGGGCAACTATGCTGTCCTGTGGCAGTAAGGTCATGATTGGTGAGAGGGTGGCGCCATTCTTGAATGGGGTGGCCCAAGAGGAGGGACAGGTGGTCTCTCCTAAACCTCCAGGGGCAGTTTCAGCCAGTTGGCTGGATGGGTGCGGGGTAGTGGGGAGTTCCACTTTACCTAGACTGGGCGGGCTTAAGTTTTTGATAAGGATCTGACACCAGTTATTGACCTTGTCATAGGCTCTAATAGGGATACGCAGAAAAGTAATTGTATTATGATTATTGATATGATATGTTTAGATTCGAATAGGAATAACTTGTATTAGAGTTATGTTAAGGTTAGCCATCTGACATCTGTACTTATCCATGTAATCAATGTCAACTGTTATGTTTTTCTGTGTATTGTTTGTAAATATAAAACATTTCAAGTTTGTTTTTAAATGTTAATAAATACGGCCAGGGAGTTATCTATGACCCCCTTTTCCAAAAAAGAAACTTTTGTTTGGATACTATGTGGGTCTTGACTAGGGAGGAGGGGGTATAGATAGTACCTGGCCATAGAGAAAGGTGGACCTTAGGGGCAGGACTGTCACAGTCAGTAATGACGCGACAGGCGCGTCTCGCTTACAATAGGTCATGGGTCACAGGCATGACCCGGAAGTGATTAGAATCACTTCCGGGTCACGCGTGTGGAACGCCAGCACAGTTAGAACTGGTCTGGCTGGTAATGCACATAAAAGCCTGGGGAGCAGAGGAATCATCCTCTTTGCTCTTCGCGCTCCCCAGCCTACCAGTCCAGTCTCGCTAGGAGGCTGTACTTATTGCAGACCCACCTTCCAACTCACTTTTTCGGTTCTTTTTGGAGGTACAGGGGGTGGGTAGGAATCGTGGTAATTTTCCAAAAGCACATAAAACAGGTCACCACGACAGTCCCTTTCATTGCAGTTTTGATATATTCATTTAAAATACACAGAATGTCCTGTACTTGACCAGAGAGAGCAGGAGTACAAAGTGATCAATACAATCTAGATGTAATCTCTCCAATTTTTCATGGAATTTGCGGGTGATGGTATAACTCGCTAGAGCCACCTCTGCAATCTATGCGTGCCTAGTAAATACAAGTATTTTCAATGCAACAGGTCTAGCTTTTTCGAGCGTTTAAGCGATTGGCATTGTAAATGACAATGCCTTTTATTTATGTGTTTTAAACCCAACACATATTGTTAAAAAAAGACGAGACGTAGGTAGTTTACGGAGTCTTCTTTAAAGTGCCTTTCACCATCACAGATTCAAGTCAGCTGGAGTCAGCTGTGGAATGTTCAACAACAGTCTCCAGGCACATATCAAGAGGGGCAGGGAGAAGGGTGACGGAATGTACCATTGTATAAGATTATAACACATATACAAAAGGCATTGTTATTTTTAAGGCCAATAGCTCAAACTCTTGCAAATGCGAGAGCACTTTAATGTTGGCCCTGCCCATTTCTTTAGACGCTGCTCATCGTATTCAGGTTACAGTGAGCAGCGTCTGAACAAAGGGGCATGGACAATACTACACAAACCAAAAATAAAATCATTTTAAAACGTTCTGCACGGCCGTAGAAGTGAAAGCGGCCTACAGTATTAATTAATAAAGTAAATAGGTGCAGCCGCTAATGTGCAAGAGTCCGTCTGTCAAATAAATAATTAAATAAGTGTGGGCGCTAAACTGAAAGCGGACAGCGCCGTAAATGAAATAATTGAATAAGCGTGGCCGCTATGGTCAAAGTGGACGCAAAGTAATTTAGATAAATACAGTAGTAAGCAGGGGGCTGGTGCGATGTTGTGGGTGGAATAGGGAAAGAGCATTAAGGAAAATAGTGCTCATCAACTTATAAAGCAGAGCATGCAACAACACCAGTAGAAGGCCCGGTCCTTATGAGCGTTAACAAATGGAGACAAGGCAGCCCCAAGGAGGGACTAACAAACCTCATAATGAATCAGAAGCCAGTGTTTAGGAAGGGCAATGACACAAGCCAATTCAAAATATGAGCAGAGAGTGGGTGGTGCTTCAAAGCCATACTCCGATACTGCATGCCTTGAAGGTGAAAAGTGCACTAAAATTGGGTCGTAGAAAGGATAACATATTGAATGATTAGTGGTTATATGTTCAAGCCACTATTGTCGCACGCATTTTATTGATTTGGGAGTCTTAAGGTGTTTAATAAAGTTTGTTATCCTTTCTACGACCCAATTTTAGTGTACTTTTCACTTTTCACCTTCTTTTCACCTCTTCACTTGCACTGCTCTACAGTTGCCCCCTCACACCCTAGTATGTGCTAACACATGTTGGGTTTCATTGTTTAGACACAGATTTATGTTGTCTATGTCAAAAACATTTTTTTCAAAACACCTACCTTCCCGGTGTGAAGGAACCCAAATGATGCACAGGGCGTTCAGGATCAGCAACTGATGGGTATTTTTCAACACAGGAAAGATACTCACTTTGGGATAGTGTCACTTCACTCACATTTCATGTTGGGGCGTCCTTTTGTATTCAGTTCTCAAATTACGACAGCCTCAGCCTACAACTCTCTTGGAGTATGACTTTCTGAATGGGCCAAACCGGCCATCCACTTAAAGCATCTGAAGCGCCTGAGTAACCGTCTACACAGCCCAACTGCAGAGCCCATGTTGACTGTTTTGAAAGCAAAACTCATCCCAGCCCTCAACTAAGGTCACTTCACATTCCCCAGCGTCTTTGACGCATTTTTCATAAATTCCTAGATTAAGGCGTACAAGAGAATTGTACTCGCCCCTCGACAAGCAAGAAGAACAAGGTTGAGGATGGAGCTGGGCCTCCGGTACCTTGACCTCGTGGGCAGCGCTTACTTTGTAAAATATTAAGTGCAGGTTCTCAAATATTTTTAGGAGGCCACACCTACTTCCCCCGGTCCCACCCACCAACTCCACTGGCTCCACCCCTTACTCTATTGGCTCCATCCACATCCTTAACTGACACTACTGAAAGCCAGGTGTAGTGGCAGTGCATGATAAAAATCTGTGGGGCATATTCTCAAGTAGATGTGATAACCATCGCAACTTCCAACATCACAGTCTATTATGGGAAAATGACGCCATATTAACCAAGTATTCACAACATGGCGGTACCATGCAATAGTCTCAGATAACGTGTCAAATGACTGCGTTAAATCCAAAAGCACGCCGCAAACATGCGAAACGCGAACGCAAAAAAAATGCGAGGAGGCCAATCGCAATACATAAATCAGAGAAAACCAATGACAGGCCTTCAAGTCACACGCGTCAGGTGAGAAAAATCACCATAACAGTAGAAAAAAAACAGACAAACAAATGCCAAACAACAGCGAAGCACAATGGATGTTGCCGTAGCAAGTACAGAGAAGAACCAGAACCCCACATGACCCCTGGAGGACTTGCCTGGAATCTCGGGGTCAGGGAAGGCCAAGGAGAAGAAGAGTAGGAAGAAGCGGTTCAGTCCGCAGGAAAACAGGGTCCTGATAACGGAGGTGGTAGAACACCATCAACAACTGTTCGTCACCTCCACTGTGGCATTGGCAACCAAAACTGGACTATGGCAGTCCCTCATGGACATGGTGAATGCAGTGGAAGTGCTGAAGAGGACAATGGAAGAGGTTAAGAAGCGCTGGAATGATGTCAAGCCCAAAACCAAGCTGAAACTCGCCAAAAACCGTAAGGCAGCAATGCAGACTGGAGGTGGGAGTGCTGCACCACAGGAGGAGCTGGACGAGATGGAGGGAATGGGGTCCACAGTCATCAGTTGGGAGACGGTGGCTGGAGTCGGGGGACCGGTCACTGCTCAACATGACCGGACACAACAGCAGCATGGTGAGTAACGACCATGGACCGGGGGGACGGGGGAGATGTGCACAATGGCACACATGCACAATTAAGCTGAGCACATCTGAGGACAAACCATGCCCCAGACCCCAAATCCCACCAAGAGAACAATGTACCCAAGTATGCAACATCTGAGCACTGTATGAGCATAGAAGTCAAAGGTACACCGCATGAAAGGGATAAGGGGGAGAAAAATAAGAGCTGCAGGGTGACTCTCCTAAAATGCTGCACACACACATAACATGCAGAGTACATCAACACTGACAACAATGTGGCACAAATGGCAAAATGTGCACAACAGAACACAGGACATAGCTGGTGCTGACTGGGTGTAGACACTGGCCAATCACAATTGGCATTGAAGGGAAATGTGAGTTGATAATGCACAAGTACATACACACACACGTCTGTTGTCGAAATGTCCACTGTCCCCCATCAAATAGGCAGCTTCTCCCAAACAGCCACAATGTACACAGTCATGCAGTCTGTATGTAAACATGAATAATGCGACAAGATACATGTGAACACATTGTTAAACTGCATCTAGCCTTCACTTTGCAGAGGGAGAATCAACACCTCCTGCAGAGCAGCCCGAACCACTCTTCTCTAATGACGAAGAGGAACACCACAGCTTCGACTCCGATGCCCTCCAAGAGTTCATTGACAGCCTCCGCAGCCCACCTCCAGGAGCAGGGCAGCCCAGCTGCTACGAGGACACCCCACCCCTTGCACAGACTACACAGCAGGCTGCACCCACCACCAACGCTGCTTCCCAGGATCCCCACGAAGAACACATGGCCTTCCAATGCCCTGTGTTGGGATGCCAGGAGCAGCTGGCTGAACAGGTGCGGTGGACTACGACCCCCATGGCAGGCAAACTAGACCATGAGTGGTCCTTTAGGAACCACTCAAGGTCCCTAACGGACACCCACAGTCCTCTCCATGCTCTCCAACGGACCATGGCTGACATTCCTGGAGCCCTGACTCAGAGACTAGAACAACTGTCCAGTCAGAGTGGCTCTAGCGATGTCACCTGGGAATTGGGAAACATGCAGAGGTTAATGGAGACCATGGAGGAGGCCAATGCGGAAGGAGCGGCTGCCATGGCTGCACACCAGTGAGTGGTAGCTGGGATCCTCAATGACCTCAAAACCACCCTCATGGCATTGCTGCCTCAAGGCCTGGCGCTTATGCATGCTGCTGCTACCACTACATCCACATCTCCGCCCACTGAAGTTTCAGTGCCACACAATGCAGCAGACATTTCACCTCCAGCCTCTGAGTTGTCACTGCCATACGGTGCTGGAGAAAGGCCAGCACCACCCACACATGAGGCACATGGAACAGCAGAGGAAGAAGATGTGGATGAAACCACCTTTGTGGTAAGAAGGACGCAGTAGTATTCATCTCCACCATATGGCCTGTTTCTGCTTGGTTCTGCCTTCTGCATCACAGGGTGACACAGTGCCGAATGTTGTCCAGGTGGCGCAGAGGCAACAACAGGGACACATGCATTTGTTACTTTCTTGTCCAGCCCTGTATGGAACAATGCCCAGAGCCCCGGGGTCATTGTTCAACCCTTACTCTGGACTGCAATACGCTAGGCCAGCCCACTCAGCTTACGCTCACAGGGGGGGACAACAACGCTACATGTCCCAGGTCTTCCCTGTAGTGATCTGCTGATCACAGGTCTAGTTGTCAGCATGCCACAGCCACTCCCTCACGGCTGGTGCACACCCACACCACACCCATCCAGCACACGCATCACAGGACATGTGACACTGCCAATAAAAAGGGCCAGGCGCACATGCTCAATGCCATTTCCAACCTCTCTCAGGGTATATCCGTGTGGTGTGCATGTAGGCATGGGGGGCCAGGGGCCTGCAACATCACATTCCGCCAGCCTGGAGGTGACATGATGTGATCCGCCCCAAGATACTCAATCATAGAGGGTCCATGACTTGGTGGCACTGGATACACTGTGGCAGGCACAAGCACACCATCACGGGATGGTGCCTTTTGGTGCACTGAGGTAAGGGCACCTTAAGTGCTGGGCGGATGTGCAGCCTGCGAGGATGCACCGTTCTAGCAGTCCGGACTGCTCAGGTTTTGTGCGCCCTGCTGGACCGCAGTGTAGGCCTGAGCCAGCGGAGAGCAGGGGCCTACTGCCATGTGCAGTCGCCTTCTGGATCACAGAGTTAGTGACACCTATAAGGCTGAGCGGGTGTGCAGCCTATGATGATGCCGGGTGCCCTGGTATGTCCTCTGCCATGGCAAATTCAAGACCCAGAATCAAAAGTGAGACCTGGTGGCCTGCGGAGCGGGGCTGCATGATGTGGAGGGTGCCATGTCCGCCAGCCCCGGGCTTGTGGCTTGCAGCGGCAGGCGGTGGGCCCTCTTTTCTACACGCCGGTGGCGGAAGGCGAGTAGTGAGGCCTGGGTGCGCAGGGACCGGCATGCACCACTGGGAGGCGGGAGGGGCTGGGGTGCAGCTGCCTGGGTGCGCAAGAGCAGACAGGCGATGATGGCGTGTGCAAATGTATGTACTTTGCCATTCATGTATCTGGACACTGTTTCAGATGACGGATCTGTTACAGATGGGGGACCGGTGAACTGCACTACATGCCGGCACGTGGTTGGAGACACAACGGTGGCAGCAGGTGAGCAGTGTGGCCTCGGTGTGCAGTGCTGGCACTCTATCTCCCTGCCCGTCTCTTCTGTTGTCTGTGTCTCTCTCTCCCTCTCTGTCCGTCTGTCTCTCTCTCTCCCCCTCTCTGTCCGTTTATCTCGCTCTCTCCCCCTCTCTGTCCGTCTGTCTCTCTCTCCCCCTCTCTGTCTGTCTTTCTCTCTCTCCCCCTCTTTGCCCGTCTATCTCTCTCTCCCTCTTTGCCCGTCTATCTCTCTCCCTCCCTCTCTGTCTGTCTATCTCTCTCTCTCTCTCCTCCTCTCTGTCCGTCTATCTCTCTCTCCCCCTCTCTGTCCATCTATCTCTCTCTCCCCTGCTCTGTCCGTCTATCTCTCTCCGCCCCTCTTTGCCTGTCTATCTCTCTCTTCTCCTCTCTGTCCGTCTCTCTCTCTCTCTCTCTCTCTGTCCATCTCTCTCTTGCTCCCTCTCTTTCTCTCTCTCTGTATCTCTCTCTCTCCTTCGCTCTCTCTCTGTCCTTTGATGTGCGCAAGACACACCTTGTCATCATGATTTTTGTCTTTCAGGCTGTGACCAACAGATTGTCCCGAGGGGAGCCGCCATGTGTCTTGATTTCTGTTCTGTATTTATTTGAATACATTTTCATTTGTTAATTCGAAGGTGAATGTGTGATGCTCATTTTTGTGATGACACATGCCTGTCACCAGATGTGATTGTGCGACATCAGGCAGATCATTTGGTACATGATTCCGTGTAGTTGATGTGGCATGTCTTTGGCCAGATGGGGAGGGTGGGAGGGGGTGGGGGGGGTCCTGAGGGTGGTGGCGGTGGGTGTTGAGGTCCTGTTGAGGCTCCCAGCTGCATGATCAGTGGCTCCATGGCATCTGTTGCCCTACAGGTGTGGCTCTGGACTGGGCTCCCTTTTGTGGTGCAGGCCGTCGTCCGACTTTACACCAGGTCAGAGCAGGTGCTAATTTATTGCGACTAACGAACATTATCGCATGTTTTGTGGTCGTATCGCCGATCTGTCTGGTAGTTGAGAATGTTGCGGAGTGATGTTGTTGCACCTTTTGGCACAGGAACGCCTACTCTGCATTTAATTAGCGATAGTTGCGGGGGTCATCTGTGGCGATGTTTTTTGCGGCTGCTATCGCAAATAAACTGGTGCTATGGGTTGTTAGAACAAGCTTGTGAGTGTGGTGATAAATTTATCGCGACTTTGGCTGCGATAAAGTGCCATTAACTCTGCGATAGGTCCTTGAGAATATGCCCCAGTGAGTGCCACAAAACACATACAACATCCGTTGCATGTCCCAGGCATCACTGCCTTGGAGATTCTGCAAGAGGTTAAAAATCAGTAGTGGTCTTAAGGTAAAGTTTGCTTTCTGATAAATGTATCAGCATGATCAGAAGAGGGTTCTAATTATGTTAGATTAAGGTTGAAAAATATTTGACCATTAAAGTAAATGAAAAAAGCAGAGTTTCTTAAGAATTGAGTTTAGGGGGCTCCCTTCGAAAGACCAAGCATGTGTGTAGGTGTGGTTTAAAGGTTTAAATACCCGAATCTGGTATTCTGGAGACCTGCAAACAAGGCAGAAGGGCCTGAAATGTGAATGAAGCATCTGCCTCGTGCCGATTGTTAAAATAATTTATTTTATAGGCTCAGATTAAAAACATCTTCAATTCTATTCTGTTTTTGGGACTTTCTTGTGTACATGTTGCAGGAGGAGCTAGGGATCAATGGAAGAGCATGCAGGAGGGATTGAATAAATCAATGAAAACATTACATAGGTAGGAAGGGGTGCATGAAAGAATAGATGAGCTATAAGGGGGAGCACCATACCAAGCACAGATGGGTGGGATATGAGTTGGAGCCCGCAAATAAAAGAAAGAGAGAAGGAAAAAAGGCCCCATTAGCTACTGTATAAGCACTTTACACAGGATGTAGGGATCTGGCTTGCAGGCCTAATCCTGGGAGGGAGTAGTGGATGGAGAGCTGTATGAGGGACAGGGCTCTGATCTGGAGTCCAGTGGTGGCAGCGAGTGGACCCAGGTAAGTCCTGCCCTGCTGCCACTTTCTAATGCTCCTTCTGGAATGTCACTTAGGCCCATCCCAGCCCTTTCCGACTTAAACCCTAATCCCCATGGGAACCCCAGTCCTGCCACTCTCCCTCTCTACCTTGCACCGACGGACCAACCCTCCAATAAAAAAGCATGTATGCATCAATCAATTTAATGCACTCGCAGGACCGCAGGCTCACAGTTGCAATAGCCTAAAGTCATGTCTCGCAACCCTTGATCCCAATACTGCAGCAGACCTGGACCCACCGCCGAGGACAAGATGTGATTATTTGTGATACAATTATATATATTTATTATAGCGACTTGTTAGAGTACAATAGCGATAATTTTTGTCTCTAACTTGTTTAGAGACAAAAATTATCGCCGCACATCGGCGATTTTATCGCAGATAAACCCTGCTATTAGCAAGGTTTATCGCAAATGCGATAAAAAACGGCCGCAATGCATGAATATCGCTGAAAAGTCAGCGATATTCATGCATTATCGAGCAAATGCTCTTAGCCATGTTATCCACCTCCCATTGGATAACATGGCTAAGAACTACTCAGGGCAGGTGTTAGCTTTTGGAGATATTTGCGCTTAGCGCGAATATCTCCAAAAGTTGGTAATAGGAGATAGCGATGTTAGGGACTGTTTCCAGTCGCTAACATCTTGGCACGCCCACTTTGCATGTCATTAGTGATAAATATCACTGACATGCAGAGCGGGGCCCAAGATGGTCGCTATCTCCTATTAGCTGTCGCTAACTGGTGTTAGCGACAGCTTGGTAATAGGGAGATAATTTTATCTCCGCTTTCTTGGCTTTTAAAGCCAAAAAAGCGGAGATAAACCCCCTTGATAATATGCCCCTATGTTCTCTACAACTCATCTTCTTACCTGTGACCTGCAGTTTCAGTGGCACTGGCAGCAGTAGCCAGCTGGCAAATTATGGCCCCATCTGCCCTGCATGTGCAGTTTACACTGCACATGACACAAACAATATAATCACAGCCGCTCTGCCCCACCCTAAAGACCACGCAGCCGCAGCATGCATGCATGTACCATCATGACATGATTCCATGCATATAGCAATCATGTCTTGTTGGCTGGTCACTGTTACACTCTAATCTTCTGAACAGTACATGGCAGGCAGGCATCTAAAGTTCCGCTTGACCTGCGATGCCTGCTACACAGTTGCTCTCTATTGCTGCTGCCACTGCCAGGCTAACGCAGCACCACAATTAGGTGCCCGTGCTAGAGTGCAGTGATGTAACAAAACCTAAAGGGGCCCCCTGCAAAGTACATGGAGGGGGCCCCCATTCTCCGCGTCAGTCAAGAGCTCTTAGGCCAGCGACCCGCCATACTGCAGGGGCTCACCCCAGCCATAAATAAAGGATTCTGGTTCCTCCATTGGTCACATCTGCCCTTTCATCGGGCGATTTACATATATCAGTAAATACTGCTGCTGTGCCCTCCAGCAAAGTTACATAACACTGCCTCCAGCCGGCCCACCAAACACATCCTCCTACTTGATGACCCACCTTCAAGCAAAGCCCGCTCAGTTGCCCACCTCCAATCACAGACCACTGCCTTCGTGCCTGCTACTAACGCATCCATTAAGTCTACTCTCACCCCTACGTAACCCGCAGTTATGCTTTTCCACCCACCTTTAAAACCACCCCTCGGATGTCACTGCAAACCCTTCACTGCCAGTGACAGAAAGACTGAAGGCCAGTCCCCATTTAACCACTGCCTACTAGTAAAGACAGAGCCTTTTCAGCTGCTGCCCTCCCCAATGCCACTGTAGAAGTTTAAAACATGTTAAACAATCTCTTCAACTGACCACCCCAAAACAGTTCTTCCTGCTAGCCTCTACAGCATCAAAGCCGTTCCTGCTACTTTTCATCCTTTGCATGATGCACACAATAATATTAAATGTACAAAGGGTCAGATTTTAGTTTTCTCACACCAACATTAATTTACACTATGCACCCCACTAAACCATACCTCCTATCAAAGGCAAACCTGATCCCATGTGTAGCACCCGTCAGCAAGTACACCAAGGACAAACACCAGAGAGAATGCGCGATTCATGTAATTAAACCTATAGTGACATTGCAGCATTTCCCCACACACTGTCAGCCCAGCAAAGTCTGCAACCTCACAGGAACCATCAATACTGGCAACATCTAAAGTGCATTTCCACTTCCTTTCAATGGCATCTCCTGATACATATACCTATGACTTCTGGGCGGCATCTACCACAGACCACAGCATACTTTGTTTCCCTAAGACTAACCGAATGCTGTTGGTGAACGATTCTGTACCCCCTTCCTTTCTAATAACTAATGGAGGAAAATGAAAAAATACATAGTATTTTCTTATGCAAATAGTGTATCAAGCACTTGCTGCCCGCAGTCCTCACCAGATCCACACGTATCAATATTCTGCTATTGCACGATCCTGTCAACCTTACTATTATTATCTGGAGAGGTTTTATATCCCTTCCGTGAACTGGGAAAAGCAATACTTTGCACGAAACAAGTCCCCTTAAAACCTTTGCTACTTATACAGGCTCGCAAAGCACTTACTTGTTTTACTATCTCTAGTTGTAAAGCAAACAGGTACATCATTTTTGGATTGGAATTACTGCTTAGAAGTGTGGAAGTTAATACTGAGACGTAGGATGATTTTTTGCATGTCTGCCAGACACTCGTTCTTCCCTGCATGCGTACACAATGCAACAATACAATTTAGCTTAACAAATTGTTCAGAAATGTACCGGAAGGTTAAGAAACAGCCCATATTATTTTCACAAAAAATAATAGACAAACTTCCACTTTATACCCCATGACATAAAAGCCTTAGCGTGCACAGCTTGTCCAAATCCACGCCACCTAATTCAGCCCTACCAAGTACCACGCATCTGGTGTTAGACTAACGCATTTAAGTGTGGTGATCTGCATCACCGCACTGAAATGCAAAATCACGCATAACAGGCATTGCGCCTCCTCGGTTACCAGTGCTGCTAATCAATGCCAGTGCAGTAATATTTTTTATGTGCCAATGTCTGTTTTCTGGTGCTTCCTGTAGGAAACTGGCTCTATATATACTACACCAAAATGTGGTACAGTGTGTATAGAGTCCAGGTGACCCCAGAGGTAGGCAGAAGTTAAAGTTAGATAGAACAGTACTCTCTATTTGTGGTAGAGTGGTTGAGCAGTAAGGCAGTATCAGAGGACAGTGTTAAGCATTTGATGTGCACACTCAGTCAGCAAATGAATTCTCACACTCAAGAACTGAACTCTAGGCCAATTGTTTTTGTATAAAAATATATAGTGCTGTTTTACTTTTAGAACCAAGCAAGCCTGGCACAAGAAAGCATTACATTCTTACAGTAATAAGTTGCTGATTGTAGAACAGTTTGAAAATGCAATAGGAATTGTACTTTGTTTGATTTACAGAGGTTGCAGTATGTTACAATACTTAGCAAATACAGTACAGTGAAATGAATAGGCTTTTTCAGCAAATTACAGGTAAGTTACTTTTTATGTTACTTTTCTAACTCAGTGCTGGATACCTAGATTCAGCACTAGGACATTTCCTACAAACAGGTAAGTGAATACGTTTTGGTTATTCGTGCGATTTTTAAAGAATATTTTTAGATTTCAAAACTCCACACAGAAACTTTTTGGAAGAAAATTGTCAATGTTATCCTATGGAGGAAAAACAGGTTATAGGTTGACAGGTAAGTTATCGACTGTGGGAGTTAAGGTTCTGGAGTTAGACTCAGGGGTCCCCCAGGGTCCATGATGCACTCTTGGTACATGCTCAGCGGCACTAGGGCGACCTGGTGCAGAGTGTTGAGGCCGCAAGTTTGCCACTCTTGTCTCCAAACTATGGAACTCCCTGCCCTTATAAATCCGCTCCTGCACCAACCTCCTAATATTTAGAAAACAACTTAAAACCTGGCTGTTTACCCAGGCTCATGCTTAATTTTCCCCTATCTCCATAGCATCTGTCAGTCAGCGCCATGAAACCTCTGGGTGTACGAGCGCTATACAAAACCTTGTTAACATAACATAACATAACAATGTTATCCAATAGTGCATAGGGGGCCTCCGGTTGGCGGCTGGGTTGTGGGAGCAAAACTCCTAGGGTTTAGGTGAGGGCAAATGGGGAAACAAAGCTGCACAAAAGGTGCACCCTCAGCGGCATTGAGGCAGCCAGGGTGTAGCATGCTGTTTCGACATCGGGCTCCCTGTTGTTTTCAATGGAGAACTTCCGGTTTGCAAATGCACTACAGGCAGGGAGACGAAAGACTTCAGGGTGCGACCACCACTTTGAGAGGTAAGTTGGGAAGTTAAGTGTTGGTTAGGCACCGTCTGTTTGGGCACACAAAGCCGTGGAACGTCGAGTGCAGGTTTGCCTTTTGGGGTAGGATCTTTTTACCAGCTCCTGGTCGCGGTTAGGGGGGCCTTCTGGATTTAGACTGCAGGCGTCGGCTGGAGGCTGAAGGCTTGAGGCAGGTCAGGGGTTGCCGAATCTTAGTTCAGGATCACCGGGGTGACCTCCTTGTGGTGTTTTTCCACTCGAGCTCAGTCCGGGTCAGCAGGTGCAGAGCAAGCTGGATTTGTGGTCTACGATGCTGCCAGAGGTTGCAGTTAAACAAATCCGGTGTTCACTGGAGAAGCAGTCTTTGGGAGTGAAGGCAAGCAGGTCCTCTGGGGTTTTTGAGGTTGCTGGCTACAGGACACACCGGGATTTCGCAGGAGCAAGCTCTAGGGGAGACAGGCCTGTAGGACTGGGGCCAAGTCAGTGGGCGTCTTCCTCTTGTTAGCTGGCTGCACGGCTGTTCGGTCCTTCTTCTTTTCTTCTTGTCGTTTCTGGATCTGAGGAAGCAAGGTTCAGGGTGCCCCCTAAATACTAGATTTAGGGCCATTACAGGTAGGAATAGGGCAGGGACCAATTGGTCCCTTCTCTGGGGTGGGTACACCCCCTATTGTGCCACCCTCCAGTGGAGGGGGGCACAAGCCTGTCCCTGGTTGATTGGGTCCCTCATCCTCAAGATGGCAGGGATTCGGAGTTGTGCTTCACCTCGCCTTCCCCACCTGAGGGGTGGAGTGGGCAGAGGTGGGCACACCTCTCTTCCTAACTTGTTTTTCCTGCCAGTTCTCCCACCCAGAGTGGGGGGCAGAACCAGTGGGGACCAGTTGCTGAAAGCAGCAAGTGGTCTGGGGAAGCTCACAAAGGTGTCAAGCCTTTGAAGCTTCCCATTTGTGAACCCTGCTCATCCTGTAAAAGGAGGCTTGGCACCTCGTCCCACGATGTGCATTGTTTCAGGCCCGAGAGAGCAGCAGGCTCTCGACCCAGGGGTCCAGAAACATGTCTGGTGGTGGCAACCTATGCAGCCACTCAGTTGGGACACTAGAGGTGGGCTCGTTTTCGGGGGCATCTCTAGGATGCCCCCTGTGTACATTTATTTATTTATGCATTTTTATATAGCGCAGACTTTACCCGAAGGCGTCAGAGCGCTTCACAATAGGAACAGAGATGAAACATGATGGAAAACATTACATAAGAACAGATTACAAAAGCAGACGTTACGTTACATAAGGTAATAGTGACAATTGTGAGCAAACAAAATACATCCCACCCTGGCATCAGTGAGGGTTTAATGTGCTGAGAAGTTTGATACCAAACGTCCCAGTTTTCAGTGTAGCCATTATGGTGCTGTGGAGTTCCTAATGGCAAACTCCCAGCACCATATACTCTTAATGGCAGCACTGCGCTTACAGTGACCAAGAATGGACTCAGACACTGTAGGGGCACAGGGCTCATGCACCTGTACCCTCACCACTGGCATTGGGCACCCAACTAGAGAGGTGACTGATCTATGACAGGGCAGTGGGTTGTAGGCATGGCACACAGGTATGTGTCATGTCGACCCTCACTTTGTTCTGCACCAAAACATGCAGCCTGTGAAGAAAGTGTGTGTGTGTGTAAAGGTACAGTGCCTCTAAGGGTGGCAGAATAAGTTCTGCAGCCCTTAGAGGCCTTCTCTGGTCACAGTGCCCTGGGTACCTGTGGTACCATTTATCAGGGGCTGACCAGTAGCCAGAGATGCCAATTGGGTTTGTTTGGGGGAAAGAATGCAGGCCCTGGGAATCTGATTGGCAGGGACACAGTGCACACCAAGTAAAAGTGCATCAGTAGTCTGGAATGAATCGGGGGGTTACTGCAACAGAAACCCACTTTCCTACACTTCCCCTGTCTCCTAAACGTGATTCGGTAAATTTCGTTATGCAGTACAGCTGCCCCTGTGGTAGTCCTGTAATGAATGTCCCTTTTCCATGCCCACAACATTTTACCGTATTTCCGCAGTATGTCTATAAAGTTAGGCCTCGCGAGGATTTGTTGCAGGCGCACACCATGCACCGGCTGCCCTACGATGTCAACCATTTCGAGTGCGACATATACAAGGACAGGTTCCTATCAGAAGCTAGGGACTTGAGAAGGGCACCGGAGCTCTGGAGTGGATGATGTTGTGACCCGGCATACCTTCCGCTTCCCTGCGAGGAGCAATGGGCAAAAACGTCCGCTCTGCATGGAGGAGCCGGGATCTAAGATTCCAGCACGATGACACAAGAGCGCTGAAGTGCTCAATTTAATTGCTATTTTGTTGTTGGGGGAACGAAAATAACGATGAGTAAGTATTAAAGGAATAACATGCGGGAGTCAGTTTCCAGACTGATTCCTACTTGTTTTCTACGAAACTTTCACTGGCGGTAATAGTTACTTTCAGCAGCAGAAATACTGGAATGAAAAACAAAAACGTTAATTGTGAAGGTCCCATAACTCCTGTGACCTAGGTGTATTGGTAACTCTTACCTGTGTCAGAGCATTGATTTCTTCAGATGCAAGATAGATATGTAGCTGCACTGGTTAGGGGTGTAACACTGAGTAATTGCTAAATGAGTGACAATGGTTTCCGAAAGCGTTACTGTATCCAGGTGACATTGTATTTAAACCGCACAATACACTCTGCATGGTACAGAGACATAACCTCCCCTCCCCTTACTGCCAAGAATTATTGCTCTTCAGAGGGTTAGCGTTTCCAGTCATCTCTCGTAGTTCCACCTGTTACTGTGGTCATTTACCTCGCAGCCATCAACGCCTGTTGGCCCTCCCGTGGTCCTCAATGCTCCTCTTTTGACTAGAGTCCATCGAGATTTATGCTCCAACAGTCTACTATATTGCCTCATCCAGCTTCTCAAGTTCGGGCCTCTGCCTGCTGGTCGCAGGCCCGATTTACACTCACACAGAAGAGGCCTTGGGTCCCCTTCCGTTCAGCAGGTGTTGTATTAATGCACCTACAGACCTTGCTCCGCAGACGACCTGATTGCGCCAAGAGTCTAGGTGCCTACCGTGGTGCAGGGAGCTGTGGCCTACCTCTAGTCTGGGAGCATCAGAGGCACCACAGCACATACTGCTTCAGGCTCGGATCTTCCCTCCTCACACTCCTGGCTAAATGCAGTGGCGGCTGATGACATTTGAAGGTGGTAGGGCATAAAAGTTTGTGGTGAGTGCCAGGTGTTGAGCGACATAGCCAACGAGCACAACTGTCATAAAGGGGAAACAGGGAGCTCTCCTCCAGAACATTTTGAAAAAATCGTGGCAAATCATGCATCTTCAAATAGTACACAGTGTGCAGTCATGGTATCAACATATCCACCCAGTGCACACAGAGAACGTCTTCTGTAAATCCCCACTAATTTCTCAACCTGGCGGATGCAGTAAGTTTCAGGCACTTCATTAGGACATCAGAATAACCAATGTTGTATTGTGGCCCATAGAGAGAAGGGTCATTACCCATTCGGCCGGAATTACAATGCACCCGGGACATACACAACAAAACTGGGTTTTTCTCCAAGACTTGATGACTGTGTTTGTTTGCTGAACTTGGTGGTAGAGAGCTGAGGCGTGTGTGTTCCAGGTGCATAATTACATACGATTGCCTTGTTTTAAAGGTGTAGCCATTATGTTTTGTGTCTATATAGGCCCACCACTTCCTTGGATCACTTCTTTTGAAAATCTTGCAAATGTTAAATAACGTGAGCCACTCTTTATCCCTTTGTTGATGCTTAGACTCCCATACCTGTATAGCTTCCGTAATACCAGCAACTGTCTCCAGGATGGACAGGCCTCGGTACCAACTTGGATACCATGTGGCGAAGTGCACCTGAAGGTGACTAAACTTGGAGCGGTGGAAACAAATATTGTTTTGCACCAGGTAGTTATGCAGCCCCTCACAAATACACAGGAAAAGCTCAGGTATTCAACTTGAATGGAAATATGTACTGCCAATGTGTTTGTCATGGATACAATCCCAGCGGAATGGAAGTTCACACAACTCCGTTGCTGCATTACTTTAGAAGTGCTTAATTAGGACTGGGGATAGCTCAGTGAGCTGGATGTTTACAGCTGAGAAAATGCAGTGTTCTGAAGGTCATGTGTCAAGCTTGGCAGGGCTGGCACGGCATTGAATCATTACGAGTAAACTGACTACCGTAAAATAGGTAATAATATCTGTTATTTATAGCGCTTGGAAATGGCAGCAATGTGGTACATAGCGCTATTAAAAACATTATTTATATCAAGTGCAGAAAGAGCCTTTGAAGACATCAGCCAGCCTTGCTGTAAGCTAGTAGTGCAACGACATATACTCAGTCGTGGCCGGCATGATGGGGGGGGGAACACGCGGGGAGGGGCGTGGTAATTTAATGAATAAAATAAAAAAAGTAAACTTACCAGGCATCTCCTCCGGTCCTGCGTCACATCACGTCTCCTCTCCATACAAGACGTGCAACGGAACTAACTTCTCTCCGCTCTTTTCTTTTGCGTTCGGCTGTACGCTGGCATTTGACAGGGCATGGGGTGACTGTGTGAAAAACAAGTCACCGCCCGAGCAGGATCCTATCTTTAGACAATTGCACTACACTAGGCTTGCGCAGCATACCTAATGGTCTGTGAATGCGAGTCAGGAGCTGAAATGAAGAGCGCTCCTCTCTCGCATGCGCAGTCCATCTTCTGGACTCCAGCTCTCGCCTGCGTACGCTGTGCGTTGACATGCGCACTTTCACCCGAGTGCAGCACAGGCCGGAAATGAAAACAGACGAATTGTGAAAGCTGTCAATTCGTGTGCTTACATTCCTGTTGCCCGAACTGCAGTGTGCAGTTTCTTTTTGTGTTGATGATGCGTAGTGGGGCGCTGCTCCGGCACCCCTATGGACCAGCCGCCGCTGGCTAAATGGACGAAACACTTCAGCCTAGGTTAGTCTAGACCACAAAGTCCTAATACATGTTAGATCCCAGTTGCACCCTACTTCAGTCAGAAGATCAATGAGGAGGCACTAGAGGGTAAGTCACTGGGTATTACTGTGATTTTAGCATCCCAGAAATGGACTGATTACTCCTAGATGAAAGCAGCTCTTTTTGGAAGGTTTAATCTGATCACAGATTAGCATTTAAAAACGATTTTGCAGCATTTCTATGCAGAGTAACCAGACATTAGGGGAGGCCTGAATGGACCTTGAATGACCTACCACTTTTAAAGCCTGGAGTAAGTGTTACCTGGCGCAGGCAAACCCCTTATTTCTGCAGAGAACATCCTATGTATTTATTTTGTAGAGCTACATTAAAATTTAACTGATGGAAAACTGTTTGCAAAGACACTCGGCAGGCTGGTCACCATGAGGGTGCAGAGGAATACACCTCAATTAGGACACATTTTCCCAGTGGCGTCACTAGGGTTGGTGTCACCCGGTGCAGGTGACTCATGGTGTCACCCCCTCACCTATTACCACATGGACCTCCCCTGCTCCGAGTCCGCCAGTGGACACAGTTGGCAAATAACGGAAAGCAATATACAATCCTCCCTGCAACCAAGAATTTATTTCTGGTCCCTCCACTAAGGATTTTTGCTAATGGGCGTTGTTTCTACATCCAGTGTAGCTTCTACATTCTGCCACGCAAGACCACTCATATCTGAAAGGTGCATAAAAAAGTATGAGAACTGTGATTGTGAGTATGATGGGGAAGATCAGTGAGTGTGGGAAGGGGGTCCAGGCAGGTAACTAAAAAGAACAAAATATTCTATAGCTAAAAGGTATGGCCGCTTAAAGACTGTAGAATGCAACTCCTCATTTTGCAGCACTCGTGCTCACCGCTTCCTCCATGCATAGGGGGCACGCAGCCGCCCTCCTCTGTGCCAGCCTCCCAGTAATCAGAACTGGGATTGCGAGTGCACACCATCCCTTTAAACAATGTTACAGTTTCTGCTGTGACTGCAAATTAATGTGTGCAAAACAGCGCTGTGCTTGTCCCCACACAGCTTTCATAATGATATAAGTAGAGGGCGACATTTGCGTCCCCAGCTGCTGCACTGCTGAAATGAGGAAACACTCCTCGTAATCAAACCATACTTTCACATTTTGACCCAAGTAATCCATAGTAGTCCAATGATTGTGTCCCATCTTTGTAATCCATATGTTTCAACAATTATTTAATCACTCCAGAGACAGCCAGATGAAACAAGAATGTTTTAATTCACATTTTCAAATGTCATATGTTGCCCAAGCTTAACCATAGACATTTGCTTTCAACATTCCTTCGAACAAGCCAAAATTAAACCCAATGCATTTCGAACTCTTCATTAGTTCTTCATCAGGGGTACTGAAATAAATTAGAAAGGACCACGTAAACAAATACCCAAAAATGCAAACCATGTATTACTGTTCATTAAATGATTTAAATATAACCAGTGTGCCACCTGCTACTGAATTCCCTTCAGTCAACCCTCGTGTTACATAAATAAAACCAAATTACCATAAACTACTGCCCCACAACCCCTTCCATTACAGCCTGCCTGAAATTAGTGTTATATAAGAACCATTGCTCTGTAGACTCTCCCTTCCGTGTGTTCATTAACAAGAAACAAAGACTGAAATGCCGATGAAATGCTCTCCCCATACCCCTTGCTGTTCTCTCATTTATACCAATAAACAGTACTTCTTTTACCTTGTTACCGTAACCGGTGGCTTCAGCTATGTGTCCTCATTCTTGTGCCACGTAAACATGAACAACGTGAACACCAGCTTTTGCCCTCCCTCCTAAACCGTTCTTAAAACCTCCTTACACACGTTTTCTAAATGAGTCCTTAATTGAAACCCCGTGGCCTCCTGCATTCTCTGTGCTGTGTTTTCAATAACTAACATCCCCATCATTCACTAGTATAGTAATTGCAAATAGTGAACTAAAATCAATGCCCAAATCCCCAACTGTGATACATTGCCAAATCGAATGAGGAATCTAAATGAAAAAATAAAAGATGTAATTAACATGACCAAATTATTATCACAGAGAGTAGGTGGTTATATGAAACATAGCGCTGCCAAGATAAAACATAAATCACTCATTGCAGTGAACAGACAAATCAACCCCTCTCGAATCGTGAAATGTAAATAAAACATGAAGTAGACGTAGTCCAGACTCGATGACATATTTGGCACTCCGCTCGAGTTCAAGAGATGTAATGCTGTCTCTGCAGTGAAAGTCTTCAATAATCCAGTTTTTCCAATAGCAAGTAAACTCGAGGGGTGCACGTCGCTTTAGGGACAAGATATTAGTGTTTGCTAAACAGAATTGGGATTGCGAGTGCTGCGTGCACACCTTCCCTTTAAACAATGTTACCGTTTCTGCTGTGACTGCAAATTAATGCGTGCAAAAGCACGCAGCCGCCCTCCTCTGTGCCAGCCTCCCAGTAATGCCAACAGGAACCAATGCCCAGGACGCAGGTGGAAGGGGGGTTGCTGCGCCCGTGGTTAGCGTTTACATCATCATGATCTCCTCAAGGCAAGTTTCGGAAGCCTTCTTGGAAACAAACGTCAAAAAGCCTAACCCCTTGCCCTTTCCTTTTAAAGTTTTCCTGCCTTTGGCCCGAGCCCTGAACTTTGAAAATCACACCATCTATCGCCCCACTAACCTTTTTATTTAGACTCCGCTGTGGTTGTGGCTGGGCCCCTCTAGTAGGGGTTCTGTAAATCACCCAGCAGCACTCCCCTGTCTCCCTGACTCAGTGGCGCGCTTGCGTGCGTGTGTCGTGGGTGCGTCAGAGGAGCACAGCGCGGGGGCTGGAAAATTTGCTTGTAAGCAGGTGTGCTGATTGGTGTCACCCCCATGTGAAGGTGTCACCCGGTGCGGTCCGCACCCCCCCGCACCCCCCTAGTGACGCCACTGCATTTTCCCACTGATTCACTCATAGATGCCAAGGTTTCAGATTGGTAAGTGTGACGTTTTCATAATTTAACTGTAATAATGGGTGACATTCACACAATCTGACTCTGCTCAGTTTTTAGTAGCCTGCTGTTAGCACACTTTAGTTTAGTGACTTTCTTAGAGTTTCTAGTTGCTCAAATGTGCATAATTTCTAATATTTATATGTTTCCCTCCTCTTAATTGCTTGATCTTGCTCACGAGAAAGTGTCATTCATAGTCATTGAAATGTCATTCATAATTACACTGAAATGCATATATTGCAAAACCATATATTGCAAATGCTTGTTTCCCTTCCAATGTGTCCCAGCAGATCCTGTTCCTAGAGGGAGCTGCAATCCTTCTCCTGCCCCTGTCAGCTCTGTGCTGCCTCAGAGGAGCAGAGCCCTATGGAGAAGGCTGTCTCTGGGGCCCTTACCCCATCCTTTTTTCCGGGCCTGGCTCGTGGCTCTGACTGAAGAGAAACAATGTAACTTGTTACTTTGTTTCTCTTCAGTCCTGGGTCAGCGCAGGAGCTCAGAGCAGGCTGCTTTAGAGGCTGCTTTAGAGGGAGAGAGGCTTGCTTTAGAGCAAGCCTCTCTGTCACAGGTCTCACGGAAGAGCTGTGGGGGCCCCTTCATTTACTGAAGAGTGGGGGCCCCCGCACCGTGGAGGCTGCGGGGTGTTTGCCTAGCTGGGCACACTGAACCTAGGTGGGATCTGAAAGGGTCTACACTGTGTTTGTGTGGGCCCAGGCCACGAGCATCAACGTGCAAAAGAGAAGACATAATGAACATTTATGGCCTGCTTGTACCTCAGCTGGATTCAGTTCAGTGTATGCGTTTGCAAGCTGTTAAAACAGTAAGCAGCTACTCACTTTTCAATGTATTCAACGACATAACATTCATTTTCTTGCGAACCTAACTTCCCAGGACCCAGCCTGCCTCAGTACTTCTCCTCCAGCTCACCCATCAGCCCACCTTCAAACGTAACAATTAACCAATGCGAATGCCTTGATCTTTGAAATGCAGGTGTGCACTACTGACATCACTAACGTGATACAGTCATCATGCCTAGACCTGGGTGGGCCATCCTCTGAAGACATACTACCAAGCAGACATGCATTAGAACCAAAGGAAGAGGACAGGATAGGTAGGTACATTTATTTTGTAATAATTATTGGGCCTATCACTTAGGGGGGAATTATTCAATAGCCTAGCCCTGTTAAATAAGTGCCAGTGCTAAGTACGAGGAGTGGATGTAGCCTAACAGCTAGGGTGATCGATCACAAATCTGGGGAACCGGGTTTGAGTCTCTTCAATGACACTAAACATCTTGTGATTCTGGGCAAATCACTTAGGGCCATATGTAGGTGGCCCAATACCGGTCAGTAACAGTGAAATTCGTTAAATTTCACCGTTACCGACTGGCATATAGGCATACGCGATTTAGGGAAGTGTTAGACCCGGCACCCTTGGTATGGGTCTCCCTTCCATTTTTTGCGGTTGCCTCATGTATTTTTGCTGGTGTTGTATGCTTTGGGCACTGTGCCACTGCTATCCAGTGCCACAGTGCAAGTGCTCCCTATTGTAAATTGATTTACTAATCAGTGGCTCCATGTTTGGCTATTTAGTTTACTTGCAAGGCCCTAGTCTAGTGCATTGAGTGTGCCCAGGGCGTGTAAATCCAAATGCTGCTGGTGGGCCTGAAGCACTGGTTGTGCCACCCAAAGAAGCAGCCTTGTGAAATGTGTCTAAGGTCTGCCATTGCAGAGCCTGCGTGCAGTCTGGTACTGTGATGCTGACTGGGCAAATGCACCCACTTGCCAGTCCCTAAACCTTCCCTTTTCTTCATATCAGTCGCCCCTTTGGTAGGCCCAAGGGCAGGGTGCATTGTAAGTATAAGGTAGGACAAGCCCTGGTGTGTGTGGTATGTCCTAATAGGGAATTACAGCCATTTTCGTTTTGCACTATTGCAAGGCTATCTGTTCTCCATAGGCCAGAATGGACTGTTAGAGTTATTACATTTTATAATCCTAACTGTCTCAGAGAACATGGTAGAAATTCGAGTTTAGTATGCCTGAACTCAGAATAATAAAATACATCTTATAGTAAAGTTTATTTTAATATTCTGTGTTTGCAAATACCTCTTTTAGAAAGTAGGTATTTGCTTGTCTAACCATTCATACCTGCCTCTGCTAGGTTGTGTATTCCTATGTCTGGTTTTGAGAGTGACAGGGCTGGGGAAATCCAGGAGACAGGTCGAGTCACCCAGTGGTGAATAGAGAGATCTGCATCTCGATGGGAGGGAGGAGCTGCACTGGAACCTTGAATAGGGCTGTTCCTGCCTTCCACAATGCTGGCTCCACCCTCTGGGGAGCAGCTGATGTCTCTGCCCTACACACTGAAAGAAGAGAATGAGTCCTGTAAACAAAGTGCTTCAGGACTGTACTTGCCTTCCACAATGCTGGCTCCACCTCCTGTGGGGCGTCTGATGTTTCTGCTCTGCACTGTGAAAGGAAAGGAGAATTCTGCTAAATGGAGTGCTTCAGAACTGGTTTGGACTGGGCAAAGGCTCCTCTCCCCTCAGAGAGCAAAGGATTTTGGGGTATAAATATTGGGACCCTGAGCCCATGAAATTAGATCACTCTGGACTACAAGAAGAAACCTTTACTGAGCAGAGGAACCTGAAGAAACTGAGGAGAGACTATTCCCAAGCTGAAGTGCTGCTTGGGGGATTGGCCTGCAGTGGTTGCCTTACTGCCAAAGAAAGGAGAAAGGAACTTTGTGTACTTTGCTTTCAACTTGTGAAGGATCTCCAAGGGATTGGAAAAGAGCTTGCCTCCTGCTGAAGTCTCAGGGACAACAGACTTCACCCCCAGCGTTCTTGTGAAAGTGCCTGCTGCTGTTTTGGGCCTTCTGAGGAACTGTGTGTCTCAAGAAGCTGGAAGCACGACTCAACGAGAAGAAGCGTGTCGCCGTCGCAGTACCTGTCATCGCAACTGCGAAGGAGGGTGTCGCCGCTGGAACAGCTGCACTGCACCGCATCGGAGAGAAGCGTGCCGCAACGAAGAGGAAGCGTGTTGCCGTCGCTGCTGCTGCCGTCGCAACTCCGAAGAAGGAGGGTGTCGCCGTTGTAGTTGTTGCACTGCACTGCATCAGGAGAAGAATCTCGCAACGAGGTCGGAGCATGTCGCCGTCGCTGTGCCTGCCATCGCAACTCCGAAGCAGGAGGGTGTTGCTGCTGGAACTGTCGCATTGCACCGCTTCGACCAAGAGCACCTTGCATCCCCGAGAAGCACGCCGCCATCGGAGCTGCTGCCGTCGCATCTTTAATGTTGCCGCTGTAGTTGTCGCATTGAGCGAAAGCTTCACGCATCGTGAAGAAGAGCGTCGCCACTGGAGCTGTTGCAGTCGCATCGTAAGGGTGTTGCCACTGCAGCCCGCGCATCAAACCGAGGGCTTCTTGCATCCCCGAGAACCGTGCCGCATAAGGAAGATCTTCAAGTCTTTATTTCTTTGTATCTGATCTTTGCCGCATTTCCCATCGCTGCGACATTGTTTGTCGTGGAAGCACAACGCAACTTAAGGTACATTGACGCAGAGTGTCGCATCTAAGAACTGAACTGAACTAAGCTTAAATCTACCATCTTAAAGTAATCATAGTGTGTATTTTGTCGTTTATGGTCTTGTGGTAACTCTATATAAAGTCTACTTATTTTTAATATGAAACCTGTGTGGTGTCAATTTGTAGTGTTGCCACTGGTTTACTGTATGTGGTCACAACTGATTAACTTACAACGCCTCTGAAATAAGCCTTGACTGCTCGCGTCACGCAGCCTAGAGGGTGAGCAGGGGTTATTTTAGGAGTGTAATCCCCTTGTCTTAACTAGAGTAGAGGGTCCCTATTTGTCACAAGTACCTACCTGTGCCAACTAGAGAGCACCAAATCTAACAGGAAAGAATCGGTAATAAGGAATCTGTAAATACCGATTCCTTATTACCGATTTCTAATTTACCGATTCAGAGTTACCGAACACCCAAATACCGGATTGGTAAATAAAAAATGGTAAAAACAAGAAAAGAGATGTAGGAAAAATCGGTAATACCGAATTTCATGAAATTCGGTATTTAGGAGTCGGTAATTAACACTGACTGAAAGCAGGTGGTAAGCAGGTGCAATGTATTTAAACAGTCCCAAAATGCAATATTGTGATCACTATGGCGGCTTTCTATGTAATTGCAAGGCGGCTACGGCTACAGGCAGCAGGAGTGGGGATCTGGAGATGGGAGGAGAGCGTTTACAGACAGCGCATCACACTCTTCCAACTGACTGAGGTTGAGATCCATGAAAGGTACAGACTACACCCCCACACCATCCTGGACCTGATAAGGAACCTGCACCCACTCCTGGAGCATCCAACACCAAGGGCGCATGCCATACCACCACATGTGCAGGTGCTCTGTAGCCTACACCTACTTGCATCTGGCAGTTACCAGGGGGTGATAGCTGCGGTAGGTGGGGTGTCACAGAGTTGCCTGTCCCGTTTCTTTAAGAAGTTCCTGGATGCCATGATGCAGAGAATGCATGACTACATAAGCTTCCCAAATACACAGGCAGAACTGCTGAAAACCAAGAATGACTTTTACCAAATGGCACAGTTCCCGCATGCCATAGGGTGCATGGATGGGACACCCATTCCAATCTGCCCACCTGCAGGCACTGAGTATATTTACAGAAACAGAAAATCCACCCACTCCATAAATGTGCAGGTAATCTGCGATGCTGCCAACATAATCACCGACATCGTGGCCAAATTTCGAGGGAGCACCCACGACTCATACATCTTCCAGAACAGTGAGATCTACACACGCCTGGCTGCGGGAGAATTTGGAGAAGGATACCTGCCAAGTAAATCACTGTGACACACCCTGATGGATACTGCAGATGGATGTGTTGGTGTATGTAATTAATGGCACTCTCTTTCTCACCTAGGTGATAGCGCTTATGCTGTGTGATCATGTATCCTCACTCCCGACCTAAACCCATCAACCTCGAGTTTGAGAAGATTCAATGTGGCACACAAATCAACACGCAACGTTGTGGAGCACACATTTGGACTATGGAAAAGCAGGTTCCGCTGCCTCCACAAAAGCATAGGCGCACGTCAGTACACACCCATCATCTGCTGCAAAATCATTGCAACTTGTGCTACGCTGCGCAACCTTGCCACTAAGAAAGGTACAGAAGTTGAATTAACTGACTCTGAGGACGATGATTATGAATTTGTTGAGCCAGAGCCCAACACAGCAGGAGTGGTGCCAGCAGCAGGTGGGAGACAAAGACGGGCAGAGATCACACGCAACTATTTTTGAGTAAGTAAGGAGACACAGCCAGTTGTTGTATGTAAATGATGTAGTTTTAATATTTGGGCACTACGCCACTACACAAAGGGCCCAACTTGCCAGTCCAATTTGTGACAACCCTAAGAGTAAGTCATGGGTTACTTCACCCAATTCAGTACAAAAAGTGTGGGCTGCATTAGCGTCTGCGGCGACGCACAACACTGCTGGATGCCATCGGCAGACTGTCTTCACTGGCTATGGATCCAGTGCCAGCCCCATGTTGTCTGCTGCTCCTCTGGGGGCGTGATGCTGCTGCGACTGGTCGTCTCCTCACTGTCCCCCACATCAACAGCACCAGTATTGGCTGCCTGAGTTGTTAGCAGCACTTCAAGTGCAGTCGTTACATTGACAAGCCCCCTAGAGACATCACAGCTGCAGTGTGCCATCCCTTCCTGCATGGCCACGAAGCGCCTGCAGAGCAGAGATGTGGCTGGTGAGAGGCGGTTCACTGCCTTTTAATGGTTTTTCATTTTCTGCCTTTCCCTGCGCCGAGCCATCCTGTCCTCATCAAGTTTGTTGCACAGCAGCATCACTGACTGGGACATGTCCCTCATGCCCTCAGCCATCTCCTTCATGCCCTCAGCCAGCATGGAGGTCTTAGTGCTGATGCCCTTCTTAATGTTCACCATGTTGGTGTTGAGGTGTTTAATTTTCCGCTGTACAGACTGTATTGCCTTCCCTTGCAGGCGCTGCACCTTGACCATGTTTGCCTCCAGCCCTGCGAAGACACCATGCTCCTCATTCTGCAAAGGTGGACTGGTTTCCCTAGCCCAACGGCGTCTGGCACCTGTGTGTGCTCTCTCTGAGGTGGACTGCGACCCAGCATTACTGCCATCCACTGACACAGTTGAGATTTCCCCTCCCTGGTGTCTTCCAAGGATGACTCCATCTCCTGGAGTGTGACAACAGCATGCCTCCTGGGTCTCTTAATCTCCCCATTCCTAACCAAAATTAATGTGTCCTTGTGTAACTCAACGGGTGCTCATGTAAAATGATCTGATACCTTCGGGTCAAGTTTGAGCTATATAAAACTATGGAGAAGAAAAAGCACCAGAAACAACCGACACAAATTAGGCACTGCTTGTGGGCCAGGAGAATCTAATTAAGTTCTATCTCAGGGTCTTGCTGGCCCCATAGTCCTTGCTTAAATATCACTTGAAAGCCACCTTCGACGCAGCATGATCTTCCTAGCAGCTACAGCTAGCAACAGCAATCAGCGCTCTGAAAATCAGGACAGCCAGCCTGCATCTCCAAGAAATTACTTACTCTGCTTGGAAAAAAGTTGTAAACAGGCAAGGGCAATTAATGTTCTTTGAACAGGACATTGGCAGTCTTCAACCTAGCACCCTGACCGAGGCACTCGATGCATATTATAACTCTGGGAAGGCACAGTCATATTTTAAACAAGCACTCTCAATCCAGGCCCGAAATTCTTTTTAGGAGGCTAATTACACTGCCAATTTCAGATTTTCATCGTGTTTGGGCTCGACAGGATGAGATATTCTTGTGCAGGTTATGTAACTACCGAAAATAATCTGGGCTCCATCGTTGTGCTGCTGTCTTAAATTGTCAGTGGAACTACACCGCCTGCTCCTCCCACTATGTTGTTCAAAAGGGGTTAAGTGGTGCAAAGAGGCGTCAGATATGTGCTTTAATGAAAATACCTAGCAATTTAGCGAGAATGTGGAAATTTACGAGTTTTATTCGTTCTTCACTCATTGAAGCGAGGACAATAGCCACTGGCCATATAACCTAGAGTAGCATCCAGTAGCTAACTCTAAGGAGAGCCACCAACTGAAACTGACAAACTCAAGGGACATGCGCAGTATTCTCAATGGTCATGTGGTATTGGGATATGGGGATTGACAACTCAGAAAACAGGATCATCTGCTCCACACAAACACTCTGGGGTATCAAAATGAAATGTTAGTAACCCCAGGTCTACCAGCAGGTGGTCCTATTAGCTTGCACACAGGATATTGCGCTTTACCTCATTATCGGTAAAATCTTAAGGGCCGATTAAGATGGCAGGCGGACTTTTGCAGCTACAAAAGAGATCGCCCGCCATAGTTGCTGCGGTCCCAACATGCCAATTATGATGCGCCCAGCAGTGTGGCGGGCGCATCCTGTATATTTTACATTGCGATGGGCGGTGCTGCAAGCAGCACCCACCTCAATGTAAAATATACATGTTGTGCTTTTACATGCACAACGTGACAGGCACTGCGCGGTGCCTGCACATTGTACATCTAAAAGCAGGGGGTACCATAGGTACACCCCATGTGCACCCCGCACACCCCAACACCCTAGGGGCCCGCAACGGGCCCCCATCAGCAGGAATCGCCAGCCTTTCCATGGCGGCAATAAAGCCATGGAAAGGCTGCTCTGAGCCTGCATCGTAATATGGATGCCGGTGTCTTCCAGACACCGCCACCATATGAGACCCGTTTGCCGCCGGTCGGACAGTCTTTCCGTTTGCCACGGACCCCCCCCAGCCATCATAATATGACGGGTGGTCTTTGCAGTGATGATGGAGGGTGGATAGCCCCCGCCGGGCTGTCGGTGACCACTGCCGGCCCGGGCGATCCGCCCGCCATCGTAATCGGCCCCTTAGTCACTGTTTTTACTTTAATTATGTAGGGTTGGATTTAACTCTTTTCATACTTATCTAATAATATAGCCAACATAATTTTTACATTTTTTAAACTCTATTCTGGTGGTAGTACGAATCATTTTATTTTAAACGAAAATGTATACTACAGTTCTTAGTTGTGTAAAGGTTGTAATTAATCGAGCATGGATGAGTAAAAAAATAATTCTACACTTAGTCTGTTAATGTCAAAGAGTTTGATGTAATGTATGAGGCACAGTTAAATAATTTGATGAGACTATTCATAGACAATGACATGATGGAGGATTTCAGGTCTGAAATTTGTAAACCACAATGCCTTAGTCAAGCTTACCATTTGTTCAACCCTGCAAAAGGACTGTGTCCGAGGATAAAGAGTGTCCTCGTTCTTGAAGAGGGAAGACAGACATTGTATATTGCCTAGCCATGAGACGTGGGGAAACGTGTACCCAGCAGCAAGACAGCAGTGTGTGGAGGCTGCTAACAGCCTGATTACGGTGTCCTGGCAGGTCTGCACCGAAAGTGTGGCCATGTCCATGTTGGAGGTTGTAATCACACTGTTAATATAGAGATCTAATACCTCTTTGCTGAGAGGTTTGATGAAGAGTGGAAATGATGCACGGTTATTTCCAGAAAAAAAGAAACACCATATTGGACCAGTCTGACGATAATTTGAAGGTTATAATAACCTAATAATGATATTATTCTTGTGCCCAGCTTACATATATTGCAGGAGGAAATGGATCAAACCCATTTGTAAGCTTTTGGGCATTAGATCCTGTTATGAGGCGGCAAGAATATTGCGATCAGACAAAACACAAGCAGTAGTTTTTAGTGTTAGTAGATATCTCTTTGGTGTAGATTTAATAAGAAAGAGAATAGGACTGAAATTTTAGCCGACTATAGGAACTAGTGCGCGCTTTTCTTGAATTTAGATTCAAGCTTATACCTTGTTGGTTTTGCACTAGAGGGATCATGCCCCATTACGTTTCATATTAGGTGTATGCCATGGAATTCTGTGTATTCTTGTTAGATCCATTAATAGACTAGAACTGTTAAATTATAAAAGATGTACTGTTTTATGAATTTATGAATGTAATTACTGCTCAAATGCCATCGTATCACTAAATATCTCTAATGACTGGATTTTAATTATATTTATTTGTCTTTTAATGTCTACGAAAGGTCTTGTATTTGGACATTGATTCTTAATAACCACGTACTGTCTGGCGGGGTGCCATTTGAAACGTTACAATATGATGTTTTTATATGAACTGAATGTAATCTTTTATGTTTTTTTAAATCGAAATAAAGATAATTGATTGAACTAAATGAAAACTGCAGCAACACATTATTCACTTCCATGGGAACAACAACAAGCATTTGAAATGCAATAGGTCTCGCAGTTGTGAGAGTTTGAGCTTTTGGCATTTTAAATGACAATGCCTTTTATTTATGTATTGGTTTTTAAAACATAAATAAAAGGCATTGTCATTTACAATGCCAATATCTTAAACTCTCGCAAATGCAGGACCTACTGCATTGCAAATGCTTTTTAAATACCGTGGATAGGTGCCAGTGCCAGAGAGTGGATGGATAAGGAGCATGACGAGTAACAAATCAAGATCCAGGAGTTTGATTTATTAAATTGTTTAAGCAGTAGCAACGTGTCAGACACCGCACATCCCACTCCAATACAGGCTGAGATACGTTTGTCAAGCAGTGACTCATGATTGCTAGGTCTTGCGGTTAAGTGGATTAAAGCATTCACTAAGGGGAACTATACCCGATCTCATAGTCGTAGTTTGAAATCCTGGCAGGCCTACTCAGCCTTTTAACCTTCCAAGTTTCATAAAATTAGTTTCTACTGAGTTGGATAGCAATCAACATCCATCATTTCAGTGACAAGCTACCCTTCAGGATGAATGTGTGCCTAACAAGTACACAGTATGTTATTGTGCAGAGTAACAATATCATGGCATTACAAGTGTAATACTTGCCATAAAGTGCTTCAATGCCTCATCAGGGGTATTAAGTGCTATATAAATAGAATTACGATACTGTGAAATACATATCATCTCCTCACATTCACTCAGTGTTGACTGACTGAATATTAAATATTAATTTTATACAGGGGGATAATATCAGACCCCAAGCAGTCGAAGTACTTTCAGCTGACAGGTGGCTGTTTCCCGAGATGTCAGCGGACCTCATGTCATGGGGGTGAATTCAACCAATCACAGCTTTTCAGATAGCAGCGCCAAGCATTCTGGGACTTTGCAGCCTATTCATAAAGTGGGAAAAGCAGAACTACAACATTGGTTGAAGCTATGGCATCTGAGGCTTTGAGAAATCCAGTAACATGGACAATATTGCGAGAACAGCTACTGGCGTGTGACACTCTGGGGGCCCCAGTCCTAATGTGTTACCCAAACACCCAGGGCACAAGTCCAAAAAAAGAAGTGGGGGGATGCTGACGTCACGACAGAGAGTGACGTCACGAAAGGTGCCTTGCACCATCAGACTCATTGCCTCCCCTCGCTCACCCCTTAGATGCGATTGCATCAGAGAAGCAAGTGCATGAGCAGCGTTCAGAATGAGGTCCGATCTCGCCCCAGAGTGGCCAAAGACCGAGAGGCCACACACCTACTAACCAACGTTGAGCCCTCTGTTCTTCCTGTGCTGGGATGTGCTTGATGGAAGCGGGCACTACAGTTGCAAGGCTTTGGAGAGTGACAATTAATGATCAGTGTGCCATTCATCCTTGAAGGAAAACATGTTCATTGCTTAAGGGACACATCTCCATGTCTCTGGCGTACCCTACTTGAAAAGTCCACAGAGCACTGCAGGGGCAAAAAAGCTTACGCGCAACATTTTGCGCCATATTGTTATATAGTGCAGGGAAGTTATTGGCTGTGGTATTTGTGGGAAACACTATTAGATAATGCAAAATACTGCTGCAGACATGTAGTGTCCTGCCATGCTGTTATTATTATTATTATTATATCTGATTTTGTAGAGCACGCAGCTACCTGTGGGTTTCCCGGCGCTAGGAGAACAGAAGTAATAGAGGGCAAACGGGAATGTAAGGAACAGGTTACAGAGAGAACAGCCAGGTTTTCACTCCTTTGCGGAACTTAAGATAACATGTTTCAGACCGCAAAGAAATGGGAAGCGAGTTCCAGAGCGTGGGTGCCAGGTATGAAAAAGAGCACCCACCAACTCTAGCACGCTTGAAACGGGGGACAGAGAATCTGCAGTGAGTGGAGGATCTAAGGGTGCGGGAGGGACAATATTGTTGGACTAAAGTGGATAGATAGTGAGGGGATTTTCCAGCTTTGATACGGTGCATAAAGCATAATGCTTTAAATTTGGACCTGGATTCTATGCGCAGCCAATGCAGGCTACGCAGGGAAGAAGAGACTGAGGTAGTTCTAGGCAAATTACAAAGTAGACGGGCAGCCATGTTCTGAACCACTTGGAGCTTCCGGGTGACCTCTTTGCAGGCACCCAGAAGAAGTACATTACCGTAGTCCAGGCGAGATGTCACTAGGGCCTGGACCACTGACTTCTGGGTGTCTGGAGGAAGCATCCATGTGATTTTCCTCAACCACCTGATGATGGTAGTACAGGTGGCTGAGACTTTGACCACATGTTGTCTCATGGATGTTCTGCGTCTGAGGACCATTGTCTTGAGCTTATCTTACTGTAAGTAGCATTGCTGCATAGAATATAAAATGCAAATGTGCAAGAGTAACTGGGCAAATGTGCAGTGTCTTGCAATGACGTTCAATGTCTGACAAGAATTATGCTAGGCCTGGTTTAGTGTAGGAAACATTACTACATAATGCACAAGAGGAGCACAAAATGCAAATGTGCAAAAATAACTGCAAAAGTGCAGGGTCCTGCAATGGTTTTCTGCGTCTGACCTCTGTTGTGATGCGTCTTCTTTACTGCAGGAAACAATATCAGATAGTGAAAAAGAGCAACCTGAAAGTGCAAATAAGCAAAAAGAGTCGGACACAATTAGCCGTTTTGCTTTCAAGTGCTTGCACGTGGCGGTGCACAGTGACAAGGAAAGACCCGCTCTTCAGCTTCTTACAAGGCCCCTTCAATTTAATGGGCGTGCTCGGAAAATTTCCCGAATTTGTGCATTTTGCCCTTCAAAGTATAAATGCCGTTTCCAGTGCGCAAAATGGCCATTAACTCATGTTTACGTAATTACTTTCCCAAGTGTCTGCACTTTAAACTACATAGACCGGGATCTAATGGGCCCCCTGGCCCAGATTCTGAACATTCATGTCTCAGCTGGAAATTGTGCTATCACCCTACAGGGTATCCAGGGAATACACGGCCTCATGCTGTGGCCGTGATAGATCAGAGCCCCCCACCCCCCTCCGGGGAGTGGAAAGTTAAATGGTCATTAGGGCATGGGCGGAGGGAGTTAGGAAATGGGCAGTAGCACACCAGTGGGCCGATCCATGCAGCCAATGGCTGAATGCTCTGGGACCATTTGGGACACATCAGAGCGCCAGCTTGTCTGCCCTGCTCCTCTCTCGCTGACTGACTCCTCTTAGTAACAAGCATTTGCCAATCATGCGTGCTAAAACCTCAGCGAGTTAAGCAGTGGCTCAAGTTATATGTGTAAAATCTTCAGTGGCAGATCAACGTTTTGGGTCCAGTGGAACATGTCATCATTTGAGATCATAACATAAAAGCGATCAATTGGACGAGAAACATTGAATTGGCTAATAGTACCACATTAATTGGCTAATAGTACCACATTATATACGGTATTCTGTCCTTTCTCAAGAAGCACATTTGTACACAAAGCAGTTCCATTCAGTGACAGGGACTACTACAGACATGTGTGCTGTCTGAGACCATTTTTGGCTAGACCCCTGCAACTTCGTTAACAATGTTTTATAAAACAAAAACATGGCAAAAAAACAACAAGAAGCAATACGATCTAGTCTTTTTATAGCCAGCACCCCCATCATGTGTTCCTCACAACGCTCTTTGCTGCTGGCAGGCATGCTGTGTGCAGCTGAAGGCATGTTGAAGGAGCAGGAACAGAGGGAGGAGGGAGGAGTGCGAGGAGGCAACAAATGGGACAAACTTAGTGAGTTGTAGAAAAGAAAAATACATAGCATTATCTTCCGATTTTAAAGTTGATTCTGCACAGAAAACACGTCGCTTGAGTGCGAAAGCTTACCTAAACTAGGGCTGACAAACTGAGTGAGGAGAAACAGACATTATGAAATTGAGGGATGAAAGAGAGAGCAGGAAACAGAGAAAGCCAGTGGGGGAGAGAAAGAATTAAAGAGGTAAGAACGGAGGAAAGAAATTATTATGGCTAGATGGGCAAAGAAACCAGTGATGAAAGAGAGGGGGGAGGAGAAATCCGAGTAAGGCTGTGTGCGGGGAGAGAGGAACAGATGGCCGTGAAGCAGGGGGGGGGGCAGCGGAACCCTTTGAAGTGGCCTGGCGGCCGTGAAAGGAGAAATGCTGCTGCCAGGGGGAAGGCTCGTGCATGAGAGCAGGTCATTGTGATTCACGTGAACTGTTCAAAATCCTCTGGAGGAGAGCTCTTGGCCTGAAGTTTGGTTTCGCTGCATTAGGGCTCTTTTCCTATTCCGGAGGAATAGGAAAGGGGTGAGCCCTAAAAAGCTGCATGTAAAGATTAGAAACATGGCACGATGGCCTTAGCGACTGTCACTTTTTATGTTTTAGACCAGCTGCAAACCAATGCACAAGGTCCAGGAGAGGGTGCAGAAGGAAGGATACTTAAAAGAAAGATACGACCCTCAGAAGAAAATATATCAAATTATCAGCTTTTAAATTAGGAACACACAGCTTTGAAAAAGAAAACACTGTTCATTCCCAAATACAACAGCAATAAACTGCATATAGAAATCAGCTGCTATAAATTCATGTTCAATTGAGACTGAAACATTGTTTCTCTTCATCAGAAACTCCATCTGACAGTAAAACGAAGAAACCAGTGGAATTTAAGAAACAATCTTAATGCATGCCATCAACTAGTCACATAGTTATTGATGCTTTTGAAGAATTAGTGTTGCAAGACATCGACACCATACATCTCAAGTACATCCCTATAAAAAGTAATCTGACCAACAAAGAAAGAAAGGCTTTACAAAACCTAGCTGACAACCTGAATATAATCATCAAAATGGCAGATAAAAGTGGTGCTGTAGTTATCACGGACACCAACTTCTACTCTTCCAAGTTGAAAGAACATCTCAACAATTCGCTCACATACCTCAAAAACATTACAGACCATTCTGGGGAAGCGAAATATCTATAATGGATTGCAGAAAACATTTAACATTTTTTAGAACAAGAGCATGCCAGAACTCCACATTTCTGCCAAAAATGCACAACGGTCCATACATTCCTCCCATGCGTTCCATCATATCAGCCTGTGGACTCTATCCACAATCTCATAGGCATAGTTCTGGATTTTTTTCTTCAACCTACAGTTCAATGCATAACTTCGTCGACTCTCTAAAAACATTTGGCTATAGACATCACCAAGTGCATGTTGAGTACTGTGGAGGGTGCCCTTGTTTTAGGCAAATCCATAAAATAACAAGCAGCATTTTTGAGGGAACGTACCTCCATATTTCTCTCCAATTTATTACTGAATGAGGTGGCGTTACTATTGTAGGAGATAGGCATGGACTTCAAATTGAGCACTGAATAAGCCCTCTCTGTATCACTAAATTGGACCTAAATGAACACCAATGACTCTTCATACTTGATACAAAGTTGCCAATATTTACTGTCATAAAATGTAAGAAATATTTATATTGTTCTCAGATGATGCCACTGAACGTACGCATAACAACAAAAGGCCATGCTTTCTTTCATCATAAAATGATGAATGTGTATATGCTGCCGCATTGATGTGCATACATCGCTGACAGTAAAACTAAAACATGATCATTTGTGAAGCTTAACATAATTAATGCTATTTTTTCTGGAACTTACAAGTATTCAAATAAAAAGTTTTCAAGATGTCTTTCTTCAATTGGTTTTCATTAGGTTGAAAATACGGTCCGCATTTGAAGTAATAAAGAATTAACTTCATATAGAGCTGCAGTGCAGGATGTATTATCCATGTAAAGAGCTGACAATTTAGGTAAGTTATAATATATTCATAATTCTTGTGTTGCGTTAGGCCTTGAGATGTTTCATTCTGTCAATAAGAGGAGGCAAGATGGGGGCCGCTAGTGTGGCAGAGTGAGCTCCATTGCTGACCGTCCCCACACCCCCTTAAATCTTTTTAAGTCGAGCTATTTATAGCTCTGAACTATTGTAGTTGAAACAACCCTCTTGAACAAGCGGATTTCTCCCAATGCATGTTGTCTACTGATGCGTGAAGCTTTGCCTGGCACGCGCTATGCTCGTTCCCTCCCACTAGCTTGCTCCCCTGCTCCCCCGCCCCCCACCTGACTTGAAAGGAAGCCTCGCACACCAACATTCGTCTCTCACACCACCAGACATCAAAGGCTGTTGCTCCCCCACCCACCCCCCTACAGCAATGCCCATATGCTCTCGCCTCTTGTCTCTCCCCCTCTCTTTCACGCTCTCTTCTTCCCTCCTCTCATTTACTCTCCCTCATACACTCGCTTATGTTTACTCTCCCTCCTTCTCCCCCTCCCATATCCTCTGCCTCCAAGCACTTGCTTCTCTGATGCAATCGCCCTTTTTCTCTCTCTCCCTCTTCACAGCCCTCTCTCTCATTAATCTTTCGCTGTCTTTCAGTCTTGTTAATAAGACATGCTGCTGTTTTCTTTCTTTCTGCCCTCCTTTTCTCTTCTCTCATTTTCTTCTTCCCTTCTATGTTTTCTCTCCCTCGCTAGTCGCTACGCCATTCACCACCTTTCTGTTTTTTTTCTTCATCTCATCTTTCATTCTCTGTCTCGTTATCTTTCCCTCGTCTCTCTTTCTTTCCCCTTCCATTTGTGTAATTTCCTCCGGTTTCTATCGGTCTTGTTTGTGTTTGTTTTTTAGACACGGAAAAATGAAGTGATTTGCCCAGAATCACAGGGTGCTGCTCAGTTTCAAAATCCGCGGCTCTGGTGTAAGACATCCTACGCTCAATCCTCAATGCCACAGCACCACTCAATGCCACAGCACCACTCAATGCCACAGCACCACTCAATGCCACAGCACCACTCAACGCCACAGCATCCCTCAACGCCAAAGCATCACTCAACACCACAGCATCACTCAACACCACAGCACCACTCACCACTGAATGCGACAGCATCACTCAGCACCACTGAATGCCAAAGTATCACTCAGCACCACTGAATGCCACATCATCACTCAGCACCACTGAAGGCCACAGCATCACTCAGCACCACTGAAGGCCACAGCATCACTCAGCACCACTGAACGCCACAGCATCACTCTGTGCAACCATTCAACAACAACTGATTCTAATATGCTCTCTCAATGTTTCAAGATTTATTACAAATGTCACAAAAAGATGTTAATATTTCACTTCTGTTCTTGGATTTTCATCACAATAAAATACACTGAACATAATCTTCCCAAAAGTTATTTACAAAAGTTTAAGCTATTGCCATTATAAATTACAATAACATATTTAAGTATTAATTATTTTTAAAAAAACATTGTTATTTGTAATATTAATACATCTAAGTCAAGTAAATACAACACATATTGCATTAGAAATGCTATAGGTGTCACGTTTGCGAAAGTTAAAACTATTGGCATTGTAATTGACAAAGCTATTAATTTCGCCATTTTCAAAACCAACACATAAATAAAATATTTGTCATTTACAATACCAATACCTCAAACTTTCCTTATGCGAGACCTATTGCATTGCAAATGCTTGTTGAACTCCTCTTGAATCTTCGCTTCTTTCAGTCCCCGCTACAGGGGCATTGATCCAGATTAGTAAGGGAAAGGCGGAATTATACAGGACGACGTGCTAAAAGATTGGCAAAGGACCCCCTGATGCTTTGGTGCTTACTTTTGTGCCGGCGTTTGGTGTTCCTGGGTCTCCGACCTCCATTTGTGCATCAGCTGTAGCTCCTGTCAGGGGGAGCTTGGTGCGCGTATCTGGACGGCAGGCATGGGGCTTTGGAGACGGAGATGCCACCGAAAGGTGCTGCAGTGGCAAACGAGCTGGAGATGCTGCTTCCCTACTCGCTGGAGCAAATCACTAGGCTTTTCCACCCAGCCACTAAGGTCACTGGGCTGAGGTCGCTCCTTCCAGCAGTCACATATAAATGTTTTTTTTTTTAATTTATTGAGAATTTTAAAACTATACATCCGGCATTCAATGCCATATCATAGCATACATATATACACAGATGAGGACATACGAAATTAAAACAAAACAAAAGAAAAACACAAACGGTGCCAACAGAAAATCAGCCGTACTTGTGCAACAATTGCCAGAGGTCAGTGTGCAGTGGACACACCCCCATTCGTATCCTATATTACAATCCGCATAGCATAGCAAGCTAACAGGAGTCCCAGCACTCCCAGCTCTTCAATAGAGAGCCAGGAAGTATTCCCTTAGGGGAGCCCATATGTCCTTAGGCCTGGAAGAAACCGGCAGTCCCTCGGTATACAGTTCAAGTTGTTCTCAGCAATAGACCATATCCTTCAACCACAAATCAACCTTAGGGCTCAGGCGGCTGTCCCATGTGAATAGCACCCTTCTTTTTGCCAGCAGCAGGGCCACTCTCACAAACCTTCCCAACACAGCTTTTACATGAGGGACATAACCTAAGAGGCACGACAGTGGCGTACACTGAATTTCCAATCCTGTCATAGTGCCTATGAGAGCGAGGACCCCCTCCCAGTATTTGAATACCAGTCCACATTGCCATGCTAGGTGATAAAAGTCGCTTACAACAATCCGATTCTCGCAGCCCCATCCTCTGTAGTTATTTAGGAGTATGATACACCTGATGTATGAACTTCAGATGAATAATCCTCAAATTGTTGTTGGATGTCAATTGCCCCGTCAGTGCACAAATATGACCCCAGACTATGTCTGTAATGGGGGGTGACCACAGAATTCCAGCATTCTAAGCTGCGGTCATCCCCGATGGGAGTTTCATCCTGCATTGCCCTGTACAGTTTGGTAACCAGTTTTTTCCAGTGGGGAGACACTATCACTAATTGTAATGCTTGCAACGGTATCGGTTCGTCTGGGAAAGAAGTGTAATGATCTTGTATGGTCCTAGGTAACCTATAACAGGTGTATTGAAAAAGTAGTGTGGGATGCTGTATATACTCTAAATCTTCCTTGTTATGCATTCCCCATCTGGATATAAATCCTTCAGTGTTGTAATGTCTACTTCCCTCAAAGCAGCGATGGGGCCATGCTCCTGCGCCACCGAAAGAGCGGCATGCCCAGCTATGGGCATCGCAGGCGCGTATATAGGTAGTTTCTGTGTGCGCTTCCCAATTTCATGCCACGCTGCAATAGTGGCATCCAATGTGTTAATCTCTGGTCTTGGTGTTCGTCTGGCAGTATGAGTGATAATGCCACTCAATGGTACATGGTGGGCGTACCCCTCCTCCACAGCCACATGAGGAATGATGTAGTGTGGCGCCTCTGTGCAAAAAAGTACACATAAAAATCCGGTGCTCCAAATCCCCCCCTCTCAAAGAGCAATGTCAGCGTACGCCAACTAAGTCTCGTTTGTTAATTCCCCCAGACTATGCGTAGCAGCTGTGTTTGCAGTGTTTTAAAAAAATGTTTGGTCAGTGAAATAGGGATATTACTAAATAAGTACAGAAACTTTAAAAGAACAATAATCTTGATTAGAGTGATTCGGTCTGCCAGGGAAAGTGGTAAGCACACCCAGCCATCAATCTGCTGCACTAAAGTAGTGTATGCGCGACCATAGTTTTCCCTAATCACCACCTCTGGTTCACGATGTAGCCACACTCCCAGGTATTTGATGGGTTCTACAGACCATATCAGTGGGTATTCTACTTGAGGATGAGCAGTAATGCTCGTTACGGGGATGATAACAGATTTGTCCCAGTTGATTTGGAGACCCGAGAATAACCCAAATCTAATATACTCCCGTAGCACCTGCGAAAGATATCTCTGAGGTTCTCGAATGTATAGGACCATATCGTCCGAGATTAATGAGATTCCAAACGGACGATTATTAAAATTTAGTGCTGTCTCCCTATGACCTTGCTGAATTCTACATGCCAGGGGCTCTAAGGCAATAGCAATGAGCAAGGGAGATAAGGGACACCCTTGTCTTGTGCCACGGTCTATTGAAAAAGGTTCCGAAGTGAGTCCCCCCACTCGAACCCTCGCCGAGGCATCGGCGTATAGTATTTGTATCCACTGAAGAAAAACAGGAGGAAACCCCATCCGGCGAAGGATGCACCACATATATCCCCTCTCTATGGAGTCGAACGCTTTGGCAGCGTCGAGAAGCACCGCAACAGCCGGGAGGTCTGGGTAAAGCACATGAAACATACCGAATATAGTCCTCAGGTTTAGGGAGGTGGAGCGGTCTGGGATGAACCCCGATTGATGCGGGAGAATAAGCAGGGGCATCAAAGGCAGCAATTTGGTGGCCAGGATTTTAGCTAATATTTTTGCGTACAGATTAATCAGGGATAAGGGACTTATCCTTTTTTAACAAAGTAATAATAAGGGCCTGTCTCAGCAATGGCGGAAGTGCACCTGTCTCGTGAGCCTCGGAGTACATTTCCAGTAAGCGTTGCACCAGCAGATCAGCGTATGCCTTATAAAATTCTGCAGTGAGGCCGTCTGGCCCTGGCACCTTATTGTTGGGCAACGCCATAATAGCCTCCCTAACATCTTCTTCAGTGATAGGCAGATCAAGGTATTTTCTATGTATATCGGATAACCAAGCACATGCGGTGTCCTCTAGATATGCATCTAAAGCTACTACCTCCGCCCCCCCACAGAAGGTGTACGTGGAAGCATAGAACGCACAAAATTGCTCTACTATTGATTGTTGAGGGTAATGCAGTTCCCCGTCCGCATCTACAGATCTATGGGTGGGTTATCGTATCTGTTGCGTAACCTATTAGCTAGAATTCTAACCGGCCTTTCTCCTTCCCCATAAGCTCTGGCCACATGCCGCTTGGATAAATATTTTATTTTTACTTCTGCTAATGAATTATATTCTTCGATTTGTTCTTGTATTCGGGCTAGTGTGTCTCTCGATGGTGTAAGGTTATATTGGTGTTCTAGGGTCTCAAGTTGTCGTTCCAGTGCATGCAGTTGTGACCGAAGGTCTCGGAGGATCCCCGCAGAAGTGCTAATACACCCCCCCCAATTTTCACTTTAAAAGCTTCCCATAGGACCGCCTGGCTGTCAACCAACCCCACATTGTGCTCAAAGTATTGTATGATAGCCGCCCGGATAGTGTCAGTGTAAGTCAGGTCAGTAAGCGCTTCCGCTCTGAAGCGCCACATGAAGGGTCTATGTGTATTTAAGGGTATAGCTAACTCTAAAAAAACAGGGTTGTGATCCGATAGGGTGCGCAGGAGTGTGGTAACCCCTGTTACCCATATGTTAGCCTTGTCACTGAGCAACCAGTAATCCAATCTCGACCAGCTGTTAAATGCAGGAGTAATATGTGTACCTTCAAGATTCCCCACATTGCGTAACCGCCAAGCATCCACCAAGCCTAGCTCTAGCATCAGATCATTAATACAATTTGCTACCTTGACCGTACGTGCTCCATCCGGATTGGATTTATCTACTAATGGATTAAGGTGAGTATTGAGGCCCCCCCCCCAACAGGATTGCCGCTTCCGGCCAAGAGCGCACCACCCAAAGCATCTGTAGGAACGGTGAGACATCATTTACTACAGTCTCCTCGAGCCGAGTGGTCGCTCCCAGCGTCCCCTGCTGGTTCTGGTATCGTAGCGCTGCTTTGCCTGTGCCTCTGCCGACTACATTTGCCTGCTGCCTGCCTCTTTGCTTGTTTTACATTGTTTTTAAACTGTTTGGTGATTGTATTGCGCGTATAACTGTAGCGCTCCGCTGTGCCCCCCCCTCCGCCTCCATCTTGACTGTTGTTGTTGTCCTCGTGTGCCCGCCCCGCCTCCCAGCTGAGACGCCCTCGCCCCTCCCCCTCCACCATCCATTTATGGCCAATGCCCCCACGCGCAGCGTCCACGCGCTACGTACACGCCGAAGGTGCGCCAAAGGTAAGCCCGTCTACGCCCGTCCGTGCCAAGCCCGCGCCCAGCGCCAGACCCCCTGCCCCTCGCGCTGCCCAGCCCTCCCGCATTACCTACGATGCCGCCACCCTCCTAGCCCTTAACCCCGGTCGCGCCCCCAACTGCGTCCAAGCCGCCCCTGGAAAAACCCATGGACCTTTCTCCTGCTACTCCTGCAAATTCAGCGGCAACGACAACATCTCCCCTACGACCACACCACTGACTCCCGACCCCAACCACCTACAATGCATCCTTCTCAACACCCGATCAGTCCACAGGCACGCCATTGACCTATGGAATGTACTAGACACCATTTCTCCAGACATCGCCTTCCTAACGGAAACATGGATGAACGCTTCCTCCGCACCAGACATCACCATTGCCATCCCTGAAGACTATAAGATCACTCGCAAAGACCGTACCAACCACACAGGAGGAGGAATCGCCATCGTCCATAAGAAATCAATCCGCATCTCTACCAGCTCTGACGCCAACCTCGCCAACTCCGAACACCTTCACTTCCAGATCCACATCGACCCCAAAACCACACTCAGAGGCACCCTCCTCTACAGACCACCTGGACCCCGCGCAAAATTCAGTGAAGACATCACGGACTTCATCACTCCACACGCGCTCCCCTCCAAAGAATACATCCTTCTGGGAGACCTCAACTTTCACCTTGAAAAGTTCAACGACCGCAACACCACCACCCTCCTGGACAACCTCGGACTCAAACAACTGGTCACTTCCCCCACCCACATCGCAGGTCACACACTCGACCCCATCTTCACCTCCAGCAATCATGTCTCCTTCAGCCACACTACGGATCTGCTCTGGACTGACCACAGCTGCGTTCACTTCACCTACAACAAGCCCAAACCCACCAACCACCTCCAACCAACTCTGCAAAGAAACTGGAACAAAATCACCACCGACCAGATCTCCTCATCGCTCCTTCTAAACACCCCAGCCCACTCCTCGGACCCAAACCTAGCCACCGCCAACTTCACCCTATGGTTATCCAACACCGCCGACACCTTAGCACCACTGAAAAAACGTCAAAGCAAACCTGGCAACAAGAAGGCCTCGTGGTTCAACGATGATCTTAAGAAGTCCAAGAAACTCTGCCGCACCCTTGAAAAAGCGTGGAAAAAAGACCCAACCACCAGCACCAAGGACGCCTTCAAAACCGCCACCCGCACTCACCAGCAACTAATCCGAAAGGCCAAGAAAACAGCATTCAAGGATCGACTTGACAACAACGCCCACAACAGCAAAGAACTTTTCAACATCGTCAAGGAGTTTTCCAATCCCTCGGCCAACTCCAACGACATCACCCCCTCTCAAGCCCTCTGCGACTCCCTAGCCTCATTCTTCCACAACAAGATTGCAGACATCCACAACAGCTTCGACAACCAACCTGGAACCCAACCCACCCAACCATATGCTGAACACTCTCCCCCCGCGAACACCCTTAACGACTGGAACCCAATCTCCACTGAAGACACCATCCGCCTGATGAACTCCATCCACTCAGGATCCCCCACAGACCCATGCCCTCACCACATCTTCAACAAAGCAGACTCCGTCATAGCACCGCACCTCCGAGACGTCATCAACTGCTCCTTCAACTCCGCCACCTTTCCGGAAAACTGGAAACACGCTGAACTCACCGCCCTTCTGAAAAAACCCACAGCGGACCCCACCGAACTCAAAAATTACCGCCCCATCTCGCTCCTTCCATTCCCGGCCAAAGTAATCGAGAAAGCGGTCAACAACCAGCTCGCCGCTTTTCTCGAAGCCAACAAATCCCTCGACTCCTCACAATCTGGCTTCCGAGCAAAACACAGCACTGAAACCGCCCTCATCGCAGCAACAGACGACATTCGAACTCTACTGGACAATGGAGACACAGTCGCCCTCATCCTCCTCGACCTCTCTGCAGCATTCGACACAGTCTGCCACAGCACCCTTTTACAACGCCTCAGCAACATCGGAATACATGGAAAAGCACTTGAATGGATCACCTCGTTCCTCACCGGAAGAACCCAGAGAGTCCGCCTTCCACCATTCAAGTCCGAGGCCACCAAAGTCATCTGTGGCGTACCACAAGGATCCTCTCTCAGCCCCACCTTCTTCAACGTATACATGAGCCCCCTCGCGACCATCGCCCGCCAACACAACCTCAACATCATCTCTTACACGGATGACACTCAACTGATCCTTTCTCTCACCAAGGACCCCAACACCGCCAAAACTAACCTACACGAAGGAATGAAAGAAGTTGCTGAATGGATGAAACACAGCCGTCTGAAACTGAACTCAGATAAAACAGAAGTTCTCATCCTAGGTACATCCCCCTCCGCATGGGACGACTCTTGGTGGACGGAAGCCCTTGGAAAAGCACCCATCCCGACAGACCACGCACGGAACCTAGGCGTTATCCTGGATTCTTCACTTTCAATGAACAGACAAGTCAGCGCCGTATCCTCATCCTGCTTCAACATTCTTCGCATGCTCAAAAAAACATTTCGCTGGATCCCCACCGAAACCAGGAAAACAGTCACCCATGCTCTGGTCACGAGCTGACTGGACTACGGAAACACCCTCTACGCAGGCACTACCGCTAAACTTCAAAAGAAACTCCAACGAATCCAAAACGCCTCAGCCAGAATCATATTAGACATCCCACGCAACGAACACATCTCTGGTCACCTGAAGGACCTCCACTGGCTACCCGTCAATAAGAGAATCACTTTCCGACTTCTAACCCACGCACACAAATCACTCTACGACATCGGACCAGAATGCCTCAATTCAAGACTGTCCTTCTACACCCCCTCCCGCCAACTACGCTCCTCCAGCCAAGCCCTCGCCACTATACCTCGCATCAACAAGACCACCATGGGAGGCAGATCCTTCTCCTACCTGGCTGCTAAAACATGGAACTCACTCCCCACTCACCTTCGCCTTACCCAGAACCACCTAGCTTTCAGAAAACAACTTAAAACGTGGATATTTGACAAGTAATCCTCCCCCCCCTCCTTAGCGCCTTGAGACCCTCTGGGTATGTAGCGCGCTATATAAATTCTCTGACTTGACTTGACTTGACAGGGCCATACATATTAATAAGCGTCACAAGGGCCATTCCTAGCTTGCCCTGCACCATCGCCCAACGACCCTCTGTGTCTACTCTGGTACGTAAAGCGGTAAACCCTACACCTCTTTTAACTTGGGTGAGGACCCCCTGGCATAGTTAGAATATGATGAAGCTAGCCTGTAGGCTGCCCATCTGCACACTATTGTAGCTTCAGTTTTTTTGGTCAAGTGAGTTTCCTGTGGGAGGGCTATTTTCACATTATGCCTGTCAAATTGAGCTAGGACCTGCCTAGTTTTCTTGGGCTTATTTAACCCTCGCACATTCCAAGTTATGCAGGTAAGCGTATCACCTGTCATCTGCAATCAGATTCAAAACCTTTTACACAGCACGAGATTGCTATGCGGATAGGTGTATCCCTTTCTCGACCACACCAACTATTCCATACATATTGCAAGTACTGTCGGCTATTAACAAAAGAACAATCCCTCCCTCCCCCCTCCCACTTTAGCTTCCCCAACATGCCAAAGACATAGCCCACATGCAACTCCCAACCCCTTAGAAACCAAAAAAATCTGAACATCAGCTGGGGAATACCCATGGGGGATCGTAGCGGCAAATCCTCTCCCCGATCTAGTAGGAAGGGGGGACGCCCAAACCATAATATGTCTCACAACCCAGCTGCCATCTTAATATCGCTGTATATACCCAAGCATCAGAGGGCAGTCAGTAGTTTCTCAAACCACCCCAGATCAAACATATCAAAGCATACAGTAATCTGTCAATGTAATGACACTCTGATCCCAAAGTATGACACTGCTCAAGGAGAGCCCAGCATTGTCTCCAGCATACGACAACCTACGCATAGAAGCTGAAACCTTGCGCCCACAGCACCCGCCAGAAATCGCAACTCACCCAAGTGCACACAACGCACTCCCTATGTACAGATTAACGAACCCTACTTTTCTCAAAGTGGACACTAACAAGGGGCTACATATACATGTAAGTACAATCAGAAGAAACAAAGGTAAAGATCCTGGTGCTCACGGATACTCAATCGTCCACATCTGAAGTGTGAGCCAGAGGGCTGTTTTGACACAGTAGAGTTGGCATAGTCCATCGCCAGTTTAGGACTTGTGAAGATTTTGGAATTAGCTGCCTCACCGATGCGCAGCCGCGCCGGGTAAATCATGATGTACTGAATCTGTTCCTTCAACAACAGCTTCTTCACACCCTAGACCTCCTTACGTGCGGCCTGAACTGTGGCCGTAAAATCGGGGTAGAAACTGAGGATATTGCCTTGGTAGTTGATGGTGCCTTGTTGACGAGTTGTTCTTAAAACAGCATCACGATCCCTAAAGTTTAGTAGCCTGGCGATGATCGGCCTCGACGGGGCCCCCGGAGGGGTCGCGCCGCCAGGGACCTATGCGCTCGCTCCACCGCAAACATAGGTGACAGGACCTCGGCACCAAATATGTCTCGCAGAAGAGTCTCCACATAGTCCTCAAGGCGCCCTACATTGGTGGACTCCGGCAGGCCCAAAATTCGCACATTGTTGCGCCTCGAGCGCGCTTCGAAGATCTCGTTCTTGGCCTGGATTACTGCTAGCAGCTTCGTCATGTCCGCCTGTATCGTGGTCACCTGCTGCAGGCCATCCTCAGCATCCGAAATGCGCTGTTCCACTTCCCCCAGTCTCGCAGCCTGCTTGTCCAACTTGGAGGAGAAGTAGTCCATTCTCCCATTCAATGCCTCTATATTCTCATTAATAGCCTGGAGGCTAGCATGAATGGTGGCCAGTGACTTCTCCAGTGCTTTGGGCACCGGGGTTGACGACTCCAGCTCCGAGCCCGATGCAGCATTCTGCGAGGACTTACCCCCCCCTTGTGCAGCTCGAACGTTAGTTGCGGTTGGTTTTTGTCGGGCTTACCCATGAAGTCACACCCAGCAGCGGTATCGCAAAGCAGCAGCAGTATCGCAATTCACTGCGTGCACTTTCTTCCCTGGGGTTGCACCGTCGCCAGCACAACACCTCTATAGAAGCTCTAGGTTCACTGCACCCTCGCTATCGCTATAAGCCCCGGGGCGCCAGTCCTCCTCCAGCCCGTCGCTGCCTCAATCCACTCCACCAGCATGGTGCAGCTTTCCCTGCAGTTAGGCCTCAGACATAAGGTCGCAAAGCGAAGGAGCAAGGAAGGTCCAGCTGCGCAGTTGATTCTCACCCTACTATTCACCGATGTTGAAGTCAGGGGCTGTCCCACTCCTTGCCTCCGTCCTGTCGAGGTTAGGACCTCGTGCTATCCACTAGCGTACCCTCTACTCCCCACCGCACTGATGGGTGGGTGCCGCAGCTGCAACGCTACTGCCGTCAATCACCAGCAATGCCCCTGGATTGCAACACCATGCTGGAGTGCTCGGCCGTCCACAGCGACGTCGCGCCAAGCGGTTGGGGCTTACTTTTGTCCCCAGTGCAGGCCGCTCGTGCAGATCGCACTGCCGCAGACGGCTCCCTGGGGGTCTCAGCGCCAATCAAAGGGGGGTGCCATGCTCACTCGTCTGCCCCCGCCGTGAAGGTAAGCAGGGAGCCTCCGAATCATTCACGGGCACCAAGGGCCGCCACCGCTCTCCACGGGCAGTACTCCTCGCCCAGCAGTCTCCGCCACAATTAGTCACTGTTGCCCGCGGTCGCCATTACCATGTAGGCTGCAAAGATCACTCACTTGCCAGGGGAGCACACCGTCAGGAGGACCTCGGCAAGGAGCCTGCGTGCACCCGCTGTGTATCCGCCACTTATTGACACTGGATGGCCGGGTCTGAGACAGGAATAATGCAGGATTTCAAAAGGCAGCCGGCAGAGCTAGACTAGTGTGCAGTCATCTCACCAAGCTCTAAGCCACGCCCCCTAGCAGTCGCATATAAATGTTACCGCTGCAGCCTCTACATCACCAGAAGGCTCACCCCCTATGGACCAGCAAGACCTATAGAGGGATCCCCGCCGGACCTGTAGTACTAACACACTCGGAGCTCCGGGACTGGCACAAAGCGGACGTGCAGACATTGGGAGATCTATATCAGGACGGAGAAATCCTACCATTTGAATCCCTCGCTGAGAACACAGGGCTGCCACTGGGGCACTTCTTGAGACATAGATCGCTGATCGCAACGCTAACTGCCAAATGGCGGGACATGACTATGGAGCCGAAGAAGCACCTCACCATACAGTACCACCACGTTATGGGACGGGCCGGCATTTCATTCGCTGGTTTGCGGCGTCACTCCGAACACATGCAGCGATCAGCTTCGACCCACTCTGCCGCAAGTGGGAGACAGATCTGGGGCAACAGCTGGAAGACAGGGAATGGGAAAAAGTGTTGAAGAGCCCAGTCCACGTACCCAGAAATGTGCGTTTTGACAGATACAGCTGTCTATAGTCCACAGAGCGTATCTTACCCATGAGCTGATTAACAGATACTTCCACTGTGAGGATGCGGTATGTCCGCGTTGCTCGGAGCGGGATTGATACATATGCTCCGGGACTATCCCGAGCTGCAAACCTACTGGGGGGCAGTCAGTTAGCGGTTGCATACATGCACAGGACACGAAATCCCCTTTGAATGGCCCACTTACCTCTTACATCGTTTCCATAGAACCCCGACCACAAAAGTTACATCTAGGTTCCTTGACCTGAGACTAGTGGTTGCCAAGCGCCTACTTAAGAATGGAAGAGACTCTGTAACACATGCTGATGAGACCATGCAATTACTGTACTGTAACCCTCATTCTCCGTGACATAGACGGCTCGGGAGGATTTGTCCGGGTCCAGTATTTGTGGGGGTATAGCCATGTATATCCGGTTTAGTGCTCAAATTGAAGGACATGCCTTTATCATGGCTGGACGGAGTAAGGTATCGATGGACCTCTTAATGATGCATTGCCTTTTCACGATATGTAATGCAAAGCAAAAATGAATAAAAACATATTTGAACAACAACAACAACAAAAAACGAGCTGGAGATGCCGCTGTGATAGCGGCTAAGCAGCAGCCGACAGAAAACACCTAAAACACCACAGAAAAACAAAGACAGGTAGCAGCTACACAAGATTCAGAAAGTAGCCTGCTACCAGTGAATACTCGATCCTCAAAAGCTGTTACTCCTGCCATTTTCTTCATTGGTTTGAAAAATAAAGGCCACATCTCAGAAGAGGCTGCGACTATGTCAGCGATTACCGCAGTGAAAGAGCCATTTACAACAGGAGGATGAGGTGAGCGGGGTCCCACAGAGCTCCCTGAAGGTAATACGGCAATGATAAACGAGCAAAGGCAAAAGCAAGGAGGGCAGGGGGGTGCTGGTGTTATTGATGGTGCCCTTACTACCACTCATATCCCACCGGTTAATGAGGAGACACCGCAGGAGAATACTGTTAGTGCTCTTTCAGAGGGGGATAAGCAAGGTAGAAACATGGCTAGAATGGATGGCAATTTAGAAATGACTGAAATGACTGAAACGACTGAAAATTCCAGACACCCTCAGCATATGAGTAAATACATAGCAGATAGCCAACAGATAAACCTGAGCAAACCCCATGGATGCTCTGAAAAGGACTCGGGAACGTTTTTTTTTTTCAATCTCCGATCATACTAATTCGTCAGTGGATGAGTCTATACAGCTTTCTGATGGCTCGCTCAGCTCTCCTGGTGGACGATGGAGTGAGACCAGTAGTTTACATCAAGAAGAGACCCCAGGGAGCTGGACTAAGACATCGGGTGTAGATACAATACGCAAGAAAGTAGCAGTAGCACCCAGAGAGGGGGACGGGTCTGTACCCCTATTTAATGAGACACAATGTGAATTACTGAAGGGGATGCAACAAGATCAGACTAACTTAGCAGGTGCTACAGGTGGTAAAGAAGAAATCTCTCTGGCAGTTATTTATGAATCCATAATGTCGCATAGGGAGGAAACTCGAGTGGCGAGTCAGAAAACACAGGGAGCATGTCAAAAACTGCAAAATTCACTACACCGGGTGGCTAAGACTTGCTCCGAGTTTGCTGAACGGGTAACGGAAACTGAGAACCGGATCTCCACTCTTGAAGATTAAAAAGGAACACCTAGAGGGCAGTAACAGAAGATTTAGTAGCACAGCGTAGTGAAATGGCCTGGAAACTTGAGGATATGGAAAATAGACTTCGACAAAATAACCTAAGAATTCTGGTAATTACTGAAGGGAGAGAAAGGTTCGATCCACAGAAATTCGTGGTAGGCCTACTCACAGAAGCATTTCTGGAACTGACACATTGGTCATGGGATAGCGAGGTACAACGGACGCCCTCAATTCCTTTTTCAACAAAAAACTAACCATGAGACCAGTAAAGCTACTCAACCTAGGACAATTTGTATAGCTCTATCTAATTTCCTATCTAACCTGCTCTATATGATCTGGCCAGGCCAGACAGGAAGAGAAGGGGGATGTATTTAAATTCTTTGTGCGCCCTGATTATTGCCGTCAAACAGTGGAAAAGAGATGGCAACTTCGGCAATTAATTTCACCCTTCCAAGCTAAAGGTGCCCAGGTGTTCCTATTGAATCCTGCCAAACTCAAAGTTATGCATTAAGACACTACAAGGTTTTTCATATCCATTAAGAAAGCCAAAGAGTTTTTACAGAACATTTCGTCTTAAATCTGAAAGTCTAAGCTCAGAACTTCTCTATTAGCAGCTAGCATGTATAATATCAATGTCAGAATGATATGGGTCCTGGATTATGTCCTTTTGTATTATTCTTTTTTCACTCTTTTTTCTATTTCTTTTTGTCTCCTTTACTATATAAATACTTGATGAGTGATAGTCTATTAGTATAATGGTAGGGAGAACTGTTGAGGGGGAGGGGGGAACGGTCAGTGCTGGGACTGTGCTCTCCATCACTCAAGACCTGGGTCTTGCAGCCTCCTTGGGTTGGTGGTCAAGGGGGGTCTCTAGTGGCAGAGGATCCCAAGAGGGAGGGAAGGGTGGGGCAGCAGGGTGGTGGGTGGCTGTCGGGGGGCACTGGGGTTAAAAATGGGGGGAAAAAGCCAATAAATAAGGATATGCAAATGAGAAGAAATTATTTGGTATATTGGGAGAGAGGGTATTGCTTCTTTAATGTTGGGAAAAAAGCTAATGGTGAGCCCGTTTTCGATATGTTCTTTTAATGTTTGGGGTCTCAATGAGAGGTCTAAATGACAAAGGGTAGCGCAGGAAATTAAAAATATATCCCTTGATTTCATATGTCCCCAGGAGACCCATATTCTTTGAGCCAAATATAAGGTGCGTACAGAACTTGGTTATGAAATACTGGCTTGGACATAGCAAGGGACTACCACCAGTGGGGTGGCCATTATGGCCAAATAAATAACTTAAAGGCTGGGAAATACTTAGCGGATAAATATGGGCACTGGGTAATTGTGGAATGTGTCATAGCCAGTAAAAGGTTTACAGTATGTTCGGTGTATGGATCTAATCATGACGAAGCTCAAATACTGAAATAATTAAATATGGAACTAGCCTCGTGGGCGTCTCTACTGATATTCTGTGGAGATCTCAATATACAGTTGGAAGATGTTATTAAGGGCTCCACTGGAGACAAATATGTAGGTCGAAAGCTCAAGGTTTATAAGGCTTTACAGCAAATCGTATATGAGCATGTGCTGGAGGATGCATGGCCCAGATTGAATCAGTCAGATCCTGGTTATACTCACTTTTCCTCTCCTCATCAGAAACTAGCAAGACTTGACTATTTTTTGGTCACTAAAACGCTGCTGCTGGAAGCACAGACACAGGTTTTTCGGATCATAATGCACTATTATTAACAAATAAAATGCTAGGAGTGGTCCAAACTAGGGGGAACTTCTCATTTGACCGCAAACTGCTGTTAAACGACCAGTTTTTTACCCACATACGACAATGGCTAAATAAAATTCTTGTTATAAACCGGGATTCAACTAATAGTTGTATTATGTGGAACGCATTAAAAGCTGCACTTAGAGGGGAAACCCTTAGCTTCGAATTGTATGCTCAAAAACAACAGAGACAGCTTACCCATGGTTATATAATAACCTCAGGCAAGCAAAGTGTACTTTAATACACAACCTACGAGAGAAATTGGATAGCTCTCAAGCTCAAACTGAGTTAGCAAGATGTAAGGCTAAGATAAATGAGAAGTGGGCTAAAGCTAACACTAGCAATTATCAAGTATTTAGAAAAGAGTGCTATGAGTATGGGGAGAAGACCAGCAAATGCCTGGCTACAAAAATAAGGCAGAAAGTGATGAAAGATGACATCACAGCAATTGAAGATGCCAATGGAAAGACAGTGGAAACACCTGCAGAAATCCTCAACGTTTACCGAGTTTTTTATGAGGATTTATATACAGAAGAGCACACGCGTCAAGGCATATCTGCAATTTTTTTAAGGATCCCTATAGGAAGATACTAAACGTAGATGATAGTAAATACTTAGAAACGCCCATAACTCTGGAAGAACTAGAAGAGGCAGTTAGATCATTAGCAACAGGGAAAGCTGCTGGGCCTGACAAAATCCCACTCACGTTTTACAAACAATTCTTTGCTGAATTACAAATAGATATGTTGACGGTTTTTCGTGAGGCACAGAAAGGCTATGCTCCAGCGTGCATGGGATGAAGGAAGTATAGTCATTTTAAAAAAAAAGACAAGCCATCTCTATTGCATCGACCCATCTCACTGCTAAACTGTGATGGGAAGATCTACGCAATAATATTAGCAACCCGGTTATCTCGTGTTATAACCCCTATAGTCTCTGTCTGACAGGATGGATTTATACCAGGAAGAGGCATGATCAATCATGTCAGTCGAGTAGTTACCACACTGGATATTGCTACTGTATTAAAAGCTCCGGGCGGTGTGGTTCTACTCGACGCGGAGAAAGCTTTTGACCGTGTATCCTGGGTTGCGGCTACGCTGCTTGTGGCAAGGTTTTGGACCAGGCTTTATACAAGCCCTATAAACTATGTATCGCTCACCCAAGGCAAAAATATGTGCGCTGGGACTAGAGTCTAATCCTGTTAAAATATAAAGAGGCACCCGACAAGGGTGTCCCTGCTCCCCTTTATTATTTGCTCTATATATTAATCCGTTTTTGAACTTACTGGAACATAGGCTGTATAAGGCAATAGCGAGACCTGGGTTGGAGGTTACTAAACTCGCATATGCAGACGACATTGCGGTTATCTCGCCGGATCCAATCCAAACCTTAACAGAGATTGAACGGTTAGCTGCTCAATTTGGGGAAGGATCAGGATTTAAATTAAATACTACAAAAACGCAACTAATCAGCACTAAGCACGTGTGTAGCAATGATCCTAGGGTTACAGAAGAGGCTACATATTTGGGGATCCGTATCAATGCTTGCCTGGATAAAATGGTATCATGAAACTGGGAGCCGTTAATGCGGAAAATCAGGAAAGACTTAGATAGAATTGAAAACGTACATTTATCGATAATTGGGAGATGTAATGTCTTGAAGATGGATATATTGCCTAGGGTGATGTACTATTTTAGATGTGTTCCCTTGGAACTTAAGATGAAACAACTTAAAAAATGACAATCTATATGTGCTAGATTTCTGTGGGCGCAAGGCAAACCTCGGCGAGCAATGAGATATATGACCCTGCTCAGATCTCAAGGGGGCTGGACAGTCCCTAATTTCTTGTTTTACTATTTGGCATGTATGCTGCAACAAATGGCCATTTTGTTGGTTGGTGAAGGAGATGGAAAGGCGGAAGCAGTTCCGAACATTTTTCAGTTACTATTGGGTTCAAGAACAGACAGGAATTTATTTTTAAATTTGGAGCCTAACTACTAGAAAAAAACGTGTTTTAATGTGCTGCAAGCCACGTACAAAGGTGTGGAAATCTTTTGAAGCTTGATAAACTTAATTATTACACACCTACTTCATCCTTTGTACTACCCCCCTTATTTTTTCTGATAATGTTGTGGCTAGATGGAGTGAAAGGACTGAGGACTTTAGGAGATCTTATTGACTGTAATGGTATCAAGGCTACATTAAAAACCGATTATGATCTTCCAAAAACTGGTTTCTTTAAATACCTGCAAATTCGTGATTACCTACAAAAAAGAGTTAATGTACTAGAACTGACTATAAAAAGTAAGCTGTTGGAAACAATTAGGAAACATGGGAGGATTGGTATTTTATATCAGAATCTTGTAGAACTACAACGGGATGATTTGGAAAAGCAGAACTCCAAATGAAATAATAAAATAAACCAGGCAGGGAATCTCTTACAGCAGTCATTATCATTGGCAGAAACGATTCTTCTCTCTTGTAGTCTTAAGTCGCAACACTATAAAACTATATACGATTTGTATCACACGCCTGCCAAAATTGCACGATGGAAGGGCCCAAATAAAGGTAAATGTACTTGATGTGTATCAGATCAAGCAGATAACCTCCACATGTTCTATGGATGCCCAGATTTGAGACAGTTTATAAATAAGATTGAGATTTTTTTGACAGAGGTGACTGGGGTGCAAGTAGTAATTACACCAACCGTGATGATGCTTTGAGTAGTAGAGGAAGGAGTAGACTCACAGGGGATGTATACATTTAGGTATCTCCTATTTATATCTGTGGTGATTGCAAGTTTGTGAATTGCAACATTATGGAGGGAGAAAGAGCCACCATCTTTTGAAATGTGGAGGGGCAAACTGTACACTATATACAACTTGGAATATAGTCCCTACGCTCTTAAGGGCTTCTCAGAAACACCGGCTGGGTACTAAGATCCGGGGGGTGTAGTTCTCAATGTATAAGTCAATATATTATTATCTATGCCCATCTTATTTCTTTATTTATGTATATACATACATGGCAAGTGAAATGCTATCAAGAATAGGCAATGCTCTCTCTCAGATCATGTTGTTTTCTATTTTTTTTCCGTTTCATATTTATGAATGTAATTTAAATATATGCGGATTTTGTTGGCTTAATAAAACATTTTTTAAAATATGTTTTGTTCTAACTGGAAACGATCAATTGTGGCACAGCTAGGCTCCTTAGATCGGTTTATAGAGAAAGGATTCATGTGAAGAAATGAACATTTAGGAAAACTGACATACGCTTTCCTGCTGTTTAAGTGCCAGAATTTGAATGGTATATTGACTGTATTAAACATCTGCTGGGCAAGAGATGTTTAGAGCTTTGTGGAAGAAGCATGAGCAGTTAGAAAGTTAGGCGCTTGGTGATTATAAGCCAATGAAGCAACACCGCATGTGTCATTTAAAAAATATATATATATATTTTTAGGATGCTTTTCTTAAAGAACACAAAAAAAACCATAACAAAATCGGGTACAGTCCTGAAGCATCGTACATTATTAATCCATACATCTGATAGTACACTATCAAAGCCGCGGCGGGCCATTTGAAAAGATAGCGATGCAAACCCTATATTGTTGTATCAGAGTTTCACGTGGTCTCCCTGTCCTTTAGGCGCCAATGGCCCATTGCAGGTTGTTTTAGCCCGAGAGGAACAACCATCTGGGAACCGACTAATCGTCACCCACTGTGACATCAAAACCATAGTACTTCCTCCATTTAACCCATATCCTGTGGAATTTCTTCAGGAATCCCCTTGCCTTATCGGTGACCCTTTCTACTGCCATATACATGTCCATCCCGGCTCTCTACTCTCGGAGTAGTGGTGCAATGACGGCCCAAACATTCTTGCCACTTATCACTTTGCCACCACCAGTGCCAATGCTTCAAAGAGTATTTGTGGTCTGCTCATGTCTACGTCTCCCGGGATTCCCAACAGTATAAATTTAGGGTCCGAGGGCAAATCAACCCCCAGTATTTTACTTAATTCCTCTCCCAACAGACCTGTATTATGTGCAGTCCCAAATGTTGTGATAAAAGTTGCCCTCTCCATGTCCACATCTCTGACAGGTAGGGGCACTGGCTTGTCCTATTTTATGTAGTCTGGCTCGGTCGTAGTAAGCTCCATGGACTATTTTGTACTGAATGAGACAAAAGCGTGATTTAATTGCCACCTCCCTAGGGTGCATTAAGGCTGCCTCCCAGTCTATGGTTTCAAGTGTGCCCAGGTTCCCCACCCAGGTAGATCGTACTTTGGCCAATCTGTCCGGGGCATTATTATTGAGGGTCCGGTATGTTAGTGATACTGCCTTCATAGGAATGTGCTCCTGGAGCAGTCTCCCTCCAGAGGAGCATAGTCTGGCAGTGGGGAATCACCTATCTTCTCTGCTTGCCATGCGTTCCTGATTTGAGCATACCTGAGAAACTGGGAGGTCTGTAGTGCAAAGTCTTGTTGAGGGGAATCAAAACTTTTAAGTTTACCCTTTACCATAATATCTCCCATGGTGGAGATACCTATATCGCCCAACCCTCCAAAGCCTCGTAGCTTCCGTATTTTTGTTAGCCTAGAGCAAAGCCAGAGAGATGTTTGTTTAGTGAGTTTCTGGTCCCATCCCATTGCCTTCGTTGCTGTCCCCTATGCCTCTATTGAGGCTTGTGTGGCCGGGAGGAGTCTTCCTTTAACTCTGCCACCATAAAGGTAGTGTAGGCAGGTGCATTCGGCCATTGTGTCCCTCGCCAGCCTGTAGGTGGGGTGATCACCAGATGCAAGTAGCCACTCATTCACTGGTGCTAGTTGTTCCACACAGTAGTAGGCCTCTATGTCAGGGAGCGATATCCCCCCATTATACTGATTTTGTAGAAGGGTACTAAGTGCAATTCTAGGTTGTTTCCCCAACCAAAGCAGTGAGCGTAGCTCAGCGTCAATTTCTCGGAAGGTTGCTCGCCGGAGGGGAAAGTACTTGTTCTGTAGTGCATATAGAAAGCGGGGCAGGGTGATCATTTCGAACATTGCAGCCCGGCATAATATAGTGAGTGGTAGCGCTCTCCACTGCTGTGCATCTTCTGCGAAGTTCGTGAGTACGAGCTTAATATTTTTCCAATAGCAAAGGTCCTTATCAGTGGTGAGATAGATTCCCAGGTGGGCTATCTAGAGGTCCCTGGGGAGGGTGGGCCACGTGGAAAAGTACCAGAGCTATATATTACTGATTGTGCCAACTGATTGTATACCCAGAGTGATGTCCATACCTATCTATAGCGTGAAACAGGGTGGGAATCATAATAGTCGGTGTGTGATATATAAAAGTGTGTTGTCCGCATACAGGGAAATCTTTTCTACCAGAGTATCCCCTGGACGGATGCAAAATCTGCGCACCTCAGGGTGCTGCTTCACAGCACAAGCCAGCGGGTGTACAGTGAGGGCAAAAAGTATTGGCGATAGGGGACCGCCCTGCCTAGTACCTCGTTGAAAGTCGTCTGAGTTCATGCCGTTCACCCTAACCCATGCTCTGGGGTCTTTATTCAGAAGTCCTACCCATTTCCGGAAGTTGGGGCCCATACCGAATTTCAGGATGGTGGCCTCAAGGAAGGGCCAGTGGACTGTGTCGAACGTCTTTTCCGTGTCCAGTGACAGGAGAAAGTGGGGGGTGTCATGATCCTTGACCCCCATTATCCAAGTGTGGTTTCTGCGCCAGTTCAGTCTCGTCGCCCGGCCGGGCAAGAATCCCGATAGATCCTGGTGGACTAGGGTTGGGGCTTCCCTTGTTTATGGATAGGGATGATTGTGGTCATGCGTAAATCTAAAGGGAGGACTCCCTCTTGGCATGCGTCCTGAAAGAGAGATAAGAGGTGGGGACTAAAGAGATCCGAACACCTTTTATAGAATTCTGCCGGCAGGCCGTTTGGTCCCGGGATTTTACAGGGGGGTAGTTGGGTTATGGCCATTTTAGGTTCTTCAATCATAATGTCGGCGTCTAACCCTCCTCTGTCGGCCTCATCTAATAGTGGGGTATGTATCTCCGCCAGATAGTCTTCGATGGCAGAGGTCGGACACAGGGGCCGGGCGTCATGGGAGGTTGCATAGTAAGACATGTAAGTCTGCACTATCCGGTCATCTGTTGTCTGTGGTATCCCTTGCGGATCTATAATGTTCGCCACACATTGGGCCTCTGCCTCCTGTCGGCTAAGCCATGCCAGTAGTTTTCCCGATTTGTCCACTTCATCATAGAGCTTATGTAGGGTTGCCTGGGCCTGTTCCATGGCCACCTGGGTAGCCAGGGCCTTGTATTAATGCTGTGTGTCTGTCAGTTGCCGTAAGACCTGGGGGTCCGCCTGTGCAATATTTTGTCTCTCAAGGGTGAGGATCTGGGCTTCTAGAGTAGTTAACTCTTCCTGCTCTTTTCTCCTTTCCCATGCTACTCTGTTTTGTGCCATGTCCCGCAAAACTGTTTTATGACCTTCCCAGAGGACTACCCCTGATGTCACGGAGCCTATGTTTTCGTCAAAGGAGATTTTTGTGTCCGCTCTAATGCCCTTCAGCACTGTCTAATTCTGTAAGTCCCATGCAGACAGTCTTCAGCACTTGTGACCCATCCAGGTCCGGTCACCCACCCGTACATATAGGGGGGAGTGGTCCGATAAACCCCAGCCCATGTTTTCCGCCTCATGTATAGTCTACATGTCTCCGTTCTGAAGGAACGCGTAGTCCAACCTAGAATAGACCCTATGCGCACCCGAGTGGTAGTAGTAGCTCCGTGTCCTCGGATGTAAGTGCCTCCAAACATCTACAAGACCCAATGTCCCATCCAGTTGTGTAGTGGGGTGTGTTTGCGTATGATCCCCTGTGAGGTCAGTGGGTGTATGCATCACGTCATCAAAATCCTCCCGATATTATGTATTGAATGCGGCATCTATAATAGGATTTCTGTCATCGTGTTGAACATCCTAGATTGCAGTTTTGGAGGGGCATAAATTGAAAGGATAGTAACAGTACTTCTGTCCCATCTCCGTCACCCCAACAAATGTGCCCTGGGCGTCTATCCAGGTGCGTACAACACAGAATGGGGGTGACTTCTTAATCAAAATTGCCACCCTTCTAGAGCCGGAGGTGTACCCCATATGGGCCAAGATGGTATATGCCCCCCTCGCTATGAATCCACATTTTGTTCCTTTAAGATGAGCTTCCTGCAGCATCACTACGTCTGGATGAGTACGTTTTAAAAAGGACGTCACCAAACCCTGCTTGATTTTAGCTCAAAGGCTGTTAACGTTCCAAGACAGGGCAGTGAAGGGTTCAATTTCGGAACTCCCCATGGGTGACTGTGGCACATTTGTGTCATACATGTGTGCATAGAATACAACAGAGCCCAGGCTTGAAAGTGCACCCTGATATGTACGTTCTGCAATCCTCCCGACTGAACCATAACCAAAACTTAACTATCAACAACAACTTCTCATGAAAGTGAGACCCAACCCCATCCTTCCCCTTCCCCACCTCCCTCCCAATTTCACAGCTACACCCAGAGTGATATTTCCGGGATTGTGATTAAGGGCAGTAGAGGTCTGTCACCTACCCAAAACCAAAACGTATGTTACGAATCCAAACACTTGCCACACATCAAACGTACCAAAAAAAAGAAGAAGCGTGTCCAGAAAGTGGAAAGGAAAGAATGGAGAGGGGAAAAAAATAGAAGGTACGAGAAAACAAGTGCTCCTGATCACGACGTCACAGTCACTCTGCAGGTCTGAGTAGTGATATCGGGGGTGGCAATTCTCAAACTCGGCCTTATCATTCTGGTTTAACGGCAGGTCTCCGAGACCCTTGTTCAGCGGTTCGAGTCAGGAACTTCTCCCTGCATCTCAGGTGTCTCTGTCTCTGCGTCTTTTTCCATTGCTACTATTGCCCTGATCAAGGGGTGTTGCAGTGTGTCATTTTCTTCCTCCCCGGACATGCTCTCTCTAGTGTCTGTCTCCGTTCAGGGTTCCCATCGTCCAAGGACAGGGGTGTCGTGCAGGTTCTCCGCCCTGTGTTGGTCTACCGGTTGGGTACCTCTCCTCTGTAGGCGGCCCATGCCTCTCGTGACATACAGCGTTGCCCCCTGCAGGTGCACCATCTGATGTCTCTGGGACCTCTGCGCTCTCTGGAAACCAGGTGCTGTTGAATCTTTCTCCCTTTGTGTCTGATTAGCTTGTGACAAATCTTCCGTCCTCCTCAGCACAGGACGCTCTTCTAACCATTGCCAGGCATCCTCCGACGTTTGGAAGAAGTGGGTCTTCCCCATATACAGTACTTTCAATTTTGCAGGAAACAGAAGCATATATTGGATTTTATGCTCTCTGAGTTTTGCCTTTACGGAGTCATAAGTGCGTCGTTGTCGTTGCACTTCCCTGCTGTAGTCTGGGAAAGTTATTATGCAGGCATTTTTATGCTTAATATCACCCAGATTCCTCGCCTCTCTTAAGATCACGTCCCTATCGAGGAAGTTCAGGAAGCGCCCTATGATGGGTCTCGGCTGCGCACCAGGAGGGGCTCTTGCCAGCAGTGCTCTGTGTGCTCATTCAATCATGAAACAGGTTGAAAATTGATCCATCTAAAAAGTTCGCAGCAGCCAAGATTAGAGGCAGTTCAGCATATTCGATCCTTCAATGCCCTCTCTAAATCCCACAAAGCAAAGGTTGTTACGCTGTGCCCTGTTTTCTGCATCATCTACTCGCTACTGGAGGTCTTTGTTCGATGCTCGAAGGTCAGCCAATCCTTTGCGAAGGTCATGGAGCGTGTCTTCTGCCTCCCCCAGCTGGGTTTCTGATTCTATGACTCTGTCGGCCAAGTATCCGAGGTCCTGCCGCAGTAATGTCACCTCTGTGCCCACTGCTATTTTACCCTCTAAAGTCAGCCTAGAGGCTTGAATCGCCTGGAGGAGAGTGTCAGTGTCAGTGTCCAAGCAACTAGGCACCTTGGTGTAGCGATCCATCTTCACCTGCCGGGGTGGCTTTGGGTCCTTGCCTTTCCCCATTGTGACAGTCGTTGAGCGGCAGCGCGCTGCGGCAATTGCAGAGGGGCAAGAACGTATCTTCTCCTCGCTCCGGTGATCCCTCCCTCTCCCGCACCCAGCCGAGTCCGTTGATGTTCTCTTGTGAGAGGGTCAGTGCCCCGAGATGAGGCCTACAAGGCCCACTAGCAGGGACTGTGGAGGGTCAGGCACAGGGATAGTGTGAAGGACTGGGTTCTTTAAGACCCAGCGGTGCCAGGGCACAACACCTGAAACCTTTGTGGGTAACCTGCTCCGGCGTACGAATCACAGAGACACGGGACACTTCCTTCGGCGTCAAAGATTCAAGGTTTATTTGCTGCAGGGAACACAGAAATCACGACAAGTACAACTCGTGCAACTTGGGGAGACTGCTTCAAATTGGTTCTGTGGATCGCTCCTTTTATACAGTTTTTACCCATAGGACAACATGGTACACAAAGGTTTACAACCCGGTTCCCACCATTATCCCCCAGAGGGGTCGCTTTGGTCACTTTGATACACATGAGGTCCGGAACATAAGTGCGGAAACATTTGGCGGTTCCCAACTGTAAAAACCCATCTTCCCAACATTAGTACATTCCAATCGGCAGTAAAACAAATCAAAATGGGAACAAAGACAGGTGCAGAGGAAGACGGGGACAGTGGGGAGATCGGAAAGGGTGTAAAAGGGGAGGTATCGGGAAACACGAGATACAGGCATCAAAGGGACGTGCCTAATGAGATGCACGGCTGAGACAATAAACCGGCACGGCGAGATGAGCCTCGAGCGGGGCCATCTGCCTTACAGTATGCTCCCCCTTGTCATAAAGACACTTACAAAGAACATGTGTCTTCCGCAAATATCTTGGGAGTCCCAGGGTCGCGAAGCGGACAGCGTCCGTTCGCTGGCTACTTGAGGGCAAGAGACAAAATGGATGCCGTATCTAAGATGGAACCCGTGGGTACAGATGAGAAACCCACATAACAAACGAACGGTTTAAGTTAGCACAGCGAAACTGCGCACACTTACTAAACTCGTCATTTGCGGTTCATAGATACCAGACTCGACCATATTCGTGCGAGTCGAAAACACCACTTACAATTGTCACGGAACCTCAGACGCTCCTTTTGCCCTCATGTAGGCAAGCACTAGTCGGAATCATATTCGATATTCATCAGACCATCGAGATGTTGCTGTAGCATAGCTCTGTCCAACCGAGTCCCCTTGGTAACAGGTGGCTGTCTCATACACGTTGTAGCACAGAGGCCACATAAGGCAGGACCGCACTGCACACAAAGACAACACGTGAACAGGAACACCACAACGACTCCGATGATCATCAGAATCTTCCAACCCCAAGTCGACATCAGGCCCCAAAACCATCCAAGTAGCGTCCAATCCCCTACATCCACGTGTATGGATTCGGAGATCTTATGCAACCTCGAGATGGCTTGATAGACAGTTGGAGCGTTATCTGGAATGAAAATGCAGCAGCTCGAATGGATCACCTTACATACCCCACCTCGATCTGCTAAGATGACATCTAAAACCATACGGTTTTGTAACGTCATAAGTCTATCCGCCTGAAGTTCAGTGGTAATATTACCAAGGGCACTGGCAGTAACATTAGCTGTCGATTCTACCACTCGAGTCAACTGTCTCAGGTTCCTACTATTAACCATAGGTCCCCAAAACGGGAGGAAACCCTTGAAAAAGTCTCCTGCCTCTTGACCGGCAGTATCCTCTTCGCTAATTACGCCTCGCACAACTCTAGTCTTATGATAATCGGCATCTACAGTGAACGTCGGAGGCAACAGATTTGCAATGAAGCATGAGCCCATGAAGTCAGCGGGCAACCATGCGTATGCACGATCATGGCAGATAAAGTATGTACCCTTGGCAGCCAGAAACACAGGGGACGAGAACATCGGCAGAATGTAATTTTCAGTGCAAGCACTCGCTCCAAGTCGGGCTTTTGATCTTCGGCCACGACCCATGAGACAAAAATTACCAGTGTGGGGTACGACCCATATCGGAGGCGAGCTTTTAAGCTGCTTTTCACTGGTGAACGCACTATATTCACCTCTACTTAGGACCCTATAGGCTTGTACCTCTTCTTCGGGAATAAGCGAGGGATCATAGATATCGCTATCTAAATCCTCTATTGCTATCGACAAAGGTTTTTGATACGAGGTAGGACCAGAGTAGGGAGAACGTGGTTCTCGAATGGGGTGGAAACCCAGTGCGCTTCGAAACATTGTCTGAAATGCTCGAGCAGACCCTTGGGAACTATACGGTAACACCAGATATGGAATTCCCTTATCCGTAGTATGTGGCATCAACCCACACACCCAACAATTAGTAGTGTTAACCACTAACTGATGCTGATGAAGGAGCTGAATAAAGGAATTGTTGCGGAATTCTACACGTCTAGCCTGTTCGTGTTCGGGTAACATATGAAAGGAATGAGGAGAAACAGTGGAGGTAAGTTTAGGGTCAGGAGTAGGAGTAGGTGTAGCAGAAGGTAAGAAGTAAGACATCGTGTAATACACCCCACCCGCCAATAATGCAGAAGCAGTCAAAAACAATACGAATAGTTGGAATATAAAACATTTGGTACGACTGAGTTGCTGCAGCTTGAATCTATGAGCCTGAGCTCCTTCCAAATCATTCAGCTTCGAGAATGCCATTCCCTACGACCGTCCGCAACGTTTCTTGACGCACTTCGTTCTGTGTAGCAATAGTCAATCCCTAGGGGTTCCCAGGAACCGACGGTCTTTAACCTAGCGTCAAGACCTACTATCCAGAAGGAAGTACGCGCGCGGCCCTACGGCCTTTAATACACAATATAAATGTATGCAAAACAATAGTCTCTCAACTGTGGAAGCAAAAAGTATAAGGAATGAAGCTCAATGAATATGTACAAAATAATTACAATGATACGAATGTTCAAAACTGACCACGGAAAACGGGATAATGCAGTTGTCAATACAGCAAAGCAGGATCTTTTATTAGTCTTTAGTGCTAGATCGCAAAAAGTATCGGGTTTTCCCAGGACGTGTCTGTTCGTCAAACAAAGGATCCGTTGAAGGGACAGCGTCCTGTTGATCAGCTGAATGTTTTGGTCTTGAGTCTTTTGCTGACAATTGTTCAACAGTGTCTCTCTGCTGCACTGAGGATTCTCCGACAGGTTGTGCGTCGCTAAAAGGTACAAACGCCGGCAATCCTTCGGTTTCAGTTGATGCAATGCCTTTCCTCACCCACGAGTCTGCTGGCAACGGGATGGGGACTTTCTTTGTGTGGGTGGCGTGCACCCAATTCTTCCGCCCCTCAAGACGAACTGCAGTTCTCGTGGCAAGGAGGACCTGGTAGGGTCCGGTAAACCTCGGGTCCAAGTTGTTCTTGCGCGAAAAGTTCCGCGTCACCACCCAATCTCCGGGCTGGAGCTGGTTGTCAGGACCTTGGTTTCTTAAGCCTCCCCTAGAGTTTCTCAGGAGCACTACCCTGGAATCAACTATCTGCTGAAATGCTTGTACTTCCCCTCTTTAACAAGATTTGACAAATAACTCAGTCTGAAAAGGAAAACCAAGTAACTTTTCACCATGCAATCTTTATATTCAGCAAGCGATATTCTGCATGTAGATTGGCGTTAATCTGCATAGACATTAAGTATCAACATGTGTCACAGATTCTGTCAAGACTCAAAACGGTTACAATAGCACAGGAATTATTCGATACGTGGTGCATAAAGAATTACATAAACACAGGTGTTTCTCCAAAAACGTGATGCATTGAAGTTTGTTTCAAAATAATACACGCAAGTTAAGTTTCCTCACATTAACCTCAGGTTGGTGCACAAAGAATGAATAATTCTCAAGAAATAACTACTGTTCAATTCACAGCATTGTTCATTGCAAACTTTCTATCATTGCAAACATTCAAATACCCAAAGAGTTAAAATGAGACCACAAGAACTCAGAACAGAACCTATGCCCTAAGCCCTCCACCGAGGCTAAAGAAGTGTTTAGTAGTCTCATAACATGAAGCAAGAATCCAGAAATCTAATCCGATCAACCAAGTCCAAAAAACAACGAAGGAAACGCCCCTCGCGTTGGTCCATAAAAGCCTCTTGAAAGTTCCTCCAGCCGGCAAAATTAAATTGGATAAATCCTACCTGCGATTTCTGCAAGCGGATTTTCGTGGTAGTTTACTACCATTTACAGGAAACAGGATTGCTTGGAACTCCAGCGAAGACCTCCAGCGAAGACCGGAACCGAAGCAGAGGACCTCCGATCTCAGGAACCAGAAGGGAATAATCCGCGCGATGGTTTGGGCGTGGCCGCCTTTATAGTCCCATGCTGAAGTACGGAGGCTGCAGAGGGAACAAAGACCTCGGCAGCAAAACTCGAAATAGGAACTTCTGAGGCGAAAGGTAACAAGCATTGGCAAGACGCTTGGGCAAGACGCTTTGATAAACATTTGAAACAACAAGCATTGGCACACAGGTGATGCAAGCAACAAGCATTGGCGAGGTACCGTGATTAACAGCAGCAATAATAAGCATTGGTATTTTAGCAAGGGCAAGAATCCAGTAACAATAAGCGGACGCACTGATAACAGCAATAGTAGGTGCATAGCAACAAGCATTGGTAGCAACAAGCAGCGGCACATGGCATAGCAAGGGCAAGAATCCTGACAGTGCCCCCCAACAAAAATGAAGACACCCCCCCCCCCCCCAGGACTTCAAAATTGAGAGATCGGGCGCCGGGCATGAAAAGCTCGCACCAAACGGGGAGCATGAACATTGGCCTCAGAGACCCATGAGTCCTCCTCAGGTCCATAGCCTTTCCAGGAGAGGAGGTACCAAAGCTTCCCCCTAACCCGCTTACAGTCCTTAACACAGCGCACCTCGTACTCATCCTGACCTTTCACAAGAAGGGCAGGAGGGCGAGGACGCCGTTTGACAGTAGCCCTCTTCAACAGAGAAACATGGAATACAGGGTGAATCTTCATACTGTTAGGAAGGAGTAGCTTGTAAGTCACAGGATTCACACACTGAATAATCTTATATGGTCCAATGAATTTAGGATGGAACTTGTATCTTTTCCTGAACTGAAAGTTCCTGGTAGAAAGCCAAACGACATCGCCTACATGAAGATCTGGACCCTTTTGACGCTTCCTGTCCGCAAACTTCTTATACGTGGCTTTGGCCTTTAATACATTTGTTTGTAAGGCTTTAGTGATGCGTTCCATCTCCCTGAAATGCGAATCCAAGGAAGGTATGTGGGTCTTGTGATGAGCCAGTAGCAAGGGTGAACAATGAGGATGTCGGCCAAAAACAGCAAAAAAGGGCGCAGACCTGTGGAGGCGTTCTGCAGGTTATTGTAAGCGAACTCAGCTTCCCATAAGAGAGTTAACCAGGAACCCTGCTTTTTGAACAGGAAACACCTCAGATATTGTTTCAGGACCTGGTTGACTCGTTCGGTTTGCCCGTCTGACTCTGGATGAAAACTAGTAGAAGTGTTACAAGTAATGTGAAGAGCCTTACACCAAGCCTTCCAGAATTGCGAGATAAACTGTGGACCTCGATCAGAAGTAATGGATCTAGGAAGGCTGTGTAGACGAACCACATTTTCCAGGAGTAATTGGACTAAATGGGACGAAGTAGGAAGCTTAGAGCAAGGGATAAAGTGAGCCATCTTGGATAAACGATCTACCACCACCAGGATAGTGTTCATGCCTTTTTCTTCTGGCAAATCAGTGATAAAGTCCATAGCAATGTCCTCCCAGACCTGTGTTGGGGTAGGAAGCGGAAGAAGAAGGCCTTTCTTTCGACCATGTTCAGTCTTAGCTTGGGCACAAACATCGCAGTTTTGAATGAAAGTTTGAACATCCCTGTTCCAGGTTGGCCACCAGAAATTCCGCTGTAGCAACTCTTTGGTCTTTGTGATACCAGGATGACCGGCCAATTGGCTAACATGACACCACTGTAGAACTTGATTTTGTAGAGTCTTTGTAGGAACAAATAAGAGGTTGGAGAAAAAGGGGAGATTCTGATGAATTGTTCTATTGGGCCCATCCCGAACCCAGGAAAGAAGTTTGGGTATAGGCATTGCTTGTCTAATTTGTTGAAAGAAAACATCGGACATTGTGGCACCTATGATCTGTTTTTCGGAGAGCATATTAGTAGGCTTGGGATTTGAAAGGAAGTCATCTGGTTTATGATCATACCGTGATAGGGAATCTGCTTTGTTGTTCTTTGTTCCAGGTCTAAAAGTTATGATGAAGTCAAATTCTGCAAAAAACAATGTCCAACGGAGTTGTCGGGGGGTTAAGGCTTTTGCGCATCTTAGGAATTGCAGATTCCGATGGTCGGTGTATACGGTTACTGTGTGTCTTGCTCCTAGTAAATAATGACGCCATTCTTTGAAGGCATAGCGAATGGCCAGGAGTTCATTCTCAGCAATGGTGTAGTTAGTTTCTGCAGGCAGAAACTTTCTGGACAAAAAGGCAATGGGATGCAGTTCATTGGTTTCTTGGTCTCTTTGTGAAAGAATCGCTCCTACTGCAAAGTCAGAAGCGTCCGCTTCTACGATAAAAGGCAAGTCCGAATCAGGATGTCGTAAAATGGGTGCTTGCGTAAAGGTTCTTTTAAGGGTTTGAAAGGAGGAGTCAGTGTTAGAGGACCAAGTGAACTTAACATTTTTTCTTAACAGCTGGGTCAAGGGTGTGGCCAAGGTTGAGAAATCTTTGATGAAACGACGGTAGAAATTGGCAAACCCAAGAAAACGTTGGATATCTTTCACTGAAGTTGGGGTAGGCCAATCAAGGATTGCTTGGATTTTTCTTGGGGCCATAGTAATTCCAGATGGAGAAAGAATAAAGCCAAGAAATTCTACTTTGGTGGTATGGAACTCACATTTAGACAGCTTGCAGAACAAACCATGCGATCTCAAGGTGTTTAAAATGGTCTTCACATGCCTAATGTGTTCCTCCGTTGAGGATGAAAAAATTAAAAGGTCATCAATGTAGGCTATGACGAACCTATCTAAGAAGTCCCGAAGGACGTCATTAATAAAAAATTGGAATGCAGCCGGAGCGTTGCATAAGCCAAAAGGCATTACACAATACTCAAACAGGCCGAAACGAGTTCTGAAGGCGGTTTTCCACTCGTCACCTGGTCTGATACGGACCAAGTGGTAGGCGCCTCGTAATTCGAGCTTCGTAAAAATCGTGGCTGAGCGCACTTGATCAAGAAGCACCGGGATCAATGGTAGAGGGTATCTATTCTTGATGGTGATATTATTAAGTGCTCTGTAATCGATACAGGTGCGCAATTCACCACTGCTCTTAGGCACAAAAAAGAGCGGAGAAGCTGCGGGAGACTTGGAGGGCCGGATGAAACCATTTTTTAAAAATTTATCAAGATATTCCCTAAGATGGTTATTTTCTAGGTCTGTCAAGGCGTAGATTCTACTACAGGGTATCTTGGCCCCAGGCACTAGATCTATGGCACAATCATAGTCCCTATGCGGTGGTAAGGTTTCTGCCTTTTGCTCACAAAAAACATCTGAGTATTCCTCGTAGATGGGAGGAAGATCTATGTCTTGTTCAGCGGCTGTGGAGACATAAAGGGCGGATGCAGAATGTAAAAAGGAGCTTGGAGAGCTCTTAGAGTCCTTTACCGGACCCCCACAGCATCCCTGCTTGCACCAAGAGGAAGTGAAGTCAAGTGTACGTTCAGACCAATTGATAGTGGGGTTATGCATCGTTAACCAGGGAATGCCCAAGATAACTCCAAATTGAGGTGCGTCAATCACATCGAAAGATATTGTTTCCTGGTGTTGTTCGGAGCCTACATCACAAACCATCTCTATGGGAGAGGTGCAGTGCGTGATCATTCCTGAAGTTAATTGGGTTCCGTCAACTGCGTAGACTATTTCAGGTTTCTCCTTCATGATAATGGGTATGCCTGTTTTTGCAATGAACTTGGAATCTATGAAATTTCCGGTGGCACCAGAGTCTATCATTGCTGCCACCAGGATTGGGTTAAGTTTAGGTAGTCTGAAAGAAACGTTCAAAGTGAGATGAGGCACAGTTAACTGCAAGGTGTTCGCAATGGTTTGTTCAGGAGGGGATAGCCAACTCGAAAAAGTCTCCTGATCCAATTTCGAGTTCTCTAGTTTTCCGACTTAGTTTCCTTCTTATCTCGAGACCAAGAGTTCTTAGGCTTGAGTGAACATTCCCTAACAAAATGTCCCTTTTTTCCACAATAAAGACATAGACCGTTCTTGCGCCGGGTTTCTTTTTCTTCTGAAGTTAAGGGTTTTCTCAAACTTCCTATCTCCATAGGCTCTGTGAATTCCTGGGTACTAGGGAGCGATCTATCCTTAGTTCTGGAAAAAACTCTAACATCAGTTTGTTTCTTATCTCCTTTGCGGTCAGCAACTCGATGGTCCAAACGAAGACTGAGCGCTATAAGATCTGCACATGTTCGAGGTTGAGGATCTATTGGTGCGATAAGATCTTTAAGCTCATCTCTTAGCCCTTGGTAATAGAGAGCTGCCCTCTTCGCTTCTGGCCAGTCCGTTTCAGCAATGAGACGGTTGAATTGGGTAAGATAGTGTACAAGTTCCTTGTTTCCCTGTCTTAGTTCTAGCAGTTCTCTATCGGCTGATCCTGTTATTGTTCTTCTATCGAAAATTCTCTCAAATTCTCTTTTAAACTGCACCCAGTTATATAATATTGGATCATCGGATTGCACCAGGGGAACCGCCCACATAGCTGCATCGCCACTCAGAAAGGAAATCAGAAAGGCAGTTCGTGACTGAGGATTCGGGAAAGAAGCTGGTTTAACCATGAAATGTAACTGAACCTGCGTAAGAAAGGTTTGGAATTTGTTTGGTTCCCCACCAAACCTCTCAGGCTGGGCTAGCGGGACAGTAGTAGGAACAGTAACTGAAACAGAGGGTGACAAACTTGATGCATTTGTTGGATGCTGGGCTGTAGATGGAACTGAATCCAAACGTGATTGCAAATGAATAACCTTATTGGCTAATGCTGCTGTTTCAGTTCTACTGACTGTTAATTCGGTTTGTAAATTCCCAATCATTGCACATAGATCATCCATGGTGGCATTCATTTGGTTGTGCCCGGGAGAAACAAAATTCGTGGGCGGATTATTCTGTCAGGACCTTGGTTTCTTAAGCCTCCCCTAGAGTTTCTCAGGAGCACTACCCTGGAATCAACTATCTGCTGAAATGCTTGTACTTCCCCTCTTTAACAAGATTTGACAAATAACTCAGTCTGAAAAGGAAAACCAAGTAACTTTTCACCATGCAATCTTTATATTCAGCAAGCGATATTCTGCATGTAGATTGGCGTTAATCTGCATAGACATTAAGTATCAACATGTGTCACAGATTCTGTCAAGACTCAAAACGGTTACAATAGCACAGGAATTATTCGATACGTGGTGCATAAAGAATTACATAAACACAGGTGTTTCTCCAAAAACGTGATGCATTGAAGTTTGTTTCAAAATAATACACGCAAGTTAAGTTTCCTCACATTAACCTCAGGTTGGTGCACAAAGAATGAATAATTCTCAAGAAATAACTACTGTTCAATTCACAGCATTGTTCATTGCAAACTTTCTATCATTGCAAACATTCAAATACCCAAAGAGTTAAAATGAGACCACAAGAACTCAGAACAGAACCTATGCCCTAAGCCCTCCACCGAGGCTAAAGAAGTGTTTAGTAGTCTCATAACATGAAGCAAGAATCCAGAAATCTAATCCGATCAACCAAGTCCAAAAAACAACGAAGGAAACGCCCCTCGCGTTGGTCCATAAAAGCCTCTTGAAAGTTCCTCCAGCCGGCAAAATTAAATTGGATAAATCCTACCTGCGATTTCTGCAAGCGGATTTTCGTGGTAGTTTACTACCATTTACAGGAAACAGGATTGCTTGGAACTCCAGCGAAGACCTCCAGCGAAGACCGGAACCGAAGCAGAGGACCTCCGATCTCAGGAACCAGAAGGGAATAATCCGCGCGATGGTTTGGGCGTGTCCGCCTTTATAGTCCCATGCTGAAGTACGGAGGCTGCAGAGGGAACAAAGACCTCGGCAGCAAAACTCGAAATAGGAACTTCTGAGGCGAAAGGTAACAAGCATTGGCAAGACGCTTGGGCAAGACGCTTTGATAAACATTTGAAACAACAAGCATTGGCACACAGGTGATGCAAGCAACGAGCATTGGCGAGGTACCGTGATTAACAGCAGCAATAATAAGCATTGGTATTTTAGCAAGGGCAAGAATCCAGTAACAATAAGCGGACGCACTGATAACAGCAATAGTAGGTGCATAGCAACAAGCATTGGTAGCAACAAGCAGCGGCACATGGCATAGCAAGGGCAAGAATCCTGACACTGGTGGCCTGGACCCTCCGTCTGCGTCGGCAATGCTTCGTGAACCTGTTGGTGAATTAACCTCAGTTTAGCAGTCAAGTCATGTAGATAATCGATCAACATTGGGTACTCAAGATCACGAAAAATACCTGGCCTAGGAACCCCCCACACATTCGCAGGACGACCGAACACTATTTCATAGGGACTAAGCCCTACTCGGGAGTGTACAGTCGCCCTAGTTGACAGTAATGCTAAAGGTAACGCGTCAGGCCACGAAAGACCAGTCGTAGCCTGAATCTTCGCTAGCTTTAGCTTAAGGGTGCCGTTATACCCTTCAACCAAACCAGCTGACTGGGGATGATTGGCGCTGTGGAATTTCTGATTAATTCCAAGGCCCTTACACACACTCTTCATCACACTACCCACAAACTCACTTCCGTTATCTGACCACACGACTCTAGGCATTCCATACCGAGGAAAATATTCCTTCAGCAGGATTTTCGCAGTAGACAAAGCAGTATTGTCTTTGAGAGGATAAGCCTTGATCCATCGGGAGAATGCGCAAACCACAACTAAAACGTATTTCAGGTTATTGCATCTCTCCATATGGATGAAGTCCAATTGAATCACCTCAAAGGGACATGAAGGGGGAGCAAAACTGCCAGGAGGAGTTGGGGTTCCTTTGCCAGGATTGTACATCATGCACACCATACAATTCTTCACCAGACGTTCAGCACATTTCGTGATACCATCATTCTTCCATACAGGAGACAGCAATTTGCAAATACCTTTCGCGCTAATATGTGCTAACCCATGTGCCATTGTCACAACAGCCAGCACATACGCATCGGGTAACATCCATCTTTTCTGATCAGACAAATCAATCCAACAACCATTCGCATCCAACTTTCCCGTACTTTCTTTCCACTTCGTCTTTTCAGTGTCGGTGGCTTCATTCTGAATTGCTTTCACACTCTCGATAGTGTCCTCACACATACTCGATTCTGTAGGCCACCTAACCGAACTCGTCACATACATTCGAGTGCTAAGGTTCCGGGCAGTCTCCTTAGCAATCTCATCCGCAAACGCATTACCACGACCAACATCATCCGTCACCTTACGATGCGCACTACATTTAACAATCGCAACTTGCGTAGGCAACGTCAGTGCATCCAAAAGATCATTCACAAGCTGTCCATGCTGAATCTTCGTACCATGCGACGTCAAGAAACCTCTCTCTCTCCACAATCGTCCAAAACTATGTGCGACGCCAAATGCATATTGGCTATCGGTAAACACATTCACACGTTTCCCTTTCGCTAACACACACGCTCTAGTAAGAGCAATCAGCTCTGCAGCTTGGGCAGAATTCTGATTTAATCTTGCAGTCTCAACAACAGTATTCAACGTTACAACAGCATAAGCAGTAGTCACATCGCCATTCGGCAACTTAAAACATGACCCATCCACATACAGTGTACCATCCGGATCCTCCAATGGGGTGTTTTTAAGGTCCACTCGACCTTTCGTTTCTTCTTCAGTCCTCAAGTAACAATCGTGTTCTGTTATGTCATCTGACTCTGAGCTAATTGGTAACAAAGTTGCCGGGTTCAGGACATTACAATGTTTTATTTGAATGTGGCTTGCCAACAGCGTCAACTCGTACCCAGACAACCTTGCACTAGTCAAGTGCTGAGTTTTCGTCCGATTCAAAAGAGTATCGACTGCATGCGGAACCATCACCGTAAGCATATTATCCATGACCAATCCTGCTGATTGTCGGATGGAGACCGCGGCTGCCGCTGTTGCTCGTAAACAACTCGGCAATGCTCTAGCTACCGGGTCCAAGGTCGAGGAAAAATATGCACATGGACGTTGCTTACCACCAAAAGGTTGCGTTAAAACGCTCAACGCACAACCTTCTCTCTCGTGAACATATAATGTAAACGGCTTGCTATAGTCAGGAGTACCTAACACAGGAGCCGAACATAATGAATCACGCAGTTCAGAAAAACTTTTCTGACATTCTTCCGTCCATGGTAAAGGAGTCGAAACATCCTTGCACGTAAGAGCCACTAATGGTTTCGCTAGCAATGAAAAATTAGGAATCCATTGCCTGCAGTACGACGTAATACCTAGAAAGGCACGCACATCTCTTTGGGTTGTTGGCACAGCCATTCGCGCAATCGCTGCAATTCTCTCTGGGGTCAATCTCCTTCCCTCCTTTGACAATAAGTGACCTAGATAGGTTACTTCTTGACAACAATATTGGAGTTTAGTAGGTGACACCTTGTGATTTAGCTCACAGAGATGTTGCAGCAACGACACCGTAGCAATTTTGCAAATGTCCTGAGTATCAGCAGCCACCAATAGGTCGTCGACGTATTGGATCAAGGCCGCACCAGCCGGCAACCGAAACGCATCCAGTTGACCCTTCAAGGCTTGACTGTAAATCGATGGACTTTCACAGTAGCCCTGAGGAGCGCGTTTGAACCGGAAGCTGCGTCCACCAAGAGAGAAACCGAAAAGATCTCTGCTCTCTTCTGCGATCGGGATGCTGAAAAACGCATTTTTCAAGTCAATCACCGAAAACCACGATGCAGAAGCTGGAATCAGAGTCAGTAGCGCCGTGATGTCAGGCACAACAGGAAATTGAGGAACCACAATTTTATTCACCTCCCGTAAATCGATAACAAAGCGATAAACAGGCGGTTTCGAAGGATCAGTACGTTTAAGAATGGGCAGTACAGGGCTATTGCACACGTTTCCCCGTGTTTCCTCAATAACATCTTTCTCGATCAAATCATAGATGATCGCTAACAGTGCTCGTTCACCATCAAGGGAGATACGATATTGGGGAATACGTGGCAATCGCACATTAGATTTCAACTGAACAACATATGGTGAGATATCAAGTAGGCCCACATCATTGGGACCTGTTGCCCACAAAGACGCAGGAAGAGAACTCAATTCCGGTGGGAGCTTATCGAGAGACAAGTACATGGGAGAGACAACCTTCTCTCCTATCGTAAGCTTTACACCCGCAGGAGAACAATACAAAGTCGCATACAAACGTTTAAGCAAATCCAGGCCCAAAAGATTTTCACCACAACCTGTGGTTAGAATCAGCGGAGCTTCTAGCTCACGTGGCCCAATTGTAAGGAGCAAAGGGCGCGAAACTGGATTGCTAACGGGGGCGCCAGAGAATCCAACGGAAACATTTGTTAAGCCAGACAAAGGTGCGCCAGGGAGTTTCGAATGCTTAATGGAACTTTTCGCTGCACCAGTGTCCAACAGAAAAGGCTCAACGACGCCCGATGTAGCAACTGCGACGTAAGGCCCTCTCTGATCAACCGGAACTGATACCACTCCCTCTCCTTGTCTTTGGCTGTCCTAGTAATTACTGTCGTCAGTTCCCTGATCGACGTAATAATCGTCTACATTGTACTGCGCAGATCAACCTTGTGACGATCCACGTTGATCGAAACAATTATCGGAATTGGATGAGTTATCTGAGCGATCGTTCTGAGCACCACGACCTCTACCACGTGATGCCTGCTGTGAACCACCACGACCTCCTCTAGATGAGTTACCACTATTACGTTCATTTAGAACAGGACAATTGAATTTAATGTGACCCTCTTGTCTACAATAAGCACATTGATTGTACCCTAACGAAGATCTTTGGGAAGAGGAGTCATTACGAGTTTGGGATCGGTTTGATTGCGGCTGTGATCTATTTTGTTGCGAATTATTCTGATTCGAACGTGGAGGATACGCTTGTTGCAACAGCACTTTAGTTTTTAGCTCTTTCGTCTTTTTATCAGCACGGTCGTTCTCTTCTTTCTCTCTGTTCTCATAATATTGTGCCGTAGCCAATATCTGAGCTGAGGTAGAAACGGCCCATGCACTTTCTGAATTCCTCAATTTATTGCTCAAATCGGGCAGCAAGTTCGAAACAAATTTATCCACAAACAACCTCTGACCACCCTCAGTGCTCATATCCTGACCACTATGGTCGATGAATGCCTCCTCGAACCTCGTAAAGAAGTCGGAGACACTCTCGTCCTTTTTCTGCTTACAAGCTGACAATTTGTCCCAATTTACCCTCATAGCTGGCATAAGAGTTTTCATTAATGTTATAATTCTTTGGGGAAGATCAGTAATCAGCTGGTCGGGCTTAGCACCACCAACTTGTCCGGCATCTGCCGCTACAATGGCAGCCCAAGCACCACCTAATTCATTCGGATGGTTTTCATGACGAATCTTAGCCCATACCGGTTGCGGTACGACATTGCCAAACAACATATCGATATCGGCAAGATTCATTATCGTAGCATCTACGAGCTGCGATAATTCTTTGTAATACCCCGCAGGATTTTTACGAGGGTCAGGCAAAGATTGCTTCACCTGTAACACTTCTGATCGCTTCCACGGGAGATGTATCCATACTCTCTGAAAATGCGCCAATACCAAAGGTTGAGCATTAGGATTAGCTGGCATCCATACTGGTGGAACTTCCCGCATGGGAAACTGACCAGACTCATCCGGTTGTCTTTCGACATCCTCGACAAACAAGGCTTGAGGTATAGGAGTGGGACGAAAAGATAACAATCGTTCAACAGCACATCGAACATTGGTATCCACTATCAGTCCAGTCGAGAACTGAAGCTGTAGATCAGACAAAGCGGTCAGCACCTCGTCAGGTGCGTCGGCCGATATCTGATCACGAAGGACCTTACACATTTCTTCGAACACAAATCTCTGGGTTGGTATATTGAATTGACAAAACGTATCGAGTACGACACGTGGTGGATTTCTAAGGGGATGTGTCATCCAACCCATCGCCATATTATATAGCGAAGCACGTTCCCTGTTACCAGGAAGCTGACTACGTCTCTGAGGACCATCGGAACCAGCGGACCCAAGAACAGGTCCGAGCGAATGAAAGAAGCTAGCCGCAAGAGGAGAATTACGACTACGAGTAGAGGGAGAAGTATAGGACACAGGACTAACAAGTGAAGGAGTAGAAACAGAAACAACAGCAGGAGTTAATAAAGCAGGAGCAGTAGCGTGAGCAGGAGTATGTGGAAGCGGAGGAGCAGTAGGAATAGAAACAGACGAAGGAGCAGGAACAGTCGGAAGAACGGGTGCAGGTTGAGGAACAGGCAAAGGAAGAATAGGTGCAGGAATAGGTACAGGGGGAATCACAGGGGCTGTGGTACCCTGTACGTACGGAGGTGGCGATTTCATAAGATAGGACATTAAGGGATCCTCAACTGACTCATCCTTCTTTTCCGGCTCCGTAGGCAAAGTAGGATAGCATTTATCTATAGTCATACCCTGTAATCTATCAAACACTTCCTTTTCCCTAACCTCCTTATCATGCTGAAACTGCTCTGCTTTCTTTACAATGGTACCAGCACTATCTCGCTGATTTCGTTTAGTCTGTCTGATTTCTTTCTGTCGGGCCTCTTTACGCCACAACCGAAAGGCATCAAACATGGCCGGCCTTGACTTCTTCGCGAACAACTTAACCTCTAGATTATCTAAGATCGGGGCCTCGAAGCTACCATGTGGTGGCCACCGAAGGTCACCATCTTTCTTCGTGTATTTAATCCAGTATTCATTAAAAGTAATCGGGCCTAGCCCATGTTTGCTGTACAGTTCATAAGTCGGAGTTCCAACCGGAGGTATCGGACACGAGTCCTCTAGTCGGGAATCCGTACCACAAGGTCTGAAACAACTGAACAAAGTACTGCGACCAGGCATCTTGCACACTAGCCGAGTTTCACAAACTTCAAGGGTTACGGGATTTACCAAGTCCCAGCAAAGAACAAAAACCCTCGGTTTTTGGCGGCTGCAGTCGTCAAACAACACAACAAAGTACGCTAGCAAAGTGTCACCGACAAAAACACTCACACAGCGTTAACAACAAAAACACTCGCTAAAGTGTCAACAACCAAGAACTCTGGGAGCGACCCACAAATACTTAACTCAAAGATCGATGGCGTCTCCAGGAAGGCCCGTCAATTGTCTCGCTCTACCAAGGTCTACGCCAGGCGCCAAAACAGGTCTACAGTCAGGGCAGCAGTCCGTCGCAGCCGTCAGGAGGCGGGAATCTTCGCGGGAAAAGTCTTCGGGCCACTTATTTCGACAACAGGATCGATGAAGCGGAGTGCACCTTCCCTCGGAGATTTCACACGAAGTTCCTCACGATCATCGGGCTTGGACCGGTACCACTGATGCAGCCCCACGTTGGGCGCCAACTGAAGGACTGGGTTCTTTAAGACCCAGCGGTGCCAGGGCACAACACCTGAAACCTTCGTGGGTAACCTGCTCCGGCGTACGAATCACAGAGACACGGGACACTTCCTTCGGCGTCAAAGATTCAAGGTTTATTTGCTGCAGGGAACACAGAAATCACGACAAGTACAACTCGTGCAACTTGGGGAGACTGCTTCAAATTGGTTCTGTGGATCGCTCCTTTTATACAGTTTTTACCCATAGGACAACATGGTACACAAAGGTTTACAACCCGGTTCCCACCATTATCCCCCAGAGGGGTCGCTTTGGTCACTTTGATACACATGAGGTCCGGAACATAAGTGCGGAAACATTTGGCGGTTCCCAACTGTAAAAACCCATCTTCCCAACATTAGTACATTCCAATCGGCAGTAAAACAAATCAAAATGGGAACAAAGACAGGTGCAGAGGAAGACGGAGACAGTGGGGAGATCGGAAAGGGTGTAAAAGGGGAGGTATCGGGAAACACGAGATACAGGCATCAAAGGGACGTGCCTAATGAGATGCACGGCTGAGACAATAAACCGGCACGGCGAGATGAGCCTCGAGCGGGGCCATCTGCCTTACAGTATCATCCCCCTTGTCATAAAGACACTTACAAAGAACATGTGTCTTCCGCAAATATCTTGGGAGTCCCAGGGTCGCGAAGCGGACAGCGTCCGTTCGCTGGCTACTTGAGGGCAAGAGACAAAATGGATGCCGTATCTAAGATGGAACCCGTGGGTACAGATGAGAAACCCACATAACAAACGAACGGTTTAAGTTAGCACAGCGAAACTGCGCACACTTACTAAACTCGTCATTTGCGGTTCATAGATACCAGACTCGACCATATTCGTGCGAGTCGAAAACACCACTTACAATTGTCACGGAACCTCAAGTGTAGGAAGATTTTAGCTAGATGCTGATATAAACCATAGACTATTTAATAAGAATACCTCTATATGTGAAAAAATACTATATTTTCATTGATAAACCACCCTATTAAAGGCGGTACGTACACACACAATTAAGTATCAAAACAAATTTATTTTCTTATTTTGTGTATTATTCATGATTTGTTTGATATATCAAAAATTCAAATATTCATATAGGATTCATGATAGTGACTTCATAAAATGATTTCATCAAACCAACATAAATATACATAAATCCATTACGGTAGACGCAAAGTTGATGGAGGCAGTGCGGCAGATGTCTACTACGCGCGTTTCGGCATACACGCCTTCATCAGGTAGCCGTCTATTGCACTGAAAAGATAATATATATATATATATATATAAATAATACATTTTAGGGTGGTTACATATTACATAATTAAAGGTAAAGCTATTCAATAACATAGAGATTGATGTATCTATTCTTACAATCAAAATTATCTAAACCCTGAAAAGTCGCCAAGCCACATAAACATATTTGCAGTATTATTTACATTCTCACAATGAATGACAAGCATTGGAAATGCAATAGGGCTTGCATTAGGAAAGTTTGAGCTATTGGTATTGTAAATGACGATTTTTTTATTTATGTTTTGTTTTAAAAATAGCGAAATTAATAGCTTTGTCAATTACAATGCCAATAGTTATAACTTTCGCAAAATGTGACACCTATAGCATTTGTAATGCAATATGTGTTGTATTTACGTGACTTACATGTATTGATATTACAAATAACAATGGCTTTTAATTTTTTTAAATAATTAATACTTAAATAAAAGTTAATGCAATTTATAATGGCAATAGCTTAAACTTTTGTAAATAACTTTTGTGAAGATTATGTTCAGTGTATTTTTTGTGACGAAATTCCAAGAACAGAAGTGAAATATTAAAATCTTTTTTTAAAATTTTTAATACAGCTTGAAACATTTAGAGAACATATTTGGACCAGGTGTTGTTGAATGGTTGCACAGATTGATGCTGTGGTGGCGCTGAGTGATGTTGTGATGGCGAATGAGTGATGCTGTGGCGTTCAGTGATGCTGTGGTGGAGCATAGTGATGTTGTGGTGCCCCTGAGTGATGCTGTATGCTATGCTATGTTTTGTTTTGCTATCCTATGTTTTGCTTTGTTATGCTATGTTTTGCTATCCTATGCTTTGTATTGTTATCCTATGCTGTGCTGTGTTTTGTTATGCTATGCTATGTTTTGTTATGCTATGTTATGTTTTGCTTTTCTATGCTTTGTTATGCTATGCTATGTATTGTTGTGTTTTATTATGCCATGCTTTGTTTTGCTATGCTATGTTTTGTTATGCTATGCTATGTTTTGTTGTGTTTGGTATGCTATGTTTTGCTATGCTATTATATGTTTTGTTTTGCTATGCTATGTTTTGTTGTGTTTTGCTATTTTGTGTTATGCTATGTGTGGTTGTGTTTTGTTATGCTATGTTTTGTTATGCTATGTTTTGTAATGCTATGCTATGTTTTGTTTTGCTATCCTATTCTTTGTTTTGTTATGCTATGCTGTTTAGTTTTGCTATTCTATGCTTTGTTTTGTTATGCTATGCTGTTTAGTTTTGCTATCCTATGCTTTGTTTTGTTATGCTATGCTATGTTTTGTTGTGTTTTGTTAGGCTATGCTATGTTTTGTTATGTTTTGCTATGCTATGCTTTGTTATGCTAAGCTATGCTTTGTTATGCTATGCAATGTTTTGTTATGCTATGCGATGTTTTGTTGTGTTGTATTATGCTATGCTTTGTTTTGCTATGCTTTGTTATGCTATGTTTTGTTATGCTATGCCACACTTTGTTATGCTATGTTTTGTTATGCTATGCTATGCTTTGTTATGCTATGCTATGTTGTGTTTTGTTATGCTATGCTATGTTTTGTTGTGTTTTTTACGCTTTGCTATGCTATGTTTTGTTATGTATGCTATGTTTTGTTGTGTTTTGTTATGCTATGCTATGTTTTGTTGTGTTTTGTTATGCTATGTTTTGTTATGTTATGCTATGTTTTGTTATGTTATGCTATGTTTTGTTCTGCTATGTTTTGTTGTGTTTTGTTATACTAGGCTATGTTTTGTTTTGCAATGCTTTGTTATGTTATGCTATCCTTTGTTTTGTTATGCTTTGTTTTGTTATACTATGCTATGTTTTGTTGTGTTTTATTATGCTGTGCTCTGCTTTGTTGTGTTTTGCTATGCTATGTTTTGTTATGCTATTTTTTGTTTTGCATTCCTATGCTTTGTTTTGTTATGCTATGCTATGTTTTGCTATCCTGTGCTTTTTGTTATGCTATGCTGTGTGTTGTTATGCTATGCTATGTTTTGGTATGCTCTGCTGGTGAGTGTCTGTGAGGGGTGGTGAGGGTGAGTGAGGGTGAGGGGGTGAGTGAGGGTGTGAGGGTGAGGGGGTGTGAGGGTGAGGGGGTGTGAGGGGGTGTGAGGGAGAGGGTGTGAGGGTGAGGGTGTGTGAGGGTGAGGGGTTGTGAGGGTGAGGGGGTGTGAGGGAGAGGGTGTGTGAGGGTGAGAGGGTGTGTGAAGGTGAGAGGGTGAGTGAGGGTGGGGTGTCTGAGGGTGAGGGGGTGTGAGGGTGTGTGAGGGTGAGGGTGTGTGAGGGTGAGGGGGTGTGAGAGTGAGGGGTGTGAGGGTGGGGGGTGTGAGGGTGAGGGTGACGGTGAGGGTGATGGGGAGTGAGGGTGAGGGGGTGTGAGGGTGAGGGTGTGTGAGGGTGAGGGAGTGTGTGAGGATGAGGGGGTGTGTGAGGGTGTGGGGGTGTGAGGGGGAGGGTGTGGGGTTGTGAGGGTGAGGGGGTGTGAGGGTGAGAGGGTGTAAGGGGGAGAGGGTGTGAGGGTGAGGGTGTGTGAGGGTGACAAGGATGAGGGTGTGTGAGGGTGAGGGGGTGTGACGTGAGGGTGTGTGATGGTGTGAGGGTGTGTGAGGGTGAGGGTGTGAGGGAGGGTGAGGGTGTGAGGGAGGGTGAGGGGTTGTGAGGGTGAGGGGGTGTGAGGGTGAGAGGGTGGGTGGGAGGTGTTGTGAGGGTGAGGTTGTGTAAGGGTGAGGGTGTGTGAGGGTGAGGGTGTGTGAGGGTGAGGGTGTGTGTGAGGATGAGGGGGTGTGGGGTTGAGGATGGGTGAGGGAGTGTGAGGGTGAGGGTGGGTGAGGGTGTGTGAAGGGGAGGGTGTAGGGTTGTGAGGGTGAGGGGGTGGGGTTGTGAGCGTGAGGGGATGTGAGGGTGAGGGTGACGGGATGAGGGTGACGAGGTTGAGGGTGTGTGAGGGTGAGGGTGGGTGAGGGGGTATGAGGGTGAGGGGGTGTGAGGGTGAGTGAGGGTGTGTGAGGGTGTGTAAGAGTGAGAGGGTGTGAGTGTGTGAGGGTGAGGTGTGAGGGTGAGGGTCCGAAGTAAATGGTGGCAGGGCAGACATCATAAGACAGAGAGAAACACAAATGTTAAGATAACCGTGCTTGAAGGGGCTGTTCATACTGAAGCAGGACCAATACAGATGTGCATATGGCTGCGGAGAACGTTTAATTAGAAAATAAAATGGTGTGTTTAACATGGATGCTCGATATTTTAGCTTGATTTTTCCTGGCAAGAAGCATATTTGCTAGTTTTACTACAAGATTGTAACTGAAATTCTGCATATGTTTAATTCTGCATATGTTTAAAGTGGCCACTGATGAAATGCGTTCAAAGACACCACCTTCTTTGACCTTCAAAAGGCGACTTTCTAATTCAGTCTCCTGTGTTTGGGGGAACAAAAGACAAACATCCCCACCTCTTAGCTAGAGAGGTCAGCATTTGGCCTCTGGGCTGCAAAGTGTTGAAAGCGTTGCTATAAAGCTTCGCCATTAGTCTAAGTGGTTATTCTGAACTTCACATGCATTTCCAGAAGCTGTTTATTTTTTACAACTGGCAACGCCACACATCTGGGCAAGCTAACCCGACCCCATTCCTTCCTAGTGCACGCAGGAAAAAAAGCAAAACTTCCCCTAAGCCAAGCACACAATATGGTACAAAACGCGACTCTGGATTTGTTTTACACTGGCTCAATCACCACAAACAATAAGAAAGACGGTGTGCCTGGGCCCTATTCGAAGCAATGGTCAATCCCCCTTGCCTGGCACCAGTTTGGCAACATCAAGGACCCCTCACAACAGAATTCTCACTTGATATGCAAAGTACAGTCAGTGCTGCAGCGTGCAGGCTAGATGGGATTTAACTGTGTCCAGCATCCGTATCCAATTCAAAATACGTTATATATTTTTGGGACGTGTTCTGAGAAATGTTGGCATGCAGGATTCCAACGTAGAACCTTCTGATATAATTTCTTCTACACAAAGGAAACTGAAAGTGATGGAATAAACATAATCTGGTCCTTATAAGCAACTGTTAGCTAAATACCTATAAAATAATTGTTGATTTTTTTTATCGAGCCACCATGCCCAATCAAATTGGGTATGGTTGCTTTAAAAGCTGGGTATTCTGGCAGGGAGATAACTTGACCAAAAGCTGGCAGCCTTGTACAAACTCTTTTTAAGGGATCTGAGTACAGTTGGTAAAGGTTACCTACTAAGGAACATATCGCAAAAAGCAGACCCATTCTGCATCCAGTCAATGTGCCAAAATTGCACATCCAGTAAATCCAAGGTTCATCAATGTGTTTTTTCACATTTGGTCTATTTACTTTGTGAATGTAAATAACAATAAAGTATAATTTCAAACTGTGACTACATGCCTGCCTTTCTCACTGTTTCACTTCATAACTATGCGATTGTATACATTTAATGGAGCCTGTGGTTGTCAGTCAAAGGGTGATTTGTAGAGGGTAATTGGAAAGTCCCCAAGTCTGCCCCTGCCCCCCAGAAATGTTGCGTTTCTTACACTCCTGATGTAGAGCGGTCTCACGCCGCGGGTAGTGGGAATATTTAAAGTCCCCTGCTAAATGTTAGAAGGTGCGCCTTGGTTTTGCGGTATTAGCAAATTGGCAGCAGGTGCTCAACCTAGCGGTTATTGTAAAGTCTCGGGCGGACCGTGCTATGAAAAGGTTTCATTAAAAACATACATACTCGCCATGTCTCCCTGTGTCAGCAGGGACAGGCGGGTTGATTCTCTTCTCGGCTGCTTGTTCGTGACTTTGGTTACTATCAATGCCAGCAATATACCAATGCGGATCCATTTCATGATGAGGCATGGAGCGCTGATCCGGTATCCTGGGCACCAGATGAGACCACTCTGAGCCGCTAGCGGTGCCCCCGCTGACAGGAGGGGTGAACGGTGGCTGGGCTGTCTCCATGCCCTTGCAGCTTGGTCATGCTGGAAAGCAGAGATTGCAGACTGCGGCCTTCCGGGCTGGAGGCAAGGCCTTGCGGTTGGGGGCTGACACCGCTGTGAGCTGGAGGGGCACTGGAAGAGGCGGTGGGTCTGTGTACCTGGACACAGTGGAGCAAAGAACAGGCAGGGTTTGGGCCAGCAGAGAGGATCCCCGGGCTTTGCTGAGTGCCGGTATGTGTCACCCCAAGCTCCTGTCGGATGCCCACTCTAGTCCTTGTTATTCAAGCTAGCCATTAAGCACTTTACAGAATGGCTGCAAATTGATGCGCTGGTCTGAGGCTTCAAATTAGCACCTAGATTGCTAATCAGGATTGCGTTATACAGAGGCAATCTCTTGATTTGTTTGGACGACCCCTCTGAGTCAGGGCCCCAAGCCCTGCAAATCCTGGAGATTTTTGGAGCATAGTACGGGTTTGTTATCAATAAGCACAAATTGTCGGCATTTCCGATACAATGTCCCAATTCACGCTGTACTGGGTGGACGGCCCCTGGAGGGCTTTCAATACTTGGGAATTTATGTGACAGAGGACCACGAGTGAGACTGGCAACAAAACTTCTTGCCCAATTGGAGCAGGTTCTAGATGACCCTACCTCTCTCGATCTTAGGGCGTTCTGCCATATATAAGATGGTAGTTTTGTCCCACCTGTTCAACCAGCTGCAGAAATAGCCCTTCCTGCACTCCTCCTTCAAGAGGTTGGAGGCCTTGCTGCTGGACTTTCTGTGGAAGCAGGGTTCCCCACAAGCAGCCCTTTCCAAGTGCCACAAGTCCATGTATGATGGAGGCATCGCAACCCCAGACTTATGCTCGTATAACAGGCATCCCACCTCATCATCATTCATGAATTGTGATTCGATTCCACAGCTGACCGTGACTTCACCACTGAAAAATTAGCTTTGCATTGACCCACCCGTTGCATTAGCTATGCAGCGGGGTTCCTCCCAGCAACCTCCTGATTGGCACAATTGTGGTCTTCCAGGTCTGGAGAGAGACTCAGAAGGCCCTCGGATGGACGAGTTGCATAAAGCGGGAAATACCACTGTGGCACGGAGAGAGGATGCCTCAAGTGGCGTCTTTGCAAGTTTCAGACCCTGGGATGTAATAGGTATCTTAAAGTTGGGAAACATCCTGTTGGGCTTCTCAGTGAAATCCTTCCACGATTTGCCAGGCAGAGAACGATTTAGACTGCTCACAATCGTTTCAGTACCTACAACTGCATAATGCCCTCGCTCAATACATCAGAGGGCTCACAGACCTGCCAGAACATAGGCCTCTCGAGGCCAAAATCCTCATAGGGGAGCTGACCAGGCACAACATTTCACAAGTATACCGTTCCTTGGTGATAAACACACCTGACTCCTTCCTCCCATTCTAGGAGGCATGGACGGGGTACCTGGGGCAACTTACTGATGATGACTGGGGGAGGGATTCGCCTTGCCCCACAAGACTGCGATTGCCTCAAGGTTCCACCAAATACAATGAAAATGCCTTGACAGGGAATACTACACAGAAGATTGGTTGTAAAACATGGGGGTCACAGCCTCAATGACCTACTTGCAATGCTTGGTCAAAGAAGTCAACTTTCAACATAAGGTCTGGTCGTGTGAGAAGCGGACTCCATTTCGGGAGGAGTTGGTGGAGTGTCTAGAACAAGTACTATGTTGGACGCTACCCCACAACCCCAAACCTCCTTCATGTTACTGAGAGGATCGATACAGATATGTACCGCGCAGCACTACTATATTTAGGCCTAGCGGTAGCTGAAAGGGACATCGCTAGGGATTGGAAAGATACTGCCACCCCATCACTGGAGAGGTGATAATCTGAGATGGATCATTGCATGAGCCTGGAGATCACCATTTATAAGGCACGAGGCTGCTCGCTTAAACACCACAAGGTATGGACTGTCTGGGGAGAGTATCGGGGCATAGCCCTTCAAAGGACTGCAAACATGTGGGACACAGTGAACGATGACATTCGGTCTTACCAGAGTACAATGAGATCAGGGGCACAAGCGGGAACAGGGTCGAAACTATGTGAACTTTAATGCCATTCTATGATCAAAGCAGGGCTAGTTATTCTCGTTGAGATATTACCGGGCGAAACCGCAGCCCTTATCCTCCTGGACCTATCAGCCACCTTCGACACTGTCTGCCACCGCACCCTAGGCACATGCCTCCACAACGCAGGGACCTGAGACAAGGCTCTGGAATGGACCACCTCCTTCCTTTCCGCAGAACCCAGAGCGCCCGCCTCCCCCCTTTCCGTTCCGAAGCCTCCGAGATCATCTGCGGCGTACCCCATGGATCATCCCTCAGCCGACATTGTTCAACGTCTACATGGCATCGCTTGCCCACGTCGTCGGACTACACGACCTCAACATCATATCTTACGCCGACGACACCCAGCTGATCATCTCCCTCACCAAGGACCCCCTCACCGCCAAAACGAACCTCCACGAAGGAATGAAGGCCGTCGCCGAGTGGAAGAAGAACAGCCGTCTGAAGCTGAACTTGGACAAGACAGAGGTCCTAATCCTCGACTCCAGCCCCTCAGCCTGGGACGACTCCTGGTGGCTGACAGCACTGGGAGCAGCATCGACACCCACCGTCCACGCACACAACCTGGGGTTTATCCTCGACTCAACACTCTCCCTGACCAAGCAAGTCAACGCAGTCTCGTCATCCTGCTTCAACGTCCTCCTGCTTCAAGACCCTCCGCATGCTCCGCAAGATCTACAGGTGGATCCCCACTGAAACAAGAAGAATGGTCACCCAGGCCCTCGTCAGCAGCAGGCTGGACTACGGAAATGCCCTCTACGCAGGAGCTTCGGCCAAACTCCTGAAATGACTACAACCAGAACGCCTCTGCACGCCTAATCCTCGACATCCCTCGCCACAGCCACATCACAACCCAACCTGAGAGACCTGCACTGGCTTCCCGTCAACAAGAGGATCACCTTCAAGCTACTCACCCTCGCACACAAGGCACTCCACAAAACCGGACCAGCATACCTCAACAGACGACTCACCTTCAACAACCTGAACCGCCAGCTCCGCTCTGCCGATCTCGCCCCTGCATCCAAAGAGCGACAACCGGTGGCAGATCATTCTCCCACCTCGCCGCCAAGACCTGGAACACCCTCCCCATCAAGTAAAATATCTATGCTGCTGTTTATGATGAGGTCTACAAACAGTGCAGTTTGAAGAAATAGATCAGAAGGACAGTCAGTCAAAACAACTAGGACTTTCTAGAAAAACATGGTGGTCCTGAGGTAGTCCAGGTTCTCTCTGCTATAGGAGGTAAAGGTGGAAACTCGAGCATAATAATACTGTGAACAAAATAATAGTGCCTCTGTAGCACAGCCTCTTGTACGAAACACACACATGTACTAACACATGCTGGTATGTCTGTGAGCATACACTCATTAAAAGTGAAAAGTGATACACATAGTGTTGCTGGTCTACACTAGCATAACCTAGAAGACGCTCTTGAAGCCATGCAACCCAGGGCCGGACTGGCCGTTGCGGGCACCGGGCAATCCCCTGGTGCGCTGAAAGGGTGGGGGCCGGTTTTGGACCCCTGGGGGCCGTTTTTGTTACAGGGCCGCTTTGGGAGCATAGCTGCAAAATCGGCCGACAACTGGCCCCGGCAAAGACCTCGGTCGCACCCCCAACCTCCTCCCCGGGGGCCGGCTGAGCACTTTGCCAGGGCCGATTTTGGTTCCTCGTCCGGCCCTGATGCAACCAGTCAGTGCTTCAAAGCCAGTAAAAGTGGTATGAGGAGACAAAGATGGCAGCCAGTCAGCAACCCACCAAAAGGAAGCTGAACGCACATCAACCAAGAAGCTGGCACTTATTAGGAACGCAGGTAGCCATCTTCCACCTGTCCATCAGGAAGGTGTCTAACAGAGAGCAACCAATGATCCAAATGGAAGTCATCCCAGGCGTATTCAATTGCACTAATGAGGACATGAACATGTTTCAACACATTCTAGCTAGAGGAGTGCTGCAAGACCTCAATGTTGAAGATTCAATTCGGAAAAATGATGACGTGGCACTGGGCTTAATAGTTACCCAATCCACCTGCAACAGTCCAGTAAAAAAAAACAACTGGTGTGAACAAGCGCAACATTACTATCTGCTTTGCAGGCAGCAGAGAACATAAGTAGTAGCCTAAAGGAAGATGGAAAATGGCAACAGGTGGATAGGCATCTAGATAGAAGAGAGGTACACTCTACGAAGTGAGCCACAACATATCTAGCAGGTTCCAAACTCAAAATCAATCATCAACCAAGGATCCAAAGCAATACAGTCAGACTTGCCCATGTGACCAACCTAAGATAACAGAAGTAAACAGATGCCTCTGTTCTTATGGGGTGCGGGTGGTGGGGGCAGATCTAAATCTTTTAGGTTATCATCATCATTCTTACCCCCAGTGTCTCAGCAGCCCTTATCCAGTATCATAAGACAGTTGTCATGTATGTCACCACCTAGATCCTCTACTGCTGGGGAAAGATGATATGTACGTAAATGAACCGTGGTTATTCTATTGAGGTTAGGGTAGAAAGAGGATGATGATAAAAGTTGATTGAAGTGTGTTGTGTTAGGGAAAGGGTAGCATAGCAAATGGTTAATGGATCATATGGAGCCAGGGAAGAGGCTGAACACTGGGGCATGCTCTTTTTAAATTTTTGGGGTTAAAGGATATGCCAATAAGGAGTGTTGGGGTAAAGATGAGAGATAATGTTTATTGTGCTGTGTATGAACGAGGGAAGTGGTAGGATAATTGTGCTGCAGTTATATATGTTGACATACTTTTAAAGAAGTTGCTGATAACCTCACCCATCATGCAATTCCCTTAATCTTGATCATGGAGTACAGATGGGTTGGTAGGTTCATTCTCTTATTTCTGACGGGGTCAGAGTACTCCGCACTCAGCAAAGGGACATGGCATTAACTGCCCAGGTTGTAGACCATATGGCCAATTTCCACGATCTGGCATGCTATTAGCGGGGTTTATATCCATGCACCACCATTGGTAAGGGAGTCAACTTCAATATCTCTAAAGCATGCACAATGGTTTCCAGTGTGTAAAAGTGAGTACAACTGTGCAGAATTGTTGTGGAACATGAGGTTGCAGAATTAAGGATTGGTTAACAGCCATGTGTACAATGGGAATCTATGGTCAACTTTAAGAGGAACACAGTGCATACCTGGGATGCTTTATCCAGAGTCCCGTCGTGTCCACAGGTGAGTTGATGCATGCTATGTGATTGCTTTTGTGCTCTGAACCAGTTGCTAAATATGTGGTTGTTTTATGCATTTGTGACACTCAATACGTTACCAATGTCAGGGATATAGTTGGCAATATGGGTCTCAGCAAGAAACAAAGAAATATGCTGCAATAGCTTTAGGTAGCAGCAGACTCTGGCCCAGGGCCTTTGAATTATAATGGTGATACATCAGCACTGCTCCATCCACACTGTTCAGTATGTTTAAGATGCTTGATATGTCCACATTTAATACGTCTGTCCATGTAGCTCTATGTTCCTCAAGATAAGATAATTTTATTGAGTGATTAATTAAGATCATTACAAATATAATTCTTGCAAACTATGAAAGTTTAAGCGTTTAGCTAACATGACCAATTGGTGAAAGATATTCAAAAGATAGAGGTTACTGCCTAAAAAAATAGACCAAATAAATACATATATTAAGGTAAAATATGGAATGTAAAAAAATTAACTTAGCACTTAAAGTTCTCTCTATCTCCACACCACTAGAGAGTGTCTTTCTGGGGTGCCAAGTGTCTGTTCAAAATTGCTCAGGCCCCGCCTATACCGCAAAGTGATCTCTGATCACTACAAATGAAATGAGGTTTAGATACATCTTTACCTAATGTCTGGTCGGGGAACCTAAAGTGCAATTAGTCATTCAAACCATGATTGGGAAAAGTCTAGCTTCCATTATAACTCCTGCTGTTGTTTGGTGTTACCCTCCGTGGAGATGGGCAACTGGAGCTCAATTAAGAGCCTGTCAAGGCTGCCCTACTCAGCTTTCTCGGTTGCCCGCTTCATGAACTTATAAAAATGAGCTGTCAACTGGCTACAATTGTATGTTATGGTTTTTTAACTTAATAATGCACTTGAATCAGCCCCTAAGGGCTATCTTGGTGTGGGACAAAGGGCAGAGGACAAGCAGAGATTGACTAGAATAGGTGAGTTTTAAGTGACTTCCTAAAAATAAAATGGTTTTCGCAGAGACGAAGCTGCAAGGGCAGACTATTCCAGAGGTGAGGGGCAAGGAACGAGAAAGATCTGTAGCCAGCCCTGGCCTGCTTAAACCCTTTGTCACTAGATCTAAGGAGTCCCACTGGAGTGTAAGGCAGAACCTTAGCAGCTAGAAAGGCGCGGAGGTTAGGCAGCATAATTTGAAAAATGATTCTTTTTTTCACCGGAAGTCAGTGTAGAAACCGCAGAAGAGGGGCGGAGGATGAACACGGAGGGAGGTTGCAGACAAGGCGTGCAGCAGTATTTTGGACCACCTGGAGTTTGGACCGTAGATTCTCATTGATGGACGAGCATTAAGTGAGTTGCCATAAACAAGGCGGCTAATTACCAAAGCTTGAACCAAAGTTTTCCTTGAGGAGAGAGGTAATAGGGGGAAAACTTTTCTCAACAGGCGTAGCATTTAAAAACAGGACGCTGTGGTAGCAGCGATGTGTTTTTTCATAGGAAAAGATTGATCTATGCAGACACCAAGATTTTTTCACTATCAATTTAGGTGAGGGGCTAGGGCCCAATTCAGCTGGCCACCCTTCCGGGGCCCAGAAAAGTTGGGCTTATCCGCATAGCATCATTTCAGTTTTTGTAGGATCAAGTTGCAGCTGGTTATCCAAAATCCAGGTGGCTCTGGCTTTCATTCCCGGAGGAGAACAGGGCTTTAGATTTGGACAGATTAGATCCAAAGAGAAAGCTAGCTGCGTATCATCAGCGTATGAGATAATCTAAAATCCAAAGCCTCTGGATCTCTTAGCAAGAAGGGCCAAGTAAATATTAAAAAGTGTGGGGCTCAAACAGTAGCCCTGAGAGGCTCCATAGGTCAGTGGCATCGTTCTAGACCTATAGGGGCCGAGGATGATTGTTTGGGATCTTTGTGATAGGCAATCCGCTAACCATTTGAGAGCCATTACTTGAATCCCTAGGTCATGGAGTCTGTCGAGAAGTCGGGTGATAAACCGTATCGAATGCCGCTGACAGATCCAATAAAACCATTATTGTCTGAACATTAGCATCAAGCAAACATTTAATATGGGCAGTGACCGCAAGCAAGGCTGTCTTGGGACTGTGAAGAGGTCTGAAACCAGACTGAGAGTCATCTAGTAGTCTGTTAGTCTCCAGGTAGGTGGTTAATTGATAGTTAATATGTTTTTCCAGTAGCTTGGCCAACGAAGGGAGGAAGGAAATAGGGAGGTAGTTAGCCAAATTGGTGGGGACAGAACTACTTTTTTTTTAATGGGCCTGATAAATGTCGCCCATCCAGTCTAAGGGCACTTTCCCAGAAGTAATTGACAGATTAATTAGGTAACAGATGGCGGTGCTAGTTCAGGAGCAAGAGTCGACAGGACTGTGGGAGGACATATGTCTGAAGGAGAGCCAAGACTACACAGAGTTTAAAATGTTAGTGGTAATTTCCATGGAGATTACCGTAAAATTACAAAGACTAATGGGAGAATCAGTGCATGGAGAAGGGACTATGGGTTTCACAGGGACGATAGGAGAGAGGTTTAAGTACATTTCCTTTATTTTGCCCTCAAAATGGTCAGGCATAGCTCGGGTGGAGAAGAGGCACAGGCTCCCGGGCCCTGAGCGAGCACTAAGCCAGCCCATTCTGGCCAATCACGGCGCTGCTCTCATGCTGGTTCATTGTATAACCAGAATGAGAACAGCATCTTGACTGGCGTCTGGGTGTCGCGCATCGTGCACAAGCCTGTGGGGAATCGGGAGTTGGGACCCGAGCAGAAGAACACTGATATAGCGCCAGCAGCAGCAGGTAAGTACTTTAAAAAAAATGTTATTTACCCCCACTCCGCGACAGACCACTTGTCATTAATAGCAGCCGCCACTGGGGTTATAACCCAAACCTTTACAGGGCAAATGTTTGCGGCAAATGTGAAGGGGGGACTCCAAAGTGTTAGTTCATAACCTGCAGGATTGATCAGCGTTGTTCCCAATTCTTCCATACCAATAAGCTCCAAGGGAAATCTGGTACATATAGGAGGGGTCCCCGCAAGAGAGACGTGCTATGTCTAACACACATCAACTGTTTTAAGAGAACTAACATAACTAGAGATGCACGAAAAATCAGGGTACTGTAATTTATTATCAATACCGTGAGGTAGTTGCACATTCAAACATTTAGCCCCAAAGAAGGAAGGAGGGAAGAGGGAAGGGAGAGTGCTCGGGGGAGTGTAGGGTCAAAGAAAAAGGTAAACACAGTTAAGGAAAACATGTGATGAGTAAAAAGCTTCCAACAGAATCATAATAATTCAAATACATAAGCCCAATAAATCAGGGCATACAATGATGAAAAATTGAACAGATAACTTTCAACGGACACGCAGTCAATTTAAAACTGTTGAGGGCTTGTGCCGGAAGGGAAATCAGGCTCAACCTAAATCTCATCAACTGTCTCTTTTTTCCAAGTACAATTGGTTGTGTTAGGTATTGTTGTTGTTGTATGAGGGGCAAATTGTTGAGGGGTATGGCTTAAATTGGCATGAGATTTTTTTCCAGTTTCTCTAGATCCCACCGGGCAAAAAGCAATTTGGGCTGTTTATTTCACAAAGCAGCTCCGTCACCCAAATCTCTTTAGCAGCTAGTTCTCGCAAGCCAACCTCAAGGTAAGATTTCCAGGGACAACTGCCAGTTGTTATAATTAGCCATGATAACTTTTTTATTGAGTTAGAGGTGGCCTGCATTAGCTTTGCACAATATGTCAGAAATCAAGAGTAAAGCAACAATGGATTACTTATTAGGTTACATTTCAATCGAATCTGAGCTTGGAAAGTAGCACTGGCAATCAAAATGCATGGCAAAAGGTATTGCAATGTAGTTTATCCAGTAAACCAGCGGCTTGTTTCTGAAATCTAACATAACATATCACAACATGATCACAAGGGACTGGTGATATTCCACAATTTTGCTGATGTGGTAAACCTGTTCTCACTAAAGAGTACTTGATGAACTGAGATTTGTTGAGTTTGCTTTGTCCTGCCATCACAGAATGAGTTGTGAAATTCCTAGACACAAAGATTGAACATTCATTGACAGCCCAATTCTTGGTATCCAATAGTTTAAAAATCAGAGGATTGACGGAGGACTACTACTACACCTCATGGGTCTTCTTGACGGAATGAGGGTCCATGGCTAGGTCTGGTCTTGTGTGGCTGTACCTCTGGCTACCAATACCTAATCTCATAACAGTCTATTGATGGTACTGGTTTTACAATGGACGTCCCTCCAATGGTGTGGCCAAGACTGCACAGTAGCATCTGGTCCCATCCAGGTTCTCAATTTTACTTAACCTTGTCCCCTAGCTGGTGTCAGTTTTGGGCTCAGCAAGAGGGCCCTTTTAGCAGACAGTGCGACTGGCAAGCAGACCCACTGATAAATCATCCACCGGAAAGGACCAGTGTGTTACGCTGTTCTAGCCCTGTTTGTAGGCTGCTACTGCGCTAATTTTTTAAAAATGGAATTTTGTTTTAATGTTGTATTTTAAACTTTGCTTGTGTTGCACCCAAAATGTTTGCGGTAACTTTTTCCTCGCCGACCCGCGGTGCCCGTCTGTAAGAGCGGGCCCACCCACACGTGGGTCAGCGTTCTAGTCCTCCCGCCCATCTAGACGTTAAAAACCATGCTGGCGCGAGCGCGCAGAGGGCACGCCGAAGGAGTGCCAAAGGCAACCCTGTCTGCACCCGGAGCTTGCCCAGCGCCAGGACCCCTGGTCGTTTCAGGGCCCTAGTACATTTCAGAGATGCACTGTTGAAGCTCCGTGGTGACAGTTGCGGAAACTGTGATATTTTTAGTATGGAAGGTAAGAGGGGAATGTCCCTCTGTACAAACTGCTCCTACAGGTTAAAGGTGGGATCTGATAACAACATCATGCAGACAGGGGGTGGGGAGTTGGGGGAGCCGGGTGGGGGGGAGATAGTTGGGCGGAATTTTTGGCAAGGGACCATACATCACCCACTTCTAGCAATCAAAGGTCAATGATAGCCTCTGCGGTTACTGGTGAAAACAGCCTCCACTGCATACTTCTTAATACCTTAATACACGCTCTGTTGTTAAGCATAAATATGAATTAGAAATGTTATTGAAGTCTCACAACCTAGACATAGTCTTCTTAACAGAGACGTGGACGGACGACCTGGAATATTGCCCTGCCACCTGGCTATGCATTATGTAACCAAGACAGGCAAGAAAATAAGGAGGGGGGCATAGCAATCATGAATAAAGTCTTTTTGAAGGTTCAAGTGGAAGCAGTGGGGGACTTTCCGGCTGAGGCAATGCGTTTTTGGCCAGCCTCAAGGATTCTTTCAAGTTTCAGGGCCTATTGGTGGATCGGCCGCCGGGCCCCAGATCTGCTTTTTCACAGGCTCGCCTGTCCTTTATGGAATCACGCATAGACTCTGAATTTTTCACAATACTTGGAGACTTCAATTATCATTTGGAGCTTAGCACAAATTCTGAGACTGCCAGACTTTTAGATCACATGGCGGCGTATGACCTCAGCCAGCTAGTGTCTGAGCCTACTCTTCAGGGTGGACATAGCCTGGACGGACTTTTCTCTAACCATCCCAACATTATAGTCAAGTCAAGTCAAGTCAGAGAATTTATATAGCGCACTACATACCCAGAGGGTCTCAAGGCGCTTAGGGAGGAGGGGACGCTTACTTGTCAAATATCCAAGTTTTAAGTTGCTTTCTAAAAGCTAGGTGGTTCTGGGTAAGGCGAAGGTAGGTGGGGAGTGAGTTCCATGTTTTAGCTGCCAGGTATGAGAAGGATCTGCCTCCCATGGTGGTCTTGTTGATGCGGGGAACAGTGGCGAGGGCTTGGCTGGAAGAACGTAGTTGGCGGGAGGGTGTGTAGAAGGACAGTCGTGAGTTGAGGCATTCTGGGCCGATGTCGTAGAGTGATTTGTGTGCGTGGGTTAGCAGTCGGAAAGTGATCCTCTTGACGGGTAGCCAGTGGAGGTCTTTCAGGTGGCCAGAGATGTGTTCGTTACGTGGGATGTCTAATATGATCCTGGCTGAGGCGTTTTGGATTCGTTGGAGTTTCTTCTGGAGTTTAGCGGTAGTACCTGCGTAGAGAGTGTTTCCGTAGTCCAGTCGGCTCGTGACCAGAGCATGGGTGACTGTTTTTCTGGTTTCGGTGGGGATCCAGCGAAATGTTTTTTTGAGCATGCGAAGAATGTTGAAGCAGGATGAGGATACGGCGTTGACTTGTCTGTTCATTGAGAGTGAAGAGTCCAGGATAACGCCTAGGTTCCGTGCGTGGTCTGTCGGGATGGGTGCTTTTCCAAGGGCTTCCGGCCACCAAGAGTCGTCCCAAGCAGAGGGGGATGTACCTAAGATGAGGACTTCTGTTTTATCTGAGTTCAGTTTCAGACGGCTTTGTTTCATCCATTCGGCAACTTCTTTCATTCCTTCGTGTAGGTTTGTTTTGGCGGTGCTGGGGTCATTGGTGAGAGAAAGGATCAATTGAGTGTCATCCGCGTAGGAGATGATGTTGAGGTTGTGTTGGCGAGCGATGGCCGCAAGGGGGCTCATGTATACGTTGAAGAGGGTGGGACTGAGTGAGGATCCTTGTGGTACGCCACAGATGACTTCAGTGGCTTCGGATTTGAATGGTGGAAGGCGGACTCTCTGGGTTCTTCCGGTGAGGAACGAGGTGATCCATTCGAGTGCTTTTCCTTGTATTCCGATGTTTCTGAGGCGTTGTAAAAGGGTACTGTGGCAGACTGTGTCGAAGGCTGCAGAGAGGTCGAGGAGGATGAGGGCGACTGTGTCTCCATTGTCCAGTAGAGTTCGAATGTCGTCTGTTGCTGCGATGAGGGCGGTCTCAGTGCTGTGCTTTGCTCGGAAGCCAGATTGTGAGGAATCGAGGGATTTGTTGGCTTCGAGGAAGGCGGCGAGTTGGTTGTTGACAGCTTTCTCGATGACTTTGGCTGGGAATGGAAGAAGCGATATGGGGCGGTAATTTTTGAGTTCGGTGGGGTCTGCTGTGGGTTTTTTCAGAAGGGCGGTGAGTTCAGCGTGTTTCCAGCTTTCCGGGAAGGTGGCAGAGTTGAAGGAGCAGTTGATGACGTCTCGGAGGTGCGGTGCTATGACGGAGTCTGCTTTGTTGAAGATGTGGTGAGGACATGGGTCTGTGGGGGATCCTGAGTGGATAGAGTTCATCAGGCGGATGGTGTCCTCAGTGGAGATTGGGTTCCAGTCGTTAAGAGCATTCAAGGGGGGAGAATGTTCAGCATATGGTTGGGTGGGTTGGTCTCCGGGTTGGTTGTCGAAGCTGTTGTGGATGTCTGCAATTTTGTTGTGGAAGAATAAAGCCAGGGAGTCGCAGAGGGCTTGGGAAGGGGTGATGTCGTTGGAGTTGGCCGAGGGATTGGTAAATTCCTTGACGATGTTGAAAAGTTCCTTGCTGTTGTGGGCGTTGTTGTCTAGTCGATCCTTGAATGCTGTTTTCTTGGCCTTTCGGATTAGTTGGTGGTGTGTGCGGGTGGCGTTTTTGAAGGCGTACTTGGTGCTAGTGGTTGGGTCTTTTTTCCAGGCCTTTTCAATGGAGCGGCAGAGTTTCTTGGACTTCTTAAGATCATCGTTGAACCATGAGGCCTTCTTGCTGCTAGGTTTGCGTTGACGTTTTTTCAGTGGTGCTAGGATGTCGGCGGTGTTGGATAACCATAGGGTGAAGTTGGCGGCGGCTTGGTCTGGGTTAGAAGAGTGGGCTGGGGTGTTTAGAAGGAGCGATGAGGAGATCTGGTCGATGGTGATTTTGTTCCAGTTTCTTTGCAGAGTTGGTTGGAGGTGGTTGGTGGGTTTCGGCTTGTTGTAGGTGAAGTGAACGCAGCTGTGGTCAGTCCAGAGGAGATCCGTAGTGTGGTTAAAGGAGACATGATTGCTGGAGGTGAAGATGGGGTCGAGTGTGTGACCTGCGATGTGGGTGGGGGAAGTGACCAGTTGTTTAAGTCCGAGGTTGGCGAGGTTGTCCAAGAGGGTGGTGGTGTTGCGGTCGTTGTTCTTTTCAAGGTGAAAGTTGAGGTCTCCCAGAAGGATGTAATCTTTGGAGGGGAGCGCGTGTGGAGTGATGAAGTCCGTGATGTCTTCACTGAATTTTGCGCGGGGTCCTGGTGGTCTGTAAAGGAGGGTGCCTCTGAGTGTGGTCTTGGGGTCGATGTGGATCTGGAAGTGAAGGTGTTCAGAGTTGGCGAGGTTGACGTCAGAGCTGGTTGAGATGTGGATTAATTTTTTATGGACGATAGCGATTCCTCCTCCTGTGTGGCCGGTACGGTCCTTGCGTATGATCTTATAGTCTTCAGGGATGGCAATGGTGATGTCTGGGGCGGAGGAAGCGTTCATCCATGTTTCTGTTAGGAAGGCGATGTCTGGAGAGATGGTGTCTAGTAGATTCCATAGGTCAATGGCGTGCCTGTGGACTGTGCGGGTGTTGAGCAGGATGCATTGTGGGAGGTTGGGGTCGGGAATCTGTGGTGTGGTTGAGCGGAGATGTTGTCGGTGCCGATGAATTTGCAGGAGTAGCAAGAGAAAGGTCCGTGGGTGTGTCCAGGGGCGGCTTGGACGCAGTTGGGGGCGCGACCGGGGTTAAGGGCTAGGAGGGCGGCGGCGTCGTAGGTAATGCGAGAGGGCTGGGCAGCGCGAGGGCCAGGGGGTCTGGCGCTGGGCGCGGTCCAGGCGCGGACGGGCGTAGACGGGCTTACCTTTGGCGCACCTTCGGCGTGTCCGTAGAGCGTGGACGCTGCGCGTGGGACCATCTGGCTTAAATGGTTGTGCGAGGGGGCGGAGCGTGGGAGGGTCAGCTGGGAGGCGGGATCAGAGAGGCGGGTCAGGGGAGAGGAATACACAAAATGGAGGGCAAAAGTGAAACCAAAAGCAGCAGCGAGGGCACAGCACAATGATCGTCAACAGGCAGCTAAAGGCACACAATTTCACCACAATACCTCTGCCAAAGCGCCACTTAGAGACTACTAACGTTGAAACACAACGCAGCAATGAGGTGCACGTAATTAACACAGAGCGCCAAATTAGATTCAACAACTAGGGTTCTAAAGCGCCAATCAGTTACAAAGCGCTAATGTTGAAGATAGGAGCTAATGTTGAAGATAGGATACACGCGGTAAACTTTAAAGGCTGTGTGTCACAGAGCGAGATGCGGAAAATACAATAACAACAGGCACAATTCAATTAATGGCAAAGAAGAATTTAAAGCGCTGCGCGAGTAATAGCTTCTGAACGCGATAGCGTTTGTTAATGGTAACGATACCAGGCGCAGTCAGGGCCTGGCTAGAGTGGAGTCACTGTCCTGGACTAACCATAAGGCAGTTTTCTTTGAGACTAAGGTCAGGGCTCTTAAGAAGTGTCCGTCTTTTAAAGCAACTAGGGTTATGTTCCGACGTGGGAACAAAGTTAAAGTCAAGGACTTAGAAGATGCTCTCAATCACTCCTTCCAATACTAGATAGTGATAATGAGGTGGCAACCTCCCAATGTAATGAGTGGATCCTGAGGGGGGCCAATTGCATTGCCCCAGAACATACCGGAATGGCCAAGAGGCATCCGCTGGTAACACCTTGGTATGGCCCGGAACTTAAAGGGCTAAAGGTGGAATGCCTCTGGAGAGTAGATTACAGCAAAGAGAGCAAAGAGGCTTACAACGGGGCCCTGAAACAGTACAAGGAGGCTATTTTTTAAGCTAAACAGGCATATTTTATGGCAAAGATTCAATAGGAAGGAAACTCAGCCAAAGAACGTTTTAAATCAGTTACTTTTTTAGACCTTGACTATTGACACCTAGGCAAAATAGGCCTTTTGGGTCAATAATTTTTAGCAGTATTGACTGCTAAGGGTATACTTTTAAACTTACCGCTGCATGTTTACCCTTACATTTATTTTAATCTATTACACTGGAACGAATTTTCATTACCCTCCTCTTGACCCACCCCCCGCACACCCGCATGCACCATCCGGCATTCTTCTAAAAGATCTCCGATAAAGTAACCCTTCGGGGGACCCGTAGGGAATTGCAGCGCCGGCCCTACGAGGAGCAAACGCCCGATGATGAAGCATGACACTCTTCGGGGTGTGTGAGGGCAACAGAGGAAATAAAGTGTTTTTCCCTCTCATAAATTTGGGCTCTCTATACCTTGGATTCCTTTTTTTCTTTTCCTTTCCTTCCAATCTTTTAAGTGTGGGTGACTTTTTGCACCATAATGCATGGGTGACTTTTTGCACCCTGGCATAGGAACTTTGTCCTCTTTTTTGGTTAAACTTTTATAGCTAAACCACAGCAAGCTAATTCGTTTAAACCTGACCAAGCTTTTAGCAATCAGCTTGCTACCTTCTTTCAGAACAAGGTGCAAGTGATATACAACAGTCTTGCCAATTCATCAAATGGCCTGACAGCTAACAATCAATCTTCCCCTGGGGTGGAGACAGTGTAGTCTAGGTTAACTTGTTTTAAACCACTTCCTGCAGATGATGTAAAGAATCTCCTTAAATCAATAAAATCTGGGTCACCCAATGACCCTTGCCCCCTGCCATTATGCACTTTGCCACCGAGAAGATTAGTGAGATACTTACCCCCTGATTCACCAAGTTCTGGTATCAGGGATTTACCCTGCAGGCTGGAAGACCGCGTGCATCAGGCCAATACTGAAGAAGACAACATTAGAGCCCACTGAGCATAAAAACTATTGTCCGATCTTGGGCCTACCCTTTTGCTCCTAAGGTTCTCGAAAAGTCGGTCAATAAGACACTGACCGTTTACTTAGAGAGGAACAGGCTACTGGATCCCACTCAGCATGGTTTTCAACCAAGACACTCTACTGAGTCGGCTTTGATTGCGGCTTCAGAGGAAATTCGGAGAGTAGTGGATGGTGGGGGCAGGGTGATTCTCATTCTCCTGGATCTGTTGGCCGCATTCAACACTGTGAATCCTGCGGTTTGGGTGTGGCGACTACAGGAGGTAGGAATTGGGGATTTGGCTTTGGCCCTCCTTTCCTCTTTTTTAGAGGACAGGAAACAGAGTCTGAGCTGGGATGGCTTACAATCAGACAGTTATAACCTGCCCTGTGGCGTTCCACAATGATCTGCTCTGTCCCTGCCGTTTTCAACGTCTATGTGAAGCCACTGGTAGGATTAGTCAGGAAACATGGTTTCACATTTGATTTGTATGCTGACGATTCGCAATTGGTGATATCCCTGTCGGATAGGCCTGAGATAACAGCGAACAGTTTTCCCACTTGTCTAAAGGACATAATAAACTGGATGAGCCTAAATTTCTTGAAAATAAATACAGAAAAGACTGAAGTGATAGAGTTCGGCAATGGGACATCACTTTGGAATAACTCCTGGTGGCCGCCGGAGGCTGGGGAATGTCCCCGCCCCGTAAGGAAGGTCAGGAATCTTGGAGTCATTTTTTACAAGAAAATGTATCTGTCAGCACAGGTTAATAGTTTAACGTCTGCCAGTTTCTTTCTATTAAAGAACCTCCACAAGATTTTTCCTTTTATCCCTCCCAAACTACAGAAGACGGTAATGGCTGCTCTTTTTCTGTCCAAACTGGACTATTGTAACGCGCTGTTCTTGGGCATCGATAAAAACCAGATAAGAAAACTGCAAACACTACAGAATGCCACGGCACGATTAATTTTAAATCTTCCAAAGGGCCACTCTACATCACTGGGAATAAGGGCCCTACACTGGCTCCCCGTCCACCAGAGAATCAAATTTAAGGCGCTCTGCCTGGTGCATAAGGAATAATATGGTGGGGGTTCAGATGACAGCTAGGAAATGTTCAGGCTTTACACTCCCTCGCAAAATCTGCAATCAGCCAGTCTTGGCCTGATCTGTACCCCAAGTTTTGAAGGGCTAGATAGGTAGGTCCTGGTCCAGTTGTGCAGCAAATTGTGAAATAAACTGCCAGTGGTGCTGAGACTGCAAACTAATCTATTACTTTTCAGGAAAGTGCTGAAAACTCGGTTGTTTACTCCGTGAGCAGAGCTAGCTTAGTCTCCGCCCTTGCATACACATACCAGCGCCAAGACGCCTCGGCATTCGAGCGCTTAATAAGCCCTATATCATCATCAGCAGCAGCAGGTGCAAAATGGACTAGAGTGAGGAACCTATATCATAACTTGTGAAGCTCCCAAAATCAAGGGAACACTGCTACTATACCACTTAGTGTAGAAGATCAGCTAGATCACTTAAATTCCATTGTACAATCCACAATTGATAATGTTGCTCCACTGAAACCTCAGACCCACCCCACAAAACACACTCCCACCAGCTGGTATTCCCCTGCCCTACAAACCGAAAAGAGCAAATGTAAGAAATTGGAACAGAAATGGCGACACACACAGTGTACCAGACAAAGAAAGATTCAAAGACGCACTGTCCTCTTACAAGAAAAATATAACAACTGCTTGTAAGCTACATATTGCTAATCAGTTAGAGCAAGCTGGGAACAACTCTAAGACCCTGTTCAGGTCCTGAAGACCTATACAAACCCGAGAGCATGCAACACTGCAGTCTCCTTCACAGTCGCTGTGTGCCAGCATAGCTTCTTTTTTACCCTGAAAATCGAAGCCTTTTACCATGAAATTGTCCCATCTAACAGGACTCTCTCCTGCCCTTCCACTGAACACCCTACTACCCCCATTAGCACTTCATATCTCCACTGTTTCCCCTTACTCACCCCTGAAGAGGTTAAATATCTCCTAACTATAGTGAAATATGGATCTCCTCTAGATGTAATCCCTGCAAAGATCGCCTCTCGACTATCTAATCAACTAGCTACACCCATCTGCACCATTCTCAACAGTTCCTTGAAGGCTGGCAGACTTCCCCTAGAATGGAAAGCAGCTCAGGTCATACCCTTTCGTAAAAATCTAAAAGTCCCCACTATCAAGCTGTCTAATTTTCATCCCATCACTCTGCTTCCCCTTCACAGCAAGCTTCTTGAAAAACATATAAACAGGAGCTTCTCCAACTTTGTTGAATCCTCTCACTGCCTGGATGTCTCTCAGTCAGGCTTCCGGCCGAATCACAGCACCGAGTTCGCCTTGATAGAGGTAACAGATAACATCTGAATGGCCTTGGACAATGGTCATGGCAGCACTTATGGTGCTGCTTGACCTATCAGCGGCGTTTGACACCATCTTGCATCAAATCCTACTGGAGAGACTACAGGACATTGGGGTACAGGAAGTGGCATTAAAATGGCTGTCAGATTTTCTAACAGATAGAACCCAGACAGTCAGATTAGGCACCTGCAGATCTAATACCACCAAAGTTACTAAGGGAGAACCATAGGGTTCCTGTTTGAGCCCTACCCTCTTTAACATTTACATTACTCCCTTGGCTAAACTAATTAGGAACCTTGCGTTGTCCCATCTCATATGCAGACGACACCCAGCTCCTCCTAACCTTTCACAAATCCAGCCCGACATCCAACACATCTTCTCAGAGGGCATGAAGACCATGGCAACCTGGATGAGTACCAACTTCCTTCAACTGAACGCCGAGAAATCAGAGATCATGTTGTTTGGCGTGGCAACCATAAGTTGGACTCCCAGGTAGTGGCCGGAGGAGTTGGGCACGGCCCCCTCTCCAAAACCAGTGGTCAAGAACTTAGGAGTCACATTGACCAGAGTCTTACTCTAGAAACACACGCCGCTACCACCATTGGATCTTGCTACCACACACTCAGCCTACTTAGAAAAGTATTTTCTATGCTACCATCATCCACGAGCAAAACACTTACGCAAGCCTTAGTGTTAAGCCGTCTGGCCTACTGTAATGCTCTGTTGGCCTTGGCCAACGAGGCCTCCCTAAACAAATTACAGGTGGTCCAGAACACGGCAGCCCGATTAGTAGCAAACGCACCCCCCCACTCCCCAGACAGCCTCCATCCCTCGTCTCAACAAACTCCACTGGCTCCCCATAAGAAAGCGGGTGAAATTTAAAATCGGCTGCATCACTTAAGGCCCTCAATGGACTAGGGCCTCTTCATTTGTCTGATGAACTGACTAAGTACACTCCCTCTCGGCCCCTTAGATCAGGGTCCAAGCTTTTCCTGTGCACGCCAAGAATAAAAAAAAGGTTCGCAAAGGGGGCAAATCATTCACTCTCTTTCTTCCGACTTTCTGGAATGAGCTTCCCCGACAGCTTTGTGACTGCGAGAGCCTCCCTCAGTTCAGGAAGCTTCTAAAAACCCATCTTTTCTGAGGTATCTTGGTTTGGCTACAGTATACCGTCCTAAGCGCAGAGATACCCCTTATGGGGTGATTCGGGCGCTATATAAATGAATAAATATCAAATATCAAAGTCTGATCTTTAGCCTGAAAACCTCCACTGCAGTCAGTAGGAGCTGCACCAGGGAAGACATAAGCTGCCTCATGGGAGCCTTGGGAATGCACAGGCGTGAGTGACTGACGTAAAGTTGGCGTAAAGTGACAAGAAAGAAAAACAAGTATCAAGGAGGAAGAAAGGTGGCGCGAGCTAAGTGTGAACTTCATGCTGGTAATGTTGGGAAAAATTATAGAGGTTATGCTGGAAAAAATAAAATGACTGGATAATTCTTTGATTTTCTGTTGAGGGCCATTCAATGCCTAGAACACATTTTGAGTGTAACTTACCAATTTCAAATGCCACAGCCACATCCTAGAGGTTGATGAAATGAGTTTTAGTTGGTGAGAAATAACATAACTGATCTTCACAGAGAGCTGGCAAGAACACCTCTGAACCAAGAAAGTAATATGTAGGCCCTTAGACCAGCCATTCTGACCCTACTGATAAGTAAATGCCACACAGGCATGAGATCCCGAACTAGTCTTTGTTTCCAAGTAAAGATATAAGAACCATCCTTATCAGGACAATGAAGGAAGTTCTCCAAGAGGTTTGTATAGGAGTATGGAATAACTACATACCACTGTCTTAACTGATTTACATGAAGCAGCCCAGGCACGTTGACATGACTAAAGCCTGTTAATTGATTTTCCAGGGCCTTCAAGATGTTATACACGTAGTTGCTGTAATCAAAGGAGAGGATGTAGCATTATGGCTAGAGCGGTCAATGTTGACGATGGGGAACCGGGTTAGAGTCTCGGCAACTTCGCCCAACATCCTGTGAATCTGCGCAAGTCACTTAATCTCCCTGTGCCTATCAAACATGATGTGTCAATCTGCAACGAAACTGGTGCTCATTTAAGGCGTTCTGATACCCAATTTCTCAGGTCTAGTTTGCGCTCTATAAGACGCTTAAAAAATTAAAAAATAATAAAAAGCTGCTGATAGCCAATGGGGTGATGGATGTGTTGTCTTTGAGCAATTAAAAAGACAAATGTTGAAAGAAAACTTTCATACCCAAGGAACTATTGTTAAAAGAGGTAAATCGGGCAACAGTAGAGATAGAGTGCTTTGACATCATTTAGGTACCAAACAAGTTCTGGCCTTAACATTCTGTGACATACTTCATTGTTCAGATACATAATCAGCGTCATGAGTGGCTGGTGGCACTGAAAGTAGAGACATTATAAGTATGCTATGGTTTATTTCATTGCAAGGTTTTGATATGGAGGTCTTTACAACTATGCTCATGTGGCTGAAATGTTGACAGACTATTTTCGGCTCAAAAACATTTTGAAAGTAACCTTCTGACTATGGTCGCTCGTGTACGCAAAAGCTGGCACACACAAACAAATTGCTGAACCTCTGAAGTTTATTGTTCAATAAATAATGGCAGGATTTCAACAGACATTTACTTTCATGTCATGTGCATGTGCTTTTTAATGAACACTGTAGTTTAGCTTACAGGTAAAGATTATGTCTAGATTGTTTGCAGAGCTCAGTGAGTTAAGCTGTCACATTTAACATCTACTGATATGCAAGTCAAGAGTTTGAATCCTACCAACGCAAAATTCCCTTGTAAGAGAGAATGTAGCAGACTAGGGGTATCATTCAGAGTCTCGTGGTAATCTCGATTTGGGCACACACTGTAGTTTGCACATGCATCGAGGTTCTGTGTTTTGGTGTAATTAGTAAAAATCAACAATATTTCCAAGTAATTTTTCACCAGGAAAAGACTGGTGACATTTGTCCGAGGAAAAATGGTCAGGAAGACACAAAACAGGTTGTACTCAGACTCTGATACCTCATGCTATGCCTCATTCTAACATGTGAAACTATGAATAATCCAGTAATACTGCACTCCATAAGTACCGCCCCCATTGAGATTATTTACTGAGTCTGGTTTTATCACACTAAAAACAGGCAACTCGTAAAGTAGCCCCAATTAATTTTTCACGGTCCCTATCACCACTTAAATAACTGTAACAGAGTGTAACAGTAATGTAGAATCCCATAGGATTAGTCAATCATTACTTAATCCTTCATGTTTAACTAGTTTCAGATTAACTTCTTCCTTTTCAATAAATTATCTTTTTGAAGTTTTAGTTTTACTTCTTGTATCCAAGGTGTTGTTTATTTACTGTGCCTCTGAAGAAATGTCCGTGTAGCTCAAGCTGCAAGCAAATTAACTGCGGGTAGATACCATGAACCCAAGTCCACTGTTTCCTATTTTGTTAGCGCATTTCGGCCCCTCACCATTAAACTCTGTCAAGATACACATTGCCCCAGGGGCCAGAACATGATTAAAGAAATGTACCCAACCAGTCCCAGAAAGGCTAAACGATCCCACATGTTCAAAAAACTACTTTGAGATTTGGACATTCCTAAAGGGCTACCCTCGTCAATAACCAGTCATGTTTAAATGGTACAAGCACGTGTATGATTCTTGTTCCAGTAATTCTAAATCATGCTGGCTGTAACTCGTGGTAAAAAAGCATACATTAATCGAACGCATCCAAAAATTGCTCAAAGAAAGCACTGTCCTGTTGGGCTTTAACATCTCCTCAGTTTTCAGTTTTTCCATTGAGCCTGGAGCTAGAATAAAGGCCCCACTCACAGTGCTAACAACAACCAAAAGAATTAAGTCGGCACCAGAACTAAACCCAACTTTCTGGGTTAATAATAATTAAGCCCTTGTGTAAAGAGTAAAGCTACTGTGTAGAAGGTGCAGCTATAAGCTTAGCATTACACTACTACAAAACTTTATGAATTGCTACGTTTCTTGTCAGCCAATAACAAAGTGTTCAGGTCATATGCACCTGACCTACAGAGACTACATCAATTACATTGGTAGGTCCTTTCCCTATCGTCCTCTCACCTAAACATTACATATTTGCCTGCATGAAAAGCTGTTAAATACCTTCACTTTAGGGGTAGATGCTAACTCAGTTGTAAAATTGCAGTACATCTTCCTGGTCAACGCATCGTATCTGCTGAAAAAGCGGTCAAGTGGTCAAAAGATACTCCATTATCATAACTTAATATATGAGACAACTGCCAATAACACTGATCCCATCCTTACCATAGATATTTACAGAATTGTAGGACAATCTGGGCTGTCCATATAGACACATAATACATACAAGTAGTAGTAGCCCTATAGTCACTATTCCTAGAGACCAGTCTCTAGGTTTATCATAACTCTCACAAAACTGTTAGAACTCTCAGTGGCTAAACTCTTTAGGTTTGGTTACCTGAGCACAATTATTTAGGTGACACCTCACCAATAGCAGTAATGCAACTAAACCGCTCCCAAGGCACCAAAACATATTGTGGGTCTTGACAATGCTTTCCCACCAGATTTATGAACATTGGGAAATGCGGTACAGTAAACAATATATCCCTCTCCCGTGTCATGGCTTCTGGGGCCCACTACCTTATCCTTAAATGGACGCAAGGCTTTCACTGTTCCGAATGCATAACTACACACTTTGATGCATTGTATCCTAGGTTGCCAAATGTGTGTTATATTTTGTTAATGTTTTGTAGCTGTGCCACAAAGAGGCAACACCCACCTTCCAACTCTGCAATACTGCTTATAACATCTTTGGAAAGGCTTATACTGACCCACGTGACTTTGCAATAGTGATTTCACTATTATGCCGGTTTCTAAAAACCTTCAGAAATGCATAATGCATTTATAAAAGTGATCACCCATTATGGGGAATCACGCTAAGCACCTGAAGACAGTACATTTTGCTCAGCAAGCCAGCAGTGGAAAGGTACCAGACTTCGGATCTTAAATCACATTGATATAACAATAGTTGAACTGTTAGACCAGAAGGCTGGGTGAGTGCAGCTTTAAAATAAGACCATTAGATGGTAACACCAAAATCAGCAGCCAACTTTAAAACAAATAGATAAATACAGAATTGAAACCAAATGAAACCTCACAAAGCAGTGGGCAAAAGATTCTTTGTGTTTCCAATTCCCAGTCCCTACTGGGAAAAAATATTGAGCTCATGTAGCTCAAATATTGTTGGAGGGTTACACAGTGATCCACTGTTCTGACCCTTCTGGCAGAATATTTTGCCTTCCTTTGGTTATATGGCAGAACCATTCTTAGGTTCAGGGATACTAGCACAACCACAAGTATACCTGGAATATGCATCCGCAGAACCCACGAAATACAATATTTGATAAAACGTAGCACACAATTCTCTTTACAGTATTGCACATTAAACAATACTTAGCACTAGTTTTCATTAAAAGTCTGTATGAAAGTAGTATTTTTCTGATATTACAAATCTGATATAATAGAAAAGTCAGATCTTGGAAGGGGATGCTCCTTTGTTAAGGTTCCTTTAAAGACCAAAAACAATAAGAAGTGTATTTAAGTACTGGATGAATCATTGGAATGCTAACGAATATATACGTATTAATGTATAGTCTGGTCAAGATAGCTTCTTTTTCAGTTTGCTTCTAATAACCCTGAGGAGTCAGAAGAGGAAGAAATCCATGGCTATAAAATCCAATTAAATTCTTTGCCGGAGAAGAGAACGTGTACGCATCCGTGGGCACTGCCATAAGTGCATTATTTCTCTGACAGCTACAGGCGTTCCTTTACAGAAGGAGGAAGCGTGTCCAGCAGGTTTTCCTCCACGATGAGGCTGCTCAGTTTCAGGGACTGGCATGCTCCTAGTTCAACAGGAAGTCTTTCGAGCTGGTTTCCGATGAGCTCCAACTTCACAAGGTTCAGCAGTTCACCAACCAGAGGGGACAGGCTCGTCAGGCTGTTATGTCCCAGAAGTAAACACTGCAGCTTTGTACACTGAAATAACCCATCTGGCAGAGTTTCAATCTGAAAAGGAAATAAAACAAGAGGCATTTATTTATGCTCGCCTGCAGAAAAAATGGCAAGATGATTAAAAACGTCCCATTACCTAATGCATTTGTTAGAGCACTATCAGATAAATGACAGTAACACAAGGCACGGCATGCCATATTTTTAGAACAGAAGAATGAAATCTGTGGTATCATGAGTCCTTTTTTTGATTTGTTATCAAACAAACTGGGTTCCAAGGGCGACAGTGGCTTAATTTAGTTATGAAATATTTCTACCTCTTTGGTTTTGGTCATTAAAGCTGTATTTGTTTACTGGCTCTAAATGTCAAACCACACCACTTGTCTCCAAGGTATTGTGAAGCATTTCTCTGGATTCTCGACCAGGCTGAGGACTCAGTAGTATCTGTGGGGTGCATGCAGTGCTGTTCCCCTACTGAAAAACAACAGTACTCACTGCTTAATGCTACTGCATTTTAACTGAATAACAAGTACTCTTTTGTACTCTCAAGTCTCCAAGAACAGCTAGTCAGATAGTGAAGGCTCAGTCCAGGAGATAGTAATGGGGTTGGAACTCGGATACAGTTTGACAATCAACACACTTCATAAAATCAAATATTCTTAAGAACCTTCCCTCATAAATAGAATGGGTCATTATTTGCAAGTAGGAACGGCAGGGCAGTCAGAATGATAAATAATACAATGCAATAACAGGATGTTGCTGCAATTTCTGGAGTGCTTAAAAAACCCGATGTCTGAAAAGTTCACAGGGTTAGGACTGGAGTGCTGGAAGCACTCGGCTACCGGACACAGTAAGCATGGCATCCGATACCGTGGAGCAGACTGGTACCTTTTCTTTGGCACATGTGTCATTGGCACACCAATGGGAGTTTCCCATTTCAGAAACCAGCAATACTGAACACCTAGCTGCATCCGATACCTTTGGGCAGACTGGTACCTTTTCTTTGGCACCTGTGTTATTGGCACACCAATGGGAATTTCCCATTTCAGAAACCAGCATTACTGAACACCTAGCTGGTCACAGCTGATTGTTTTAAACTGTGTAGACAGCCACAGGCCCAGTGCCACCTATTGTACTGACTAATACCCAGTGGGCACAGGTAGCACCCTGTTTAATACTGCCAAACCAATTAACAATCTGTGTGTTAAACTATTCTGGATTCAAGATAGCAATGCCTTGCCAAAGGAGCAGAACCCAAGTGCACCGAGTGAAAGAAGGAAAACAGTCTGCACCTTTCAGACTCTTTCTCTTTTGCATTTCCTACCTCTTGCCTCTAAACCTAGTTGGCAGTATGGCAGTATCCACTCTTGTTTCTATTTTTCTTGAATCAAGGAACTGAGCGCTTGTGGAAATGTCCCATGGCACTCGGTCTGCGAGAAGGCATAGAGATAAATGTCCCCTATGAATCCATAGCAGGCCCAACGCCAGGTGTGGACTATAACATAAAAGACTCACAACCCAATGCAGGCTTAGCCTTGGGTTTGCCTGAAAACTCCATTATACAAAAAGCTATTGCTCCCTGTATCCTGGAGCCTACACTACACAAACTCCAGCATCATCAGAGTCCACAAGGCAGCTGTATAGGCCATTGGTGAAAGGGAGAGGATAGTGAAAGATACCGGGTAGAGGGAGCCTACATTCTGTCCCACACAGGTTTCTAATGCATTCCCCTATTTGCTGTCAATATTGCTAAGTCAATGAGAGGAAGGGACCTGGGTGAGAACATCCATCAATGCAGGGAAAGGCAATGCTCCTGCACTTACATTCACTCTGTGTGTGTCTTGAATTCGATATTGAGACAAGGATTAGCTGAATGAACACATGGACGCATGAATGAGTGACTGGGTGCACTGATAGATGGTGACCTCACAGATTTATGGATAGTAAAATAAGGGAGTTCAATGTTGAACAGTTGGATAAATTTAAATCTGAAAGAATGCAAACAAAGAATGTCTGCCGGCAAGATGTATAAAGAATTATCAACACTATGCCAGTAGTTCTCCTACAAGTGGGCGCCTTTGTTCCAACAAAGCTTAAGTCAAGAATATCCACTGCTCCGCCAGTGCAAGCATTCAGCAGGAGTGTGGATCACTGTGCCATTAACATGTCAAGAATTACCTTTACCACCATTACAATTTATCATACACAATGATCCTTAATGCATGTTCAGATTTTGCAAGCACTCATTAATCCTAGTGCATGTTCAGACTTGCACCATCACTCAGTAATCATTTGGACAGGTTGTGATTTTCACCATCTGTCACTAATCATAAGTGCATTTCAATATTTGTTTCATTAATCCTGCCACATTCCATTTGCAAACTTATCAACGAACTACACGTGCCAATAGCCATTTTCGTGTGTAATGTTATGAATGTTACACTGAAAACATTATACCTCTACCCATCCTTTGCTAACAACCATGTCTTTATTTGCTCTTTCCTCCTTATGATGATAGCTTTACTCCCACCACAAAGAGGCAATGTGCCTACTCAAGCGGCCCATAGTAGCAGTGTGGGACACCATGCTCACACATTTCTGCGAGGAGATGCAGGAAGCTGACCTGACCCCCAAGGGATGCTTGGTTGCTACCCCCCAGATGTTTCACGCGACAAATAGACATAAGTCCTTTTTCTCTCTGCTGGATGGGTCCCTCGGACCCTATCCACATGCTGCCCCTGACCCCAGCCAACAATCAATCAATCAATCAGTGACACTTATAAAGCGCGCTACATACCCGTGGGGTCTCAAGGCGCTGGGGGGGGGGGGGGAGCCGCTACTGCTCGAACAGCCAGGTCTTCAGCTTCTTCCTGAAGGAGAGGTGGTCTTGGGTCAGGCGCAGGTCGTCGGGAGGGAGTTCCAGGTCTTGGCGGCCAGGTGGGAGAAGGACCTTCCTCCTGTAGTCGCTCTTCGGATGCGGGGGACGGCAGCGAGGGCGTGGTTGGCTGATCGGAGGTGGCGTTTGGGAGCGTAGAAGTTGACTCGGCTGTTGAGGTAGCTCGGGCCTTGGTCGTGTAGGGCTTTGTGTGCGTGGGTGAGGAGGCGGAAGGTGATTCTTTTGTTGACGGGGAGCCAGTGAAGGTCTCGCAGATGTCCGGAGATGTGGCTGGTTCGTGGGATGTCGAGGATGAGTCTGGCTGAGGCGTTCTGGATCCGCTGGAGTCTCTTCTGGAGCTTGGCGGTGGTCCCGGCGTAGAGGGCGTTGCCGTAGTCCAGTCGGCTGGTGACGAGGGCCTGGGTGACGGTCTTCCTGGTCTCGGTGGGGATCCACCAGAAGATCTTCCGTAGCATGCGTAGGATGTTGAAGCATGCCGAGGAGACGTTGTTGACTTGCCTGGTCATGGAGAGGGAGGAGTCCAGGATGAAGCCCAGGTTGCGTGCATGGTCTGTCGGTTTGGGTGCGGTGCCCAGGGCGGGAGGCCACCAGGAGTCGTCCCAGGCGGAGGGAGAGGAGCCCAGGATGAGGACCTCCGTCTTGTCCGAGTTCAGTTTCAGGCGGCTGGTCGTCATCCACTCGGCTACCTCTTTCATCCCTTCGTGCAGGTTGGCTCTGGCGGCGGCGGGGTCGTTGGTCAGGGAGAGGATCAGCTGGGTGTCGTCGGCGTAGGAGATTATGCTGAGGTTGTGTTTGCGTACGATGGCCGCGAGGGGGCTCATGTAGACGTTGAAGAGGGTGGGGCTCAGAGATGATCCTTGGGGGACGCCGCAGATGACTTCGGTGGCCTCTGACTTGTACGGTGGTAGGCGGACTCTCTGTGTTCTCCCGTCGAGGAAGGAGGTGATCCACTCCAGCGCCTTGTCCTGGATTCCGACGTTGCTGAGGCGCCGTACTAGGGTGCGGTGGCAGACCGTGTCGAATGCCGCGGAGAGGTCTAGGAGGATGAGGGCCGCTGTTTCTCCATTGTCCATCAGGGCTCGGATGTCGTCGGTGGCGGCGATGAGGGCGGTCTCGGTGCTGTGGTTGGCTCGGAAGCCGGACTGTGAGGGGTCGAGGGATCCGTTCGTCTCGAGGAAAGCGGCCATCTGCTTGTTGACGGTCTTCTCGATGACTTTGGCTGGAAACGGGAGGAGCGAGATGGGGCGGTAATTCTTGAGGTCGGTGGGGTCCGCTGTTGGTTTCTTGAGTAGGGCGCTGAGTTCGGCGTGTTTCCAGCTCTCGGGGAAGATGGTGGTGTCGAGGGATGTGTTGATGATGTCTCGCAGGTGGGGTGCGATGACAGCGTCGGCTTTGTTGAAGACGTGGTGAGGGCAGGGGTCGGTCGGTGATCCGGAGTGGATGGAGTTCATCGTGCGGATGGTGTCTTCGGTGCTGATCGGGGTCCAGGCGCGGAGGGTGGTGGTGGGGGGTGGTTGTTCGGTCATGGTGTGCGTTGGTTGGTTGTTGAAGCTGTTGTGTATGTCCGCGATCTTGTTGTGGAAGTATGAAGCCAGGGAGTTGCAGAGGTCTTGCGATGGGGTGATGTCGTTGTTTCCTGCGCTGGGGTTGGAAAGCTCTTTGACGATGTTGAAGAGTTCCTTGCAGTTGTGTGCGTTGTTGTCCAACCGGTCCTTGAATGCTGTTTTCTTGGCGGCGCGGATCAGCTGGTGGTGTTTCCGGGTGGCAAGTTTGAAGGAGGTCCTGTTGTCCGGTGTCGGTTCCCTTCTCCAGACTTTCTCGAGGGCTCGGCAGTTCTTCTTGGAGCTCTTGAGTTCGTCGGTGAACCATGGGGCTTTCTTGCTGCCGGGTCTGCTGGGCGGGGTCCTCAGTGGGGCGAGTTCGTCCGCGCAGTTGCTGATCCACTTCGTGAGGTTGTCGGCGGCCTGGCTGGGGTTCGCTGAGCTGGCAGGAGGGTGCTGGCTCAGGGAGGTGGCGAGCTGGTCTGCTGTGATCTTGTTCCAGCTTCTGCGGGCGGCCTGTTGCTGGTGGTGGTGGGTCGTTGTTTTCTTGAAGGTGAAGTGGACGCAGCTGTGGTCCGTCCATTGAAGCTCTGTGGTGTGGCTGAAGTTGATGTCCTTGCTAGATGAGAAGACAGCGTCGAGTGTGTGTCCGGCGAGGTGGGTGGGGGTGGACACCAGTTGCTTGAGTCCCAGGTTGGTGAGGTTGTCGAGCAGGGTGCTGGTGTTGCGGTCGTTGTTGTTCTCCAGATGGAAGTTGAGGTCTCCCAGGAGGATGTAGTCAGCGGAGGGGAGGGCATGTGGGCTGACGAAGTCGGCGATGTCCTCGCTGAATTGTGTGCGTGGTCCAGGGGGTCGGTAGATCAGGGTGCCTCTGAGGGTGGTGTTCGGGTTGGTGTGGATCTGGAAATGCAGGTGTTCGGCGGTGGTCAGGGAGTTGTCGGTGCTGGTCGTGAGACGGATGGTGCTCCTGTGGATGATGGCGATGCCTCCTCCCATCTGGTTGGCGTTTCGGTCCCTCCGGACGATCTTGTAGCCCTCTGGGATGGCGATGGCGATGTCGGGAGCTGAAGAGGCGTTCATCCAGGTCTCCGTGAGGAAGGCAACGTCTGGAGCTGTGGTGTCGAGGAGGTTCCAGAGTTCGATGGCATGTCTGTGGATGGAGCGGGTGTTGAGCAGGATGCACTTGAGGTGGGTACTGCTGGTGTTCGGCTTGGTGGGTGCTGGTGCGAGGCAGGTCCGGATGCAGGTGAACTTGCAGGCGTGGCAGCTGAAGGGTCCGTGGGTACGTCGTGGAGAGGCTTGATGGCATTCTGGGAGTCGGCCGGTGTTGAGAGCGGTGAGGGTGGCGGAGGAGTACGTCAGGCGGGTCGGTCGGGGTCTTCGTGGGCCAGGGGTCCTGGCGCTGGTCGTGATCCGGTCGCGGACGGGCGTAGACGGGCTTACCTTTGGCGCGCCTTCGGCGCGCCCGCTGCGCGTGACCGCTGCGCGTCCGCACGGTCGCCATTTAAGGCGAAGTGCGCGGGTGGGCGGAGCAGCTGGGAGGCGGGAGCGGGGAGGGAACAGAAGAGAAAAAGGGGCGGGGCCAATGTCGGTGGCGGGAAGCGAGAGCGGCGAGGTAGGCGGCCAATCAGGAAGGAAACTGGACACGGCACAGGGGATACAAAGAAATTAACAGGCACAAATTTAGGGCAAAACAAATAAAAACAGCAAAATACGCGAGCAGACGGCAGAAACAGACAAGCACAAATTACGGGCAAAACGAGGAAAAACAGCAAAATACGCGAGCAGACGGCAGAAACAGACAAGCACAAATTACGGGCAAAACGAGGAAAAACAGCAAAATACGCGAGCAGACGGCAGAAACAGACAAGCACAAATTACGGGCAAAACAAGGAAAAACAGCAAAATACGCGAGCAGACGGCAGAAACAGACAAGCACAAATTACGGGCAAAACAAGGAAAAACAGCAAAATACGCGAGCAGACGGCAGAAACAGACAAGCACAAATTTAGACAACCGTCTTAGCTGTGGGTTACAGCCTCTGTGAAAAGTTGGCCTGGTATATGATGCTAACTAGTTCTAGTGATCACCTTGTACCATGCCAAGCAACCCTTATGATGATTGGTTGTAAGTCAACCTTATAGACCAGCTATCCTAGTGGTAGCGTGGACAAAGCAGTCTTAGGCTAAACTCTGAAAGGCATGTGAAGCAAGCTGTTTTACAATATACAACCCCCTTGAATACCAAATGAAAGGACACCACACAGATATATATTGAAAATATATATATATTTATTAACTACAAATACCCCCTGGACTCTTTATGAGCCCAGAAGCACAAGCGTTAAAACAAAACACAGTGGAAATACACAAAAGTTGCACAATATGGATGAGCCCTAGGGGCCACCTAAACCATATACTAAGAAAGTGGTATAAGAGATACCAATTGAAAAGAAAATAGGCCTAGGGCCTTGGGAATCGCTGGAGCTGATCGGGACTAACAGTGACTAAGTCGGGAAAGGCCCGCGGGACTCGGTGCAGTGTTTAAAGTGCACGCACTCACCAATGCAATGTCTATGGTGCGCAAAAGTTATAAAGTTAGTTAGTTAGGAACCTTCCGAGTGACCTAGAGGAGTGAAACTTAACACACAGACACTAGAGGTGTGTACCAGTGTGGGAACACCGGCGTTGCTGAGTTACCTCACCCACAGGACGCGGGTGCATAGGGTCGAAGTAGTGTCGGGTTTCGTCACGCTGGTCGATGGTGCTTGGAGCTGAAGATGCTGCCGGCGGCTCGATGTGAAGAGTTCCGGTGGATCTAAGGGTGGATCTGATGTTGGGAAGACCTGAAAGCAGAGGGGACAATGTTCAAAGTCACTAGCCAGTGACTACCGTGGAACCAGATTGGAACCAGGCGATGTCGGGTGCAAACAGGCGTTGAGGTGTAGCTTCTCTCTGCAGCCACGTGGACATGAAGAGGTCGAGGACGTCCAGGAGTCGATCACAAGCTGTCCCACGCAGGCTTCTCGCTGTTGGCGGTGTCGGCAACTTGATTGGAGCAAACAGGCCTTGGCTAATGCAAGCCACGCAGGAATCGAAAAAGGCTTATTACTCGGACCAGCAAGGTCAGAGCGGGTGCTCCCTTTTACAGGAGCGAGGGCAAGTCTGGAGCAACCAGACCCGTAGTGTAGTTTGTAGGTTTCGTCACCAAGATGGCCGCTGACCACGTGGCAAATGGCCGGGATGGCGCGTCGAGTGGCACAATGCAAAAGGGCCCCATGCAGATCGTGGAGATGCTGGGGGGCTGATCTTCGGTGCAAGGGCTGCTCGGTGGTGGGGCTTCTCGGTCCCCAAAGCACAACGTCGAGGGTGCCTCGGATGCTGCGCAGTCAGCTTCTCGGGGGTCTTTCAAGAGGTCCGGTCCCACGTCTCTCGGTGCCTCCACGGGTCCCTTCTTTGCAGGGACTGTGGATCGGGCTGTGAGAAGTCTGGGAGTCTGGGTCTTGTCAGGCTCTGGGCTCGGGCTTCGGCGGGAGGCGGCGGCAAAGCAGACGTCGAGTTGCTGGTTGGTACCTGTGTTCACAGGGTGGCCACTCCTATGCCACAAGGGAGATACTCTTCAGTCTTCTGTGCAGCAGAATGTCGAAGTCCAGACGTCTTCTTAGTTTCAAGTTGATTCAGGATGATCTGAGGTGCTATGGCACTGCTCCCACTCTTATTCCCAATCTGAGGGGTGGATCACCTGCTAGGTCCCTCCTCTGGGTGGGACCAGGAAGGGGGGCGGTTACACCCCCTTTCCTTTGTCCAGCTCCTCGCCAGGCCTGGGTCTGGAAAGTCCCAGGACCAGTTTGGACTGGCTTATGCACGAGGACACCTTGTGTGCCCCGGGCATGTCTGATTCTATTCAGCCCTGTCCTACCCAATACACAAAATCTTGTCTGGGGTGGTGCTCGCACCTCCCAAGGCAGGAAACTCTTTGTCCAAGCCTCCCTCGCTGGAAGGACTCCCAGCAGCAGGAGGTCAGACTTGTGTCTGTAGTGGCAGCATCCATTTTGTGATGCTGAGGCTCTGGTTAACTTTAACCGGGGTTAAGGCTATGTACATGTCGTGTCCCTCTAGAAGGGTGGAATGCTATCCCCGTCGACAGAACTGTCGAGGGGATAGTATTCCAAATTGTATGACACCTTACTCGACATGTTTTGATAAAGCCAAACCAAAGTTAGCATATAACCGCGAGGATTATAATGCACTTAAGAGTATATGGTATGGCAATATCCCGGAACAGCTAATGGAGTTGTTCCCGACAGCTGCAGACAGGCTCAGCTCATGCTAGAACACCATCTCACATGAAACCACGCACTCTGCCCCCAGGATTGCAGGGGCCTTCCATAGGAATGGCTTATAGGTTAACATGTGTCCAGTTAAGGTTAGATATAGGGATACTATATCTAAGCAAGAGGTGATTACAACAACTTACCCCAGCTGAGTGATCAGCCAGTTGTGTCAAATATGGAGGCCAGGCCAGGGGTGGCACAATAAATGCTGCAGCCCCTGGTAGGCCTTGGAAACACCTATGCCCTGGGTACCTAGGGTACACTATTACAGGGGCCAATAAGGTGAACCAGTTCCAATTCGTAATGCACCTGGGGTGCATTGGCAGTAATTTAGAGAGAGAACAGCAGGCTGTGGGTCTGATTAGCAGGCCCACAGCCACATTAAGTCATAAACCAGTGAAGCAAAAATCAAAAAATTTGGAGTGACTATAGGATAGCAGACCCTACTCTCCTACAGCCTCCACCTCAATGGCTCTCTGCCACCCACCCATCCGCTGCCACCCTCTCCCCGACAGCTTGGTCACCTATGCTCGCGCGATGGCGTCATTTAACCCTACCCCACATTCACTGCTCAAGAGGTATACACACCTAATGGCAACACGCCGCACATTCATTCTCCTAAAGCATTCAGCATGGACTGCATAGCTAGCGAATCCTCCTTCCCACCCATGAGCTGGAGTGACCCACAGTTCCTACCTCCAATCTAACACTACCCCAAGTTCCACAGCGAGCTTCCCTCATGACTAGTGTGTCCATGCTAACAAGTAACAATGGCACTGTAAATGTTATGATGACTTTGTCATGATGTATTAAAGTGAAAAACCTCAATAAAAAATTTTTATGATCGCTTTAAAAGCATGCACTAACATAGATCGCTACCAGATGTCCCTCTTAAGGGAACATAAAGGGTGCAATATACAGGTTGTTGCTAAATTTCAATTCAATTCAATGTAGTCTTTATTTCGACCGTTCTGATCATAAAAGACACATAAATATTTACAATAACACAGTAAAAGAAAATCTTGAGTAAAAACATTATCACTAAGATAACAAAACATGATACATCAAAGATGATCGCACCACATGGGTGTAATAACATGATAAAACCAATCATTAAAAATACACATTTAATTCATTAGGGAGGTCTATTTTTCGTGTTATATTGCACTAGCACCAGAAATAGCTTACCTATGTTCATATCATTTGTGCATCATACGCAAAGATAACCTAACAACAATAGCAGCAACATTAACTTAAATGTGGTCTTTAGCAGTTGTTGATCTTTTTAAGAGGTTGGACCGTATTCTCCACATCCAGCATAAAAAATTCGCTAAAGCTATCAAAATAGGCTCTTGGGCGCTGGTCTTCAATAGTCTAAGAGCAGTTGCACATGACCGAGTGCCCATATTAAGATAAACTGGCTTTAACCACTTACTTCGTGGCCCATTAAAGGCAGAGCACACAAATAATATGTGTGGTATCGTTTCATCCTGGTCCTGGAAGAATTCACATTTACTATCTGGGGTATTTTCCCATTTAGCAGTAAAAGATCTGATTGGAAAAATACCTATTCTAAACTGATAAAATAGTTTCCTATCGCCAAGCCTGGTAATATAATCTCAAAAATGTTCAAACATGGGTTCAGGCTTGTGTTTGAAGAAAGTGCTGGTCAGTGCTTAGTTAATAGTGGATCGCGTGGTGTTATCTTTAACAATGGTCCAATAGACCTCTTTAACAACTTGTTCGGAGGGGAACAAGTGAACACCCGGATCTTCCCATAAATGGGACATGCCCATGTGTAGAAGGGAACATTTTATCTTTTGCAGCCAAATGATCTTATGTGATGTTTCTGCATCTCTGACGTCTTAAAGCGCACTTGCATAGTGTATCAGCTTCGGGATTGTCCATAATCTGCGCCAGAAAGCAAGCGGTCTAAATCTTGCCAACTCTGCTGTAGAGTTGGCGCTCTAGCTGGCGTGAGCAGCGTGATGACGCGGCACGCCCGCGGCCATGCTGGGAAGCGCACGCATCCCACAGAAAGAGCGTGAATGTCGGAGCCGGCAATACACAGCGGCTTGGGCCTCTCTGATGCCTGAAATCTAAATAAATAACGTGAACCAGAACATCGGCTCCTGTCTTCCTTGTAAGGCGCACACCCACATTACAATGGCGACAAGGGTGGGATTTACAAGGTAAAAAAAAAAAAACGAACCAGAAACGAGATCGACCACCGAGCCTTGGGCAGGAGCACAGAGTGAGCAGTACTACGAGCTCATCAGCCATACCCACCACCAACCACAGGACAAGGACATCGGAGAGCGTGGCAGAGCCCACCCACACATAAGGGAGCTTCACAGCCACGGAAGGAAGTGAGAGGGCACGGAAGGAGGGGACAAGACAATAAAGGACCCCACCAACCTCACACCCCAAGGGCTGGAGAGCTGGCGACCCCCGGGAAAAGCGAAGGGGAAGACAATAAAAGGCCCCAGAGACAGCCAAAGAAACAGGAGGAGTACGACTCGCCAGGCAGCCCCAAGAGCCATAGTGGGACTGACCCCCCAGAAAAGCGCGGAAAGATGTGTGCCCAATCATCTTCAGCTATGGCACCGGTTCCATTCCTACCCAAACCAGGGGAACCCCTTATGCGGTGGGAAGATTGGAGAGAATACATAGACAACTTTATAGAAGTGTTGGAGGATGAAAATGAGGAGAAATTTACAAGCCAGAGGAAAAAACGAATACTACTACTCAACCTAGGCCCAGAGGGGCTCAGGGTTTTCAAGAACCTAGTACCCAAGCAACGGGCAAGTACCGATGATGATGTCTACGCCCATGCCATCGAGGAATTGAATGAACACTTTCGCCCGGCGTTCTGCGTCTCAATCAACAGGTATCATTTCCAGCAAAGGAAACAAGAGATAGGAGAGTCAGTCGAGGAATACGTAACGGCATTGAGGAAATTAGCCTCCACGTGCAAGTACGATGCATTCCAGGATGAGTTTATCAAAGATCAGATTGTGATGCACACCACGAGCAAAGCGGTGCAGGAGAAGTTATGGGCGAGCGGTGACACCACGCTGAAGGAAGTCATGGTGACGGTCAAGAAAGCGGAACTTGCAAAACGCTGTGCCGAGGCGGCGAAAAAAGAGCCGGTGGCCAGACCAATGACGAAGGGCCCCGCAGAGACGGCAAGTACAAAGGTACGGCGCAGAAGAATCCGAACAGATGGCAAGGCAATCTGGGACCGAGGGAAACAGGCGGGAAATAAAAGGAGTTTTTACAGATGCGGAAGCATGGCGCATGAGGCTCACGACAGGAAGTGCCAGGCGTTTCGCGCCAAATGTCTGTTCTGCGGGATCGTAGGACACTATGAGAAGGTGTGCCGCAGGAAATCCGCCAGGACCATGGTGAAGTTCGTGGACCAAGGGCAAGAGGACCAAGAGGAAGACAACTACGAAGAAGAAGACACCGTGCTATGCATCTACGACCAGATACTCTGTGTCGACACCAAGACGTCAACCAAACCAGTGTTGGATATGAAGATAGGAGGAGTGCCAATAAGCATAGTAGCAGACACAGGCTCACCCAACACAATAGTCCAGAGGGCGGTATGGAATGAGACATTTACGCGGTCACTGGGCCCAGAACTGGAGCGGCTGGACATTCGACCGGTCTCTCTCACCCATGGGTCTCACCATGGGTCTCACCCATCACGTGTGCAGAGTGGTTGGCGCCACTGGTGGTGGTAATGAAACCCAGCGGTAAGGTCAGGCTGTGTGTTGATCTCCGCGAGCTCAACAAGAGTATCCTAGTGGAAAAGTTCCCTTTACCCTGCATCGAAGAGATGCTAGCAAAAACCAGGGGAATAAAGTGGTATTCCACGATAGACTTAACTTCTGCATACCACTAGATCGCATTACATCCTGAGAGCAAGAGATTGACGTCCTTCATCACTCCCTTCGGGTGCTACCAGTTCCGTCGCATGCCGTTCGGACTGGCATCGGCTGCGGCGGTGTTCTAAAAATTGATGCACCAACTGTTCAAGAACATGGACAGCATCCAGTACTTTCAGGATGACATCCTGGTGATGGGGCGAGACAGAATAGACCACGATGCCAAGCTAACCAAGGTTCTGAGCGTACTGGAGGAAAAAGGCCTGACGGCGGAGTGGAAAAAATTTCGCCTTGGCATGGAATCAGCAACCTACTTGGGGCATGAGGTAGGGGTGCAAGGAATCAAACCAAAAACTGAGAATGTAAGAGTGATTTGTGACGCACCGCCCCCCGCCAACAGAGAAGACGTTAGATCCTTCTTAGGGATGGCGGAATACTATAGTAAATTCGTCCAGAATTTTGCAACAAAGACCCACCACATGCGACAACTGACAAGGGAGAAGACGCCATTCAGATGGACGGAAGAAACACAGCAGGAGTTTGAGAGTGTAAAACGAGACGTGGTGAATGCTGTACCCTTGCAAGGGTACGATCCCCAGGGACTAACGGTGCTCACGACAGACGCCAGCGACAAGGGACTTGGCGCAGTGTTAATGCAGGACAGAGGCCAAGGAATGGTGGAAACGTTGAGTTTTGCATCACGCACACTGAGCGATACCGAGAAAAAATTCTGCGTCATAGAAAATGAGATGCTGGCCGTAGTGTGGGCAATGGCAAGATTTCGACAGTTTTTATGGGGCACACGGTTCCAGTTGAAAACGGATCACAAACCATTAGTAAAAGTACTAACCTCAAGTGGACATGCCAGCGCCACGCCCAGGATAGCTAAGATGACGTTGAAGCTGTTGGAATACAGATATACGAGGAGAATATCCCAGGCAGCCGGAATAAAGTAGCCGACTATTTGAGCAGAGCAGCAGCAATGGAGACGGAAGCAGAAGATGGAGAAATCGGAGGAGAAATGGTGGCATTGAGGGAGGACCAAGAACGAGTCATCAGTAACCAAGAGTAGCACAAAGCCTGTAAAGAGGATGGAGGCTTACAGGAGGTGAAGGAGTGCATAGTGAAGGGGTGGCCGGAGAAAAGACATATGGACGAAAATCTAAGGAAGTATTACGAGATCAGGGAAGAACTATCTGTCGGCGACAAAGGAGTGTTCGTATACAGAGGAGATAAAGTCATCCCCCCAGCAGGAATTGTCCCGAGGTTACTAGCGATACTCCATGAAGGACATCTGGGGATCGGAAAGATGAAATTACGGATTAAGCAAGGGTACTGGTGGCCGGGCTTGGTCGTACAGGCTGAGCGGTATGTCAGAGAATGTGCTCAGTGCCAAGAAGCGGACAAAACACTCAAGCCCTTGAGGCCAGCGCTGGGGAAGTTCGAGTCCCCAAGGAACCCGTGGGAGGAACTGTCCATTGACATCTTAGGCCCGATTTTGGATGGACAGGGTACCCAGAAGTACGTTTGTGTCCTCACAGACAGGTACTCTAAGTGGCCAGAAATGAAGGTGGCAGAAGTGATGGACACGGAGACAGTGGTACAGTTCCTGAATGACACATTTGTAAGAGGAGGTATTCCCAAATCAATACTAAGCGACAATGGGCCTCAGTTCTCCTCGGAGAAGTGGACTAAATTCATGATGAGGAATGGAATACTGTCCAAACACACGTCTATTTACCACCCGGCTGGGAATGGTCTAGTAGAACGTTTCAATAGAGTGGTGATGGGGTCGGTGCAGGTGGCCATAACGAGTGGAAAAGATTGGGAGAAAGAAATATGGAAAATGATATGGGCCTACCGAATCACACCCACGGGGACAGGTTATAGCCCCTTCCAGATATTGAGGGGCCGAGAACCTTTCACGAGGGACAACAGAGTGTGGAAATAAAAAACAGTGACCAGCCAATGGTACCCTGAAGTAGTTCATGCCAACCTGGAGAAAGCACAAGCTGTTTATGCCAAACATTACAACTCACGCAGGAATGTGAGAGACACCGGACTGGAGAAAGGTGAATGGGTGAGAGTCAAGCTGGCGACATTACAAAGGAAAGGGGACAACAAGTACAGTAAACCACTCCAAGTTAAGGAGGTCTACGACAGAGCGGCTTTATGAACGACGGAAATGTATGGTCCCAAGATAGAATGGCAAGATGCAATAGAATAGTAAGATGGGGTGCCGACGAACAGGAACAGGGAAGAACAGCGGAGTTCGAACAGGAAATGGAACTCTCCAGCTTGGAGGTGGACACAGATGCAGAAGGCTTGAGTGAGGAGCAAGGCAGCAATGTTGGCCACGACGTGGAAGCGGAAAAGAGCATAAGGAGATCGATAGGGAGTCCAGTTGAACCGAACCCAGGAGAAGATAGTGGAGCGACTCAGGAGAGAGAGGACACAGCAACCCCGGTAAGACGCACCCGAGGGGGAAGAACAGTGGTGAGACCAGCCAGATTTCAGGACTATGACATGGGTGATGGACAATAGTTCTTAGTTTTGTCATATGGGTAAAAAGGGGAGATATGTAGAGTTGGCGCTCTAGCTGGCGTGAGCAACGTGATGACGTGGCACGCCCGCGGCCATGCTGGGATGCGCGTGCATCCCACAGAAAGAGCGAGAGTGTCGGAGCCGGCAATACACAGCAGCTCGGCGCTCTCTGATGCCTGTAATCTAAATAAATAACGTGAACCAGAACAGCAGCTCCTGTCTTCCTTGTAAGGCGCACACCCACATTACGTCTGCCAGCACATTACATTCCAAATCATAATAAAGGGGTTTAAGAGGTGTGTTCTGGGAAAGACCGGTTATACTCCTCACAAATTTATTCTGGGCTAACGTGAGCAATAAGACATTCTCGAAGCCCCACAGTTCTGCTCCATAAAAGATGGAAGCCAAGACCTAAATCTTTAGAACAGGGCCTATTGGCTTAGTGTGGGAACGCCCACGCTCACTGAGTAAGGCTCCTGTCAGTTGTGAGTGCTTAAGTACCAATAAGTCTATCTGGGGCTTCCAATCTTGCTTTCTGCCCAATGTGATCTCCAAGTAAGTGAATACATCTGTTTGTTCCAATGTGACCTCATTCATAGAAACCCTGCCCCTGGCCGCTTTATGCTTGTGCAGAACCATGAAATTGGTGTTATCCACATTCGCATTCAGCTCATGATCTCGGCAAAAGTCCTCAAAGCGACATAGCGCTTGCTGCAACCCCTTTTGTGTTTTTGATATTATTTGGGTATGGCCGGCAAACATAAGTATTTGGACCTTTCAGCGAGCTAATTAAGGAGCATCAGTGGGATGTGCTAAAAATAATTAACAACCCCATTTATTAACAAAGAAAATAAAGTGCGGGCCAGGACACACCCTTGGTGTACCTCTTTTAAGATCGGAAACCTGGGATTGGCATTACCCTAGGCACCCCATCGTGCCTGTGCAAAAATAGCTTTGTGCAATGTGGCTGTAAGTGATAAAAGTTTCAAGGGCATGCCTAAGTCTTTCAGAACAGTCCAGAGCTTATTACGTGGTACTGTGTCAAATGCTGATTTTAAATGAACAAAGGCGGCATAAATAGTACCGCCAGCTAAGATTACGACACGCCAGTAAATTAAAACAAAACGAAAGACCTGGTCGATAGTGCTTACGTGTGCCATAAATACGCTGCGTATTGGATGCATAACGCACTGCGGATTAAGGCGCGCTTTACAAACCACTCCGAAAAGGTTTTATTCGGAGGCGGCACCTACGATCGCTGAGAGGAGACACCATTGCAAAGTCTCTACATTGACTTTCTACCGCTAGAGTTTCCCACGAGGTGTGGGCTTGATTGATTCGCGACGGGTTCACCTGTCTAGAAAAGGCTCTTCTTCAGTAAGAGCTGTGAGGTCCTGATGAGAACTCCCTACCAAGTAGGAGTTCGAAACGCGTAGATCGCTAGTTTTTACACCATAAGATCTCCAAACTGTGACTAGGATTTAAATATGAAGAAACCAAAAAATATATTGTCTATGGTCTTGTTTATATGTCTTGTTGAATTTTGCTTGTAAATAGATTCCTTGGGTGTGAGAGTGTATGTTTGAATGAGGGATGTAGTGATTGACTGTGAGTGATGAATGATTTGGAATATGTACAGTTTTTATTGTATTGTATAAATTGTTTATGTTGATTGTAGGTTTTTTTTTTAAATTGTTGAAATGGTGTAAATTTACCAACAAATGTACTTCAAGCGAAAAATAAAAAAATTGATTTATTCAGATTGATTTACAAATCTTGGACCCATATTTGGTTTCATTCCAATGTGTCGTGATGAATAAGAGAAAGAAGGAATAACAGTATTGGCGATTGTTCAGTTCATTCTTAGGTCAGTGGCTTGGCCTTACTGTTGAGAGGCCATACCCAGTAGTGTTTTCTACGGGGGGAACAGAGGCACAGAGAAACAGGGGGAACAGAGGCACAGAAAAACCGGGATGACAAGCAAGGAACAGAGGCACAGAAAAACCGGGGGAACAGAGGCACAGAAAAACCAGGGGAACAGAGGAACAGAAAAACCGGGATGACAAGCAGGGAACAGAGGCACAGAAAAACCGGGATGACAAGCAGGGAACAGAGGCACAGAAAAACAGGGGGAACAGAGGAACAGAAAAACCGGGATGACAAGCAGGGAACAGAGGCACAGAAAAACCGGGGGAACAGAGGCACAGAAAAAACGGGAGAACAGAGGCACAGAAAAACCGGGATGACAAGCAGGGAACAGAGCCACAGAAAAACCGGGATGACAAGCAGGGAACAGAGGCAAAGAAAAAGCAGGATGGTTCAGGGGGAAGACATCGAATGTTCTCAGTCTGCCAAAGGAGTGGAGTGGCATTTGCCACTACAATGCAAGCTTTAGACTCTATTCACAACAAAAACTGCTCTAGCTTTTGACCAGGGTTGCCTGCCTGGTAATCTGTGATGCCATCTTCAGTTCCCGGCTTGCACCACAAGCTCTGCGAAGCCCATTTTACCAAAAGTGATTTCATCTTATAAATAGGGAGTGCAACTTTCCACTGTGGACTAAGTTGCAAAGTTGGACCTCAGGCTGCTACAGCACCTCCACAGAGTCAAAACTCGGCAGGGCTGAGATTTCCCTGACAATCTGCGGATTACTTTAATAAATCCCAACCACTCCCCCAACGTCCACAATCCAACTGGCCCCCTCAACCACTGACAACAGCAGATTCCTCCCCATAGGGATCACATTTGTTCCTTATGTAGCACTTCTCTGTAGCCTGATACATCCATTAATATTTTATGGATGTATGACATTACAACGCATGCTTTTACCACGCATGCTTTTACATCGCAAGTTTTACAACGCATGCCTTTACAACGCATAGTGTTGAGGAGTGCGGGATAGTGAATAGTTTAATTTACTATTCCAACTCCAGTCCCCGTGGATAGTAGGGAAGGTGTTGGATAGTAAATTAAATCTATTCCCTATCCTAGAGCGCCCCCCAGCGCAATGCGTTGTAATGGTTTGCGTTGTAAAAGTTGCGATGTAAAGGCACTGTGTGGTAAAAGTTGCGTTGTAAAGGATGTTTCCCATATTTTATATCGACCAATCTCCATTCCAGCTCAAGCTGCTCCTGCTTATCTGAAGGAGCTACGACTGTGTACCGAGGTCCCTCTGCACAAACAGCAGTATTTACAGCTGTAAGTGATTAACACATATTAGCATTAATAAATACCAGTAGCGCGTGCTGAAACTAAACAAGGAGTGAAAAACGCAAATCGGCCACAGGCGCTTGCCACTGAATATTATAGTAACATCCGGGAATAAAAATGCAAATCCGCTACTTTATGGAAGGCGGTTTTGCAATATGTGTTAACGACAGCACAACAGCTGCTCCCAGAAGTTTCGCCAGTGGCGCATTTCTCAGCCAACAACGACAAACGACGCTATGCGTGCTCGGATCAATATTTTACAGGCGGAAAAGTAAAACTGCAAAGCTCACAGTGTGGCGCGAGGCTGAGTGAAGAGGGCCCGCGGCGAAGCGCGCAAGACATGCCACGGGTGCACATCAAACATAATACGGATACAGCAGCATCACCGAGGTGAAGCGCCCCCCCTACCTGTGCCAAGACATCGCCGGGTCTGCGGAGCGTCCGTGAGACGCCGATCAGGGAGATCCCAGACTGCTGCAGGCTCTGACGAGGGGAGGGGGAGAGATTAAGGAAGGGGGAGGCACCAGAGGGAAAGAGAAGAGGTGGGAAGAGACGGCGCAGGAGGAGGACACCAGGGAAGGGATCGTGAAGAGAAGCGCCTACCATTTGCATTGAAGCCCCGTGCTTTTCAGACTGGGGGGGGCGTGTTTTTTCATGATGACGTCACAGCGAGAATGAAACGAAAAAACACGCCCGCGAATCTAGAAAAGACGGGGCTTAAAGGGAATGACGCCCCTCTCCTCCAATGGCTGGCCAGCATTTACGAGGTCTGCCAATGGAGAAGAGGGGCGGGTTAATGCCCTGTACTAAGAAACATTAAATCTTCAGACCGAACTGCGCAAGCGCAGCCTACGGTCCTCGACCTAAAAAGCAGGGACTGTCCTGGCAAATCTGGGATGTCCGGTTACCCTAATAAAGCGCATGGCTGAGAAGCTCCATGGCTCTATCGGAACACAAGATATGTTTAAAATCGCTAGGTAAAAGATCACAGGGAGTGGACTCCTTGAACAGGAGGAAAAGTAAAGGTTGGGAAGTATATCCTAGACCCAATTAGGGGCAACCAATACCACAGAACAGGGTATATCAATGGTCACCGGGGCAATTGGGGAACATTCCAGGGACCACTAATGTACCCAGCACAATACCTCTATGCGCCACCACCACATAAACAGGGTTATCAGGGAAATGTTTCGGCATCCTGAAAATGCTTAGAAAATTTCTTCCACTGCTCTCCCTGCAATATAAAAAAATTATTGTGCAGGCGCTAGTGGGGTCTCGACTCGACTACGCTAATGCGTTATATTCAGGACTGCCTAAATATCTGCTAGCTAGACTGCAAATAGTGCAGAACTCAGCGGCAAGAGCTATATTTGGCATGCCACGGAGAGCAAGAGCCTCAGAGCTGCTAAATAGGCTGCATTGGCTACCTATCTCGAAAAGAATTGTCTTTAAAATTCTTATGTTGGCTTTTAAGGCCCTTCACTCAGTGGGTCCGAATTACATCAGGAAGCGCGTCACTTTTTACGCTCCGCGGAGGACGTTGCGGTCAGCGGAGCTGGCTAAAGCGGATGTATCGTCTATTAGACGTGCCCGGTTGGGAGGACGGTCCTTCCAATATGTGGCGGCATGCCGTTGGAATGAACTCCCCATCACTCTACGCAAAATCAATAGTCTCCTTTCTTTTACAAAGGAGCTAAAGACTATGCTCTTTCCGGCATAAGCTCTAGGACCGCTGTGATTTGCTGTTACTGTGTCTCTTGGTTTTCAGGCCTCTTTGTCAAAGCGCCGGGACACCCCTTGGGGTAGCCGTGCGCTCTAAAAGAGCGGTATAACATAACATAAGCACAACACTAAACCAGAGTTTATTTAATACTTCTTTAATCTACATATACTGACTTCCTTTGATCTATATATTTATTACTTTTCACAAAAAAGCATATTCAATGCACTACCCTATTTCACACCCTATATCTCTATTAATATCTTTAATCTACATATACATATTTCCTATATGCAGCTATAACTATTCATGTACTTCTGGATCTATGTATTTATTACTCTCTTCTTATTCAACATATCCAATGCACTACCCTATTTCTCATTATATACCTCTCTCAATATGTCTTCTAGCTAACTCTCTAACTCATCTTAAACCTCTTTCTACCACTCTTTCCAATGCACTACCCCAAAATAGCCCTTTCTAGACTCTACCCTACTCTACCCCTCCTTGCACCATCTGACACCTCTTTTACTATACCGATCCCCCTAAAACAAGCCTTTCTAAACTCTTCCCTCTGACTGCCTTTTCCACATACCTTTTTACTTTTTATCCAAGTCTCCTCCTACTGCTATGACCCCCCCGAAAACTATAAATCCTTCACTCTTTTATCCTTCCACTATTGTTTTCAATCAAAATAACAGACTAATATGTCCACTTCTCAAATCTCATATTTCAATACACTAATTCACCACTAATCCTTTATGCCTCCCAGAGTAGTGTGCTAATCGCTGAAAAAAATGCTTCAACACCTCATCAGGGGTAGCAAGTACTATGTAAAGCACTCTGATATCCTTCGGGATCAAGTTCACGCTATATAAAACTTTATAAATAAATATACGCCACATCAGCCTCCTTTCAACCCTTGGGGAGCACAAACGGGACCCTTTAGACCATACCCCAAAAACCAGTAGAAATCTTTTTTAGGGTCAGGCCGGCCGAGAGGGCGAATGAGGAAGCAGAACCAGGTTCAATGGTCAACTGATCAGGTCGCAACCAGGGTGTCTAACTGGAGCATGACAACCTCGCACAACAATCAGTCAGGACAGAGCAATCGACCAGCCTAGTGGTTAACCTAACTGAAACCCCCTTGAGCCCCTGCCAGAAAGGGGTCCTGGAAAAGGGTTTAGGCTTTATGCCCACAGCAAAATATGACAAATTCAAACTAAGCTGCAAAGTTAATGAGTTTATAAGGAAATTGAAACTCTGGCCTTTTTTCGCAGGAAAAACAGACAGTTGACTCGGAGGGGAAAACAGGACTTAAGAACAAGTCATCATGCACCCCACAGGCCACTTCCATTCCAGTTGAGATCCTGGCTTTCGAAAAGGTTGTTTTGAAAGAAATAGGGGAACTAAACTCTAATAACAACAAAACTTTTCACAATAAATCAAGGGATGAAATACAGGCAATAAAGCAACTCTCAGAAAATGACAACTTAGTCAGAAAACCGCCAGACAAGGGAGAAGCCATAGTTATTCAAACGAAAGTGGCATATCAGACAGAATGCCTCCGCCTGCTGAAAGACCCCCGTAACTATGAACTCCTTACCAGAGACCCCACAGAGAGAATAAGAATTCTTATTGGGAGCATGATAGAAGAAGCCCTGGCCCATGATTGATTTCCAAGAAGGAAAGTACATTTTTGACCAACAAACGTCCAGTAACCCCCTATTTCTATCCTATTCCCAAAATACACAAAAATCTGCACCAACCACCGGGACGGCCCATTGTCTCTGGCATAGGGTCGATCCTCGAACCGCTCTCTAAGTTTGCAGACGCCTTTCTGATGCCCATCATTCAGGGCCCCGAAAAGTACCTGAAAAATACTAAGGATGTCATACGAACCATACAGGACTTGCCCTGTGACCTCCAGAGACAACTTATGATTGGAGATAGAAAGCCTCTTCGCTAGTCTCCTACACACTGAGACACTAGACATTCTAGAGGTGGTCTTGTTCTCAACAGAGTGGAAGTATCAGACCCCACGTAACCTAGTGATGGAGTGCTGCAAGCTAGCCCTGACAGAAAACTTCTTCAGGTTTGACGATGCCCTATACTTACAGAAGCATGGTACCAACATCGGAAGCACTTTCGCTCCTAGTGTAGCTGGACTATATGTACACCATCTAGAAAAGCAAAAGATCCTAGCAGTACAAAACCCATTCCCTACCAACATCAGCCTGTGGAAAAGATGTATAGAAGATATTTTGGTCATATGAATGGGGATGAAGGCACAGCTAATTATTTTTTACAATGGCTGAATAGGCAGAATGAGTTCCTAAAATTTACTCACAACATTTGCAGAACAGACCTGGTCTTCCTAGATATGAACATTTTCTCACACAAGGAGGGCCTAAAAACCACTACACATTTCAAAGCCAACAAGCATTTGCAATGCAATAGGTCTCGCATTTACGCGAATTTGACCTATTGGAATTGTAAATGACAATGGCTTTTATTTATGTTTCAAAAAACAAAACATAAATAAAAGGCAATGTCATTTACAAAAAAATTAGCTCAAACTCCCGCAAATGTGGGACCTATTGCATTGCAAATGCTTGTTTTTAATATCGCGATCTTGCTAGTTTCTTATTTTCCAAGGATATAAAAATTTCCTGATGCGATCCAGGTGGGACTTGAACCCACAATCCCCAGCTCCGAAGGCTGATGCTTTATCCGTTACGCCACTGGGCCAGCTATGAGAAACGCTTGATGCAGGAAGTCTCATGGCTACTCAGAGCACGCTCGCTCGCACTGAATGGAAGCTGAGGAGGATCAGACGGAACAGAGGGCTCCTCGCGGGTGACCCCAGTGTAATGAGGGAAAGCAGCCGGGGTCACTAACCCGACGCATGGGCTTCAGACTCAGAGGGGCCAGGACCCTGCAGAAAAGAGCCGTGGAGGCCGCCGAACACGCCACCCGTTCGCCTCCCGTACCTAACGTCGTCTGTACAAGGACTAGTGGACATGCAGGCTCTCCCCTTCCTTCAGAGGTACCCTCCTATCCCAAGGAGGCGAGCAATCAAAGTTACTCTGATATACTGACTCCTTATGCCATTTTCACTTTCTAATTCACTGTTCTGAAGAACATGGAGAACTACAGATCCCAAGCTTCCGGTAAAAGAATTGGCTGGGCAAAGCCGGGCCGAAGACGGCTGTAATGCCAGAAACCGGTCCCGGAAGCTTGTTTCCTTCCCAGTATAAGAATTGGCTTGGTAGTTTGGTCTACCCTGTTCCCATGATGCACTGGGCCAGGGTCAGACTAATTTGCATGTAGCCAGGTTCTGAGCTGGGATGGTGCAGTGAGCTAAAAAAACGGTGATGGATCAAGCCCTGATCTTTGGACTGGGTAAGAGTGGTCTGCTTAATTCAGACACTCTGTTCATCACCACCCCCTTTTCTGAATCGTTTTTGTCCACCATAAGCATGGAAGGGTATACTCAGATGTGAGTACCTTGCTCATTGCACCATCAGGATTCAAGCAAGCCGGGCCGAAGACGGCTGAAATGCCAGAAACCGGTCCCCGGAAGCTTGTTTCCTTCCCAGTATAAGAATTGGCTTGGTAGTTTGGTCTGCCCTGTTCCCATGATGCACTGGGCCAGGGTCAGACTAATTTGCATGTAGCCAGGTTCTGAGCTGGGATGGTGCAGTGAGCTAAAAAACGGTGATGGATCAAGCCCTGATCTTTGGACTGGGTAAGAGTGGTCTGCTTAATTCAGACACTCTGTTCATCACCACCCCCTTTTCTGAATCCCAGGGTGCTCTTCGGCAAGTATTAGCTATACCTGGAGCGAATCCGCATGGAGTAAAAATCACACTTCGCGAATGGAATACGAGGTGACGCGCATGGGCACCTTGTGGCAAGGGTTCTCAGCAAGCCTAACAGTGCATTCTGGAAGTTGTAGTCTTGTTTCTGTTCAATTGAACTAATTTGCATAAACACACTTAAAAAAATACACTGGTGTGTAAAAATAAAAGACAGAGTTGGAAAACGTGTTCTACTTTAATGGAGTTGTCTGGCCACCTTAGGCAAATAACCTCCTAATTTGGAGGGTGGCAGGGTAGGGTGAGTGAGCAGGGCAGAGTAGGTTGTATAATTTGGAAAGGTTGGGGGGTGGCAGCAAGGGGTGAGTCCTGGGCATATCAGATCGCTCAGAGAGATCTGAAGTTTCCCATTACCATGTATTAGTAGCTCTTCCATGCCATGTTTTTTATTTGCAGTGTTTTACATGCTTTCCTTCACTTACAATTGAGTAAACAAGTGGCCTTAATTTCTACAGGCCCCAAAATGCCTCACAAAAGAGCCAGATTCAGACTGGCGAGATCCTCACACTTGGATCTGGGACACTCCAGGGCTCTCGGCCTAAGCTTCTTCTTGGCATAACAGAATCTAGTTGTGTGATCACACTGGCAGAGGGAGCAAGGTTGGAAGAGCGGAGAGAGGGGCTTCAGGGAGGCATCAGAGCAGTCACTGAGGTACCCCTTCTGGACTTTGTCTGTACATATCATTGTTATCAGGCAAGCTATGTCCTCGTGACATGGAGTCATCCTAGGCAGACTTTTGAATGTGGCAGTGAGGTCGAAGGCGACGAAGCCAGCAGAGGGCATGTCCTATGAAAACCTGAAATAGGTAGGTGTATGCATGGTTGGATGTCGTGTTGCATGAGGCCTGGCACTTCTTTTTAAATGGATGTGTTTGTGTGATCATGAAAATGTCCTCTCTAAAAGTGAAAGAGCGCCAATGCCTGAAGAGCCTGCCCCATTGACCCATGCTGTATGTGAGGGGCGGATGCAAAATATGAAAGGCAGCTGGACATAACAATGGAGAAGAAGGCTGACCCAAAGCCAGTCTGGACGTATATGTATGTATTTAAAACAAGTTAGAGCTGTTGGCTTTGAAAATGTGTATGTGATTTATTTTTCTTTTGTATCTGCAACAATAAATCGACTTCTTATAAGTGGCCATGATGTGAAATATCAACATGTGATTTAGAGCGCTGTTGGGAGTTATCGGGTCCTCCAATAAAGTGACCCTTGGCCTGTTATCATATAGCATGGAAGTGGAAATGCACCCCTTCTCTGCAGTATACTTATGAGCAGTGAATGCCCTCCAGCTGGGTATTCTGCACATAGGTTCAGTTAGAAGTACAGCACAGGCCTTATTAAGCGGGGAAGGTGAATTATTATCGCAATGTAACTGTTTGGACAATGTCTCTCTTGAAGAGAGATACTTTATTCACTCGCCCCCTGCTGCGACAGCCTCTCTCATTCCTCAAATCCAGTCCCTCTCCATGCATCTTGGTAAATGTAGTGAACAGCAACCCACCTACTCACAACAAACACAGTGGTTGCTAAAAAGTTCAGCGCAGCCAATGGTGTAGATTTCTTGACTGACAGTGTTTCATACTCTCGGGAACAGCTTCCAGTGGTGCAGCAGTTGAAGTGACACCGGGGACCATAGGCCAGAGGGGCCAACTGAACGCTAAATATCGCTGTATTTCACAGTTCAGAGAGCGGACGGGGCCACCTCTTCCTTGCACTAGCGCCCACGACACACTGGCTACACCACTGCATACTCTCTAAAAAGCATCTAGTTCCATTGTGGCAAAATGTGTGTGCAGAAAAGTTATGAACTTAGAGCTCTATCTGGACTCTTGGTTGATTCTCTCTTCTAATAAACACCAGTCTTACGAAAAACACTCTGACAAATCAGAAAATAAATGTTGACACTTCCTGGGTCTCTGTCTCTCGGTCCATCCCTTTCATCCAAAGCATCTCCATTTTCTAACCATCTCAAACCCCTGAAGCTCCTCCCACACCTTGTATTTCAAAGGCGGCTCTCAGGAGGCCGACCCGCTAGGGGAACAGAGGCGCTTGTGTTGAAACCCCTCACTGAGCATTCACAGCAAACACCGCGCTCGGCCAAGGCGTGTCACTATGTAGACATTTACACTTCAAGTTCAACTCTGTTGACACAGTTGACTGTCGAACAGTGCATCATGGACTTCGCATGGGAGAACTATATGAAATGCTACCTGGAGTTCTTCATGCAAATCATACACGCTGCCAACACCATCTTACGCGCATTTAACAAACAAATCACCCATGTTTCTACAGACATTATTCATTTCCATTCAGCGAAAACCAGTGGTGCAAGCGTACCACAGAGGAGCGGGGGGAGGGAGCGCGTTAGCGGCAGCGAGGCGAATGCGCGCTGCTGCGCGTGCTGGCCACCGACAGGAATGGGCGTTGCAAAGGCAGGAAATGCGCCTGCCTTTGCGTTCGAGCAGCTTTCAGAACCCCCTTAGAACCCCCTTACAAAAAGTCTCACGCTGCGAGACCTAAAAACTGCCCACTCTGCTTTGACAGTTTCTACCCTAGACATCTGAGAGAAAACGTACCTTTCGGCGAATTCTTAAGGCTGAGACGCAACTGTTCACAACTCAGTGATTACAAATCACAAGCTACAGAACTTGCTTCCAAGATAAGAGCATGCAAATATCCGGCCAGCATTGTGACAAAAGTGACAAAGAGGGCTAAGAATAACAACAGGGAAGCCCTTTTAGAGCCGCCCACACTGAAAGAAAAAGAGGTTCGCCCAATTTGCATTACCACTTAAAACTGTGCATTCAATGCAGTGAACAAGATTATCAACAAACTTTGGCGTATTCTGGATGGCAGTAGCACCCCGTTACCTAAACCAATGTTTTCCCACAGGTAAGCTTGTAACCTCAGAGACCTGCTGGTACATACACAACCACGCATCCCTATCGACAGGTTGACAGGCCAGAGTTTCATTACTCCAATCTGTGGACACTACACATGTGGTAACTGCAGCGTGTCACCTGATGCAAACCAGAAAAACTATCACCTTTAACAACAGATGGCAAATGAGAAAATTCACCAACTACAACACTGAATGGGTTATCTATATGATCACCTGCCCTTGTAACATAGATTACATAGGTATGACGTCAAGAAAAATCTAAACCAGAATCTGAGAGCATTAGAGCAATCTCAGATGCAACTACTAAAATGGCCACCCACTACATTGAACAACAACACACAACTGACGATCTACGGTGGACATTAATCGAGCAAGTGAACAACGAATCCCAATTGTTCAAAAAAAGAACAATGTTGAGTTTATAGATTGAAGTCACATTAAGTGGGATTGAAGGAGAACATCCTATGGGGCCAATTTGTATGATCATCCATGGTGCCATTTTGTATGATCATCCAAGGATACCCAACCCTTACTTTGTTTGTGATATTCCCAGTAGTTCTTTATGGGTCGCCCTGCCTAACCGTACAGCATCTGCGATCCACCCCAGTGCTTTTTCAACACTCCTTGTATTTGCCAACATGTACCCCCGTCATTAACTAGATGGGGCCATTTCTCTATTCCGGCCCAAAAGGGACACCCACAACAATGTGGCTTGTTTCACAGAAGGTACCTACTTACACTTCCTGGCGAGTGGACCAGTGTGTAATATCGACAGTTTTTGAGAATATCCCGGTTTCTCTTCACACAATCATGACACCATGCGGATAGGTTTTTTCCCAATAGTTTTTCTCGTATCAGTTCAAATATACATTGTTTCTTTGTGAGCCTTTCATAACCTACATTTTTTGCACTTCTTGCAATTGCACAGCCCATTGTGTCTTTTATATCTATTTTGCTTTTCCGAGATTCATGATCACCCTTGGAATGAGCGATAATGATAGCTTCAGTGCACTCCCAGGCCCTCTCGGGCACACCTCCAAAACAGGAAGTGAGGATTGCTCTCCATGAGCAGCTCTAGCGGCCTTACCGGCAACCGCCATGATGACGCACCCAGACCGTTTCGGCACACCTCCAAAACAGGAAGTGAGTGTTTATCCTACAGAGCAGATTAGCGGTTTTACCAGCAACTGCCACAAGGACGCCGACGACAGCACGCCTCTGGCATATATGAAGCTACCCCCATGCCCCTCCGGCATCTCTTGAGCCACGGGCGAATGCGTCTTTTACCCAGTGAGGGAGTAGCCTTGATGAATTAGGTGTTAGGCATACTACCCGGTCCTCTTGTACCTTCCAAGACGATAGAGGAATTTTCTTCTACTACATCAAACTTTGTTGGGGGAAACTCTGTTCCTTAACTCACAGGGTCTGACTACAGGCGTCCCCCCTTCCCTGATTTGGACTCATGAGGCCTAATAGGGCCCTTTTTCATGTATGAAATAATAATCGTTTTCGATGGGCATTACAGTCCCATTTGGGATCCAGTGCAGTGTGTGAGTATACAGTATGTGTTTGTTCCTTGTTTTGTGTATTGTGTGTCCATTTTTTGGCACTTAATCATTTCATTTCACAGTGTGCTCAAGTATTTTGAGAACTATATCACTACTCACTAATTAACGCATGAAGAACAAATCGTTTATATGGCTCATGAGCAGTGCATATTGTTTATGACTCTCTTTTCTCCCCCAACCTCTGTAAAGATGTTTTAAATGTAGAACAGACCATCTAGGTGCTGTATACGTTCTTTATTTTTGATGACTTAGAGATTGTTCGACTTTAGGAGTGGGAGCAACCCCCTTAGGTCCTGAAGAAAAGACTTGGGGTCGGGCTTGAAACTAGTTGACCAGGGAAACAGTAGGTCATATACCTTTGGCATTTCTCAACATTCCCATATTCTAATCATGTCAGCTAGAGTAGTGAATAAACTGACCTTTTCCCACTAGCTAGATATTTTGATCCTCCTTTTATGATAATTGAAAACCCACTCCAATACTATTCAATCAGAAAATGTTACAGGAACATCAAACAATTAGTGCTCACATGTCTTCGCTGGTCGTAGAATGCCCCTTTCCGTAGCAGGTTAGGGATGAACCCTATTATGAAGCATGCCCCCAAGGGGTAACCCTGGTGGGTGAGTGTTACTTGAAAGGAAAACTTTTTTCCTCTCTACAAAGAGTTTGTTGTGTTCTCCTTTTTGATCTTTTTTCCCTGGAGGGACTCCTTTTGGTTATTTACATTTAATTTGGAGGATGAGTCCACTTCTTTTTCCTCAACCGCCCCCATTTGTTTTTGAGATATCCTAGATAAAAACCATCAGGAGATCATAAGGAAGTTTGAAAAAGGTCAGAAAGTTACTGATTAAATCATTTCTTCAGCTGTTTTCTGACGTCTTGGTGAAGGCTTCTACCCTACATCCACTTTCATTGAAAAGATTCAGTCCCCAAAAGGGGCAGTGCATGTATTGGGTATATTAAGTAGGGGGGTTGGGAGAAGCATAGGTTTCTCCTCAGTTCATACTTTTCGTTTCTAGTTTTCTTACCTGGGTTGAGCAAGGCTACAACTTTCTGAATAATTTCTGAGAAGCGGTCACCCAAGAGGAATGACAGAGTACTGTGATCAGCCTAGGATTTTAAGAACATAAATTATGGAAGTACTGCTCGAGAATCTCAGTGACATAATAATATCATGTAGTAAAAGTTCCACTCCATCTGAAACTGCCCTGTAAAAGTGTGTTAATGTCTTTGGAATTTGACTAATTTGTGCCCATTTAATTTACCTTTTATTATTGGCCAATCCCAATTATGTGTCCATCATACTCGGCCAAACCCGGCAGTAAGTGGGCAACACCATTCGGTTGTGAGGTTAATAGGCTCTGTGCACAAACACTTCCATTTTACATGTTCACGTTTAAAGTTGGCATTTTTTTAACGATTACTTTTAGCAAACATTTGTTTGCGCACCCGCATGAGATAGTGAACTTAAAAAAGGTTTGCTTACAAATACATTTCTTCAAAGGCACATTATCAGACCTTAGACCAATCTGTCCAAGGACTGGGTACACTGCACAAACTGGCCTCATTTGTTGTTGTTTGTTTGGCGACATCTCTGGGAGGGTAGAACCACCAATGAGAGACGGACTAGAGCTCAGGCACAGAATGAATGCTATTATATAAACTGCATCAAGCCTTTGTTAGGCAGAGGAGCATTTGGATGAATTGGTGCTGTTGTCCCATGCCTGAAATCTAGCCCAGCCGAATCCCATGCAGGAAAATTGGGAGTTAAACCACTATAAGGTATTTGGCAGAATAGCATTCACCCTATGCCCTCTAGAGTAGGCAGTGCTAGGTAGGAGTACAATAATATGTATTCATATAATCAATGCAACTATTATCATTGTTAAATTATTCATCTTCTGCACCATTCTTATAATGCTGCTTACTAATTGCAGCACAAGTATTTTACACAGGAATTGCTCCAATTAATGTTTGAAAAGCCAATCTGTGTACTTCTTGTATCTCCCTTTAGGCATGCCTGAGTTGACATCAAAAGGTTACATCTGTTTTCAACATTTCCTTGGGGAAATTAGGGTTGTCATGTTCTGAGTTTGCAGACACCATCAGGTACCCTGTAAGGTTTAGGGGTGCAGATGGCGCACTGAGAGCTAGCCAGGAACTAGGTCAACATTTTCTAACGGTATGAGAGGACTCAGTCCCCATAGTTTTGATGCTTTTGTTGCTCAACAGAACAGTCTTACTGAATTAGTAGGAACCGTACGACAATTCAAGCTTAAGTAGAGGGCATTGTGGTCACTATCTACTCTCTTTTTTCCTATCAAGTACCCTCAAACGAAACAGAAGCTGTATGTCAAGCAATGTATAATAAATCCAACTACAAGATGGAGTCTTTTATAAGTGAGGGCACCAGGTGTATCAGATTTTGTCAGACCATTACAGGACCTAAGATCGTATTTCAAATTAAGAGCAGCTTAAAAAAATGACTGTAGCCGTCTTGGCCTTGATCGTCTAAATGTCAAGTATGGGTATGCCAAACTTATCGTCTTCTAGTTCCGTTATAATATTTACATCCCTTATGGGATCAAATGTGACATTAAATTCTCCTGCAATTATTAGAAGGCAATTAGCAGAATCATCCTCTAAACAGGACTCTAGGAGACCCAATGTAGCAGACTTGGTGTTTCTTGAAGTGTTACAATTGTAAATGTTATATAGCTTTACTCCTTCAAAGTTGTTAATGTTAAACCTAGAAGATCCCTTAAATCAATATGCAGAGCCACATGTTACAATCAAAAGGGGTACCGTATAGTGGAGATCCTTGTGGAGGTTGTGTTAAAGATCCTCTCCTGCTAGAGCAAGCCAAGGTCCTCAGCTGTTGGACCTGGTGCTGCACCCACACCTGCAATCACTCTTGCATGACCAGCAGTAGGACCTCCTGGAGCAGGAAGTGATTGTGGGCCTGTGATTCACCCATGGTGTTCTTTGGATGCATGACTTTGTAGTGAGCATTTTTAGTGCTCAGATTTACAAAGAGGGTTCATCTGTGTTGGTAATGTTGGAAGCATTCATGTGGCAGACTGTGATGTGGGCTAGTATTATAAAACACATGGTCTGTTAAACTTTTATCTCTAAACTGCTCGCAACAAATCCAAAGTTTTACTTAGCGAGCTGATCGAGTTACAGAATCAGAGGTAGGAGCGGAGCGGAGCACTGCAGCAGTCAGCCGACTGCCGCCATGTTTAATAAGAAGTATTTCTTGGCTACACCAGCGTTTCCCGTGTAATTTCGCTAAAGGATAGCACACGCCCCGATGTGCTTCAGCGAAGGCGGAGAAGGCGTGCACCGCGGGTCCGGTGAGAGGAGCTCTGAGACCGGCGTTCTCAGCTACGGCAGCGGCCAATGCCCTTTGGCTCCGGCGGAAGAGCAGCACTCACCTGGGCTACTTCGTTGGAGGCAGGCCGCCCTGGAGCTGCGCAGGAACAGGCGGGTGCGGAGCATTCGAGGCAGCTCATTAACAAGCCTTGTGAAACAAAGCCGTAAGGACGCCCCAGCCTCCAGTACTTCACAGTGTTTCTCCACGGTTGATATCTGCACCGGGTCCCACGCAAGTATTACACACGAGGAGGTGGAAGCAGGGGTTGTAGTTTGCGGAGAAAACAAACGTGAGATAAAAGGGGGATGTGAATTGAATGAGGCAAGTTTACCTCCCGAATGTATGTGTGATACAGTAGCTGATAAGACTATTAAGGTTAACAAGAATCCCCAGAGTAATAGCATAGCGAGGGGCTCGGAGAGGGCTGGCGCCTCTCGTAAAAGAAAGGACAAAGGGGGGGCTACTAAACTCAGAGGGGGGGCTGGTTAAGGAGCTGACAGAGGAAGCTGATAACGTTCTAAGCACTGCTAAATTTTCTAATCTGAAAACCTTAAGAACGTCTTTATACCTCTCGACAGAAGTTAAAGCAAAGAGAGGGAGAAAGCGAAATAAGACTAAGCCCCTCGCAGACCCAATCACCAAAATCACCCCTTCTCTGCGATCCTATTTCAAGGTCATTCCACAAGTTTTGGAAATAGGACAAGATCACCTACAGAGGGACAGCACCCCTAAGGACAACAACTCGGGTTCTGGGGTTATGGCGTCATGTGAGCAAGACCTTGCCTTAGCCTCAGCCTCAGTCTTAGTTCCTATCAACCCTATTAATCCTATAGATGCCATTGCACTACAGGAAGAACTTGATTCTGATTTCGCATTGCAAACAGCAGTACACCACTGCTTGGGAGAGAGCGAAGGTGCACACAGCGATCAGTCTGGGCTAGGGAATCCTGTTGTTGAAAACATCTCAGCAGGTTCACAGGAAGTCATAACCACAGATCCTATTGGGGCTCCCTCATGTCTAGCGAGTAGATGGGAAGACCCTCCTAACAACTCAACCTCAGAAGCCTTTGAAGCTAGAGAAATTTCTGAGCCTCTCTCCGCTTCAGATCCACCCCCTAATCCTTTGGATGGTAATCTTCTACCCTGTCAGAGAGAAGAGGGAGTTCTAGTCTCTACTTTAGTACCTATTTCAATTGCCTCGTTGCAACAGATGTTTGCGTCACTATCTGCTGGGATTAAGGAAGGTTTTGCAGAGTCAGCATCAAACCAAAGAGACATAAGGAATTTTTGTGAAACACTTGACGAAAAGATTGGTAATTTGTCGGTAAGAACACAAGCCCTGGAAGAAACTGTGGGTCAAATATCCATGCGGGCTGAAGGCACTCAGGAAGACATACTAAAGTTAAAGAGGGAAGATCTGGCCATCTCAGAAAGAATGGAGGTTTTGGAAAATAACGCCAGGCGCAGCAACTTACGTATTTTGAATGTTCCTGAAGGTAGCGAAGGAACAGATATCAAGAGCTACATAATCTCGCTATTAAAAGATTCTCTCAGCCTCTCCCAGGAATTAGCTTTGGATATTCAACGAATCCATAGGGATCCTTTTAGGCGTAATCCACAAAGGGCTAAGCCGAGAAAAATCCTTGTTAACTTTCATACTTATTCTGTTAAGGAGCACATTCTGAACCTAGCCCTAAAACAAAAATCGCTAGCAGGCAAAGGTTTTAACTTTCAAATACGCTCTGACTTGTCAAGATACACGCTATATAAACAGTGGGAGCTAGGAAGAAGAATGGATGCCTTTCGTAAATTGGGTGCAACAGTGCAGATGGGCTTTCCAGCATCCCTCAAGATTATGATGGATAATAAAATGCACAACATTCGCTCAGTGCAGGCAGCTGATGAACTTCTAATGTCTTTAGGTAGCAGGAAGGAGTAATAAAAGGGTGCTAGCTGAGGGTCAGCGGAAAAAAAATATATAAATAAAAAATAAAAATAAAAAAAACGCTACTCGTCAATTGCAAAAAACTCCCTTTACCAGAAGTTTCTTTGAGATAAAATGCTGGAAGGATAAAACAAAAAAAAGGGTATGAAGATGAAGGGATATGATGGGAAAAAAAAGGAATAAAAAGGAAAATAAAGATTAGTACCACTCAATCTATGCTCCTATAAGGCGAGCTATCACATTATATTAAATAGAGAGACACATGAGTGGGGACGGGGAAGAGCTAGGAGCACTTACTTCCGGAATTTTCCGGGTAGTGAGTTCAGGGGTTTCCCATGGGAGGGGGGTCACGGGGGGTGAGGGGTGGTAGCAAAAATGGGAAAACATCCACTATCGATAATGCTCCAATCATCACACTTTGTAGTTATTTTGTTCCATTTGTTCTTTTTTATTGTTGGCAGATAAAAATAAGCATGAGAACCTATAGGCAGGTATGCTTGATATATAGTTCCTACTCCAAGAAACATGAGTAGGCCTAGGATTTTGTCCTGGAATGTTAATGGTCTCCGCACCAGACCTCGGGCTAATAAAATCATGCAGTACCTTCGAGACGTGGATGCCGAGATCATTATACTCCAGGAGACGCACTTAACTGAAAGCGAGTTACTTGAGTTAGTGAAGAGAAATAGGTGGATACATTCCTCTATCTCAACATCTCAATCACTAAACACGGGGGGGGTCACAATTTTATTTAAAAAATCTTCGAACTTATATCTGAAAATTTTTCAACAAAAAGTAGATCCTGGAGGGAGATGGGCCATTACAGCTGTAGAGATAGGTGGGGCGTCTATAACATTGGCTGGTTATTATGGGCCAAACTGCGATGATCCCTCTGCATTAGAATCCTTATTCCGACACCTCTTGAGTTTTCCAGAGCCGGGGATTATAACTGGCGATTTTAATACCACTATCAACCCTTCACTGGACAAATCTACAAATAGCAGGCAACAAGTTCCCTCCAAATCTAGAAACCGCCTACTGGGTTTAATGAAACAATATGGATATGTCGATATTTGAAGGCTGAGAGAGGGCCAAAGACAGAGTTTCTCTTTCAGAAATCTCAAATATAGACACAGCTCAAGAATAGACTTCATCCTAATTAGTAGATCTTTGGTTGATTCTATTATCTCAGTAGACTATATTCCATCTCATTTATCTGACCACTCAGCGATGAAGCTGGAAATGGAGTGGGGTACTAAGTCTTCTTCCTCTAAACTTTGGTCCTTTGACAGGTCATTTCTTACATCAACAGAGGATATAGAATTCCTCCAGTCAGAGACTCGCGAATTTCTTATTTTCAATACGGATACAGCCCCTGCTGGTATAGTATGGGATGCCTTTAAGTGTACACTAAGAGGAACAGTCAAGAATAGGGTAGCTCACAGAAGAAGGCAGTACAGGGAAGAAATATCTTCTATTGAGAACAGTACGTCTGTCATTCAGTCCTGTATAGATACGGACAGAGCCTTAGATAGTCATAACTTATCCCTGAAACTTGCAGAGCTAAATGAGCTTAAAAATAACCTATCCTCGATAATAGAGAAGCGAGTCTTGCAGAAATGGGAGGCAAGCAAACTCTCTCATTTCCAGTTTGGGGAGGGTGCAGGTAGGCTGCTGGCCTGGAAAATTAAATCAGACCAGGTTCGTAATAATATCGCATCAATTACATCGGATAAGGGTACCCACACCAGTGACGCAGAAATTAGAGAGACTTTTAAAACATTCTTCCAATCAATGTATCAGGAAGATCTCAATATCAATACTAATTTGTTGGCAACTGGTTAGAGGATATCTCCCTTCCTTCTCTGTCACCCGAGCAGAGTAAGCTTTTGGAAGAGGAAATAAGTGTTGCCGAAGTAGAGCAGGCTACAAGGGGATCCAAAGGGGGTAAGGCGGCAGGAACCGACGGTCTACCGAGTGAAGTATATAAATATTTGATTTCAGAGATATCTCCAATCTTAACGGTTCTGTTTAATCAAATACTGAGGGAAGGAGTAGTACCGCCTCCTCATGGGATAACGCCTCAATAACGCTTATCTTAAAGCCAGGGAAGCCCCCTTCTGATTGTGGCTCATATCGGCATATTTCAATCTTGAATTCTGATTATAAAATTTTTGCCACCATATTAGCCAAACGGCTTGGCCAGGTAGCCCCTGATATACTTCACTCCAATCAAAAAGGATTCATAAGAGGGAGACAATTATATGAGCTCACTTATGAACTAATAGGATCTATTGATGTGGCCATAAAAGAGGTTCTCCCCTTATCTATTCTGACGTTGGATGCTACCAAGGCCTTCGACAGGGTAAATTGGTTATACCTGTCGGAGGCCTTGAAAAAATTTAACGTTGGAGATAAATTTCGCAGGGCAATAGATTTGTTATATCGTAGCCCTTCACTTCAATTCTGATTAATGGGGGCCTTACAGCGTCGTTTAGTGTAACCAGAGGAACCCGACAGGGTTGCCCGCTGTCTCCCCTCCTTTTCGATTTGTATATAGAACCCTTTGCACAAACATTAAGAGATAGCGCACTTATTAAACCCTTTATTTTTGGTGATTGGGAAAAAAAGGTGGCACTTTATGCTGACGATATAATGATTTTCACGACAGATATCAATGCAGCATATCCAGAGGTGATAGACCTAGCTCTTAAATTTGGCAAAGTTTCTGGATATGAAATTAACGCTTCTAAAACAGAGTCAATGACTTGGAACACCGATTTAACTACTTTTAATGAGACATCAAGACCTCAATTACGATACTTGGGGGTAAATATAGTCAAAGACATTGACCTGATTGCTTCCTTAAACTTTTCTATAATAGCAGCACAGTGTCGTAAAAATATGAGAGATTGGTCACATCTTCCACTCACTATCCTAGGTAAGGTTAATTTGGTAAAAATGTGTATTCTGCCTAAGATTTCCTTTTTATTTAATTCAATCCCACTCTATTTTGATCCCAAATTAATTTCTAAACTACAAAGCGCGATTTCAACTTTCATTTGGAATAGTAAAAGTCCAAGAATTTCTTGGAAGAAAATAAGACGCCGCAGAGAGAAGGGAGGGTTAGCGGGACCAGATCTTCAGATTTATGCGTGGGCCTTTCAGCTCTCGCACGCATGCATGTTGCTAAAAATACCAGCAGCAACAGGGGTAGGCCATATGTTCTCCATGTTATTGAACTGTGAGGGAGTCGGACAGGGCAGCTTTTTGTTTAAATTTGGAGACCCAAAATTTAAAAAAAAAATAAAACTAAAGACTTTAAAGGGGATAGCTTCCACATGGTACAGAATGAGGTACGCAAGTAAACTGGGGTATTATTTAGAGAGAGCTCCAGTATGGGACTTACCATCCCCCCCACTTTGGGCAGAAGACACATTAACCCAACCATTAAGAGCGGCCGGCATTAACACCTGGGGAGACCTGTTTATGGACGGAACACTACTCCCTTGGGACTACTTAACAAACAAGGTCGGGCCAAGTTTGTCCAGATTCAAATTTATACAAATCTCAAGCTGGTCCCAGGAATACAATACATAGACATCCCGGAGTAGCAGTCTACCTATAGGCGCCACTAGCGAATTAGTAACGTGTCTGCTAGATAGTCCCCCTGCAAAGAAGGAAATATCTCTTTGGTATAAGAAGATCATGGAGGAAATAGATGGCAAATTTTGCCTCCCTGCAACATTATGGGCCGACGTATTGCCAGAAATAGATCTGGAGGAGCTTTGGTCAGCTTCCTGTGTGGCACTGTGGGACTTGGCTAAGCCAGCTTGGCTACGTCGGAACCATCTTTTCACAATTCACAGGGCTTACTACTCCCCGCTGAGACTGTAAAACTTCTCTTTGACAGGTCCGGTCTCGTGCCCAAGATGCCGACTTGTTGCCGCATCTGACATCCATATGTTTTATGAATGTCCAGAATTAACAACTTATTGGGATTCTATAGGAAATTATCTATCTTTGGCATTGGGCTCTCACATTTCCATTGACCTTGCCCTCGTTATTTTCGGTCTGAAGAACAAAGTTCGTAATGCAGCTTCTAACCTCGTATTCCACTCCATTTTGGCAGCTCGCAGAGAGATCTGTAGACATTGGAAGGACGCCCAGCCTCCTACTATTCACGAATGGCGAACCTCTGTCCTCCAGATTTCCAAACTTGATCTAGATAGAGGTGGAAGTCTAAGTAGGAGAGCTTTTTGGACACAGTTGGCACGGTCGCATTGAGCCTGGGTTTTTTTTTTCTTTTTTTTTTCCCCAGGGTCCTATGATTGATGCGAGCATTGCCAACCATTGTTCCTAATGGCGTAGAGTCATGGAACAAATGGGGCTACGGTGTCACGGGCACTATCTTCCAATGAACAGCCCTAAGCAAGAACGTTCAGGCTTGTGTGAATGTGCTGCTGGGATTTGGCTTCTTCCTCTACCATTTAAGATCTCCCTGCCAGCTAACGCTGAGACGGTACAGAACCACAGCCGGTTTTCTTAGCTCTGTGGCATATTCCTGGTTTGATAGATTGGAGCCATGCACGCAAATGAGGATAAAAAAACAAACAAAAAAAACCACATGGTCTGATTTAGAGTTTGGCATCAGTACTCTGTCATAACCGTAAAGGATATCCTATAAGCCTTATTATAAGTGCATTATATTCTACTGCACTTAAGGGGGACAGGATATCTGTCACATTTGTAACAGAGTTGCCCTCCACCAAACTCTAAATGAGGCCTATTATTTTTAGTGCAAACGGCCCACCTCAGTGACCCTTAGCAGCAACTTCTATTTTTGATTTTCTTTTTCTGCACCCACAAATAACCAGTGCAGTGTCTCTAGGTGTGTTTTTGTTCCCGGAAATAATGGGTGAGGAGACACGCTTGCAGTTGTGTAGGGGAGACTTTTTGCTGAAAACGACAGGTTAATTCTGCTCTACGGATTTTCATAACGAGCGCCATAATTGGCATCCTACTAATAAAATATAAACCAACGTATATCAAATCATAATACTTATTTAGATCAGCTCAAAAGAAAACCGTTTATACTTCTGTGTATATGTTATATTACAGAGGCACAATTGCACACCTGTAGTTGAAGTTGACCTCTCACTACAGAGGAAATCCCATTTTACACTCTTAAAAACTTTCCCCATTGACCAAAATGACGCACTACATTTTCTTCTTTTTACATAGATTCGAGTTGGATTGGTAACTAAAAAGAAAAAAAGTGTTGAAGCATTCTTTTTTAAGTGGAGGGACGCAAATGGAGTCGCAGGTTTGGGTTGAAAGCAGCACGAGGTGCGAGTTGAATTGTGGGTTTTTCAAGTGGGTGGGGGACGCAACATGGCCAAAGCAATCAGCAACACAGGGGCGTTGAGTTGTTAGGGAGAAAGCATATGAGTGGAAAGGCAACATAATGAAGAAGCACACAGCGAGAGGAACATGGAGCGTGGTGGATGGAGGAACAGAGAAGCAAAGGAAAATTTACTCACTATTGTAGAGTGCTTAAACCAAAAGAAAGGATTAACACATCAAAATTGAGCAGTGGAAGGACGTAGTAATGCATTGAGGCTCCAGGGAGATGAATACAAGAAAGGCTAATGAATAAGGAGAAAGCAAATTAAAGTGACAGTGAGACCAACCAATGGTTGCCAATGGGCGGGCTCTACGCCCACTGTAAGATAAAAATGTATGAGACCTAAAAACAACACCTTTCGAACCACACACCGAACAGGATGTAGATTCTCGCAATGTGTGCAAGCGCTTCAGGGCTCCACAAAGGGGTAGCAAGCGCTATACAAATGCTGCCACACAATGAACTACAACTATCATAGGAACCATTCTTGGGAGATTTTGGGGTCACCATGGGAAAGCCAGAAGCTGTTTGGATAAGAGGCATGTGAGGACCATGACATGCTCCCCTGCAAAGTAGTCAGACCCTGGCAGTGGTTGGCTGTCTTCTGCGGGCCATGTGGAATGCATTAGTGCCATGTGGAATGCATTAGTGCCATGTGGAATGCATTAGTGGAGCAAGCCACTGTACATCCTCACACAGTCCACCCAGAATCAGCAGCAGATCGCATCCGGGTTGGAGGGATTGGCGGGTGCAGCTTGCATTCAGAGGATATTCAGCTGCTCCAAAGTGGCTCCTCCCTGTCAGTTGACTTTGTTGTGTGCCCTCCAGATGAAGATGGATGACTGCTTAACAACCTTCTACAAAGAAGATATACATGGATTACAGGATTTAAAACATCGAGGCAGGCTCAGCCTTTCATTTTCCGGATGCTGATCACATTGTGAGTCCCTCTGAGTAGAAGCCAGGTTGTCATTCACCACTTAGAAGCCACAAGGCATTTGGCAGCAGCACACACTCAACATGATTTCATTATTTATTCTGTTTAGAGGGCGCAGCTGTACTTGAATACTGGCTAACTTGATAGTTCCGTGGGTCTCTTTGAAATATACAATATCATATTTACTACCACACAATCATCAATCATGGGATGGTCTGGTGACAGCTCGTGTCTCACCCTTGCAGTCCAGATGAAAAACATTTAAACTATCTTTAAAACCCTATTCCAGTAATCTAACATTACCTAATCTCCACCAGCCTATCTTTCTCACCAACCATTCATCTGAAACCACCTAGCTCTCTCTAATGATCACACATAAGAGGTATTAATATGATCTATCACAAAGTAACTGAAGTAAATGCACATAAGCTTTGGTTGAGTGCTCATGACTAATCACTATAATTAACAAAAACCAGTGGCATAACCACTAATCTTGGGTCCAGAGTAGAGTGCTTAAACGCCTCATCAGGGGTAGTAAATGCTATATAAACACACTTACAATGACAGGAAGTGACATGATCCTTAAAAGACTTTGCGAGTTGCATGACTTTCTCTCACCTGCCTCGTTTAAAAGGATGTTTTCTGACTTATTTTTTAGCCTTTGCCTGTAAATCAATGGGTTGGTTTTGTTTATTGAGCACCAAGGCGCCCGGTTTCGGATGACTATCCTTAACTTTGTCAGGAAAAGAAGCAAATATTTGAGACCCAGATCTTGGAATCTACTTTTCGCTGTACTTTACCTTGGCACTCTTAGAGTATAATCTGGAAGTATTCTAATCACAATCACAAGAAGGGATTCTAATCACAAGAGCATTGCAATGTACTCCATTGCCCAGTCTTGTGGACTTAAGTATAATATCTCTTACTCAGATACCAGGCTCTTGACCTCAGACTTAGCATCAGAACTCTGTGGAACGCTCACTGGAAATGGTAACATTTTGAGAAGCAGCTCAGGCACGGCATATTGAGGATCCATTTTCCTAAAAACAAGACAATGAATGGGCCCCACACGCCCCCTAGGTGTCGAAAGAGTAGAATATTGCAGTGGGGTTTCCTTTCAGTATCCTCCCCTGTTGATTCCAGCATTCTCAAAGCTTCCTTTAGTTAGTAATTGTGGCGCAAATGTATATATGTATGTATTGTTATTTCTGTAGCAGGGAACCTAGCTGCGAAGAAACAGAGCATTGTACACTACATGAGGCATCAGGAGATGATCTACAAGATCAACACTTCCTTAGCAGCCCAGTAAAACGGCTCCGCAGTCTGTTGGAGTGTCTGTTTACATAGGATGGCACTGTATGAACATGATAATAAGCTGATATTTACCTTTGTCAATGAGACTTGCGTCCCGGCACACTTGTAATACTACACCCCGCATTGATACATAAAAACACACTGGGCGCCTCAAAGGCAGGAACCCTCTACCAATGACCTGGTCAAGATGATATATTACATGGGGAAAGGTAGACACCTTATAAGATGGCTCTATACAGGCATCAGCTCACACACGAACGCCGCTCTAGACACACTGAGGGCGGCATGGGCGGGAGACATAGGTAGGGACAGACCAGATAAAGAATGGGCAAATATACTGGAACAAACAAGGAAGACATCGAGGAACATGAAATTTAAATTCATACAGACAATGGTGTTGCATCGAGCTTACCTTACTCCACTTAAATTAGACAGAATGTTCCCCCAAACTCAGCATTATTGCCCGAGATACTTACTAGAAGGAGCGCACTTATTACTCCACATGTTATGGACCTGTCCAAAGGTGGGGGAGTACTGGGACACTGCAGGCATAGAACAGGGGAAGCGGCAAACCGGGAAATACAGAACATAGAAGAGGAGTGCATCTGAGGACTCCACAAACAATTATCCAAACACGAAGTGCAATACCGCTTTATAGATTTAGTGTTCATTCATCTTAGCTATACGTAATATCACTATAAGATGGAAATCGCGGAAACCCCCAGATGTATTGACCTGGCACAGGCATTTACTGCGATGGGGTACTGCTGAGAGTGCAGCATTGCGTAGAGAAGAACTCAAGGGCCTGAGAAAAACACCAATAGCAATGGAATGGGATGGGATGCTGGAAGCCATAAAATCAGTAGATGAAGTTTAAGACTCTATGCAGAGGGAGACCTAAGTCTAGTTAAAAACGCATAAGCAGGGAGATGTAATATGAGCACACAAAGATTCGACGTGAGCATCTACCGGATGATGCAGAATGCACAAGATTCAGACATATGCGTGAGACTGGGGAGGAGTGGGAGGGGGGAGTTGGGGACTGTTTATTGTACTAATGTGACAATGTACTACCATCAATTGGGATTGCTAGCCCAAAAGAAAAGTGACTTGTTGCAAATATTGTATAGACTGATTATGGACAATTATACTGCAGCAGGAATATGTCGCGACTGTACGTATTTGACATACAGTGAGCACTATTAATGTCACAAGTATGTAACGTGATGGTATGTGATATATAAAACTTAAAAAAACAATAAAATGTGTTTTTAAAAAAAGATAATAAGCTGATATTAACATGAAGATGAGGAGCTTACAGAGTTAAGCTGTGGGCGTCTGTCTTGTCAGGAATGCTCCCTTCCCATAGGAAGAGAAATATGGAGTTTAAAACTGACCACTATCATCACTTATGAGGTGTTGCTTATTTACCACCGTCCAGTTAAACCACAATGTAAAAGCAGTGGTAGTAGTGCACTGATTTTGCTGGGTCTTTTAGCCGTATTTGTTACAGTCTACCAAAATCTTCTAATTCAAAGGATGTCAAATTTTCTATCTGGGGTTGTGCACTCGGTAGAATGGAACCTTATTGAGCAACAGAACATCATCTGTGCAATTGCTGCCATTCAAATATGGAACTAGACCTGTGTGTTGGGATGTACCTTAAGGTTCTGCATCAGCCCCCTTACTTTTGAAATTATGCATTCACCCATTAGCTGACCACATTCATTAATATCAGTTGACTTTCTACATGTACGCTAAGGACACTGAGTTCTTCCTTAAGTTGTATGGGGAGGATGTAAGCGTTGTGAATGGATCAGAAGCATTACCTTCGGCATCGGGAGCAGTACAAGAATGGACATCAAGTTGTGTTTTTTTAAAAAGCTATCCCTGTCAAAGACAGGATTCACACTAAATCCCAGTCATCCTAATGTCGGGGTTGCTAAATTGTGTGCACAAGACTTTTGACTCCAGTCCTTTGTCAGTTCAGTTAGAAACCTTGGAGTGGCTATTAATTCTGAACTTTTCATGTTGCATCAGATGGCTATGACAACAAAAACTTGTTTTTACTCTCGAAGAGTATTACATAGAGTCTTTTCTTTCCTAATGTTTTCCTGGAGAATGAAGGAACATATTACCTTTGTTCAATCCAGAATATACCTTGTTATTCCTATTTGGGTTTACCCGAAGCAAGCTTTTAGAGGGCAATATGTACACAATACAGCGCTAAGGCACTGCTCAGATTAAAGAATTTCTGTCATGTGACGGATGATTTAACCCCTTAACTGCGGAGCCTTCACCTCGCCCCCCTCCCCCCAAACTTCCAGTGCTGATACCTTTTCTGGCTTTTTCGGTTTGTTTGCGCTTAGCGCACCATGATTTATTTTCCACATAAGGTATCCACACCAAGTTTGCTTCCTTTTGTCTCCCAACAGTCTGTGGATTCTAAAGGTACCCATTGTTTATGGATTTCACTTGAAGAAACCGAGAAAATAGGCAAAGTAGAGCTAAATCTTACGTTTTTGTGAAAAAATAGGAAAAAAGTGCTCCGGATAAAAGTGTCAATTTTTTGCCCATAAAAATGCCATCAACGATTGGTTTGCCGTATTTGTGTGCCTCACTTGTGTGGGTAAGTCTAGTGCATTCAATAGGAAACGAGCCAGAACACAACACGGACACCTCACATTTTTCCACTGAAAAATGACTTTTTTTTCTAATCTGGGTAGCTGTAGATTTTAGGGAAACCTAGCAAACCTGTACATTATTGCAAACTAGACACCTAAGGCAGTCCAGGTTGGGGTGACTGGGTGGCTCTCACCAGATTTTCTTACCCAGAATCCCTTGCAATCCTCAAACTTTGACTTAAAAAACACATTTCAGTGACGGAAAGTTCTGCAATCTATGGGAGTCACAAACTCAACAAACGGTTTGCTGTGCTTAAGTCACCATCTTCCCTGCTTTCAGGAACATGCAGAGCAGAATAATAAAATTTGTTTTTTTACCACAGTTTTGGCATTTTACAAAGAGGTAACCCATTATTCTGATTGTTTGTGTTCTAAACCTTTATACTGTTTGTGGTAGAAACCAGTGTGAAACAAATGGAGCGTCCAGGAAAGCAACATATTTCTGAGAAGTAGACAAAATTCCAAATTCAGCAATAGGTCATATATGTAGATCCTTCAAGGTTTTTCCAAAGAAACTAACTTAAAATTAAAAAAATATTGAAAATGAGTAGGTTAACCGGCTATACTTGACAATGATGTCATCTGTAACTTTTTGTCAGATAGGTAGATTTACAAAAGTCATCTGCCATTACTTCAGCTCTGCGCTTATGGGTCCAGGGTTATGTATAGTTTGTAGGTTCTCCAAGAAACCAAGGTACCCAGAACTAACAACTGAGGTGCACCGTACAATGATTTTTTATTGTGTACCAAGTATAAAATAATTCACATGGCGATATGTGTAGAGTGAAAAATGGGTATCAAGGAAACCTATGTATTTCTGAAATGGGCACAAGATATGAAGTTTAGGAGCAGTGGTTATTTGCACATCTCTGAATTTGTGGGTACCCATCCTAGCATATGATTTAGAGCCGTGGTACTCATAGAATGGCCCGCTTGCCGCCGGCGGCCTGGCAGGCCTTCCTTTGCAGCCCGCGGACCTTGCAGGTAATGTACCCATGGCCCTCTAGAGAGAGAGAGAGAGAGAGAGAGTGGAGAGAGGGGGAGTGGAGAGTAGAGAGAGAGAGACTGACTGACAGAGAGAGAGAAACTGACTGACTGAGAGAGACTAACAGAGCGAGAGACTGACTGACAGAGAAAGAGAGACTGACTGATTGAGGTAGAGAGAGACTGACTGATTGAAGTAGAGAGAGACTGACTGACTGACAGAGAGACCGAGATTGACAGAGAGAGGGCCTTAGAGAGAGCAACTGACTGACAGAGAGAGAGAGACTGACTGACTGACTGAGAGAGAGACTGACTGACACAAAGAGCGAGACTGACTGACAGAGAGAGGCTGACTGACAGAGAGAGAGACTGACTGACAGAAAGAGAGACTAACTGACAGAAAGAGAGACTGACAGAGAGACTGACTAAGAGAGACTAACTGACTGAGACTGACAGAGAGAGACTGACTGACTGAGAGTAACTGACAGAGAGAGAGACTGACTGGCTGACTGAGAGTGACTGACAGAGAGAGAAAGATTGACAGAGAGAGAGAGAGACTGACTGAGAGAGACTGACAGAGAGAGAGAGACTGACTGACTGACTGGGAGAGATTGACTGACAGAGAAAGAGATACAGAGAGAGAGAGAGAGACTGACTTACTGAGCGAGAGAGACTGACTGAATGACAGAGAGAGAGACTGACTGACTGAGAGAGAGAGAGAGAGAGAGAGAGAGAGAGAGAGAGAGAGAGAGAGAGACTGACTGACAGAGAGAGAGAGAGAGAGACTGACTGTCTGAGAGAGAGACTGTGATGGAATTGGGGTCAAAGTGTGTATGAAGTACCCCTTCTCCCCCTTGACGGAACTGCGGGCTCATCTGCTTAGAGTGGAGATTACAGAAGATGAAAGGAGTGCACAGCTCCGGAATGCAGCTCATTAATTATGCCAGCGCATGCCTAAACATTGGAAGCGGGATGATGGTGTGTATGAATGGGGGATATGCACAGATGCTAAGAGCAACAGATGGCACCCAGAAACAGTGAGGCACCAGCCGGGATCGATACCTCAAGAACAGAAAAATTGGTGGTACTGAGGAATGGCTGAACACACCACCTGGGCTCAACACCTCTAGAGTAGAACATGAGGGTAGTTGCTACTTCACCATTTTAAAAATAATGTTAACAAATAATAACTTTTTTTGTCACACACACACACACAAACGCATACACACTTACACGAACAAGCACACACTGACCACCTCTGCAACTCTCCTCTCACAATTGTGCTACCACCTCCCTCTCCCTTTTCCTCATCCTCATTCACCATCCGGGTTCAGCCCATGCAGAGTGCTGCTTAATGACGGGATTCGCAGCTGAAGGTTGTTGTTGTTGGCTGTGAAGTGGGTCAACTCAGGTCAGGTGGGGTCCCCCTCATGACTCAAGGTACTCCAGGGCGCTGCAGATGGTGGCTCTTGCCGGCGATGAAGGCCTGGCTTATCCTGTCCAGGCTCTGGCTTTCCTGCAGCTGCACCAGGCCAGCGCAACCCAGCGACCAAGTGGGGATCGGTTAACCCCAGGGCCCCCAGAGGAGCCACTCCACCTTCACCTTGATGTACTGCCAGGGCCCGAGGACTTCGGCCCAGAAACTAAGCAGCGTCTCCCCACAAAAACAGGCTAGCTTCACGATTGCCGAAACAAAACTACTCAGGCCGGATATTCGGTCTGAGAATGTGCACTGTGCCCCACAGAGACGGAGAGGCTGCTCTTTTAGGCAAGACTGACACGGGCCATGATACTAACTTAAAGCAGCCGGTTTGGAGTCACGCTGCCATATTCTAGTCAGTTCATGAATAGTGCTTTCCCTCATCGATTCTCTGATCATCATGACAGAAATGAAATCTGCTAAACATCCCGGGCTTTGGTAAAACTCCGCTATGCAGCGGAATGCAGAATTTTTGTTGAGTGCGGTGGTTCCAAAAAATCCGCTAACATCGTTGGCAGAGCGGAGTTCACAGCCCAAGGTTAGTATGAAGCTATGCAATGCCTCTTAAGATTGCTATTGTCTGCTAATAAAAAGGTATTATCAAAATGTGCTCTTTATAGTTACATTTGCTTATGAAATACAGCGTTGTCGCATTGTCTAATGTTATAAAACAGGTTTCATTTTTTTTTACTCCAGCCCCACCCTTCCACTGACCCCACCCCTACCGCTGCGACCCTTGGCCAAAAACAAAACTGTAACTTTGGCCCTTGACAGAAGTTTTGTGAGTACCAATGATTAAGAGGGTATTTTTCAAAATTTGAAGTTTGGATGGGCAAGAGCCACCCCATTATTTTATTACCCATACAGTGGGATTCATACCCCCCGGGCAAATTGGGTGACACCTCCAATTAGCTTCTTTGGGCGAGAGGGGGGTTGGTGTGAGGTGGATAGAAAGACACTATTGACCCCACTGGGGCAGAGGTACGGCTCAATGCCAGGGGAACCCTCCCCATCCTTTTGTTTGGCGCCATTTTGAAATCCCTTGCGTCTCTTGAGGTTTCTGACACCTGGTAGGGGGAGGCAGGTTGGGGTGAATACCCTATCCACCATTCAGGAGGGGCAGAAAATCTATTTGGTCCCGGGATGGGGGGAGAATAGGTCAATGCCTGGGATTGGGGGGGAGAACAGAGGGGCGCTCCCCCCAAAATAATATTGCATTAATTCAATCCCTAGTGTCTTGTGGGCTTTCTGTCCACTTATGGGCATAGCCATGCCTATGGTGGTCAGCCCCCATCCCAATATTAAATAAAAAAGTAAAATAAAACATTCTCTGGCGTCTAGTGGGCTATCTGCACCCCCTTCCCCCCATTGGTGGTAATTACCCCATCTGCCCCCCAAGGGGGTGCAGGCAGAAAGACTGTGGCCTTATTTAGTTGGGGAGGAAAGACTGTTGCCTTATTTAGTTGGGGTGGGAGCAGCCCCCACCCCTATTTTTTTTAAATAAAAAATTCCCTGGCATCTACTGGACTTTCAGCCCACATAAGGGGGGCAGATTGGGGATATTTACTCCCATCTGCCACCTAGGGAACAGAAATAATGTTACCCCATCTACTCGGGATGGGGGCATTGCCATGCCCATGCCGGGCAGCCCCACCCGTATATTTGTTTATGAAAAAATCCCTGGTATCTAGTCAGCTTTCAATCTCCCCCTCTGTGGTGCAGATCTGGGGTAATTAGCCCATCCGCCACTGGGGGTAGAAAAACAGTTTACCCATTTAGCTGTGGTGGGAACATAGCCATGCCCATGTTTCTTTAAAAGAAAAAAAAAAACTTTCTCTAGCGCCTAATGGGTTTTTGCCCCCCTCCCCCGGGTGCAGATCAGGAATAATTACCCTCATATGCCCCTCCAGAGGCAGAAAGAGTGTTGACCCATTTACTTGGGGTGGGTGCATGGCCATGCCCATGCTGTGCAGCCCCTAGCCTATATTTAAAAGTAAAAAAACTTTCCTGGATTCTAGTAGGCTTTATGTCCCCCGGGGCAGAAAGGGGATAATTACCCCTTCTGCTCCCCATGGGGGTCAGAAAGACTACTGCCCCGTTTACATGGGTGGGCGGTATAGCCAGGCCCATGGTGGGCAGCCCCCACTCCTATATATATAAAAAAAAAATCCCTGGTATCTAGTGTTGCCTTATTTATTTGGGGAGGGGCATGGCAATTCCCATGCTGAGCAGCCCCCATCTCTATATGTTTATTTAAAATAAAATATATCACTGCTATCTTGTGGGCCTTCTCTCTCCCTGGGGGCTGATTGGGGGTAACTGGGCAGACAGATCGAAATAATACATTTGCCAGGGGAGCACAAACCCTTTCCCAAGGGGCCGCTCCCCCTATCCCTGGTGGCAGGTGAGCAGATCCCTGTTTGGGGATCGCTTTCCTGGGGATTTGCCCAACCAGGGAGCCACTGGGCAGAGGTACAATTCCCTTTCCAACAATATCTCTACCAGGAGAATCAGTGCTCGGGGGCTGAGATATGCCTCCAAGCACTGATTCACTGAAAGGAAAACAACCCCATTGGCTCGTTTTATTTTTAGTTTACTGTAATGACGTCAGTGTGACAATGAACAATCAGGGTGCTAGGGAAGCTCCTCCCGAGCACCCTGATGAAACGCACTGGTGAAGGATGCAGTCGATGGCTACACTTACAGGGTTAAGACAGCTTCACTGGTTCCCTGTCAGAAGGCGTACTGACTTTAAAGCTACATATATGCCTCTTTTTTGCAGTGCCGAAAATCATGAGGAAGACGCTGAGTGGTGCAAGAAACCCTCTTATGCAAGTCTATATCTCGGGAGCTCAATAGCGAACTTTTTCAGTAAAAGGTCTGAGAGAGCCTGAAAACATGGTTGATTGACACTGACCTTTTCTAATTCTCCTCCCAACAGGCACTGATAGTTCTTTTTGATAGTACCAAGATACATCTGTAGTGTTTAGAAAATGTACTTTATAACAAAAACTATCTAAAAAACAGATAAATTGCTCACAAGGAAATCAGCAAGTTGCTCATAAAATACAACTTGAAATATAGCATCATACACAGTGCACAATAATCAAATACCAGTTTCAGAACGGAGCACGTTGAAGATTGTTAGGAATTCCCGGGAGTTAAAAACAAGATGTAGCAGTTATCACTACAGCAAAGTTGAACTTTTGGCCGGTGATACTTGGTATCCCTTCCTCCCTCCCTTTTATGAAGGGTGAACTTCTCTAAAAGTGTTATAATATGGAGGCAAAGACTCGACCATTTTATAATCATGTTTTCAGTCAGTTAGGTTTCTGTCAGAAAGAATATATCTATTTTGAGATCCACAACGTAATGACATATGTGTTAGGCAGGGTCGGCTATAGGGCACCACGCCAGGCGCTGACCTCCGGGGCGCCTAGTTTTCAACTATATTTTGGATATAAAACCACCTGCTGCAGAGTTCCATGCCTTCAGCAATCTTCATTGTTGTAGAGAAAACAGGAGTGTGCCCCACATACCAAGTCGGGATTGGGGTTCAAAGGTTTATATAGATACAGTATCCCAACAGGTAAAACTTAGAAAGACAATTGTTAAGGTATGCACGAAGCATTACATGAGCAAGTAAATAAGGAGACAATTATTCCAAAGATTTGTATGCAAAAAATTACTTATATATTTGGTTCAAAACACAAAGAAAAAGGGCAAGTTAGAATACTTATAGCAGCATGAAATTTCAAAACTTTTTAAATGACAACCGAAAATATACTTGGTGCTCAATTATATACAAGTGCTGGCTGGCGACGCAAGTGAAGGGGTGGAACAGCGTGGGCGACGCAATGTGAGCAAAGTGCAAATATTATACAGTGGGTAGCTCAAGTGTCTCCAGCGGGGCGGTCTGGGCTAATTCGAACGCGGGGTAGGAATCAATACAGCGAGGAATCTCGAGGCAGTGACTTCCGTGCAGGGTAGGAATCAATCCAGCGAGGAATCTCGAGGCAGTGACTTCCGTGCGGAATTCACTGCCTCGAGATTCCTCGCTGGATTGATTCCTACCCCGCGTTCGGATTAGCCCAGACCGCCCCGCTGGAGACACTTGATGCCCGCCTTCCTGTCAAATAAATAATATTTTTCTCCACGCCGCAGAGAAGTGAATGCAGCCCGTCTCCTCCTATTGGCACCAGGCACGGATCTTGCCCCTCCAATCTTACAGGTTTCGCCCATCGGAACACCCGTTCTCATTGATTGATCTGACGCCTGCGCTAAGGCGCCACGTCGCCCACAGCACTGCCCCAGATCACCCTGAATCGTGCTCAAGCCAGCCCTTTTCCTCCAGCTTTGAAAATGAGAGAACCCAGTCCTGAAGATGGTCCCAATTGATCCGGGACCGAAACTTCGTCGACCCCACAGTGCCAATTGAGGCGCAATATCCAGTGTGGCTCTACGGAATTGTGATTTGTAACTTGAAGTCACTTTAAATTTGTCACACATTGAGCCACCCACTGTATAATATTTGCACTTTGCTCACATTGCGTCGCCTACGCTGTTCCACCCCTTCACTTGTGTCGCTAGCCAGCACTTGTATATAATTGAGCACCAAGTATATTTTCGGTTGTCATTTAAAAAGTTTTGAAATTTCATGCTGCTATAAGTATTCTAACTTGCCCTTTCTCTTTGTGTTTTGAACCAAATATATAAGTAATTTTTTGCATACAAATCTTTGGAATAATTGTCTCCTTATTTACTTGCTCATGTAATGCTTCGTGCATACCTTAACAATTGTCTTTCTAAGTTTTACCTGTTGGGATACTGTATCTATATAAAAATTCAGCAATCTTCAAGCAACAATTAATGGACCTGCTGATGAGAGATCTAAGTTTTGTCTACAGTTAGTTTTAACTCATCATAAAGTAGCGCAGACGAGTAGTATCCCAGCTGCAAAGCACTACACCATGAAGATCACAAACGTGCATTTAATGAAAAAGTTCAATGGGTTACTGTCTTTGTCAGAGAAATGCTTTGTGCTTTGCAGTTTATAAATGTCAATCCTATTACAGCATAGTTAGCAATTAACTCTCAAAGAACTGCATGCAAACTGCACGCCCTCTGGAATTGTTCAGCATAGGAGGGCCAAATTATGCGGCACAGTTGAGCACATTGTGTGGCAAAGAAAGGCAAATTATGCAGCGTAAAATGGCACATAATATGATTGTATTACTTCATTATTTTGTCATTTTTACATTTGTTAATACTGTCTGGGCATTGTTTGTACCTCAATAGTACCAGTTCAACACCCAATTATAGCAATAAGCAACGACAAGCATTGAAAATGCAATAGGTCTCGCCTTTGATTAAGTGAAAGTCATTTGCTTTGCTATTGGTATTGTACAGCAAAGTAAATAGCTTTAACTTAATGAAGGGCGAGACCTATTGCATTTTTAATGCTTGTTCCTATTGGTCACAGTTACAGTTTCCAGGTCCTGAATGCAGATTCTACACGATATACGGGACACAATTTAGTTTTCAAATATAAGTCAGGAACGTGAGACGCGAACAACGAGGTGGAAAAGAGAAGCAATGAATAAAAATAAGTTTATGCGCATCAACTTGGGGAGGCTAAGTTGCGCGCTGCTGATCTAACGCGGTGGCATGAAGGTCCCAAATTGAGGCAAGTCCCATGCTGATCACGTCTGAGAATTAGAGGGGATTCCACTGTCATGAAGAAGGTCTAGACATGAGGTCTCCAAAGGAGTTAGTGGCGGCACCATACACTAAAAAAAATCGTGCCAGCCTGGAGTTCATGTAAAGCAATCCAATACCATCGGGTATTGTATTGTAATTGCATTTATATAGCACTTACTAACCCTGACGGGGTCGTCAAAGCGCTTTTTAGGCGAGTAGCACGCTACTCCGGAACCCATAAAGGATTAGTGTTGAGTTAATATAGTGAAATATGAAAGTAATTTGAGTGGAGGATAGGTTAGTCAGTTATTTGGATTCAGAAGGATAGCAGAGGGATAAAAGGGGGAAAAAGGCTAGCATTTATATAGGGCTTGTTACCCCTAATGAGGTGTTGAAGCACTTTCTTGGAGAGTAGCAAGCTACTCCGGAACCCATAAGGATTAGTGGTGAATTAGTGTAGTGAAATATGAAAGTAACTTGAGCTGTGGATAGTAGTCAGTTATTTGGATTGAGAAGGACAGCGGAAGGATAGAAGAGGGAAAAAAGGTTTGCATTTATGTAGCGTTTGTTACCCCAGCAAGATTGTCATGTAGGTCACTCACATTTTACAGTAAGATAAAAGAAAATAAACACTATTTAAAAGAATAAGCAGTCATGTGTCAGAATACTAGACTGAATGACAAGATACAACACAAAATTCCCTGTCATCTTTAATGCTCATTCACCTTAGGAAGTCCAGCAGCACCTGCGCCTCTATCCCAGAGTATATGCATGCTTTGCTACTCTTTACTGAAAGCACAGTTCTGCAGCCCTCAGCTTTGCTACCCCTGTCTGCACCTCTCAGTTCCACCGCCCCAGGGATCGTCGACTCTGCTATCCCGGAATGAACCCTCAGCTCTAGCAGTATTACCTCCAGCGCTGCTGCCTAAGTACGAGCGGCTGCCCCTCGCACCTATGCCAATGCCACAGGTGCACACCCAATTTTACAAATTAAGACTCATGCCTCATCCTCTTTGTAGAGTCTCACGCCTCATCCCCTTTGCAAACCGATGACCATTTTCTCTGCTATCCAAACGCCTTAGGTTTGCAGGCTACACCATACTTCACAAGCACGCCAGCCCTACAACACCTGAATCATTCCCCCTGATGGTCAGATTTGGCCCAGGCCGAACCTGCTCTGCTGTCCGTTTTCACTGCAGCGTGCCAGGTCATTAAACATGGAGCTGCCACCCATCTCTAACACCCCTTCTTCATTAAAGTCTGCAGTCATTACTCTCCGCCATGCCAATCCGCTGCACTCCGGGAAATGTCCAAATGTTGCCTATATGTTGTCGACCTGGAGCGCGCCTTGTGAGAGACGCGGGAGGGCAGGACCGTGACGCCGTGAGCGTGCACGTTCCCTGCGGCTCGCGCGTTCATAGACCGGTGTCTGCTCGTGCACCGGTCTGTGCCAGTTGGGGAGGGAAGACAACGACAATAAGGCTCGCTGGAGGCAGTGCTTCGCGCTGCAACGCCAGGCGAGCCCTAAAAATACAGAATGTTGCTGAATACACATAAGAGAGTGACATGGCACTGTTCTGACTTGCCGCGGTGAATGTTATGGTATGTTATTGGGATTTGTAAAGCCGAACTTACGAGCCTAGGGGCTAGGATGACCAACTGGCATGGGTGCAAATTCAGGACAGTGAGTGCAAAAATTCAGGACAAAGGGGCAAAATTCAGGACAAAAATTCAGGACCGAAGGTCAGAATTCAGGACAAAAATTTGGGACAAAAGTTACGTTTTGCTTACACATCAGAGGAAGTCGCGCAATAGTGCATACATACGTAAATAGACAACCAACACAAGCACAAGTCAAAAAAAGTTTATTTTAGGTTGAGAGAACCTTGCACTCACTGCATCTGTTGTGTGTGCGAGTGAAACACACCTGCGTTTGCATAGTCAAAAAAAAAAAAATATATCAAAGCTGAAGGCTTCTCAGACTCCCTTTTGGAAGATATCGCAGCAATCTGGGAGTTCAGCCAAATGGCACGTTCCTGCATTCCTGAAAATGTCCGATATGTTTTTGCCAGGCGTTCCTCTCTGCTCTCTTCTAAGTAAACGTGTGAATTAGTAACCAGGTGTATTGCTGATAGGCAGGTTTGTCAAACGAACTTTGTAAGTGTAGTATAAGTGCGAGGCCAATGGACTTCTTCAAATATTTGGGGAATGTGATAGTATTGGTGATGTTTTGTTAATGTGTCGTCCCACTTCCAGAATGTCTGCATTCCACAATCCTGAGACTTCGGCCGCAGTATAGTGCTATTAGTTCACACGTGTGTAAGTAGACCTGTGAAGCGCAGACCTAGTTACATAATAGAGGCGTGATGCCTATGGGCAGGGCCCTGGGAGTGACCTTCACAACGAACTTGGGCACTGGGTGTTAGTGGGCTGAGAGATGAAGTGCACTGGTGAGAATTGAGCAAAATGAGCCTGCACGCATCGATGTGCATGCTCTGACTGCAGTCCGCAAAGCCATAAAACAGCCTGATAGGGACCTGTTTCGAGGTCCCCCTTTAAAAACTGCTGTTGCTTAGCACCGGCGGGACCCGACCCACATAAAGCCCAGGATTCATACATAAAACAACGAATTCTTAGGGTCACTAACTCCGAACTGGTGTATTTGCGGCCATAATAAGGCTTTGCACATCTCAACACAAATTCTAACTACCAGAGGTTAAAAGGGGAGTTTCCGTGGAGTTCAGTGCTCCTATACATGATCTCAGACGTCAGCTCAGTTCGTCTCTAACCCCTCAGAGACTTGGTAGGTTTGCAACAGATGGTGTCAGTGTTTCACCATGTAAGAAAGGCATTCGTAGCGCGCACTCTCGGCTCACCTTGAGGCTTCCACGTACCTGCATGAGGGCTTCATGATGCAGGGTAAAGTTCAGCGCCCACAGGTTCCCCAGGATGAGGAGAGGGGTCAGCCCCGGAGGCAGTTTGCTTGCAGCGCGTCGGAGTGTCATAAACTGGGTTATGAGCAGAATTACCGGCACAGTAGCGGCCCCCACGGCGAGCCCCAGCGCGTCCATCGCAGTTCCACCTCCCCGATGCAGTCTGCCAAAGTGCTCAGTAGGATCCGAGGACACTGAGCAGTTCCCTCCTTCCTGGGTACTACGAGTGCCTCTCCCCCCTCGCACTCTCAAACACACACACCCTCGCTCTCTCTCTCACATGGGCTTTCCCAGCTCACATCTCACTCGTGCATTTTCTTTTACTTTCTGTCACTCACTCTCTCTTTGCCTCTTTCTTTCTCACTCCCTGGGTCACCTTGCCTCTTTCACAATCTATCGTAATTCCCCCCCCCCCCTATCTGTTTTTTATGCGTCTCTGTATTCCTCCCAGAAGTGGCAGTGAAAAGTTGCCCGGTCTGTCTTACCGGAGCGGTGCAAGGCTTTAGGTGGAATGGAAACAAGTCAGCCTGGAGCGCGCCTTGGAAGAGACGCGGGAGGGCTGGAGCGTGACGCCGTGAGCGTGCACGTTGGCGTTCCCTGCTTCTCGCGCGTTCACAGACTGGTGTCTGCTCGTGCACCGGTCTGTATCACTTGGGGAGGCAACACGCTGACAATAAGGCTCGCTAGCGGCAACGGCTGTCGACTGCACAGCAACCGCTGTCCACTGCACAGCATCACACCCTGCTGAGTTTTTTTGTAACGTTTGAACTGATTAAGGTGAACTTTTTTTGTTACAATCTGCCGATTACGTGGCAAATTCAGCAAATCTTTTGTAAATGTATTTATATAGAGCTTACAAACTCTGACGAGGCATCAACAAGCTTTTCGGCAACTAGCACGCTACTCTGAATCCCACAAGGATTAGTGGTGGATTAGTATAGGGAAATATGAGTATAGTATTAGTATAAGGAAATACGAGTTGATCTGAGCCGAGGACATGGGAGTCTCTTCGTGTGATTGGGTAGAGTAATGGAGGGATGGAAGAGGGAAGAAAACCAAAACTGGTAATTGGGAGATAATAATACTACTTAATTGAGGTCTGGGATGAGTAAAGGAGATAAGGAGGAGGGAGGACCCTGTAGAAAGGGATTAGGTAGAAAGAATCAGTAGAAAAATTATGTTTGGAACAAGACAGAGGGGAGATAGATTGAGAGAGAATGTAGTAGAGTTGTTTGGGAGATCTTAGTAGTAAACTGATGTTTGGGGTGAACCAGGAGGTGTAGTGGAGGGAGGAGTCTAGGAAGGGGTATTCTGGAGAACACAGTAGTAGAAAGGATTTGGGGATGAGTGAGTGACAATAGTAGATTAATAGAGGTTTAGGGTGGTGGTAGAACAGAGTAAAGCTTAGAGAGTGTTTTGTTTTTTGAACAATAGGACTAAAATAATAAATATATAGATGATTATATAGTAAGGAAATATATGTGTAACTAATATATTGAGATTTGTGTGTTTTGTTTTTGTGGACTACTAGGAAGAGATATTGATGTAGTGGTTTACTGTGAATTATTTGTATGTGCAGTACTGCAGGTGAGTGGTATTTGAATAGTACAAGGCGGGTGATGTGTTTTAGAGGAGTGTATGTGGCGGGTAAGAGGGGATGGACAAATGTTATATGTGTTTGTGTTAGATTTGATCACTGGAATAGGTAATTTGTGTGGTGGGGTGGTGTGTAAGGTTGTATGGTTGTGTCCAGTTGGTAAAAAAAGGAGGCAGTGTTGGTGGATGGTGTGATGGAAGGCTCAGTACAGGTTTTGTCATGATAAAAGGGGATCTGTTATGTGCAAGTAGAGGATAGAGCTGGTGTTTTGTTTGAACAGGGAGTGTATCTGGATGCATTAAAGTTATATATAACGTGACTTTGTTTGTTTTGGTGATGTGTTAGTGGTATAGGACAGAGTTATGTTTTGTGTGACAATGCAGATGCCAAAGTGTTGTAGTTGGGGTAGAATTGTGCACAGGTGTAGTCTGTGGGGTTTAGTAGTGGTTAATACACATTGAAGTCTGTATGAGGTTTGTTTGTGGTGTATGAGTAGAATACCTTTTCTGATATTGGGTTTGGATGTTGGCGAATGTAGAGGACTTAAGGTGTGAGCTCTTAAGAGAAAATTGGGTAGCATCTCTGACTCTATGCCCGACCCAAACAGGCAACTGCCCTTGTCCTCTCCGCTCAGCCCAAAAAGGCAACTGCCCTGGTCCCCGCCGTCCTTAGCCTCAACACTTAGGATGAGATGCCCTGAGCCTCGTGCTTAAAATTGCCCTATTGGGCAATGGAACCCTAGCCCTAAACCCTAAAGCAGATGGACGACCTGGCCCTTTTAGCCAATGAAAGCCCTAGTCCTAACAGCCAATCAAAGGCAAAGCCTGAATTCCCAAGTCCATTAAAAAAACCCTAGGAGGCCTAGTAGCCAATCAAAACCTTAGCCCAAACAGCCTATGCAGCAACCCCTCTGACAACAAGATCCACATACAAACCACTCAGGTCTAGTAGACCACATAGGACCAAGCTTTTAGTTGCATCCACACAATTATCACCCGACATCCATCTCATCTGAGCACATTCATAAGCACGAAATACATCAGACTAAGTTGAATATTAATAATGATAATGCATAAAACGCCTCAGCATCACAATTGCATAATTCCAGTAGTCCTGGGTGTTCGTTAGAGCATTATGAATTTTCCCCCATATATTTCAATATCCTAATGTTGCTAAAAAAGGCTAATGTGGTTAGAAATCAATTCCTATGAGTAAGGTCAACCCCCAACCACAGTGTTACATTTTAAATTCAGAGTTTGTGCTTCTCCAGACCACTCAAACTATACTGCCTACCAGTATGTATGCAGCTCCTGCACCTTGTAGTCCTCTTTGTCTCTTGTAACATTTCCTATGCACTGATTTACACACGTATGATTCATTGTCTCTGTATGTCTGTATGATGTAAAGGGCTCTGACACCCTACACTGGTTGAACAGCGCTATAAAACAAGAGACATGCATGTGAAAGAGAGTGGTAATGGAGACATAGGGGCACTGTTAGATAGTGGTAGTGAGGGAATATGTAGAGAAGGAGGTCACAGGGGGGGGGGCACTAAAACACTGCCACGCTTGGCGCCACCAGGGCTAAAGCCGGCCCTGGTGTTAGGCATGCTTAACTGATAATCTTACATTTACCGAGCTGCAGTTAATAAGTACTGTTCAAGTGGGAAGCTCTTCCATAGACTTTGGCATCTCAATGCTCAATTTGTTAATATGTGACAGAAGTGCAATATTTAGCCATTCATGGTTGTTCAGTGTCAATAATTGATGGCATGAAGTGAGCAACATTCTGCCAAAAGCGTCTGGGTCCCGCTTGAAAGAAAAGTATACAGAGACATTCGATCAAGCGGGAGAATTTATTTAAGTAAATAATTTTCAAACAAAGAAATGCCTGTGACTATTTCACTTGAAAATGTTTGGGCAATTGTGGCTGGTGGTGTGCTTCCTGCTTGAGGTAAACATTGAGCCCAATGTCAAAGCCAAAGATGCGGCATGTGGGTAAGGGACCCATCATTGACTCCTTTATTGGCTCTGATACTGGAAGACTTTACTTGAGTGAAAGAAGGTGGTGCCAGGTCCTAGTTTTAAAAGATCTATCTGCAGCCTTCAACAACATCCCTCATATCATTGTGTAAAACAGACTAACTGAAGTGAGCACTGCAGAATGGACGGGTTACTATCACACCAAGAAGATATATGGAAGGATGATGGCGATCCACAAGCAGCAATATTGAGAGACTTCCACACAAGTCATGAACTGAGACGAGCCTGCACCCCCAACTCATGCAAAAGGAGCAATGCTGGATGATATCATACCCAAAGTAGGAGCATGGAACATAAATTCTATTCTACCAACAAACTTGTTATACCATCACCAAATCTGGTTCAAGCTCATAGCCCACCCACACAGAACACAGACAAATCCCCAGCTACAGTATGTAGGAGAAGCCCCACCACAAAGACGAAAATGTAGGCTATGCAAGACTTAAAACCCAGGTATAACCACACTATGACAGACATCATAGATGAAGTCACACCAAAATGGCTCAAAAGAGAGAAAATCAAACTCACCCTTCGTAAAGCCAAAATATTAACATAGAACAATGAAAACTTAGAGAGGAGATGGAGTCAGGTACACTCCACCCTAAACCTAATCCAACTCAGAGAGATGTGAAACTCCTACAAGTATCTAATGTGCAAGACAAAAGCCACATTCTCAAGAGAATAACTTAACAAAGCAAGAAACAGACTAGCCAAACTGTTTGAAATCACCAAACAACAAATGTAACAAGGCACAACCACAAAGACAGACCACTCCCAGAAATGTGAGAAAAATTTGCAAATGTCTTCAAAGAGAAGAAAATACAGATTGAAGAATCCCATGAAGACAGAACATTCTTCCGAAACAGGTGAGGTTTGCAAATTTCTGCAAAGAGAAGATGAAGAAGACTGAAGAATCTATCTCTAACAAAAGGAGGATAAACTTAAATCCCGCAACAAACACCAGCAGCACATCATAAATGAGAAAGTCAAACCACTCTACATATTATCCAACCCTCCCACCATCTTGAAAAACAATTCGGTGGAGCGAACTCAGAGAAGTCAGGGAAGAGGACGTAAGGAAAATAATAAGGACCCTCAAACCCACATCCAATGTCACAGACCAAATACCAGCAAACCTCTCCAAATACCTCAGTCACATGCTGGCACCATTCTCGACAGAGATTGTAATTGTCTTCCTGACCCAAGGCATCATACCAGACAACCTGAAGATTGGATAAATAACACAACTGCAGAAACAACCTAAATAACTTTCGGCCTGCGAGGACCCTCCCTTTTGTGGCGAAAGTCCAAGAAAAATGTGTCCCAAACCAACTCTGGCAACATGTATAACAAGCATTTGCAATGCAATAGGTCTCGCATTAGGAAAGTTTGAGCTATTGGAATTGTAAATGACAAATTTTTTAGTTAGGTTTTGTTTTTGAAAATAGCGAAATTAATAGCTTTGTCATTTACAATGCCAATAGTTATAATTTTTGCAAATGTGACACATATAGCACTTGTAATGCAATATGTGTTGTATTTACATGACTTACATGTATTGATATTACAAATAACAATGGCTTTTAATTATTTTTTTACATAATTAATACTTAAATAAAAGGTATTATAATTTATAATGGCAATAGCTTAAACTTTTGTAAATAACTTGTGAAGATTATGTTCTGTGTCTTTTATTGTTACAAAACTCCTAGAACAGAAGTGAAATATTAACATCTTTTTGTTACATTTGTAATAAAGCTTGAAACATTGAGAGAACATATTTGAACTAGTTGTTGAATGGTTGCACAGATTGATGTTGTGGTGGCGAATGAGTGATGCGGGGTGAGGATGTGAGAGGGTGTTTGAGGGTAAGAGGGGGTGTGAGGGTGAATGAGGGTGAGTGAGGGTGAGTGAGGGTGGGTGAGTGAGGGTGAGTGAGGGTGAGTGAGGGTGAGTGAGGGTGGGTGAGGGTGGGTGAGGGTGGGTGAGGGTGAGAGGGGGTGAGAGGGGGTGAGAGGGGGTGAGGGTGTGTGTGTGTGTGAGGGTGAGTGTGAGGGTGAAGGGGTGTGTGGGGGTGAAGGGGTGTGTGAGGGTGAGGGGGGTGTGAGGGTGAGGGGGTGTGGGAGGGTGAGGGGGTGTGTGAGGGTGAGTGAGGGAGGGTGAAGGGGGGTGAGTGAGGGTGTGTGGCCGAGGAGGTGTGAGGGTGTGTGAGGATGAGTGAGGCTTTGATTGTGTGAGGGGGAGTGTGTGATGGTGTGAGGGTGAGTGAGGGTTTGATGGTGTGAGGGTGAGTGTGTGATGGTGTGAGGGTGCGAGGATGTGAGAGGGTGGGGTGATGTGAGGGTGTGTGAGGGTTGTGAGGGTGAGGGGGGTGTGAGGGTGAGTGAGGGTGTGAGGGTGAGTGAGGGTGTGAGGGTGACTAGGAGAAGCTGGCAGTGTAGTTCTCCGGTTCCACACCTAGTGGCACAACATCACTGAATAAAAGAGGAATGGCAGTCCACACAAGTCAATACATCGCATAATCGGCCATCGGAAAATGTGAGAATATTCGGACGCCGCTAACGAAGAAGGAAATTATTATTATGAGTTTTGTATAGTGCCTGGTTACCCGTAGGCATCCCAGCGCTTCACCAGAAAATAACACTACCAAAAGAATGCAGGGATTAAGCAGAAAACAGAAAAGTTTTTAAAAGTTTACGGAACCGGGGGAGGAGCTTCGCGGGCAACCAAGATGGCCGCGTAAGCTCGGAGCTCCGCGGACCTTCCGATCCTCCGCAACTATCCTGCCTGAAATCCTGATCCACGAGGGTGGATTTTTGCTGCTGATGGTCTACTGAGGCGAGAACCGTTTTCAGATCACGAATCGGTGTTTCCTACGCTGAGCTACGTCGAGTGGGACTCCGTGCCAGTGTAGTGCCATTGTCTCTCCGGACTCCGTCACTACGCACGACCGACCTGCGGAGTGCCTGCCTGTCGTCTTCACCGGTGGGGTATTATTGCCCGCAGTGTGTTCCTGAGACGGCCTCTTACTGTCCGGCCCGGACAAGATCTCCGGCTCACTGGGCTCGTGGCAGAACGTCCGCATTGTCGGTGTCCCGGAGGGTTCGGAGGAGGCGGCGACGGACCTCCTCGTTGAAGAACTGATCAAGACCCATCTGGCACCGCCTGGCCTTAGCAACTTTTTCTCGGTGGAGCGAGCTCACCGAGTGCCGGGTGGCCCGCCGAAGTCGGGCGTGGCGCCTAGACCCATTGTGGCTCGGTTGCTCAATTTCCGAGACAGAGACGCGGTCCTGCAGGCATCCAGACGGCATGGACCGCTTAAATTTCAGAACGCCGACATTCATTTCTATCCGGACTTTACCAGGACGGTACAGCGACAGCGCCAGAGCTACGCCGGGGTGAAGCGGAGACTACGGGACTTGGGATACAAATATTCCATGATGTTCCCTGCCAAGCTCCGGATCGAACACGATGGCCGTGCCCTCTTCTTTGACTTTGCTGATAATGTGAGTGACTGGCTGGACACTTTATCGCCGCGCCGAGACGCTCAGGATGAACATGATGGAGGTGCTGCTGGTGGCCCGGACCTATGAGACTTGGCTCTATAGTGGGTGATCCATCGCTTGTTATTTCTGCCTCGTGTGACTATCGGATATTGCCTTATTTTACCCTGTTGACTTTCCTGTTTGTACATGGAGGGTGGCGGGGGTTGTTCGCGGAGATTCCTTACTCCTCTGGGTCTCTTCTTGTAGAGTAGTTATGGGGCGACAGGCACACTGCTGGTTGGGGGGGCTTTTCAGTCATATGCAGGGGTGCAGGGTGGGGGGTGCAACTATGCAAGTTTCTTTGTTTGTTTGTTCTTTTTCTTCCTTTTTCTTGAGGCAATGGATTGTGTTTTTTACTGTATACTTGATGATTGAGTTGGCTGGGGTCGGGTGGGGCGGGTTGTTGGACGATGGGGGGTAGGAATTTAAAAGTGCTCAGCTGGAATGTTAATGGGTTGGGTGACCGAGTTAAGAGAGGGGTGGTAATCCAATTGATAAAGAGACATATGCCCGATGTTGTGCTTCTGCAAGAGACGCATTTGGTAGGGAACTCCTGCAAGGCCCTAAACCGTAAAGGCTACAAAATGGTTGCCCACTCTGGGTTCTCCTCGGGTTCCCGGGGGGCGGGCATCCTGGTGCGTGCGTCCCTTCCCCTTGAAATAGACGTTACAGTGCTTGATGACAGGGGACGCTACGCCGCTGTGGCGGGAAGATGGGAGGGGCGTTCCTTAGCGCTACTTTCGGTTTATGTTCCCCCGGGCCTCCAATCCGGCACCTTTCAAGACCTTGGTGGCGCCATCTTGTCCCTGCCTGCGGGCTTATTGATACTGGGGGGTGATCTCAACTCAGTCTGCTCTGGCACCCTTGATCGCCAACCGCCGAGGGACCTCCGGAGTTCCCAAATGTGGCTGCCGGCCTTCCTCGACTCCATGGGTTTGGTGGATAGCTGGCGACTGCTGCATCCCGCGCTCCGCCAATTTTCCTTCCTCTCGAGTGCCCATGGGAGTCTGTCCCGTATAGATTATGTCCTTACCCTGGCGGCACATTCACCTGCCGTGTCTGAGGCCCGTTTTCTGGCACGGGGTGTTTCTGATCACTCCCCGTTGTGGGTCTCGTTTGACTTTGGCATCGTCCTGTCCAGCCGTCCGGTGGCGGTGAACCCTTGGTATTTTCGCAACCACAAGACGCGCGCACTCCTAGCCAAGGCCATTGACTTGTATTTCTCCGAAAATGCTGGCTCGGTTGGCTCGGCGGTCACACTGTGGGAGGCATTCAAGACTGTTGTCACGAAGCAGAGCTTCCTGACTTGGGTGAACTCCCTGACTCGGACGGACGGGGTGTCCTTGCTAATGCTTCTTCCTTTCCACCCCGTCCGCAGGATCCTTTGGACGTTTCCTGGATCTCCCCGGCTCTGCCTCAGGGACGTGTACCTCTGTATCCTGACCCTGTGACGCTAGGGGCATGTCCAACTACACTCGCCCAATCAGGTCAGACGACGTCACTCGATACTGACCAACCGGAGGAGGCGGGGGCGTTTAAGGAAGCTCCGTTCTGGATTGCCGGCGCGAAACCTTCGGAACGCCAGTTGGAACACGAGGAGGACGCCACAGAGGAAGACGGAGCCGCTGTCGTGGAACCGCTGCTAGGACCCCTGAAGCTGAGTGACGACAAGCCAGGAGGCCAACGATACCACGAGCCGCCCCGCCACACTTCCAGGGGAGAAGTGTGGCTCCACAAGGTACGGGGTCGTTTTCAAGGGTTGTTCAAGTCACGGGGTGGGACGGGGTAGTCTGAGGGTGGTCACTACTGTCGTATCTTGCCGGCCGCCTACACTCCCTGACTGATAGGTTTGGTGATAGTATCCTGGTGAACCCTCACTACCCTACCCTCCTCCCACCTTTGTATATGTCGAGCCCAGCCCCTAACGTGGCTGTTTTTCTTTCCTTTTCTCCGAGTGATCTCCAGCCCTGTGGTCAGCTCCCGCTTCCTCAAGACTGGAACCGAAGACCCGGACCCTTCCCCAAAGGAGAGGACCCTCGTGTATTGTTTGTTTCCCAGGAGACTGTACTTTAAAACCTTGAACTTATCTCGGTGTTGTTAAACCGAATAAAAATAGTTACAGACCTGCTCCAACTCGTAACGATTCTCATTCTCCCGTCCCCGTTCCCCACAAGTGGTGCCATGACTCGGATCATCCAGTGAACCACGCCATCCGATACAAGATGGAGAATCTCTTGTCCCAAATGGAAGCAGACCGGACTGCGTTTTCCCAAGCCATTCAAACTCAGTCCGATAATATCCTAAAATTGGCGGAAGGACAAACACAGTTGATGAATGTCATAGGACAGGGAAGGGCTACAGCCCCACCTCCAGGTACTGTCGTTTCATTACAGAAATTTAGCACAGGTGAAGACCCCCTTGCTTTCTTTTTGAACTTTGAAAGAGCGGCGAGAGCTAGTTCCTGGCCAGGTGATAGGTGGCCCTTCTATTTGGCGCCGTTGCTGACTGGTGAGGCCCAGGCAGCATATCAGACAGTAAACCGGGATGGAACAACTGCATATGCGGTTGTGAAACAATACATCCTCGATAGGTTGGGGGTAGACGAAGAAACCCATCGATTAAGATTTCGGCAAGAGAAGGGGTCACCAGGGGATCTGCCCAAAACTCTGTTCTTTAAACTAAAGGAGTCTGCCGACTTGTGGTTAAAGCCAAATGAAGGGAACCTCGACGCCATTATGAATAAAATATATCTCGAACAGTTTATCGAGTCCCTTCCCTATAGTACCCAAAGGTGGCTCAAACAACATGCAGGGTTAACCTTGGAGCATGCTATCGAAATGGCTACCTGTTATGCCCGGGCTCAGGGTAAGCCGTACATGAAAGAGCCCGAAAGAAATACTAAAATCATTTCACCTGTCAAAACTGAGAAACGGTTTCAAAAACCCACTCCTGAACCCCCGAAAGTCCGGTTCCAACGACCTGAACTTCCCAATTCAGGGCCTCAATGTTATGACTGTGGAGAATGGGGACATATTGCTCGATTTTGTCGAAAGAAAAAAGACAGAGAAGACGAACCTATGGATGTGAGCTATGCTCCCAGGTCTATCCTGTATGCACAAGAAACCGGAACCACCTTCTATGTACGTGTCATATTAAACGGTACTAGTATACGAGCCTTGCTAGATTCCGGGTGCAAACATTCAGTAGTAAGGGAAGAGTTAGTAGACCACCACTCTCACCTTCCAGGGAAACGGGTTAGTATCCGTTGTGTCCATGGGGACGTCAAGGAATATCCCGTAGCTAAAATCACCCTTCAGACACCTTCAGGAAAGAATATGGAAGTCGTAGTGGGAGTTATGGCGGGTTTACCTGAGCCCATAATCATAGGGACTGATAATCCTTCCTTTAGTGCTTTGCTGTTGGAAACCCTACAACATCTATCTCTGCCCCATGATACCTTGTTGGCCGCAGAACCTTGGGCCCGGGATACTCACTTCAGGACTGCCCAATTGAATGACGCAAGTCTCGCCAACGCATGGCAGGTGGCACGAAGTGGGCAGGATCCAACCACTAGAACATATCCCACGTTTTTAGAAAAAAACGGTTTGTTGTATAGGCTTGCCAAGGCTGACGCTGAACCCCAGTTGCTGGTCCCAATTGACTTTCGAGAGCAGATTCTGTTCTTTGGTCATGCCCATTTGCTAGCTGGCCATTCCGGGGTGGAAAAAACGAGCCAGTCTATACTGCGACATTTTTTTTGGCCTGGTATTTATGCCCAGGTTCAGAAATACTGTCAGGAGTGTAGAATATGTCAGAAACGGAATCCATACACTCCACCTCCTGCCCCATTGGTGCCCATGCCTATCATAGGGGTTCCGTTTGACCGTATCGGAATGGACCTCATTGGGCCTTTACCCAAATCATCCCGCGGCCATCAGTATGCCTTGGTTTTGGTTGATTATGCTACGCGGTATCCCGAGGCCTTTCCTCTCAAGTCAGCCACGTCAGTTGCAATAGCCCAGAGGCTTGTTGAAGTCTTCTCACGCATGGGCTTCCCAAAAGAGATTGTTACAGATCAGGGTACCCCTTTTGTGTCCCGTCTGATGCAGCAAGTGTGCAAACAGCTCAATATCAAACATATCAAAACCTCTGTATATCACCCCCAAACAGATGGTTTGGTTGAGCGTTACAACGGCTCCCTTAAGTTGACACTAAAGAAACTGTTGTCGGGTGATGGAAAGAACTGGGATCAGTTACTACCCTTGGCCCTCTTTGTACTACGTAGTCAGAAACAGTCCAGCTTAGGGACGTCCCCATTCGAGTTGTTGTTTGGGAGACCACCTAGAACGCTCCTCGAGATCACAAAGGATAGCTGGGAAACAGAGGGAGCCCAAGAAGCTGAAGCCCTGTTGGATTATACTAGACAACTCCAGAGTAGGCTACATAAACTCAGAACCCTAGCTCACGAACACTTAGCGGTAGCACAGACTAAACAGAAAACCCTGTATGACCGTGGTACTAAGTGGAGAGTGCTGGATGTAGATGATTGGGTTCTGATTCTGTTACCCTCTTCTACGCACAAAATGAGGAAGGAGTGGCAGGGGCCTTATAAAATCCTGAAGAAAATTGGACGTACCACGTATCTGGTACAGTTAGGAAGAGGCAAAACCCAAATGTATCATATTAACATTCTAAAGAAATGGTTAGGTCCACCCCCACAGTCAGTCAATGTGGTCTCCCCTGTACTTCATACTGAGCATACTGTTGATGCTGCCCCTGTGAATCCTGACTTATCGTCGAGCCAACAGGAAGAAGTCAGAAAACTACTTTTGTCACATTCAGCTGTTTTCTCTGATCAACCGGGCCGTACTCACTTAGCAGAACACAGCATACCTACTCTCCCAAATACAGTGGTGAAACAGAAGCCCTATCGTATTCCTGAGGCCAGACGCTCGGCTTTCCAAGCCGAAGTAGACAACATGCTGAAGGCTGGAATCATAGTTCCTTCCCATAGCAACTGGTGCTCGCCGGTGGTATTAGTACCGAAACCTGACGGTAGCATCCGTTTTTGCATCGACTTTAGGGCCGTTAACCGGGTATCCAAACAGGATGCGTACCTTCTACCCAGAGTCGATGAGTTATTGGAACGCCTTGGGGAGGCTCGGTACATTACCACCATAGATCTCACCAAGGGATACTGGCAGATTCCCCTTGCTCCCAAAGACATGGAAAAAACAGCATTTTCAACGCCATCTGGTCATTACCACTTTACGGTACTCCCCTTTGGTTTACATGGGGCGCCAGCTACATTTCAAAGAGTTATGGACACGCTGCTGGCACCTCACCTACAATATGCGTCTGCTTACCTGGACGATATTGTGGTGTTTAGTAAAACCTGGGAGGACCATTTGTCTCACCTCAACAAAATACTGTCCAGTCTTGGGGAGGCCAGTCTCCACATCAATGCGAAGAAGTCCCGGTTTGCTTTCCAGCAGGTAAAATACCTTGGGTATCTGTTGGGCGATGGACAAATTAAGCCCCAGATGGAGAAATTGGAAGCAATTAAAGCTCTGCCTTACCCGACTTCAAAGAAAGAACTCAGGGCCTTCTTGGGACTGGTGGGCTATTACCGCCGGTTCATTGCTCAGTTTGCTAGCATGGCCGCTCCTCTCACCGACCTCCTTGGGAAGAATACCAAATCTGCTGCACTTCCTGCACCCTCTCTAGCGCAGTCTTCGGCTTTCCAAGCCTTGAAGGACGCTTTGACTTCCTCGTCTGTTCTCATTTCCCCTGACTTCCTTAAACCCTTCGTCCTCCAGACTGACGCTTCGGGGGTTGGCATTGGTGCGGTCCTTTCCCAGGAGGATGAGACTGGGGCTGAACGGCCCGTGCTCTTTATCAGCCGCAAGCTGTTTCCGAGAGAACAGGCATATTCAACGATTGAGAAGGAGTGTTTGGCTGTTCGTTGGGGTGTTGAGAAACTGAGGTACTATCTTGAGGGGAGACCATTTGTGTTGTACACGGACCATGCTCCTTTAACTTGGCTTCAGCGTAATAGGGGGAACAATGATCGCATTTTGCGTTGGTTCTTGGCCCTGCAGCCCTTCCAGATCGAGGTCCGTCATCGAAAGGGTACATTGCAGGGGAATGTTGACTTTCTGTCCCGCTATCCGATTTCCCCCGATCGGGTCAATCCTGGGGGTGGGATGTGTCACGAAGCAGAGCTTCCTGACTTGGATGAGCTCCCTGACTCGGACGGACGGGGTGTCCTTGCTAATGCTTCTTCCTTTCCACCCCGTCCGCAGGATCCTTTGGACGTTTCCTGGATCTCCCCGGCTCTGCCACAGGGACGTGTACCTCTGTATCCTGACCCTGTGACGCTAGGGGCATGTCCAACTACACTCGCCCAATCAGGTCAGACGACGTCACTCGATACTGACCAACCGGAGGAGGCGGGGGCGTTTAAGGAAGCTCCGTTCTGGATTGCCGGCGCGAAACCTTCGGAACGCCAGTTGGAACACGAGGAGGACGCCACGGAGGAAGACGGAGCCGCTGTCGTGGAACCGCTGCTAGGACCCCTGAAGCTGAGTGACGACAAGCCAGGAGGCCAACGATACCATGAGCCGCCCCGCCACACTTCCAGGGGAGAAGTGTGGCTCCACAAGGTACGGGGTCGTTTTCAAGGGTTGTTCAAGTCACGGGGTGGGACGGGGTAGTCTGAGGGTGGTCACTACTGTCGTATCTTGCCGGCCGCCTACACTCCCTGACTGATAGGTTTGGTGATAGTATCCTGGTGAACCCTCACTACCCTACCCTCCTCCCACCTTTGTATATGTCGAGCCCAGCCCCTAACGTGGCTGTTTTTCTTTCCTTTTCTCCGAGTGATCTCCAGCCCTGTGGTCAGCTCCCGCTTCCTCAAGACTGGAACCGAAGACCCGGACCCTTCCCCAAAGGAGAGGACCCTCGTGTATTGTTTGTTTCCCAGGAGACTGTACTTTAAAACCTTGAACTTATCTCGGTGTTGTTAAACCGAATAAAAATAGTTACAGACCTGCTCCAACTCGTAACGATTCTCATTCTCCCGTCCCCGTTCCCCACAACTGTGTTGCGGGGTGAGGCCCTAGCTCTCATCGCGGAGGCTAGGCAAGTTCGTGATGCCGACCTTGCGCATATTGAAGAAGAGGTCCTGGACCTCGAGTCCCGCTTGGGGCCTGAGCCCGACCCTTCTCTTTTACACGACCTCTCCCTTAAACAGTCGGAGTACCATGATCTCGCTACGAATGCCTCCCTAGTTCTGGCCAAGGAACAGCAGGGTCGCATTTATGACGTTGGGGATAAGGCCGGTAAGTTGCTGGCCTGGTTGGACAGGCGCGAGATGGCAAGCCGGGTGGTGCCGGAGATCCTGGGCGAGGACGGAGTGGCGGTCACGGACCCAAGTGCTATTGCCGAGTCTTTTGCTGACTACTTCCGGGGTGTCTATACTTCTGGTTCAGACCGCTCCGAGGCTGATTCAGCCGAGTTTCTCTCGACGATTGACCTCCCCTGTCTTTCTGACGAGGAACGTGCTGACATGGATCGAGATAGAACCGCGGACGAGATTGCCTTGGCGATCCGCGCCTTGCGGTCGGGTAAAGCGACCGGCCCTAATGGCATACCGGTCGAGTTATACAAGATTCGACCGGACGTGGTCTCTCCTCATCTGAGAGCTATGTTCCTGCGGGCTCGGGAGGAGGGTATCCTCCTTTTGGATCAACGACTGGCCACCATAGTGGTCATTCACAAGGAAGGAAAGCCGAGGGACGTTTGTAGATCCTACCGTCCTATCTCTCTCCTCAACGCGGAGCCCAAGATCCTAGCTAAACTGCTTGCAAATCGGCTGGTCGGAGTCATCAGTGACTTGGTGCACCCGGACCAATCGGGCTTTATTCCCCGCCGCAACACTGCCCTCAACCTGCGACGGCTGCATGGTGTCATGGCCAGAGCTCATGCCCTGGAGGAACCGGCGGTACTTGCTTCCCTTGATGCCACGATGGCCTTTGACTCCCTGGAGTGGAGTTACCTTTGGGCGGTGTTAGCAAAGCTTGGGTTTGGACCGGGCTTCCTGGGCTGGGTGCAACTTCTTTATGCGTGCCCGCTGGCTGCCGTCACAGTCAACGGTCGCATGTCAGCTTCCTTTGCGCTTCATCGAGGCACTAGACAGGGCTGCCCCCTGTCACCACTCCTGTTTGCGCTGGCCCTGGAGCCACTTGCGGCCATGTTACGCTCGCACCATGACCTGCATGGAATCACATGGGCCCCGGGTTTTGAAGACAGGGTCTCCCTATACGCGGACGACATCCTGCTTTGCTTATTGTGGCGTGTGACGTACTCCGGCTGTTTGGGCGCTACTCGGGCCTGATCATTAACTGGGCCAAGTCCTCCCTTTACATCCTTAAAGGAGACACGCCGCGCCTCCCTAGGGGCTGCAATATACAACTGGCCGGGCAAGGTTTCAAGTACCTGGGAATCTACATATCGGGTAGTCCTAAGGCGCGATATGATAACAACCTCCTTCCTCCTCTCCAATGACTACGGAGGGATGTGGATAGTTGGCGCAAGCTTCCGCTTTCTCTCCTGGGCCGGGCGGCATTGTTTAAAATGATGTCCCTGCCCAGGTTTCTATATGCCTTACAAAATACCCAGGACCTGGTTCCAGCTCGCTACTTCAGAGAGGTTGAGAGCCTGCAACGTGCCCTGCTCTGGGAGGGTCGTCCTCGTGTCGCCATCCAGAAGCTTACATTACCATGGTACGACGGGGGCATCGCTCTGCCGGACGTGCGGCGGTACTACTGGTCCTCTCAACTCACTGCCATCAACCATGGCCTTTATGGCCCCGCGGATAGTCCGGGCTACGCTATGGACAGATGGCTTTTGCGTGGAGGCAATTACTACCGCGCCCTGTATTCCAGGTCCTTTGATCGGCGCCTCACGGGCCCGACCAAGGCAGCGGTTCACACGTGGCGGACGATTACCAAGATACAGGGTTGGCAGGGCAGACTGACGAGATTCACCCTTCTGTATGATTCCGATATCCTAGGCAAGCTCTGGCACACCAAGGGTTTTGATAAATGGGACCTTATAGGTATCTCAAGGGTGGAAGACATGGTTGCTAAAGGAGAGGTCAAGACCTTCCCCCACCTACAGGCCGAATATCACCTGGGTGGATCGGAGTTTTTCCGTTACGCCCAACTGAAGCACGCGCTAAATGCCGCTAGGCCAGCGGAGGGCGAAATCCCTGAAAGCTCCCCCTTGGAGGACAGGATTCTGGACGGCCATATGCCTGATAGTGCCATTTCTTTGTCCTACAAGAAACTGATCAATGTTAGAGTTGACCTCCTCCAGCGCCTGCGAGAACAATGGGTAGCTGACGGCCTGGAACTGGACGACGAGGACTGGCAGAGTGCTGTGTCTTCCCCTAAGGAGGTCGCCATTTCCTCGCGTCTGCGCCTAGTGCAATTCAAGATCCTCCACCGGGTGTATGTCACCGGCCCCCGGCTTGTGCACATGGGCTTCTCGCCTGATGGCTCTTGTCGTCGTGGCTGTGGAGCCCTTGCTACTTTCATGCATATTTTGTGGGAGTGCCCTGTCATTGCCCCCTACTGGGAGAGAGTACACCGTGTAATGAGGGAAGTGACTGGAGTTGAGTTGGCAGCAGAGGCGCGGAGGTGCCTCCTCAACATTTGGGAGCCGAATGACTATAACACGGCGCAGACTCGTTGGGCTACACTAGGCAACATGATTGCTAAACGAGATATAGCGCAGAAATGGGGTTCTAACACGGCCCCCCTGGTGGTGCAATGGAAGGCCAATATGGAATGGTGTATGCTACGGGAGAAGACGGTGTACGCTGCCAGGGGGAGGCCTCAGACGTGGAACAAGGTGTGGGGGGCGTGGAATACTTACAGGGGTGATTTGTGCTTACCACCGGAGCCTATTCCCCGCGAGGAACACCTGTCACCGTAACCAATGACACCAGCTGTTTTACGCCTACTGTAATTCTCCTGCTTTCCTTCCCCCCCCTCCCTACATCCTACTTTCCGTTCTTTTCTTGATTCCTACCTGACCTCCGATGCCTCCAACTGACTCATACGCATTTCTTTTACTCCATTGACTTTCTACTGCGCCCTTTGGCGTTTCTTTCTTGGTTTTGGTCATTCTATAAAAATAAAAAACAACCTGCAATGTCCTGCTGTGATTCGTTTTGCACTTTACCCCTCCTGATACTATGCTGCCTTGCCTCCGGGATGTTAGGCTGAATAGCTGTGTGCTTTGATACAATAAAGGTTTTAAAAAATTAAAAAAAAAAAAAAAAAAGTTTACGGAACCGAAGAAGACTGGCTTCCGAGCGCAGTTGTAGGGGCAGTGAGTTCCACAAAGTGGACACATTTATTGAGAACCTTCTGCCACCCGTTTTGGCCTTCTTCACCCTCCCGACCTGAAGAAGATGTTGATGGTCAGAGCGAAGAGAGCGTGGGGCCTTGTAGGGCTGGACCATCTCTCCCAGAATAGGTGGACCTACCCCATGCAGAACTTTATGGGCAATACAGAGTGACTTGAATTTCACCCTGTCCCTAACAGGGAGCCAGTGCAATGCCCTCAACGCCGGGCGAGCAGATTGACGCCTGGGGAGACCTGTCAAGAGCCTGGCGGCCGCGTTCTGCACTTGTTGCAGTTCAGGGTGGATTCGGGTGCGCCCAAGAATAACGCATTGCTGAAGTCCAGCCGCGAGATGATAAGTCCCTGGATGAGGAGCCTCCTAGTGGCCGCTGGGAGCAGAGGAAGAATCTTCCGGGCTGAACGGAGCAGGCCAAAACACACGCCAGCAGTCTTTTTAGCATGAGTTTTAAACGAAAGGTCCTGCTCCAGCCACACCCCCAGGCTCTTGATCTCCTGCTTGGGGGTGGGTACCGGTCCCAGACAGTCAGGCCAGCTGCTGTGGGACAAGGAAGGAACAGAGTTCCCCAGCAGCATCAGTTCCGTCTTGGAGCCGTTTAGCTTTAGTGCTGAGCTGCACATCCACGTGTAGATCTTCTCAAGACACGTGTGCAGCCGGTCGGGATGGTGCGCCGACTGGGAGAGGCCTACCACCAGCTGAGTATCATCAGCATAACTGATGATTTTAATACCCAGCGGCAGTACCACACTCTCCAGGGGGGCCATATAAACGTTAAATAAGGTAGGGCTCAATGAAGAGCTCTGAGGCACACCACACTGGAGAGGGATTGAAGATGATTTTTCATGGCCTTCCCACACCTCAAATGTACGACCTTCCAAGAAGGAAGCAAACCATTTGAGAGCCAGACCAGTGACCCCCACCTCCGACAGCCGTTGGAGAAGCACCTGATGGTCCACGGTGTCAAAAGCAGCACTGAGGTCCAGGAGGATCACTGCCACTGATCCCCCCGAATCCAGAATGCTCCTTGCATTCTCCACGACCGCCAGCAGGGCGGTGTCAGTCCCCTGACCGGGACGAAAACCCGTTTGGGAGTCGCCCAGGAGGGAGTTAGCTTCCAAGAAGTCCGAGAGGCGACTGTTCACCAGCTTCTCAGCCACCTTACTAATACCCGGCAGCAGGGAGATAGGCCGAAAGTTGGCAAGGTCGGCGGGATCCAGGTTAGGCTTTTTCAAAAGAGCCTTAACCACCGCCCCTTTCCAACTAGGGGGAACTACCCCTTGAGTGAGGGACATGTTTATAAGGTCCGTCACTGGGCCGCCAATGGTAGAGGCCACCTGTTTGTGATATTTAATAGGTGCTGGGTCTTTCGGGGAGCCACTCTTCATGGACCTCAAAACCGAAAGAGCTTCCTCCCTAGTGACCGGACCAAGAGAGGCCAGCTCCACCGGTTGCTTCTTAAGTTGAGATCTGGAATTATCATCCAAGGAAGAGGCCTCACCTTGCCGGGGAAGGGAAGCCAGTATGTTGTCAATTTTAGTTTTGAAAAAGGAGGCCAAATCTGTGCATTTTTTGCGAGGGTCCTCGTGGATGACCTGGGGTTCTGGGATATTCAGTAGCTCCTAGATGACCCTGAATGACTCTTTAGAAGAGTTGGCCGCAGAGCCTATTCTCTCTTCAAAGAATCCAGATTTTGCCACCCGAATAGCAGATTTATACCTGCTCAGAGCCGCACGATATTCTTTCCGACTGGCTTCACTCCAGTCTCTCCTCCAGGACCGCTCTAGCCTCTTGGATCCCTTCCTCATGGTTCTCAATTCAGACGAATACCAGGGTGCGGAACCCACTCTCTTACCCCTCGTAAGTTGTTTCTTTTTGGGTAGTACAGTATCCAGCGAGTCCGAAAGCCAGGTGTATAAGTTTGCGTCAGCGACTATTGGGTTAACTCCCTGAGGGGGCTGCGTAGCCTCCAGGTGTGCCGCCCAGATGTCAACTGGGAGCCTCGACCAGGCTCTTTCCAAAGTATGAACCCTTGGGGCCACCGCAGCTGGACTATCAAATTGCCACATTACGGACACCAAAAAGTGGTCTGTCCAAGGCAGGGCAAGAGGAGATGAATGAAGATGGTCCAAGTTTGAGAATATGGGATCGAGCAAGTGGCCCTTCTCATGGGTCGCACCCGAATTGACCAGGTTGATTCCAAAAGATTTGAGATCCTCGAGCAGATCTACTCCCGCGGCATTAGTGGGGTCATCAAGATGGATATTAAAATCCCCGAGAACAGCAAAGTTGGCAGTTGAGGAGGCAAGAAGTGCAGTAGTTTCTAGGAGAGAATTAGGGAAATTACCCAGGGGTCCCGGAGGGCGATAAATCAGCAAGCCTACCAAAGACACTGTAGGTGACAAACGAAGGGAGAACTGACAGCTCTCGCAATCAGTCACTCCTCCATTCTGAATCTTACAAGCAAGCGTGTCTCTGAAAAGGACAGCAATTCCTCCTCCCCTCCCTTTAGGTCTGTCAAGGTGGGATATGAGAAAACCAGGAGGGAGTGCTCTGACCATGTCAGGGCCAGAGCTGGAGGAGAGCCAGGTCTCAGTGAGAAACAACACATCAAGCTCGTGATCAAGGATAAGTGAGTTAATTTCGATGGCATGACTCGGCAAGGACCGGCAATTCAGTAGAGCCATGGAAAGAGCGGATTTCACAGCCACTGAGTTATGACCGGAAAAACAGGCTCTGCACGGTAAGAATGGAATCGTTACCTCCTGTGCGAAACTACAGATGGTAGGGTGGGGCGGACGAAGGGCGATAAGGGCATCCCTCCCATATCGAAACCTGATGGTAGGCAGCGCCAAAGAGTCGGGCATAATGGAAGGCCCTAGGCCCGTCTGGGCCCGGACGGGCACAGACGGGCTGAACTCTGGCATAACTCCGGCGTCAATTCGGCGTCCCCGCTGCGCGTGACCGCTGCGCGTTGGCATGGCTACCTATATACTGAACCAGCAAGGTAGAGAAAGGACTCAATGCGTGCTGCTCCCACTCAACAAAGATGTCCGCCTCGAGACAGGGCGAGGGACCCGCAAAGAGCGGTGAGTTGAACCAATTAGGGTGCAAGCTAGGATGACAGAGGTGGGGGTATGTGGGCCAGGCAATTTTAAAATCAAGGGATAAGTGCCCAAAATACAATTAACAAAAATACAAAACGGGAGAATTAAAACGAGCGAGCTGCCACTCCACACGCACTACTAGTAATAGCGCCACACGCTGGTAAAGGACGCGCTGACCGAGGTTGCCTACCTATATACTCAACCAGCAAGGTAGAGAAAGGACTCAATGCGCGCTGCTCCCACTCAACAAAGATGGCCGCCTCGAGACAGGGCGAGGGACCCGCAAAGAGCGGTGAGTTGAACCAATTAGGGTGCAAGCTAGGATGACAGAGGTGGGGGTATGTGGGCCAGGCAATTTTAAAATCAAGGGATAAGTGCCCAAAATACAATTAACAAAAATACAAAACGGGAGAATTAAAACGAGCGAGCTGCCACTCCACACGCACTACTAGTAATAGCACCACACGCTGGTAAAATCTTGCACAAACATCAAGATCCAGTGTGAGGGCCCCTGGAGCCGAACTGAAACCAAATTGGCACGCAGCCCTAACTGAGACACTGTGGGGTGCTACGGAGAATAGTAGCCCCTCGCAGTGCACTATGGATCCTACACCCTACTCACAATAAAGAGGGAAGACATTTTAACAAGCAGAGTGCATTGAAACAGCACTTAAAGTTCAGAAAGCATGTGAGATGCATTAATCCCTGGCAGAGAGCGCTAAGAATGACCCGTGACAGCCGCTGCGACTCAGACACACCGTGTAGCATCCAGCATCGATCACAATAGCAGGAGCTGCACTCAGAGCGTCACCTACCTTACAAGCCCACCCCCCCCCCCACGTTTTTTCGTCCCACTTAATGCCCTGGGTGCAAAGGACGCACAGCTCTCACTGCGGTACATGCACTATCATACAATCCTCGCACGGACTTTGCAGGAATCTAGCCGGATGTAGCTCGAGAAAGCACCTAGACTCGAGGCTTGGGGTGACTGGCACACAGATCACTGTCGGTGAGTGGACCGGGGAGCTGGGCTTCAGGGCAGCAGAGGGCGTGTAGGGGCACCTCACTCAGGCATCAATGGGGGGGGGGGTAAACATCCTTAAATTAAGCACTGCCTGGACCACAGGGGTAGAATGGAGTTTCTAAAAGACCCAGGATACGGGCGTCTTCAGGTAAATGATTGATGTTTGAAGTCTGGGGCTCACCAGCTGCTGCAGGAGGCCTCTCGTCTGCGAGGAGACAGCTCTTGTGCAAGCACAGCGCCAAAGTCCAATGAAGAGCTGCATTTGAAACCAGACGCGCCCACGAGTGGCTGCTAGGGGAGGAGCAGTGCCCGGGACCGGCCGCAGTGCCCAGAAACGATCACGTGACACGACACGTGGGAAAGGTCTTTCAGTGGAAGCAATTTTTAAATAGTCAAAGCAAGGTTGTTTCCAAAATTATTTCTTTCCTATAACATGCATTGGTAGAAGTTACTCTTTATAACAGTAGAATTCGTATGATTTTCTCCTTTAAAATGTGTGTACATCACCAGACGAAAAACAAAAAATAGCAACCAGACTCAACTGCTGTTGAAATGTAAATGTTGCACTACAAAGGAATGAAATATCTTCCTGCTGAGTGTTTAACTTGTACACAATGCGAAGTCATGCACAACCCACTTCTTCCAGAGAATAAAAAACAAGTTCATATTATAGGGTGCCGCCTCGCTGCCCGCGGCGACCCGGAAGCTCTTGGCCGGCCGGCCAATCCGCTCGCGGCCGACCGGAAGTCCCGCCTCCCGAGGTCCGCGAGCTGCCGGCGCATGGAGCGCCCTGCCGGTCCGGGGTAGCCCGGGTCCCCAAGAGGGGGCCGGGGAGAAGGAGGAGTGTGGCGCCTGTTGCGGGGCTCCTCTGACCTGAGGGAGCCCCGATTTAGAAGAGGAGACGCGCCGCGCCGTGAGGAGCGGAGCGCGAGAGGAGCCCCGCCGGAAGAGCGCAGTCGGTGAGTGGGGCCCAGGGCTGATGTGAAGTCCGTGCATGCCTGTGTGTATGCCTGTGGGGGAGGGGAGGGGAGGGAAGGGGGGGGGGGGGGAGTGTGTGCGCGCGTGTGTGCGCGAGGGAATGTGTGTGCGCATGCGTGACTGTGTGTGATTGAGAGAGAATGCGAGTCGGGGGATAGTGTGCCGTGTGCCTGTATGTGTGCCGTGTGCATGTGTGTGCATGCACGCGCCTGTGTGTGTGTGTGCGTGCGTGCATGCAGAGGGGTGGGGGCTGCCTGTGTCTGTGTGAGAGCAAGGGCTTTGCACTGCGCAAGCGCAGCTCAGACGCGCGCTCCCGAGGTGAAATCTGACATTGTCAAAGCGCGCGTCTGATAGCTGTCCACATTCCTAAATATGGGCCACAATAGGTCTGAAGCAGACACCTTCAATGCTCACGCATTGAGGGTAGGTCTGCTCGACCTAAAAATGTGAACTACTCGACAGCCGCCAATCCAGTTTCAGACCAGAACACAACACATAGATGGTTATATTACACATCATGGATGATGCCCGCAAATTAACGGACCAAAACAACTTGTGTCTCCGCATCCTACTAGACATTCCTCAGCCTTTGACCCAGTCAATCACACCATTCTAGAAAAACCATTGAAAGAAAGGATGGAGCTGACATGGAAGGTACTCAGCTGTTTCACCTTATACTATAACAACCCATCACAACTATTCAAATCGGAGGAATACAAGTCAAAATCATCCGGGTAAAGATGGAAGTGCCACAAGGCTCCGTACTGTCACCCACACTCTTCAACCTAAACATGGAACCGCTAACAAAAATCCTGCAATACTCAAAACTAGAATACAACATGTAAGCAGACGAAACACAAATTTACCTCAAAATGTCCTGCAAGAGGACATAATCCAATTTAACAAAATAAAGAACGCACTGTGTTAATCCTACGCTTAAAGATTTTAATAGCAGACATTTGAGGTGAGCACATTTAGAGTGTCGCTGGTGTTGAGAGTGCTCTATATTGGAGCTGCTTACCACCAAAACTTGAGAAGTACCCAGAGTTCTCGGTTTCCTTTTGTGTATGTATATATATATATATATATATATATATATATATATATATATATATATACATACACACACACACACACACACATAGTAAGCTATGTAACTGAAACTAGCAAAGAACCATGTAAAGTGCTCTGATACCCTCGGGTCATGTTCATACTATATAAAGCCCTCTAAAATAAAATTACAAATAATTAAATTACAATTTTGCTTCTATTTACTTACCAGACCTATAAAAGCAGCTGTGGTGCCTCTCTTGGAACAATCTTTTCTCCTTTCCTTTTCAATTTCTACATGTTTCCCAAAGCTAAACCACTTCACTTTACACATGTATGCTGACAAAATCCAGCTAATTTTCGCTCTGGTTAAACATCGACTGGAGAAAAGGAGGATCTAAGAGAATAATAGCCTAGCTGATTTTATGACTGATTCGTGGTGGAGGGCCAAAAAATCCTTAACGTTAAATCATACAATTGAAGTAACTAGTAAGGATTTCAACATTTGAAAGGTAGTCTGGCTGCAGATAATGGACTTGCCCCTAACATCAGCAAAGTCTGTAGTGAACATGGGTAGTGAACATGGAAATCATTAAATCATTTAGGAAAAAATAGCACATGCCAGTGGAAAATGTGTTATTTTAAATTCAACTAAACTATAGAAATGTTGTCTATCTAGAACCACTACACAAACACCAGTATTTTTGCCTACTATTAGTAAAAAATGCCACAACCAGACTTACAAAGGTCAGTCCAGAAGGGAATAAATCGCACTTCCTCTTAGATTCCAGCCTTTGGGACTAGGACCAAATATTGAGTCCAAAATGTTGTGTGGACAAAATATAATGTGATGAATATCGAGGATAAGAATATTGTGAAGGTAAGTTTCTATGGGTATGCAAAGTTTTACTACAATTAAAGCTACATATATGTACCTTGACTAAATATACCTTCAAGGTACGTAAAAGTGGAGTCAATCAATCAATCAATCAATCACCAACATTTGTAATGCGCGCTACTCACCCGTGAGGGTCTCAAGGCACTGAGGTGGGGGGGTCACTACTGTTCGAACTGCCAGGTCTTGAGTTGTTTCCTGAAGGAGAGATGGTCCTGGGTCAGCCGTGAGTGGGGAGGCAGTTCCATGTCTTGGCTGCCAGGTAGGAGAAGGATCTTCCTCCGACGGTGGATTTCCGAACTCGTGGGACGGAGGCGAGGGCGAGGCTTGCAGATCGGAGCTGGCAGGCGGGTGTGTAGAATGTGAGGCGGCTGTTGAGGTACTTCGGCCCATGTCGTGGAGAGCCTTATGTGCGTGGGTGAGGAGTCTGAACGTGAACCTCTTGCTGACGGGGAGCCAGTGCAGGTCTCTCAGGTGGTCAGAGATGTGGCTGCGGCGAGGGCTGTCCAGGATGAGTCGTGCTGAGGTGTTCTGAATGCGCTGGAGTCTTTTCTGGAGTTTGGCTGTGGTTTCAGCATAGAGGGTGTTCCCGTAGTTCTGACGGCTGGTGACGAGGGCCTGTGTGACCGTCTTCCTGGTTTCGGTGGGGGATCTATCGCAAGATCTTTCGGAGCATGCGCAGGGTGTTGAAACAGGATAATGAGACGGCGTCCACTTGCTTGGTCATCGTGAGGGAGGAGTCCAAGATGAAGCCCAGGTTGCGTGTGTGGTCCGTTGGTTTAGGTGCGCTGCCCAGGGCAGGGGGCCACCAGGAGTCGTCCCAGGCGGAGGGAGATGGTCCGAGGATGAGGACTTCCGTCTTGTCTGAGTTCAGTTTCAGACGGCTGATCTTCATCCATTCTGCGACGTCTCTCATTCCTTCCTGGAGGTTGGCTTTGGTGGTGGCGGGATCGTTGGTGAGGGAGAGGATCAGCTGGGTGTCGTTGGCGTAGGAGATGATGTTGAGGTTGTGTTGGCGGGCGATGGCTACGAGAGGGCTCATGTAGATGTTGAAGAGGGTGGGGCTGAGTGAGGATCCTTGCGGGACGCCGCAGATGACTTCGGTGGCCGCGGATCGGAACGGGGGGAGGCGGACTCTCTGGGTTCTTCCAGCGAGGAACGAGATGATCCACTCCAGTGCCGCTCCTTGGATTCCGGTGTTGCTGAGGCGTATCAGGGTGCGGTGGCATACAGTGTCGAAGTTAAGAATAGAAAATCTATACTTCCCTATCTGCACTTACCTTCTTGATATTTTTATCCTCGATATTTTTGACATGATATTCTGTCTACACAATATTTTTGTCCTCAATATTCTGTCAGTGATCCTTGGTTAACTACGAAACAGAGGATTCTAGTCAAAACAAAGGAGCCCAGTATAAGTCATAGACTATTCTGAGACTCCAGATTTCTGGGTGGCCAAATTTAAATGTTATCATCATAGTCGAATACGGTCTTTGGCACAGCAGCCTCGACTCCAAGAGACAAAACGAGGACAAAAATATTTGCAAATTAAGCTTTATCAGATCAGTAGTTGCAGCAAAGGAGTGGTCAAGCTTCCACACAATCTTAATTTGCAACAGAAACTGTAGTTCAGGAATTTACCCCAAAATTTATTTTTTAATATTAATTGGTCCTTTGTATGTATGTATGTATACATATGCTCTGGTCAAGGATCCTTTTGTAGAATTTGTAATATAATTTTAAGATGGTTATGTCAATTGCTATTATTCTGTTAAAAACTGTGTATGTGTGCAGAATAAATAATTTTGAAATAACAAGCATAAAACTAATCCTCCTTTTAATCCAGAACTGAAAATATCAACAGCAGTTTCTAGGAACACAGTGCAAAGGTCACCTCTACCTGTCACACTGACAGTGTGATTACCCCCACACCCTTCTTTGACACCAGTGTTTTTGCCAAATGATGAGTTCTGTTCTGTAGGGTAGGGTTTTCATAAGGCACCACAGTGCTCTTTTTCCTAATCCTCTTGGTTGTCCAGCACCAGAGGAAGAGCTAGTTACTTACCTTCAGTAAAGCTTTTTCTGGTTGAGAGTCTATCTAACCCTAGTTTCCTCACTTTGTGAATTCCCCTAGGTGGCCACCCTGGATCTGGAAGTCTTCATGGCAATTGCTCCTGTACACTTAAAAAAGGGTACCAATGGGCTCCACAGCAACCTCACTGCCTCCAGATGTGACAGCCATCTGACAGCACAGAGGCATATTGGGGCCATCCCTGTGCACATACAACAGTTTACTTTGTAAATATACTGTGACCTCAGATGTGGATCATCCATGACAAATGTGACAGTGTGCAATATCTAACATGGGACCTTTTAAGAATGAGAAGAAATATGATCACATCATCCCCCCATCCTTATGGAACGTCACCTGCTCCCTTCCAGCTTCCATTCCATCATCATTTACAAAGACATCATGACCAACAACCCCACTAATCTTGTGTACAAGCTCACCGTCTCTGGTTGATCACTGCACACTAGCAGCAAGGCCACCATCAGATTATTGACAAAGAAGTGTCAAAAAGAAAAAACAACATGGCAACAACTCTTTTACATTGTTACACACAGATTCTGGAACAACCCTTTGCACTTCACCAACATTGCTCCAATTTAGGGAAGAGTATATTTAATTTGTGATATTCAAATACCACAAACAACACACATGAACCGAAGAAAGCACCAGTGGGACTGTAGGAAGCGTACACAAAAGTATGCCTCCTGAAAATCCGACCGCAACTGACGACTTATTGAGTGTGTATATGGCACTTTGCCTTTCATTTTGGGCCCACCTTACCTATGTTGGACCGAGATTTCAGCTCTACATAACTTCACCCCACATTCGTTTGTTTAACCTATGTGAAGGATACTCCACTTACTCGATAAAATAGTGAAGTGGACAGGATTTACGATATCCCCTGCTGCTTTGTTATGGTGTGGACAGATTAACGCCATTCCCCATGTGGTATCTAGCTATGCCCTGAAGTAGTCCATGTTTATGGGCGAAACTCGTCAGCTGTTTAGTTCATCCTGATCGATTTTAATCCTCTGTGAATGGAAGAAGAACTTTAAAGAATACACCTTCGAACACAGATCTGATTTTTCCTTGTTTATGCTTTGGTGGTGCACATTTGCTTGTGTTTGAAACTGTGATATTACAGCTCTTGGATTTCACTGTGACAGGGGGTGCGTTAATAGTGTGCAGGCAGATCTCTGGGTATTTCCAGTATAAATACACTACACAAGGATAGCGGGTCAGGTGCTGTGTTTCATAGGGTTCCACTGTCTAGGTTTGTCTTTATGGGCCGGGCCTCCTACGGGCACTGAGGCAGCACTTGCACCACCGTATCCCACACAAAGTGGGTATAATGGCCCAATAGACATGCAGTGTTTACTGACTGCAGTCCCAAGCTGGAGGAAGAAAACATCTTCTTCCCAAGATGGTCCAGCTTCTTTGGATTTCCTATCAGGTGGTGCGTTAGGCAATACGCCTTTGGAGGAGGAAGCTTGGACCACCAAGCTCTCAGGGGTGGGGTGTTGGGAGAGAAAAGAAGGGGCGCCTGGAGGCGGGGGTGGCATCCGGCAATCATCCTATCCACAGGAGCCCCTGTGTTGGGGCTGGACCAGGTGCCCAAAAGGATGTCAGTGAGGGCTTTATTAAACGGTAGCAGGGGCTCCGAAGAGCTCCCCGCCGGTTGAAGCACCTCTTTCAGAAGGTTAGCCCTGACTGCCACTTTAGGGAGCTCGAGGTGGAGAGCCTCGTCCGCCCTACGCAACACCACGGCGTAAGACGCTCCCTCCTCCATAGCCACGGTAGGAGGAGACAACATGCCAAGGTCTGGTGAGGTATCCAGACCACTGGCTTCCCCAAGTTTCTCTCTCCAGTCCTGTCCATAGCCTAACTGGTCAGTTAGAGGGTCTCCAGACCCCTCCCAGTCCTCCTCTCCCTCTTCTGGCTGCCAATCTCTTCGAAAAGAGCCAGGGTAGAACAAGGGCACAAAAGTACCCGTCAGCGCCGGATCCGGAGTCGGTACGCTGGTCCGGCACCGCATCTACATCGAGGTGGAGGCCTGGGTCGATGTCAGCTTGGGACACAGCAGACGCCGGCTGCGGGTGTGGTGCCGGTGGAATCGGCACCAGGGGAGGTGTCACAAGGTCAACCGGCGCAGATCCAGGCCTGGTTCCAAGAGGACCCTGCGGCGCTGGGGCCGAAGCCACCAGCATCGAAAGCCAGGGCCCCCAGCCGAGTCCATGGGGCGCGAAGGCACGACTGCAGAGTCGGGCTATCCTAAGATGGCATACATCGCTTCATAAAATTGACAAAGCTGGACAGGGACCGCTCCCGGTCCTGGGAAGGCCAAAGTCGACCCTTCAGGCTCCTCAAGCAGAGCCGCGGAGGGAAGAAGTGGAAGAGCAACAATGCTTCTTCGACTTCTTCTTGTGCTTCGGCTTACCTGACCCCGAGTGCGAAGACTTGGTGGAAGAAGAATGATTGTGTCTCTGCGACCTGTCCCGCGATCTCCCACACAACAAGAACCTCGAACGGCGCAGAGCTGACTACCGGATTTGAGAAGCTTTCGGTACCACTCCCGCAAATACTTCGGATTCATGGTCCGGCAGCTGGAGCATGACTTTGGGTCATGGTCGCTCTCCAGGCAGAACAGGAGTACGCGGTGCGGATCCGTCACCTACATCAGTGAGCTACAGGAACCGCAAGCCTTGAAGCAGGGCATCCCTGACATGCACCTGGAGTCGAAGACTCGAGAATGGTGTCGACAAAAGTTGGCAAAAAAGTCAGTCAAAAAGTAACTGGAGGAACCGCTCTCTCTGGATCTGTGCTGGCTGGCGTGGAAAAAGAAAGAACGGATGCCAGCATGTAAGGACAGTGTCTAAGTAGCTACAGCAATGTCATCTCTGTGACCATTACGCTAACAACAAACGTGGAGCCGACGGACGCCACCTTTCAACGCGCAGGGGTACTGCTGACAAAAAACCTTCCGGATCCAGTCTGACGCCTGGGGGTAATTCTAAGGTAAGGAATCTATAACTAACTGTTTCTTTCAGATCTATAATATAACAAATCAATAGCAGTAAACTGTCTAAAATAAATTCTTCAACAGTATTAACATTCCATAAAAATGTATGTTCAGATTGTAGCTGTTACTGTTTTTGATCCCACTGTACACTGCAAACTGTAGGCTTTCTTTGGGGAATTTTGAGTAACTGTGTGGTACACTGCTGATTAAGGGTAAGTATTTGTCAGCTTACAGCTATCTGTTGTCAAAGATATATTGTAAAAACAAAAACAAAACATACACTGAGGTTTAAGTCAGTCCACTGCTTAACAAAGATTTTGTCAATCACATTTGTGTACTTCTTGTTCTATCGCTTTCCTTCCTCATCTTGCATATGTCTTTTCTCTGGAACATAGTTGATTTACCATCCTTTTGACTGGCCATGTTGGTGAAGAAGCGTGGGTTGCACATTTTGGACATATTTTTGCTTCTAATAATATTCCCTCGGTAGACTCTTTAAGCCCAGCTATAGTCCTGAAAGACCACCAAACATTTTCACTGGCAGAAGTAAGAAGAGGATTGGTCTCCTTTAGCTCCCTCTGGGAATGCGGCATGGACTTCTTTCTGGGACATCAAGACTTGTGGACCACCTTAATAACACATTTTTTTAACGGGATAGCTAAAGTTGGCCTCCTAACTTCATGGAAGACTAGCGTAATTGTCCCCATATACAAAAAAGGTGATAAAGAGAATTTGCAGAACTATAGGCCGATTTCTCTGTTGGATAATACTGCAATGCTCATGAGCCGACTACTGTTACATAGGCTGGAAGAGTGCGCACAAGAGAAGGACATTTTAATGCAGGCGCAGTATGGTTTTCAAAGAGGTAGGAGCACAATAGATCAGTATCTAAATCTAACTTTGTCCATAGACAAATATACAAGAGCAAAGGGTGGTAAGGTCTTCATGGCCTTCATGGACCTATCAGCAGAATTTGACTGCATGAGTCACTCTAAACTATGATGTATAATGGAGTCAATGGGGATTGAGTCTACCATAATTAACCTTCTTCGTCAACTATACTCCGATGCCACCGCTTGGGTTCGCTACGGCAAACACTGGGTGTGCACTTGTCAGTTTAAGATTGCCAGGGGAGTCAGACAAGGGTTTGTCCTTGCCCCATTTATATTTTTCATCTACACAAATGAGGTTTAGGCACCTCTCTTGGATTCAACTCCAGGCATTCCTTGGTTTGACACCCTTCCTGTGCCAATATTGGCCTTTGCTGATGACGCAGTATCAATTGCCAGAAAGGGGTGGCTCTCCAACGACTAATAACGGCATATGTGACATTTATAGCGTCATTGGACCTGAGGGTTAATTAAGTTCAATCCTTTGTCCTCATAGCAGGGGAGGGTAATCATGATAGAGTACCATATTTCAAACGTAAATTAGAGGTGGTAGATACTTTTTCATACCTGGGGGTACTGTTTGATAAAAACAAAGCATGGTTAAGCTTGGTGGCGGGCAGGGCCCTGGGTATGGAGATGAGTAAGGCAGCTACTATGTCATTCGCAAAAAAGCTGTACTGATGACCTTTAGACCCAATAAAAAGATCTACCAGGTAAAGACTATATAAGCTGCTTCTTACAGAGCAGGAGTATAGGTATGTTTTCTATAGGTTCCATCCAAATCCTTAAAGACAGATTCTTTAAGAGACTGGTTTCTCTTCCTAGTTCCTACTCAAATTATCTTCTGCACACAGAGCTGGGATTAGACAGCATTAGACTTGCACCAATATTATAATGGCATTCCATTTGGCGTAGGGACACAGTAAATGTAACATTAACTATATTAAAAAATTGCTTAAAATTGGGCAATAAACATAACATTAGGTGGCTGCAATATGTAGAGTCAACCCTGACTGACCCCCTTGGGTTAGCGGAATTATTTGAAGACCCAAGTGTGTGCACGAAGATTATGAAACAGAAATTAAAGGATACCTTTATATCTAGGGCCACCTATGACCAACAGGAAAGAAAACAACTTTTATATCAGTTGACTCCGGCCATCATGGGGGGGGGTGGGGGGGGGGGGATTCCTATCTAGAGAGTATTAGATTATTACAGCATAGATATATTTTACTACGGTTCCCACTGAACCTAATCCCCCTGATGTTGTGTTTTCCTGCAAAAAATATAAGCATTCTGAATTGACACCATGCCCATGCAATAACTAATCACAGCAGTCTGACTTACATATATTTTTGTTTTGTGGGCTTTATAAGAAAGAATGAGGGAATGATATCCTTCCGATTTTAAGGCAATGTTGAATAGCATTATATTTTTAACCCCTTTGATACAAGCGTCGGCAAACTGCTGTCGCGAGCACTACCTCGGCAGTGCTGCTAACGTCCGTTGACCGACACGGCCCCACCCACTACTTCAAACCGCCGCACCGCAGCGGAATTCGCACCGTGGTTAAGCGGCTATAGATGCTTTCTGACCCCTTTGTATGTTTTTCGATAGCTTGCGTAAGGAGGAGGAACCTTATGGGACACTAGCCCTCTTTGAGGCTATTAGGATATAACTAAGCTGTACCGCTACGATTATTATATAATGTCACTATGTAGTCCATAAGATATGTTTTTAAAAAGTCTTAAAGGTTTTAGTGATGCACAGCCTGTTTTATATCATCTTTGCCTTTTACACAATGAATATCTATGAATTATTTAGGTAATTTTATTGTACACCTGGCCAAAGCTTAAGAGGCAGACAAGGGCTCTTTTATTAAATGTATTGGGCTTACTATGTTTATTATTGTGATCTTTTTTATTTGTACTTTTAATGATCTGTATTTTAAATGGATCGAATTAAAGAATATTGATTGATTGATTGACTGGATAACTACACTGCTTACATTCAGGCAAATACTATTTTCTTTTTTTTCACTATGCCATGAGAGTAAATATGTTTTTTTGCTCACACTCATGCTGTTTCACCTCTCAAACACCTGATCGCCCACACCTTGCTCTCTAATTTTAGGCCAGGCAGTGCAAGACCTGTCTCGTTATCCCTTTTGCTCCCTCCAATTCAACCGCAGCTTTCACCATAGTACCCCAAAATCCCTATTTTCCTACAACATGCTGTTACCTCATGCTTCATCAGCCCTCCAGTCGCGGTTTCCTTTTTTAAAAATCTTTTTTTTTTTTTAAAGGGAGCTTTGCAGCTGCTACTGCAGAGGGACTATTCCCTCCTTCTGATGCAGTTTTACAGATTTCTATGCAAAAAGTTACTGTTCCATGATTGGAATTCACCATCTTGGAAAGATGTGCAAAGATTTAACACTTCATTTGCGTCTTTTATGGATACGCTTGCTTAGAGCCAGTCCCTTGCTGAGAGGGATATTACTCTGCACAGCAGCTAAGTCTGTAGGGCAGCCTCAGAATGCCATTTGCACGTGAACCAACCCAGTCATGAGATATTAGATTCACATGCCTCTGCGAAGAGCCTAGAAGCCTGCCTGCTTGCGGAGAGGGAGGAGTGTTCTTGTCCTGCGTAAAGAGGGGGTGTCAAGGAGGAGAGGGCCCAGCATGTTCCCAGCTTGGAGAAGAACCCAAAGGAAGCCAGTGATTTTAAGAAAGGGATCCAAGAGTGACTTGTGCTGTGAAAAGGTCCCTCAGTTTCGATGCACAATTCTCGAGTAGCTGTTAAAAAAAACTGTACTACATCATGTCATTATCCATCACCTTGGAGCTTGCAACAAGCCATGTGACTGGTGCAGCCACTGCAGACAATAAGAAAATTGAACCACACTTGAAGCAGGGCGACTCGAACCGTCCCACGAACTGCAGCTGCCACCAGTAGGATTGCCTGGATGCTGCAACTTTCACAAGCTCAAGTACTGGTCTGCAGCCAACGCTGGAGAGCCACTGCAGCCGATGAATAGTGCAGCCTGCTCTCACAGCCAGTCCTGTAAAGGTTGTCCTGCTCGGGGAGTGGCTGCGGTGATCTACAAGGGAAGAGTCCACACCACGAGGGTAGAAATGCAACCCACAACGGCAACACAGTCCAGAAGGCAGTTGATCACCAACAGTTAACAGCAGGGCATAACTGCACCTGAGGACGGGAGAAACTGAGAAGGGCAGTCTAATGTGCCATGCCCACTTGAGACTTTTTGGACTAAAGCTGTCAAGGACATTATACTGAGTTGCACTCTTAACTTGTGAGAACGTTTAGGTTCAATTTGATTTAAAGCTGGTGGAGTTATCAGTGATACGCCCTACTAGTACTTTTCTGACACAGTATTTAGAATGCCTTGAAAGGAATATTAAAACACCTTCTCTTATTTAACCTACACATATTATATTAAAAGTTTTTCTTATTAAAAGCTATGGAAATGACTTGTCACATTAAATATAAACAGAATGACTCAGGTATGATGCACAACAGAAATGGGTAAAATTCGGTTTTACTTAAAGCTCAATGTGGATGTAATGTTAGGTTAATATAATAGTTCCGCCCAAGATGTAATGCCTATTTCATTTCTTTGTCCTGATCTTGGTATGCCAAGATGTAGAATTTTAAGTCTACTGTTTGTACAATGACATTTAGAAACACCAACAGATGTGATTGAGGTACATTTGTTATAACCTTTTTAAATTCCTTTTAATCCTATGAATTTGTGTACTAAAATGACATCATGAAGTTTTGAATAATGTATGTATTGCTCTGTGGATCTACACAATAAGAAAACATTGGACTTATAAGAATACTGTTACCTAGCGAACAAAATCAAATCTGAATCATAAGAGGAAGGGACTAAGCCACCCCATATTTGAGTATTCAAATCAAGCATTGCACTGGTATTATTCCTGAGGACTGGAACAACTTTCCCCACAGGAGAGAAGGGAGTGATTTAATTCCTGGAAATCAGCAGCAAATTATACGTGGTTGATATGCACGTTCCTGTCCTAGATATGCCAGAGGCCATGAGGATGATATTGTCAAGAACGTGAGTTGTAGATCGGTGTACGCATCCCATCACTAGTCAAACTGAAAAACGAACACATTTTCAAAATGGCAATTGTGGAAGCAGGGAAGCTGGAGTGCTAGTGTTCAGCACTGAGCTGGTTTACAGGAAGCTGAAGCTAATCACTTCTGGCCTAGACACAGAAGGCGTTCTGAAGCAAAAAAAATGTAAAGACAGGCTAAGAAGCCTCACTTTGCATGGGCTTAATATCGGACAACAGCAGTTGGTGAACTTTTCTTGCACTTCGATTAGTTTGCACCGTTCTGCACCAAGCATGTTTGTTTTGTTCTACATGAAATGGCTTCCTTCATTAGGGTAGCGTGCCATTACCTTTTCTTCAAACCTAGAAAGTTTCGGTCTGTATGTTTCTTAAGATACCGGATTCTCTTCTCCTCTGACGTGCAGCCTAGCAGCAGAACTCTGCTTCAGAGTTTCCAAATACCACCTGTCTTCATACTGCGTTATTTAGCTGGCTGAATCCTGATAGCTTGAAGATTAGTTAGGGAAACCCACACATGTTTTTGCAGACTGTGTGTACTAGATGCTCATGCAATCTGCTCCATCGTTTCTGCTATTCTGAAGTTTATGAGGGGCCACCTGCTGAATCCAGTGCTGTTTCAATCTCTTGCCATTCCCCTTTTTTCCCGCATCCACAGCTACTCACAAGCTGGTACGGAATCCTGACAGGGTCTTGTAATGAGCTCCCCAGCCATTCTGAGCAGAAACCTTGGTCAGTGTGGCATTGAGAGTTTGATGCCGAAAAATCACCTCTTTACAGAAGGTGCACGCTACAGGCCGCCAATGAAGAAACTGAAACCATTCTACTGACCTGAGACACACAAGACTGATTTCAGTTTTGGGCCAGATGCTGAGGTACCCCCATCCAAATCCGAGTCAATTAATCCACACCTATGCAAGTCAATAATGCTCTCAAGAGTCTCCAGAGCCACCATACCAAAGTCTAAGATGGCCTGGATAATGCGCCACTCCTTGTATCAAAGACACCATAAGCTCGAACAGGAAATGAAAGAGCCCTCTGACTGTTCCTATTAAAGTAAGCCGGCAGATGAGACAGTTGTTCATTGCTGTAAAGTCCCAGATTGAACAAAGAGCCACAAATAGCTTGAAGGCTCATGGCAAAAAGTGGGGGACTGGGGTTTAACCAGCCAATCATCTAACTACAGAGACGTTACAGAGGGGCCACCACTATGGCAGACCTTGAAAATGTCGATTCTTCTAATTTTTGCAAATGTGAAAGTATGCATCTTAGAGGACTGGTCGTCCAACTGGGCCCTCTCCCTGACTAAAGCCACAGTAACCATGTGAATGGTATCTACTACGAAAAAGTATTTTCATTCATTTTATTTTGTACAAAGGAGCCAGACTGATAAAGGGATAACCCAGATCCTTTTTGTAGTCTAGAATCACTTCTAAAGCCCCTCAATTGTAAGGATTTATATTTCTACCAGAAGCTTTTGAAAGGACCTCTGAAGTCTTGGAAGAAAGCCGCATTGATACACGGTGTAAAGCATCATTATCTTTGACACTCTGTCTGTCAAGAGGTATTTGTCTCCTTTGATGATTAAAAGGCAATAATCTTCCTCCTACAGAAAATTCATGCTCCATACTGTAAATCGGAGCAGCTTGCTTCCCAGGAAAGTCGGCTTAACGTTTTTGAGGAGACTTTAGCAGCCATGGAGCAGTAGGCATCAAAACATATTGTTTCCCTTTGAAGAACTGCTTGGTCTTTTAAAGTTTAGAAGCCTGAGAAGGCTTTAGCCAGCACTACATCCACTGACAAAATACCAAAGTGGTACAATCAAATGATACATTCATAAACTTGCCCTGGATTAGATACAAACAAATCCATATTTTTATACAGAAAGATCCACTGATTGCAATGGCCATCACATTGACCAGAGCCTTTTCAACTTTAATTTGTTGTATGGATGCCTCATTACCTACCGAAACCAAAGATATCATAGAAGAAATTACACTGCAGCATCTTGAAGTGGAAATTCTGAACATTCAAAATCTTTCACATTTTGAAGGAGCTAAAACAGAAGCTGAATTGACCTGGAGCAGAGCAATCCATGAATTTCAGGAAGACAGTTTACCCTGGCTGTGCCAATCTGAGCCACTTTGCCTAAAGCAGACAAGAACCTGACCTGATTAATTTATTGAAGGACAGACAAAGTGATAACTAAGCTGAAAAGCAAGCCCACTGCAGAAACAAAATAGAGCTCAGCAAACGGTGTTCAGGAAACAAATAAAATTTACAATTGTTAAAATGGTCACTCATTTCTATACCGTATGGGGAGTAAGTATTCCAGCATTTGAGCACAATTATTTTGTGAGCATGTCGATATGATCAACCTCTTATGAGTTAGGGCACATGCAAAAGCAAATTTAAACTTAAATGCAGAGGAATATGCACAGCAAGGATTTCCTTTAAGAAAGATTATGCAATGACTTAACAGACCTGGGGCCAGATGTATGACCATTCCTTTTTGCAGATCGCAAATTGCTATTGTTTGCAAATCGTAATGTGCGACTCACAAAACAGAATGTACTGATGTTTCTCAGACACTTTTAGCGATTCCCAATGGGGTCTCAAATGACCTGCGTCATTAATATTTACGAGGCAGGTCGCAATTTGCGACCCATTGGGAATGAGCTACAATCACTGGGATCAGCAGAAAACCCTGTCTGTGTTTGCTTTTTTTTAATAAAGCCATTTTTTTTTCAAATGCAGCCCGTTTTCCTTAACACCTTTAGCGCGGCGTGGAATCCGCCACAGTGCGGACGTTTCCGTGCTTGGGCGGGGTCGCGACGGCCAAGGGACGTGCGCAGCACTACAAAGGTAGTGCTCGTGACGGTCGTTGGCCGACGCACTCAACGCAGGGGTTAAAGCAAAAAGGGATGGGTTTAAAAGAAACAAATTTAAAGGTTTCTTTTCATTTCTTAAAGGCAAGCAGTGGTCTGTGAGACCACTGCCTGCTCTTAAAAAATATTTTCGATGACAAACACAAAGGGGAAAGGGTCTGCTGGGTACCCCTTCTGTTTGCAACTGGCTTACCACAATTTGAAAGTGGTAGTAACTGTGATTGTTGTGCGACTGCATATGCGTTCGCAAAACAATCGTGCATCCTCTACGACTCGTTATTAAGAAGTAATGTCCTTAACACGCCTCTTCCTAATAACGACTCGCAAACTCTATTTTGCGAGTCGGTAATAGGTTACCGACTCGCAAAATAGGGATTGCACATGCTAAAACCATTTTTAGGGGTTGTAAACGGCCCGATTGTCTGCTTGTGACTGCTAAAAACAGTTGTACATCTGGCCCTTGATGAGTAATGCAATATATTGAGAAATCTAAAGACAGTGCAAAGCATACTGGGCCTCCATGACATGGTAAAACTTTCCCTACTTACTCTCCAGCTGAATCATAAAATCTGGACATGCTGTTCTGTAGAAATGAGGGTCAACCAAAATACCCAGTATTTCTTAAACTTGACAAGCCAGAATTTCGGCTTCAACTGCAGATTGAACAGGAATATATAAATAACTAGGAATGATTGATTGATGTGAGTTCTACACTTTGAAATCAAGAAGATTGTTGTGTACGCCTCAGAATAAACACTGAGCAGCCAAGGACAGGGATGGAAGCATCCATTAAAGACATCTGCAGGAACTGAAAAGGCTGCCTTGAAACTGGAGGAGCTTGGGAAAATCAGTTTAGAAAATGGTCGCTAATGTAAAAGCTTCACTGTGTTCTACAGCACTGTATTAAATGTATTATGGTGTAAAAAGGCTTTTCTTCAGTATCAGTATCCAGAGAATGCACACCAGGTGTTACCATTTGTCACTTTGGTGAAAAAAGCAGAGATGTTCAATGGTATAAGGCAACATGTTTGGCTTAGCAACTAGTTGAGACTATGGAGCAGCAGATTTGGGGATGGTGTTTAGATCTTGTCCTTTACCTGCAGAGTTAACCTCTATAAGAACTGGTAGAAGAAATCTGACTAAATGCCAAATGGTTTATTGCTAATACTGCCAACTGATATTGATGCTCCACATCATTTCAGGAAAAACCGACACTGGAGAGGTTGCAACGTCCCTTGCAACAGGAGGCACTCAAGAGGTTAAGAAAGGGAAAGAAAGACTCTAATTAACAGTATTCTGGTAAACAAAATCTACAAATCTAAGCCTTGTTCACAGATTTAAAAAACAAAGTCCAATTAAAATTCAGAAGAAGAGTAGGACTAGCATAATCAGAATGATCTAAATTAGAAGCAGCCAAATCATCAAAAATTGATAAGTACTGAATAGTTGGTCAGGAGGCACAGAGAAACAACTCAAAGTTCACATCGGAGAACATACTTATCACTTCCTTACTTACATGCAAAGCAGGTTGGTTATACCCTGCAAAACTGAATGTTCTGGAACTCAAACTGATTGTTCAGCAATAAGGTCCAATACAACCAGCACAAGTCTACCAGGCTCCACTCTTTCCTAAACTGTATTATTATCCTTTTTCTTTAAATGTGTAGTACAGTAGAAAGAGTACATTTCAAGAGCAGGCTCTCAAGCAACTGATTTTGATCTATAAGCCTCTATTACTTCCATGTTTAAGGCGCATATTTAACAGCTGAGATTTTAGTTACCAAAGCATTGATCCCAAGTACACCCAATACTAATGAATGGGTACTGGAGGGAAACAGGCTCAATCTCTGAAATAAGTGATTTGGTCAAAGGCACAACAACATCTTTAAAGATTTTGGCTCTGGGACCCTACTCAACCACAGGATGCTCAGCTTCTTTTCATGAGTTACATTGCTTAAGAATCATGTACATTTCTAATTACTCTGTGCCCTTGCTGACTTTAAATTCGAAATATGCCTCATGGATTGATCTAACAATGTAAGGCTCTTCAATGGCTATGTAATTGCGCGGCGCTGCCTTTTAATGCTTCATTGCTGCATGAAAATTTCAATAAAAATATTTATAACAAAAAAGAATTATGTAAATCGTTTATTTACAATTTCTTTCTTCCCTTATCCCTTTTTATAACATTATATACAACTAATTTTAATTGCAGTTGATTTTTAGAATTAGGTTCGGCAAATGCTTGTCCTCTGAAATTCAAAGGTGTTTATTTTGATGAACTTGTGTTAGCATTTTGTGTAGACTGTTTTGCCAACCTATTGCTATCTTAGCTAAACTTTACAATGTTAAAACAATATTAATATAAATGTTACAATGATTTTTTTGTCAATTAAAACACCAACAGTCCATTCATTTCTAACTTGCTTTCTTAACTCTGTAAGATAAGGATTAGTTACTTACCTGTAATCCTAGTTCTCTTCAAGGGGTATCCTCATCAAAGTCATAAGCATTAGAATATTCCCGCCCATGCGCAGGACCCCGGAAACATTATATTATATGTGCCCCACATATATATATCCATATATATATAAACATATATATATATATATAAAAATAAGCAATTGCAGCCAAATAAACACCAGAGCTGAATTATGCTGTAAAGAATTTCCATAAACCATGAACAAACATGCATTATAAATATGAGAGACAACAACAGTATTGTTTCAGAACTGTTTTAATGCTCAGAAAGCAGTGGAAATTCTCATGAAACACTGAAAGCATAGGAAGCTCCCAGGCTGCATTGCAAAACTATAGTCTAAAAAGACAGAAAAGCTAACCTGCATCAACATGCAGTAAACCGACACTGTGCCTTTAAGGCACCCATGACCCCCAGCTTCCCATCATGCCTCAGGGGTGACAGTTAGGTCAGTTGTTCTTTACGGGGACTGAAAAAGCCATGAAACATTTAGGTTAACCATATCTCCAACTTAAAATAATCCTTTGCCCGGGGAGGCGGGAGGGTTGCTTATGACTTTGAAGAGGATTCCCCTGGAAGAGAACTAGGATTACAGGTAAGTAACTAATCCTTCTCTTCCAGGGGATCCTCATCAATAGTCATAAGCATTAGAATAGAATAGCGAGCCTCACCTCATCTCCCTGTGGGCAAAGGAGTAATGATAAACAGTAATATCAATACTAAGCCTAGAAAAAACTAAGCTTGTACAGGCCGCAGGCTACCCAAATAGATTCCTGAAAGAGGCTTGTCCTACTTGAGTATCAGCCCTGGAATCAGATTCAAGACAGTAATGCCTTGTAACGGTATGAACTGATCTCCAGGTTGCAGCCTTGCAAATCTCAGACATAGGGACATCATGTAAGAAAGCTACTGTGGCCGCTTTCCCCCTAGTAGAGTGTGCTTTAGGTGACAACATTAATGGCTTGCCCGCCAGCTTAATACAGGAAACAATCCATCTGGAGATGGATCTCTTGGCAGCTGGAAAGCCTGTTCTCATTGAACCATAGTTGATAAAGAGCTGATCGGTCTTCCTAATACTTTTGGTATTTTCCAAATAAAACTTAAGCACTCTCTTAAGATCTAAAGAGTGCAGAGACCGCTCAGCCGGGGTTGTAGGGTTTGGAAAAAAAGATGGAAGAGAAATGGACTGATTAATATGAAAATCAGAGACCACTTTAGGTAAAAAAGGATGGATGTGTTCTTATGACTACTCTGTTGTGGTGGAAAACAGTGTAGGGTTCTTTTGTACACAGCGCTTGTATCTCACTTGCTCTTCACGCTGATGTAATTGCCACCAAGAACGCAACCTTCCAAGAGAGGTGTTGTAACGAGGCCTTGTGGATGGGCTAAAAAGGAGGCCCCATCAACTTGGATAGAACCAGGTTCAACTCCCAAGGAGGATAAGGATTCCGCACAGGGGAATAGACTTTCTTCAACCCCTGAAGGAAATCCTTGACCACTGGAACTTGAAAGAAAGAAATTTGGCTTGGTGATTTCTTATACGCTACAATGGTTGACAGATGTACTCTAATGGAAGCATACTTCAACCCAGATGTTGCTAAGGAAAGGAGGTATGGTAGAACAACCTCCTCCTGCCCCGTAGTAGGGCCAAGATGACGCTCCCTGCACCACATATAAAACCTCTTCCACTTGAACGCATAAGACGCTCTTGTGGAAGGCCTTTTAGCTTCTTTTAGAATGTGCATACATTCAGGAGGCAGGTTCAGATGTCCGTACTGCAGGACTTCAGGAGCCATGCTGTCAGGTTCAGTGACGGAAGGTTGGGATGCAGAATCCTCCCGTTCATCTTGGTCAACAAGTCTGGCCTGCAAGGTAGCCGTTTGTGTGGACACGCAGACAGATGAAGAACGTCCGGGTACCACCACTGCCGTGGCCAGTCCGGAGCTATGAGAATCATCTCCATGTTCGACCTGAGGAGCTTGGGAACCACCTTTGGGATCAGCGATAGGGGAGGAAATGCGTAAGCAAATGTCTCTGACCAATCCATCAAGAGAGCATTCCCCTGGGTCCCTGGCCGGTGGAATCTGGATGCGAAGGCGTGGCATTTTTTGTTTTCGTCGTCTGCAAACAAGTCTATAGTCGGACGACCCCAAAGCTCGTCTACCACCTCGTCGTTTAGCACCCAGTCTGGCTGATCTTCGAAGTGCCTGCTGAGTGTGTCTGCCTTGACATTTAACTCGCCTGGAAGGTGCATTGCTACCACTGTGAGATTTTGAGCGAGAAGCCAGTGCCAGATCGCCTGTGATTCCAGGGAGAGAGGGCGTGACCTTGTGCCTCCTTGTTTGTTCAGATAGAACATGGTGGTTGTATTGTCTGTCTGAACCAGGACTGAGTTGGTCTTAATCGCTGGAAGAAAAGCTTTGAGCGCAAAATGCACCGCTCGGAGCTCCAGCATATTGATATGATAGGTCTGCTCCTGCGCCGACCACCGACCTTGAATCTGAAGGCACCCCATGTGTGCCCCCCAGCCTTGTAGAGAAGCGTCTGCACTATTAACTGCTTTGGGAGATGTTGGTGAAAAAGCACTCCAACCAGAACATTCTGCGGTCGAGTCCACCATTTGATGGAAGTCTTCGCTGCTTGGGGCAGACTGATCCGGTCCTCCCAACGCCCTGTCGCTTGGTCCCATTGGTCTTCCAGAGCCTGCTGTAAAGGTCGCATTCTCAACCTGGCGTTCGGTATGAGAAAGATGCAGGACGCCATGGAACCTAGCAGGGAGGCAACCTGTCGGACTGTTGGGTTTCTCGACACGAGCAGAACTCTGCATTTCTGCCGCATAGAAAAAAGTCTCTCCTCCGAAGGAAACGCTTTTCCCAATTTTGTGCCCAGAACAGAGCCTAGGTAGTGGATGGACTGTGTTGGCCGCTGGACTGACTTCTCCAAGTTGACGTGGAGTCCGAGTTTGTGCAACTGGCGCAGGCAAAGCTGGAAATCGTTCGCAACCTGTACAGGAGATGGACGTTTTATGAGCCAGTCGTCCAGGTACGGATAGATGAAAAGTTCCTTTTTGTGAAGGAAAGCCGCCACCACTGCCATGCATTTGGTAAAGACTCGTGGTGCGGACTTTTTACTGGTAATGCTTGTTGCCGATCAAAAACCTCAAGTACTTTCGGTGACGCAGTGCGATCGGGATGTGAACATATGCATCTTGCAGATCCATCGAACACATCCAATCCCCGACTTGCAGATGTCGACATATTTGGTGAAGAGCTAGCATGCGGAACTTTTCTTTGACTAAGACCTTGTTTAGAAGATGAAGGTCTAGGATGGGTCTGAACTTGTCCTCCTGATCTCTTTTGGGAACAAGAAAATATCTGGAGTAGACTCCTTTTCCCCTTTGAGAGGGAGGTACTTCTTCTATGGCTCTTTTTTGCAGAAGAATTTTCACCTCTCTCCGGAGCAGTTCCAACTGGTGGGGAAGAGATTTCTTCAGAGGAATGTTCTTTGGGAGCGCACGGAAAAATAGTGTGTATCCATTGCACAGTATATTCAGCACCCAACGATCTTTTGTGATGCTGACCCACTCTGCCAGATGTTGTGAAGCACTTCCTCCCACTGGAGTGGGCAACGCCGCCAGAGGAAGCCACTGCTCAGGATTTTCCTCCCCTCGCCGTGTTAGAGGACTGCTGGTGACCTCCTCTACTTCTGCCCGATTTGCCTCCTCGAAATTGGGACTTGCCTTGACTCTTGTTTTGGGACCACTGAGGGGTTTGAACCCTCTGTTTAGCCCCTTTGCCCTTGTTGGTTTTAAAGCGGCGCTTGAACTCCTTTTTCGTTCTCTAGACCGATCGCTTTCACAGTGTCCAGCTCGGTCTTCATTGGGCTCATCTCCCCTTCCGCGTGTTCCCTGAAGAGAGAAGAACCAGAAAAAGGAAGGTTTAAGATGCGTTGTTGTGCATCGGGCTTGAGGCCTGTGAGGCGCAGCCAAGAAGACCTCCTGGCACAAACTCCATGAGAATAAGAATGAGCCGCCAGCATTGCGCCGTCCGCCGCTGTGCTAATTATTTGATTAGACACTAGGCAGCCTCTGTCAGCGTTTCCTCAAAGTCCTTCTGGTCGTCTTTTGGTAGTTTGGACTTGAAACGATCCATGGAATCCCAAAGGGCTCTATCATATCTACCTAATAGAGCGGCCGCACTGGAGATCTTTAGAGAAGAAGAGGCAGAATTGCATACTTTTCGACCCCACGAGTCCTGTGATTTGCTGTCTTTGTCTGGTGGCACTGAGGAAGATGCAGACACTGCATGTGTCTTCCGAGCCGCCGCTACAATCACAGAGTCTGCTGGAGGGTCAGCCTTCACAAAGACTGGGTCAGAGTCAGCTGGCTTGTATTTTTTTCTGTATGCGAGCCGGCACCGCCTTAATAGTCGCTGGAGTTAGAAAAACGCCATTAACAGGATCCATAATACCCGTAACCAAGGGTAGTAATGGACGTGAAACAGATTTTTGATGCAACGTTTCAAAAATCACTGTCGTTGCCACTTGGGGACAGACATTTCAATGTTCAGTTTCTTAACCCCTCTCTGCAAGACATCTAGATACGTGTTGATGTCGTCCAATGGAGAAACTCTGGAGATAGTACTATCTGTCAGTGTGGGAGAATAATTTCTCCTGGAAGATCGGGTTGAGGAAGAAGAAGAAGAAGACGATGGAGTTCTTCGACTCCTGTGATAAGAGTCATGCCTCCTTTCACGCGATCTTCTTGGACGCTCTTCTCTTCTTGGAGAGCGAGATCTGGCTGGATCTTCCCTTCTGGGAGAACGAGATCTGGCCGGCTCTTCCCTTCTGGGAGAACGAGACCTGGATGGCCTCCTCACAGGCGATCTTTCAACTTGGCGCCTGGGAGGGCTGCGTCTGTTCACTTAAGCCACCAGTCTTTGAAGTGGAGACCTGTGTTCGGGACTAGCGTACTCTCGCATCCGCTTGGCAGCCCCCGAGTCTCGCCAACGATCCAAAGGTTGGTACCATCTTGGGGACAACCTCATCCCCTCCGAAGAAGGATCTGTCCGTCGTAAAGGTGTTTTACTGACCGGACTTCTGGACCTTGAGGGTGATTTTGAGGAGCCAGAAGATGAAGAGGAGTGGCACGAAGCTGATTCAGCCACCATAATCACAGAGTCCCTTGCCGTCGAATCAGCCCTTTTATGTGGCCTCGACGTCGGGTGTTCTGACGTCGAATGCCTCGACGTCGACGAACGCTGGTCTCTCTGCGTCGGACAGCTTTGCACTGCCGACGATGGAACCTCTTCTCTCGACGTCGGAAACCTCTGGGGCGTCGACGGAGCAAGTAATCTCGGCGTCGAATGTCTCGACGGCGAGCGATGCGAGGAATGATGGTCCCTCGACGTCGAACGGCGAGGACCAGCCGACGACGGAGCTTCCTCTCTCAACATCGAATGTCTATGCGATGACGGCGGAGGGGTATTGGCCACCATCGACGCCGAGCGCCGATGAGACGCCGACGAAGATAGTCTCCTCGACGCCGATCGACGTCTGGTTGTCGAAGGCGGAGGGATCTTGGGCCTCAACGCCGATCGTCGCCTTGTTGACGACGGCGGAGGGGGTCACACTTCTCGACGCCGATCGACGTCTGGATGATGACGGCGGAGGTGTAACGTCCCTTGACGCCGATCGTCGCCGGGTTGACGACGGCGGAGGGGTCTTTGTCCTCGACGCTGATTGTCGCCCAGTTGACGATGACGGAGGGGTGATGGTCCTCGACGCCGATCGTCGCCTGGTTGATGACGGCGGAGGGGATTTCGACGACAGAGCTGGAATCCTCGACGTCGGCGACGAACCTGATCTTCTTTCCGACAGCGAGCCCGCCGTCGACTGTCGTTTTTTCGATTAATGACCCACCTGTAGTTGTTTCTTCAGCGCCGAGCCCGACGCTAAAGCTGAAGGACGTGGAGACTTGTCCCTTGAAGGTGTTCTAGCCCTCTTAGAGCCCTTCTTCACCGGAGATCTTCCTCTCGATGACCTTTGGGCTAGGCCATGAATGAGATTCCTCTCCCTGTCCTTAAGAGTTCTTTCTGACAGGCGCTCGCAGTGAGGACATGTCTTTGGGTCATGATGCTCAGGCAAACAAAGTATACAGACATCATGACTGTCTGTTTTAGCCTTCTTGTTGCCACAAGAAGGGCAGTTATCAAAGAGTGAGGGCATTTTGAGAGAAAATGCCTAAAACAACTGCCAATGAAGACAGATAATTACTTGACTTGATGTAAAATGTCAAAGTAAGTAAAAAAAATCTGAATGAAGGAATTTTCTGACAAAAAGTCAGAAAAGAGTGGAGCTGAGTTTCCAGGGTCCTTCCTGAAGGAGCCGGAAAGAACAACTGACCTAACTGTCACCCCCTGAGGCATGATGGGAAGCTGGGGGTCATGGGTGCCTTAAAGGCACAGTGTCAGTTTACTGCATGTTGATGCAGGTTAGCTTTTCAGTCTTTTTAGACTGTAGTTTTGCAATGCAGCCTGGGAGCTTCCTATGCTTTCAGTGTTTCATGAGAATTTCCACTGCTTTCTGAGCATTAAAACAGTTCTGAAGCAATACTGTTGTTGTCTCTCATGTTTATGATGCATGTTTGTTCATGGTTTATGGAAATTCTTTACAGCATAATTCAGCTCTGGTGTTTATTAGGCTGCAATTGCTTATTTTTATATATATATATATATATATATATATATATATATATATATATATATATTATATGTTTATATATATATGGATATATATGTGGGGCACATATAATATAATGTTTCCGGGGTCCCGCGCATGGGCGGGAATATTCTGATGCTTATGACTTTGATGAGGATCCCCTGGAAGAGAACTTTGCATAATGAAACGATTATGACTAATTATTCAAAGAAAACATAATTGTATGTTTTACGCCATTGCCAAGATAACATTTTAGTACCATAATAGTGATAGCATATTAGCCTGATCTGTAACCATTTAGACTAGGGAAGATACACAGTGTGAATTTTTTGTAGCTTTTTAAAATACATGTTGCCAAGGACAGTATTTAAAAGCAAGACAAACTAGCATGTCAAGTCAAACAATATTAATTGTCTAGAGATTTGCTGACTTATTAGCCCACTCAAAGTCAAGTAACATGGTAAATGGCACATTCCTTCCTCCACCAATGCATCATAGTCACTAAAAGCCTTTTAATTAAAAATGACAGTGCTTTAAAATCAAAGGGAATATACTTACATCATTGTTTGTGACTGAAAAATATTGCAGTGAGTTCAAAAACTGAATTTCCTCTGGAATGAAGGTGAGATTGTTATAGCTGAGATCCAAATGACGAAGCTTGGTACAAAGGAAAAGTTGCAAGGGCACACTTTCAATGTTGTTGTGATTTAAGTAGAGCTGTTCTAGATTTGCCAATATTCCTACTTGTACAGGTATATAGGCAATATTATTGTGCCACAGTTTCAAAGAAGTAAGCTTCTGTAGGTGCTGAAAGCTAATTATTTCTTCTACTGTTTTCAAGTTATTACCCTTAAGATCTAGTTCACGTAAATCAATTAGGCTGAAAATAGCATGTGGAATGCGCTCCAAGTCACAATTAATGAGTTCTAAGCATCTAAGGCTTGCCATCTTCTTGAGACTGGCAAGAACCATTAGTCTATTTCCTTCATTGTCGATTGATAATTTTTGTAGAGCTGGTAACATATCAGTGACCACCGGAGGAATACGTGAAAGGCTGCTCTTTAAATAAAGGGTTGTTAAATTTCTGAGCTCTTGAAGACCTTCAATATATACAGAAGTGTCGTTGTTCAGCAAAAGACATCCTGATAAGTATAGTTCCTTTAAGTTTTTTAGATGAAAAACCCAACCTGGAATCTTTTCCATTGTAATAAACTTCAAATGCATCACTTTTAAATTTTCTGCAAGAAAGCTGAGTGCTTGGAGGTCCACAGTGAGTGAAGAATGGTAAACGTGAAGTTCCGTAAGATTGATCAATTGACTTATGGTTGGGGTAAGTTTCGCATCAGGTATAAGCTCCAAGACCAGAACTTCTATCTCATTCAATTCAAATACATTGTCTGGAAGTCCGCTTAACATAAAAAGATGGAGCTGCACCTTGTCCTGGGATGTTTTTGTGAGTTTATTCTTTAGTTTCTCCACAGACCATTCATTGTTTAAATTAATCTGTTTTAGTTTATTTTCACTCACCTCAGACAAGAAAATTGAGAACCTTTTTGCGTAAAGAGGGTCATACTGATCTGCGAGGTGGAGAATAAAAGCAAAGTCATTCTTTACATCAGGGATATCACTATAATTGCTTTTCTCTCTCACAGCTTCAAATGAATATTGTTTTAGGGAACTTCTCAGCATCCACCATAAACCATAACAACTTGTGACTCCATAGAATATTACCAAAATAACATAAAAAGAAGCCAGTACTTGAAAAATGGCTGAAAGTGAATAAACACATTGGTATCGTTTATATCCAGTGAAAGCTTCAATATCTACCATGCAGTCAACTTCAAAAGTTATGCGAGTTAGAAAGTAGGAGACATAAATAATAATTATCAGCAATGTGATTACTTTGACAATAATTTGCTTCATATATAATCTATAAATAATATCTTTCTCTTCAACGTGTATTCGGAATCGCTTTACTTTTTCAAATAAAGCCTTGGCTTGCTCGCCTTCCCTTTTGCCTAAGACACTTGAATTTGCATCTTCTATCCCAGTTGATTCTACTGCAGGCTGCAATAATTGCCTTCCAGATTCTTGCTCTTCAGTTGCTGAAGCAGAAGATATAAAAAACCTGGAACTGCTACTGGGCAACCGCATTACACTTTGTTCAGCAACAGTCTCGGAAAGAGCTCTAGTTGTCCATGGTGAATCAAAACATTTATAAAGAATTGCTACAAAGTGTTCAAGTCTTGAACTTGTGCTAGGATAGTGAAACCAAAAATTACTACATACTGCAAAAATTAGAGTATGTAAAAACACAAGGTAAGGGAAGTATTTCACAAACCAATGAAGTTGCTTCTCATAACAGACAGCATCAATATAAGCATACTGCTGGCGGTGAAGATCATTGCGGATACCAGTTGTGGGAGTTATCATCCCTGCTGAATGTAATGATATACTTGTGTTGACACTTGCTACATCCAAAGGCATGACACACTGATCGTCCAATTCAGCCTTACAAGGTAGGCAGAGCATTCTGCTTTGTGTTAACTGGAGAGCCCCTGCCAAAACAGCAATCATGAGCATTACCAAAGTGATATAATACCAGAAGACATCCCACCATGGCTTTAGTATGTGATAAGATGCTGTAGTGTCTGCCAGGTATCGAAGTTCGGTTACTGTAATCATGTTCTTCCCTTGAGGGCAATGGAGCCTAGAACATGAAAGAAGACAATATTTATTACTGTCCTAGAAGTCAGAATGCAGTTTATCATATAGACATTTGTATTTCAGAGCAGATTCTATACATTCTGACCAAAACCATCTCTAACTTATTCACAACTATGTAGTCGTCCATGACTTTGAGATAAGCAGATTTGCCTGCCTTTCCGCATCGCCTTGCCGCCTTCGGGCAAAGTTTGCGCTTTACAAGACCTCTACTTATTCATTCATTCAGGGACAAGTTATTTTGGTGAAGCTGCCCAACTTACATCCCCTTTTTGACAAACTGGTTAACTTTTGACCAGCGTAATCTTTAGATGTGACCCATCTAAGACTCAACTGATACAAATTCATATTTAAGCAACTTAACAACTATTCAACTAAGACCAAACAATCTAAGTGTGTTTTCAATTCTTCCCTTTGTTGACAATTAAACCTAATATGGATAGCAGCGACTTAAATTCCTTCCATTATTAACGACATTTAAGACATTGGCAGTAATACTCTCTTCATGACTGCATAGCGCTATCCATTTCAAATGACTGAAAACAGTATGCTGGGCCAGACTCTAATTCAGCCCATATTTGTAGATGCTCTGCGATAACCCCCCAAAAAACGAAATGAAAAAATAAATAATTGACAGGCTCTCAGGAGATATTTTTATGCAGTGGAACTTAATATTCATTCTATTATCAACAACACTCCCTCAATACATTGGCAGTAACACTTTCTTGATGACTGCACAGCGCTATGCTGTTCAACTGTTTGTCCATTTTGTGCATATACCTATTTGTGGGATTTGGAGAGCACCCAAACAACAGCAAGCCATTATCAGTATAGTAAAAGTATGAGGCAATAGACTGGAAACCATTAAATCTTTGAGAATGATCTCAACAGGGGGCTTGTCAGAGGTCATAGAAGTGTATTGGTGTAGTGTAACAGGAGTTTTTACGTGTGTCCGAACTTCAATTGGTATGGCTCTGGTCATTGGAGAGCATGAAAAGTTTAGGAGACCATAGCTCTTCCCCCGTATCAATTTTATACAATTTTCAGGCTGACATCAGCTCAAGGGATGTTTACCTTGGGCCTCTGGTTTGCTGGTAGAGTAAACATTCAGTAGACAGAGTCTGGTTCTAAGTCTTTATGCGATCTGTTTTTCAGATATAGGAGATTGAAATCTGCTGGCTGTTTTGATTGGGAAACAGTGGAAGGATTTTACTGCAATAAGGATGCAGTCAGGGGGCGTGGCCAAGCCGCAGGCCGGGATGGTCGTGCGGCTCTGAAGCTCCTCTGGCCGCCTGGGCACATCTCCATCGTCCTGCTTTCCAGCACTGCCCAAAAACCTGCAACATGCTGCACTGAGAAATGCTGAGCTCCCTGATCCATCGGAAGCTCTGAGGCGCTTTTGAAACGACGCCTGCATGGGAAAGATGAGCCGAGTGCGCCGTCTGATCCGGCGAGCATAAGATGGTGGCTGCTACTGAATCTGCAATGACCTGGCGGTGAGGCAGCGGACGCGGTGTGTGTTGCGGGGTAGGGGTGAGCGTTTGTGGTGGGCGGGCGGGGGGCAAGTTGTGGCACTGACCGTAGATGCACCGGCAACCCCAGTGCAACACTAGCGGGAGGTCTGTCGACCTCTCGCGGATGTTTGCTGGGGCGGCCTCCGACGCGGCACGCTTAGTGGGGCATCGGCTCGCGGGGGCAGGGCTCGTGGGCGTGCTCTCCTGCCCGACCGGGCTGCAGTGTGCTCCTTGCGGTGGGTGTCGGCGGTGCTGCTCCTGCCATGATTTAGTCAGCGCCCGGCTCAGCTCTCTTGCCTTGTTTGCCCTTTCGGTCCCCAATTAACCCCCGGGGCGGCTCCAGTCACCGCCGCGAACCGCAGGCAGCATTTTTCTGCCATCAGTATCCTCGCACCTGCCTGGGACTTGTTTTCTCCACCGCATCTATTCTTGCCCAGCTGGCATTGATAGCCCTCATTTGCCTGCATTGGTCCAGGGATTGCATGGTGTGAGTCCTGCGGCCTGGGCCCCTCTGCCTGCTTTCAGCCCCGACTGGACATCATTCTGCCTCTTGCACCCTTCCGTGGTGTGGCGCAAGATCAGTGCCAGTGATCCCAGTGGCTAGCCCTTCAGTGCTATTTTACCTGTAGGTCCTGCTCTTTCCTACTGGCCCCCCTGGTCCTGTTGTGTTGTTCAGCCTGCGGCCTGAGCCCCTTTGCCTGCTTCCAGCGCCGGCTTGCTGTCATTCTGCCTCTTGCCCTCTCCCATGGCGTAAAGCAAGTCCAGTGCCATTGTGCATAGTGGTTGGCTCTTCAGTTCCATTTCATTTGCAGGTGCCACTCTCCCTCATCTGCTCCCCTGGTTCTGTTGTGTTGTCCAGCCTGCGGCATTGGCCTTAAAGACCCGAAACAGCGTCTACTTACATTTGACAAAGTATCAGACACAGTGCAGGGGCAATCCAGTGATATGGCGGAGGGGGGACAGAAAACTTCGGCTGCTGAGGACTCCTCCAACCAAATGTGCTCTCTCCTGCAAGAAATGCGCACTGGTTTTAAGGCGCTGGATGTGAGATTCGACTCCTTGGACAAACACATGGCGGATATGGGGGTCAAGATTCAAGCACACAATAGGCGCCTAGAAGTTGTAGAATCTCACCTCGGATCTCGAAGATGGCACCGCGCAGACGCTTAAAAGGCTAGACCTCGTGGAACGAACCCTAAAAGAAATCACCATAAAAAAGAGGACTTGGAATCGTGCAACCGCCGCAATAACGTGCACATTATTTGCGTGCCGGAATCCACTGCTACCGGCCACATGGACACCTTCGTGGAGACGGTCCTCATTGATCTCTTTGGCAGAGAAGTATTCACGGCTGGGTTTGTGGTGGAACATGCACATCGCTCTCTTGGACCTTGGCCAAATCCTGGTTGCCTGCCTAAACCTACCATAGCGCGAATTATGAACTTTAGGGACCGGGACACTGCGCTTAGACTGGCACGGCGAAACCACATGGCAGGGCTCCAAACTATCCCTGTTCCTGGATTTTACAATTATGGTGCAGGAGGCCAGAAGGAAATTTAGCGGGGTGAAGGCTGCATTAAGGAATCTCAGACTGAGGTATGGCATACTGTATCCAGCACAGCTTAGAGTTGACTTTGACGGCAAGTCCCGCATATTCAACAGTCCCTCTGAAGCACAGGAATTCTGCCAAAAGTACAAAGCTCATAACGCTTGCTCTAACAATAAACACAGTCTCTCACCACCACCGAGCGGCTCTAACGCTAGTATGAAGCTCTTTTCAGACACTGGACATGGTTGACTCCTTATGTGGGGTTTCTTTCCCTTTTTTCTTTAAGTCAGCTGTTGTTTCATTCATTGGGACTAACTTTCCTCTGCGTTTAGCTTATTGCCCTATGGCGACCGAGGCGTTGCCTCACCCCTCCCGGTGAACACTGTAGATATGTTTTTTGATATAGTTTTAAACCTTTTTCAGGAGTTGTATTTTTTGTAATTCTGTTCCACTTTGAACATTGTTCTTCTGCAGGATGGGGATTGCCTCTCGGTAAGGGATGGGAGGCTGGGTGGGGGGTGGTGGGAGGAGTTTGGTTCTTGCTCATTGTTAATGTACTATTTACTCAGTCTACTATGGTCAGGTGCGTTAGGCAGACTCGATTGTTGCACAACAGATTTGTAATATCAGCATTTACATGGCTAAGATAGGACAAAACTCTACCCCCTCAGAGTTGGCCGTTGTGACTTGGAACATTCGTGGCCTAATGACACACATAAGAAACGTCGGGTGCTCTATTATCTTTTTAGACACGGAATTGACATTGTCTTCCTCCAGGAGACCCACCTGGCCAAATCTGATCAAAATCGCTTTGCTTTGAGTTGGGGCACGCATACATACTTTGCCAACTACAGCAACTACACCAGGGGCACGGCCATCGTAATACACAAAAGGGTCCCCTTCTGCTTTTATTCTGAAGTCAGGGATGGTGAGGGCAGATACATGGCAGTGATGGGCACACTAATGGGCCATACCGTTGCACTAGTTTGCGGTTATGGCCCTAATATTGACTCCCCAGATTTTTACTACTCCCTGCTTTCCCTCCTCTTGCGTATCAGCCCATCTCTCCTCTTACTTGGGGGAGATTTTAATGTTACCCCTGATCCTGCTTTGGATAGTACCTCCAGCGTGCCAGACCCAAAATCTCGCGCACGCAAAGCCTTGGCCTCTTTAAAAGACCACTTCTCTTTAATAGACATTGGTCGCGCCCTTAGCCTTAAGCACACAGACTATACTCACTACACAAGCCCTCACAACAATTGGACACAAATAGATTACTGGCTGGCTTCCACTGGTATTTTCAATTGGTGCCATTCCGTTCGAACGCTCCCGCGCACATATTCTGACCACTCCCCGGCGGTATTGTCGTTGAAAATCCCCTGCCCTGAGGGCTTCAAGAGGCAATGGCGGTTTCCAAATCGTGCTTTAGAGGACGAAGTATTCCATAAGGACATTAGGGAGGCAATCGAAGAATATTTTGAAATCAATACTGGCTCTGTGGACTCTGCAGCAATGCTATGGGAGGGCTTCAAGGCATACTTAAGGGGAGTGTGTATATCCAAACATGCTGGGGTGCTGCGGGATCTGCGTAGAACCCTGGCAAAACTTGAACAGGAACTTACGACAGTAGACTCCAGAATACTCCAGATGCATATCCCCGACCTTGATAAGCAGCGACTATCATTACTTGCTGACTATAAGGACACGGCTGATGAAGAAATTTTATTTATGGGGAAATACCAAACTACCTTGCGATACGGGAAGGTGAGCGCCCGGGTAGAGTCTTGGCCCAGATGATTAGGCCTCTCTATCAAAACGTGTACGTAACTCAACTACGTACGGACTCCAATCACCTTCTCACGGATGCACTGGACATCCAGGGGGAGTTTTTGGCTCATTTTAGGAAATTATATACTTCCAGAGTGGGGAACGATAGAACAGGACAGGAAGCATATCTCTCTGAGGTAGCTTTTGTGTATTTGGAAAGGCACATGCAGGACTTCCTTGCGGAGCCTATCACCGAGACGGCCATAGATAAAGCCATTACAGCTCTCAATTCTTCTTCAGCCCCTGGCTTGGATGGCTTCACAGGAGCTTTCTACAAAGCCTTCAAAGATTTATTGATTCCACAACTCCTGGAAGTATATGCGGAAGCATTGGAGAGACAGTCCTTGCCCCCCACGCTGCGAGAGGCGGTTATCATTCTTCTCCCTAAACCTGGGAAAGACCCCCTTCTGTGCGGTTCTTATCGCCCGCTCTCTCTTTTAAATCTTGATTACAAAATATTGGCTAAAGCTCTCTCTATTAGACTTTCCCTATTGATGGAATCCATTATCTCGCCGGTGCAGTCTACCTTCGTCCCCCATCGCTCGACCGCTTTTAATTTACGTACTCTATTCAACACTCTTTACAGAATGAATCCTGAGTTACCAGCCGCCGCGGTCCTACTGGACACCGAAAAAGCGTTTGACTCTTTAGAATGGCCTTTCGTAATATCTGTTATGCAACGTATGGGGAAGCCAGCTGGTTTTGTAGCCACGACGGCGCTACTGTATAGTCGACCGACGGCCAGGCTGCGATTAAATGGAACATTGTCTACTTCTTTCACACTTTCTCATGGTACAAGACAGGGTTTCCCACTGTCACCATTGTTATTTATTCTGGCTATGGACCCATTAATGCGTCATTTTCAAGAAAAACACCTACATAGGAGACTTCAGTTCAATATGGGTCCGCTGTTGGTAACGCTATATGCGGACAACACAATCCTGTACGTTCGAGACCCACAAACTATTCTTGACCCTCTTCTCAGAGAAATTTTGCATTTTGGTACATATTCCGGCCTGGGTATCAACTGGGGTTTAAGTCAGTGATTTTTCCTCTCACGATAAGTACAGTTGAATGGGATTTAGAGTACCCATTGGAGTGGTGCTCTGACTTTGTCAAATAATTGGGCATTCATATACACTTGGACCCTGAACACATTATCAGACTAAACTATGGGCAAGCGATTTCGGCCCTGGAGACACAGATTGACAAATGGCTTTGTCTCCCGCTGTCTCTGGTGGGCAGCAAGGCTCTCATCAAAATGGTCGTCCTCCCAAAATTTTTGTATTCATTTCATAACATTCCAATTCCCCTGCCTAACCGCTTCCTCTTGACTCTTCGCTCGCATTTAATTCGATTAGAATGGGGCAACAAAGGTGCTAGGGTAGGCTGGCAAACCATGGCATTACTCTGTGAGAGAGGGGTATATGGTGTCCCAGATCTGCGGTTGTACTATCTGGCGCATCAATGTAGCTTCACTAAGACGTGGTACCTCCAAGACGCCAGAATCCCTTATTTACGCCCAGAGGCGGATCTGGTCACTGGATTCATTAGCATCGATCTTACCTACAGGCTTTTCTAGAGACCCTAGAGACATCCAGACGGCATCCACAACCTGTTGGGCATGGGAGAAATTGTGGTGCCTCACCCGCACCCCTGTTTTCTATTCCTCTGCACTCTCACTTCCGAATTCAAAATGGCTTCCTGTTACGGGCGAACCTCTTGTACAACGCACTTGTGCGAAATTTGGCATCGTTAAATTGGGAGACTTATATCCTGAAATTTGACCCTGCAGACTTGGCTAGATTCCCAGACACTACTTTCATGGACAATTTTATTTTGATGAGATGCTTTCTGGGTTCAAATTTATAACACTATAAGTAGCATGGTGCAGGTCCCGATGGCACCGTTGCCTGAAATTGCCCTACTAGGATATGTAGCACAGTTCCCTCCCAAAATTTGCAGGTTTGTCGCCATCACCCTGATGCTTGCTAAAAGGGAGATTGCCATTCACGGGGGGGGGGGACGTGCACCATTGGTGGAGGGATGGCTGAATAGCCTAGCTACATGCTCCTTGCAAAGTGAGTTGTACGCTGCCACTACCCCTCCATTGTCTAGACAAAAATACATATGGGTTCCATTTCGGGACTACTTGAGCAGTCAGCGCGTAGACTCTGCCACTCAGGTGGAAATAGGCATAGTCCCTACAGGGGTGGGGTAGATCACGTTGACATCTCAGTCACCCATCCTTAACACAGCACTTTTAAAGGTTTCCAGGTCCCCCAGGCAGGACAGGGATGATGAGTTTGGCGACATGGGTACATTCCTCAATACACTTAGTCGTGGTATTCAACCTGAGTAGGTGGTGGAGGTGAAATATGTAAATCTCTCTGGTCTTTGCTCCTTTAATTGTCCTGCTGTGATTGTATGTGACGCACTGCCCGCCTGCCTAGACTGTAACTTATGCTTTTCTTTGTAATTCAGCAACTGTTCATGCTGACTGGTAAATGTGCAATGATATATGGAAATGCTAAATAAATATATAAAAAAATAAATAAAAATAAAGGATGCAGTCAAAGAGCTTCAACCGAACACTTAGATGCATGCAAGACTTTGAGCCCTGTGGAGTTGTGAGGGCATATTTGCAGCAAGCTTCAGGTGCATGCTCTTGAAGTACGCCAGACAAGAAATTGTTAACATGTATGAGAGGAGTAGTGGACAAAGACACTGCAAAGTCTATACGTTAAAGAAGATGCACATTGCCACAGCATTTTATGGCATAGTTCTTGACAAGAAATATAGGGAAGGCTGAAATATGTGCAGGTATGGACTGTTGGAAAGTTATGTTATAAATTATTTTATAACGCGCTCTGTTACTAAGCTAGTATCCTGGCACGGGAAAGTAGAATATTACGTGGTATGGCTAGGTAACCTTACCATGTAATATTATCACAATACCCCTAAGATGGCCCTTGGATTCACACTAATAAATCTTTAGCTCAGTCCAGGTAGAGTGGCAAAGAGCATTGAGACTTTACTAGAGGAACATGTGTTAAGCATTTCAGAGTACTAACAAGGACTTGACATGACTCAAGAAAAATCAGACACCAATTTATAATAATAGTGAATTTGTATCTTAATTTAGACACCAAAATGAACGGAATAGCTTACATATAAACAAGTTATAGATGTATGATGCAATAGAAAATCAATGCAAAATAATACAGAGGAACGTTGCGGTTAATGGGAAAAAATACTAGTGACAAACGGTCACTTGTAGGGCGAGCTGCGTAGCATCCTTGCAGGGTAAAGGTGAATGCAGATCCTAGGACCAAACCACGACTGTCAGTTCAATTTTACCCGTCTCGTGGAGCCCAGGTGCCGAGTTGTCCATGGTGCTGAACAGGAGCAGTGTGAGAGCTCTTGTTACCGCTTTACACTTTGCTGTGGTTGTGCAGGATGCAAAAACACAAAGAGCAGGGTCGTTGCTGACATCGCTCTCAGGTATATTGAAATACCCCTTGATGCAGCGTCAAGTTAAGCGGTTGGTTGCATAACTGGCGACCAACAAGCCCTGGCAGGAAGCTCTACTGGGAGCTTCTGCGCCGTCTGGAGATCCAGGGAAGTGCAGTAGCGGCTTGAAACGTCGTGGAAGGTCAGACTACAGTTCCCACAATGCACTAGTCCATCTGGATTTGGATGAGCCCCCGGAGGGCCTGATGGCCAGTGATTCTTTGGTTCCTGAACATCGTAATATCTTCAGTTTGCATGGGTCCTAGTCCCACTTGTCCAAGGCAGTCTGAGTTTGCCTCTGGCTCTCCTAGTGGTCTGGGGAACCGACCTTTAGCCTGTGACAAACCTCGTTCATACAATTCCAAGGAGTATTGCCACAGGTTCAGAATATCCTTCTCTTTGTTTGTGCAAACTCCTGTTGTCAATGGCATGGGTCCCTTCTGTGTCCTCTTTGATGCAAGTTGGATCAGAACTGAGATTCTTGTGTTCGGGGATCCCTTAAATCCTAGATTTAGGGGAGTTAGGGGTGTGGGAGCTAATCCTTGCTGCTTATCCGCCCCTGAGATGACCACATCCGGGGATGTAGTTCCCCTTTACTACCGAGAAACCACAATTCTGCCACTTCTAAAGATGGCAGAAATCTAAATCTGGTGTACAGACTGGGCTGCTCACCCTGGAGGTATAGGTAGCCTTGTGGAGGGTGTACATCTCCTTGACTGACTAATTTCCCACCTGTCCGGGTGCAAATGTGCCTGGGGCAGAGGAGGGAAGTTTTCTACACTGGGAGTCAGCCCTGGTGCATATCAGAGGCTGTGTAGCAATTTGAACCTCACTCACTTGATGTGCCACTTCACTAGCCTGCTTGGGAGGAGGCAGGCTTTGACCTCCTTCTTGGACAAGCCTTTGTTCATGAATCCTGGGAGTGATCACACAGCCTAGAGGTCACAATCCTGCCTTGGGGGAAGCAGGCGTGGGAAACGCAGGCTTGCCAGCCAGAGCACAGAGAAGCTTGGGCAACCAGGTGAGCAAACTCTAAAGTACCCAACTGGGTGTATGTCAGCTCGCCCCTGACTCAAAATTCATGTGAGGAATGAGAAGTCATGTAGCTTGATACCAAACTCGACATGCTTAGGCGTTACCATAATGGAGCTGGCAATCCAGGGTGGCCTAGGTACATGATATTATCTAATGGACCGCCTATCACTTATAGTGTGCTTTAATGGAAAAGGGCACTATAGGGACATTTTAGCTTGCACTTACATGTCCAAGTTTAATAAAAGGCACCCTGCCTCCTGGGGTTTATGAGGCCTTCCTTAGGGGTGCCTGACATACACTGAAGGCAATGTATGGGCTCTGCCTCACATGGTGTGTGCAAAGTCGAAATAGAGCGGTTCACAATGTTCCTGCAGGCCTGCTGTCAGTAGTTTAGTGGGGTCACTCGGGGTGGCACAAACAATGCGGCAGGCCCTGTGTGCCCCCTTTACCACCCATGCCCTGAGCACCACTGGTATCTACTAGGGACTTATAAGGGGGGGTAAAGTCCTTGTCAATTAGGGATGCCAATTTACACATAACAGTTTTAGGTAGAGAGCACGGGCACTAGGGCCTGGTTAACAGGCTCCAGTGCACTGTCAGTGTTGAAAACTAGCATCTAGTAGTCAACAAGTTGTCCAGATGAATGATAGTTAAACAGGACACCACACCAACCTACTGGACAACCTAGGAAACCTGAGCCTCACCCGACATGTGGCAGGTTCCACTCATTTGACCGGTCACCTCCTGAACCCCATTTTTACCACCTTCAACAACATCTTGGTTGGCAAGCCTGTACCAATCACTTGGATTTCCCACACCTGATCATTTCCTTCCAGCATCAAAGAAGAACAACCACCTCCAGGCCAGCCTGCCAAAACTGATCAACATCCCATAGCAAGTCTGGACGATCATACTTACGGAATGCCAACCAGAACACAGTAACAACCTACCAGTTTTCATCACAAACTTCAAGAATTTGATACCGACTCTACTCAAGCTCAACAAAGCCACAAGATCCAGCCCATAAGCCAGTTGGTATACGGAGCAACTCAGGATGACAAAGTGCCACTGCAAACAACTGGATTGCGAGTAGAAACAACTAGAAATCCACTATTGGATGCTACCACAAGCAGATCAAAACTACCAAACACTCTGTGCTTGCAAGCCACATTGACACCAACAGCAGAAAAGAGGTCTTCGACATAGTGAAAGATTTCCCGCCCAAGCGGCCACATCCAACAACATCATTCCTTAAAGGACCTCTACAACAAGCTCTCACAGAACATCTGCTGAAAGATAACTACTATCTACTACAGTTTTACCCCCAAATGAATCAGACAGCCCTCGCAACATAACTTCTCATCTAGACCAAGGAACCACTCTTACCATATGACTCACCAGCTTCACAGACGAAACCGCTTCCAACATTAAGTCCATTCAGAACACAGAAGCCAGGATCACACTCAACTTCCAAGCAGCACACACAGCACCTCAGAGAGCTCAATTAGCTTCAGTACACAAACAAGCTAAGTTTAAACTCCTCACACACACCTTCAAAGTTCTACACAATATGGAACCCAGCCTACCTCTATACAAAAAGTTAATTTCACAGACCAACTAGACACCTCTTCTTGGATGGACTCCTCCTTGCACACATCATACGGATACAAAGAACCAGAATCTGCCTTGTATGAACTGCCTTTACACATCAGAGCAGCATCTTCAATTCTTAAATTCAGCAAGAAGATTTGATTAACCCACTCACTAGTCCTAGGCAGGCAAGAACTGCAACTGCAGTGCCAGGATACTCTCCCAGGTGATAGTGTGCTTTACAAATACTCATAACGTGTGCTAATCTGACTTACAGACCTCCGAGGTACTCATACACTACGCGTCTGCTTACAGAACTTCATTGGCTGCCCTTGGGGAAAAAAATAATCTTATGGTTGCTGTCTCACTTTTTAAACAATCTCAAGTGACAAACCTCGATTTCTAGCAAAAAGAATAAACAAGTACTGTCCTGCTCAGGAGCTGAGCTCCTCTTCATCTTATCTGCTGGCTGGTCCTAGATTCAAGAAGGCTGGTATCGGTGGCCGTAGTTCCTCATGGTTAGCCCCCTCCCTTTATTCCTATGGTCCCAAACTAACTATGTCTTCTTTAGGAAAGAGTTAAAGGGTGTGCTTTTCACACAAGCATATTTTTACCTTTAAGTGCACTTTTTGACGGGTTCACTGACACAACATCAATATAAAAATATTGACGTTAAAAATATTGAGTAAAAAATAAAGACAACAAAAATATCGACTCCTATACTTGAACAGGTAAGTAAAAAAATATTGACGAAAAAAATATTGATGTAAAAAATATAGATGTATAAAATATTAACTTTTAATAAAATATAACAAATAAACTGAATAAAAAAAGATAAACACACAAACATAATAATTTATACACATATATTTATTTTAAAACAATAGACTATTATTTTTAATGTATGCTAAAAGTTTAAAATAATTAAAAAATAAAAATATATTAATGATTTACAATGTAAAAACATAAAAATCTACAATAAATTAACAAAAAACGATTACAAATATTTAAACCTAATTTTCAAAATACAATCAATGCAACAGTAGGGAAAATGTTGGATAGCAAAAGGGTAAAAATAATTAGTCCCAATCCGGTGAGTGCAACAGTAGGGTAAGTGCTGTACAGCGGAGGAATAAAATTTACTACTCCCACTCCAGTGAGTACAACAGTAGGGTAAGTGTTGGATAGAGGAGGAATTAAATTTACTATTCCAACTCCAGTGAGTGCAAAAGTAAGGAAAGTGTTGGATAGCAGAGGTGTAAAAATTACCATTCCCATTCCACTGAGAGCAACAGTAGTGAAATAGTTAGATTGTGGAGGGGCAAAAATTACTATTCCCACTCCAAAGAGTGCAACAGTAAGGAAAGTGTTGGATAGCGTAGGGGTAAACATTACTATTCCCACTCCAAAAAGTGCAACAGTAGGGAAAGTGTTGGATAGCGGAGGGGTATAAAAATGTATTTCCACTACGGTGAGTGCAACAGTAGGGAAAGTGTTGGATAGCGGAGGAGTAAAAATTACTATTCCCACTCCAGCGAGTGCAACAGTAGGGAAAGTGTTGGATAGCGGAGGGGTAAAATTAACTATTCCCACCTCAGTGGGTGCAACAGTAGAAAAACTGTTGGACAGAGGAGGGGTAAAAATTACTATTCCAACTCCAGTGAGTGCAACAGTAGGGAAAGTGTTGGATAGCGGACGGGTAAAATTAACTAATCCTACTCCAGTGAGTGCAACAGTAGGGAAAGTGCTTGATAGCGGAGGGGTAAAAAATTACTATTCCCACGCCAGTGAGTGCAACAAGAGGGAAAGTGTTAGATAGAGGAGGGGTAAAAATTTATATTCCAACTCCAGTGAGTGCAACAGTAGGCAAAGTGTTGTATAGTGGAGGGGTAAAAATTACTATTCCCACTCCAGTGAGAGCAACAGTAGGAAAAGTACTAGATAGTGGAGAGGTAAAAATGACAAATCCCACTCCAAGGAGTGCAACAATAGGGAAAGTGTTAGATAGCGGAGAAACAAAGTTACTATTCACACTCAAACAGTGAAAAAGCATATATATATTCAAAACAAAAAATTTAAATATTTTTTTAAATAAAAAAAGTAAATAGATGAAAAGAAAACATATTATAATATTAATATCATATATATCAAAAACCTACAAATATTATACAAAATAAAATTATAAATACATTTAAAAAAATCATTCTTTTAAACTACAAAATATTAACAAACAAAATCAAACAATGCATACATGTATTTATTTTACTTCCTACCCTATAACACCACACCAAAAACAAAACACTTCAACATTTTAATTAAAATGTACTTCCATAATTAACATAAATAATAATCAATTACAAAATATTAATAAAAAAGCGAATACATGAATTGACTAAACACACTTTAACACCATAATATCCACAACATACACCTAAATTAACCAACAAAATAATAAAACACAATTAAAAGTTATATTAAAATTAAAAACTATTACTAATAATAAAGTAATTAAAATGTCTTTAATACCTACCCCTTACCCCTTTAAAAGTAAAAACAACACACAAAAATAAACAATTACCCAAAATAAATATCAAATAATTAACATTAAAATCTATATATTAATTTAACACAAATTACTTCCCCCCCTTTACTCCTATAAAACACCACAACACACACACATAATTAATTACACAATTGCCATAATAAAAATGTAATTAATTCAATAACTTTCAATTAACAAAAAATGTATAATAAAAATAAAGAAACTACTCAACACCCTATACCCCTATAAACCTCCAAAACACACACTAAAAATAACTACGCAATTACCATAATTATTTATCAATTAATTAAAATTAAAACCAATTAATAATCCATACATTACTTTCCACCCTTGACACCTATAAACACCACCACACACCTAAAATTAATTACAGAATTACCATAATTACTTACCAATTAATAAATTAAAATTAACAACCAATTAATAATTAATAATAAATTATATATACTAAACTATAAAATTTCAATTACCAAATATTAATACATAGAAAATATTCAATTACTTTAATATAATTAAATTACTTCCCATCCTATTCCCCTATAATCCCACAGCCAGCTACAGATCTTAAAATGCAAAATTCAAATACATTTGTTTTAGAGCTACTAAAAATACAACACATATATTAAAAATACAAACAATACTTATACAAAAAATACATATAAAATATATACTAAAATAAAAAATGATATTTTTAACAACTATATTTTTGCAAACAATGTTAAACACTTTGACATTTGTAAAGTCAATATTACTTACCTTAAGTCGATATTCTTGACCACGATATTCTTGCTGTCGATATTTCTGAACCACTATCTGGCATATGCATCACCGTAGGCCTTTGCGATTCCTAAATAGCGATTTTTAAAGAATCGCTATTTAGGAATCGCAAAAGCCTATGCATGTAGGAATCGCTATAAAAATAGCGATTCCTAAACATTCCTTAATTGCTACATGCAAATTGCTAGTCGCAATAAAAGGAATGCTGTCCCATTCATTCCTATGGGCCTATAGGCCCATAGGAATGAATTGGAGATTGCATGAGCAATTTGCGAATACCAGTAGGTACTTGCACATTGCTCATGCAATTTCAAGGGTGCAGGGGTGTTAAAATGACACCCTGTTGCACCCCTGGAATTGATCTCTGAACATATGTTGCACACACACTTGCCCTAAGGGCATGTGCGTGCGAAACATGAAACTTTAAAAAATGCACAAAACTGCATTTTTAAAAGTTTATGCAAATTACCATGAAATTCAACTTCATGGTAATTTGCCACTCCTATTAGCGAAATCGCGATTTTTTTAACTTTCATCCATTGCATTTAAGGAATCTCAATTTGGGATTCCTTAAATACAATTGCAATTTAAGGAATCGCAATTTAGAGATTCCTTAAATTGTGATTTTTGCATTTGGGATGATGCATCCCAAACACAAAAATACTGGTGGCAAAGGGGCAGATTCTGAGAATCTGCCCGTTTGCGACCGGTTTTTGGTTTGATGCATAGGCCTGTATATTTTCTACTCTATATTTGTGCAACTCGATATTTTTTATTCAATATTTTGTCTGCACAATCTTGTTTGGGATGCAGCTTGCAGTGCCAAGAAACCAGTGATGATTGGATGCTATTTAACGTAACATAAAGTAACGCAACGGAACATAACATAGAATGACATAACATGGATGAGGAGAACTGAACCAAAACTCTTCTCTCTGTTTCTCTCTTTTACACACTCTCAATGGCAGTAAAAAAACATGTGGTTCAATAACTAGTTTATTACCACAGATCAGCTCGATTGACATTGAAGAAACACTTTTTACTGCCTCACATATTGCATGTAACAACTGTTTTACACAGAGAAACAACTCTCCTAATAGCCACATGGTCTCTTCTAAGTGATTTCACCATACTGCACAAATATAACCGCTTGCATCTGGGTTTTGATTAAACACCTTTTGTTAACACTTGGAAATATACCATGGTATAAACCCTATGCAAATGTGTGGGAATAGCTATTTATCACCACTATTGAAGGAGGGGAATGGCACCTGGAATTGAATGGAATGGAATTGGATTTATAAAGCACGTGGCTACCCGTGGGCGTCCCAGCGCTGTGTGTATGGACGTGGCTAAGGAGAAGGAGTAAGCTAGGGAAAGAGGAAGGTTTTTAGGAGTTTGCGGAATTTAAGGAGGTTGGCTTCTTTGCGTATGTGGAGGGGAAGGGAGTTCCAGGGCGTTGTGGGAGAAGAGAGGTCCACCCGTTTGTGCCTTCTTTATTCTGGGAGTGTTCGCAAGGAAGAGATAATCTGATCTTAACACTCTATTGGCTTTGTAGGGAGTGTTCAGGCCTCTCAAGATAGGGGGGGCTTTGCCCTGGAGGATTTTGTGCAATATACATAGGGACTTGAATTTGATTCTTTCCCGGATTGGGAGCCAATGGAGGGATCTCAGGGCGGGTTTCGCTGAAAATCGTTTTTTTGTTCCTGTGAGCAGTCTAGCTGCCGAGTTCTGGATGAGTTGGTGTTTGTTTATGACAGTCTCTGGGGCACCTAGATATAGGGTGTTCCGGTAATCCAGGCTGGAAAGGATGAGACCCTGGATGAGAAGCTTTCTGGAGTGGGGTGGGAAAAGGGGGAGGATTTTCCGTGCGGTGCGAAGTAGGCCGAAGCACACACCAGGGGTTTTCTCGGCTTGGGTTTGAAAGGTGAGGTCCTGGTCGAGCCAGAAGCCAAGACTCTATTTCTTTTTTTGGAAGGGGAGCTGGTCCCATGCATGTCGGCCACATAGATTCGTGGATGGATGGCGATGATATCCTCCAGTGGGGACATGTATGCATTGAAAAGTGTAGGGCTCAAAGACGAGCCCTGCGGAACCCCACATTGGAGCGGGATTGTCCTGGAGCGCACACTGCCTTTGGAGACCTGAAAGGTTCTATTTTCTATGAATGACTTTAGCCATGCGAGGGCTGACCCCGTGACTCCCAGGCTACTGAATGAGGATACGGTGATCAACCGTATCAAAGGCTGCGCTTAGGTCCAGGAGGATCACAGCTGCTGATCCTACTGCGTCCAAGATCTGCCTTGCCTCTTCTATCACTGCTATCAGGGCAGTGTCTGTGCCTTGGCCGGGGCGCAAGCCTGTTTGAGAGCAGCGTAGAAGTTCCCCGGGTTCGAGGAAAGCGGATAGTTGTTGATTAACAAATTTTTCTGCGACCTTGCTAAATCCTGGCAATAAAGAGATGGGCCGGTAGTTGGTCATCTCCATGATGATGATGATGATGATTGAAGCCTTATATAGTGCAACTTAGCCCGTAGGCGTCAAGGCGCTGATGATGGAAAAGTCTGTGTGGAGGGGAGGAAGCGTGCCAACTAGCAATAGGATTCACTGAAGAGCCAAGTCTTCAGGGCCTTTCGGAAAAGGGGATAGGATGATTGAGCCTTGAGCTCCACTGGAAGGGAGTTCCAAATCCTTGGAACGAGGGAGGAGAAGGCCCTCACTCCCCACCTTGCTTTATTACTTCTGGGAATGACAAGGAGGTTTTTGTTCGCTGAGCAAAGGGCCCTGCCGGGGATGTGACGGGACACAAGAGAACAGATATCTTCTGCCCCAAGTCCATGCAGAACAAGGTGAGTGAGGCACAAGGCCTTAAATTCAATCCTTGCTTGCATGGGGAGCCAGTGCAAATCTTTCCTGATGGAGAAGCCTGATGACCGCCTCGGAGCGTCAACAACAAACCTTGCGGCCGCGTTTTGTATAATCTGGAGGCGCTGGACAAGTTGCTTGTTAATGCCAAGATGGAGTACATTACAGTAATCTAATCTTGAGGTTATGAGGGCCATCGTAACCTGTTTACGGGCTTCGGTCGACAGATAATGAGGGATTTTCTTTAAAATTCGCAAAACCCCACAGCAGGTTGAGGCAGTCCTGCTAACCTGTTAATCAAAGCGAAGCGAAGAGTCAAAGATTACACCCAGATTCCGTGCGGACTGAGAGGGCGTGGGACAAACACCTAGAGCAGAAGGCCACCAGTCAGCAGACCAGGTCTCCTGCTTGCCTCCAAAAATAAGCACCTCCATTTTTTCCCCGTTTAGCTTAAGGTAATTTCTCACCATCCAGTTCACAACTGCTTCCATGCAGGCTCTGAAATTATGGGCAGTGATGTCAGTGGTTTGCGAGATGGAGACCATGATCTGGGTGTCGTCAGCGTAAGATATGACTTCCAGACTGAAGGATCTGACCAACCTGGCCAAAGGGGCTACATAAAGATTAAAAAGTGTGGGGCTCAGCGACGAGCCCTGAGGAACCCCACACTGCACAGGCTTGGTAGGGAAAAGATAGTTGCCCAGCTAGACCCTTTGTTCGCTTTTGGCCAGAAAAGATGTTAAGAGGCTAAGCGCGGGTCCCTTCACTCCTATCTCCCCAAGGCGCATAGCCAAGATGGAAGGGGACAGGGTGTCATAAGTGGCTGTAAGGTCGAGCAAGACCAGCAAGGTAGTCTGGCCACTGTCGACCTTACCACGTATGTTGTTAGTGACAACTGTGAGGGCGGACTCGGTGCTGTGTGCCTTCCGAAAACCGTGTTGGTATGGGTCAAGAAGGCAGGTGTGTTCTAAGAAGGCGCTCAAATGGGTGTTTAAGTGGGCTTCTAACATTTTCGCAGGGGCAGGGAGCAAGGAGATAGGGCAAAAATTCTTGAGGATCCCTGGGTCTAGAGTTGGTTTCTTAAGAAGGGGTTTAACAATGGCTAATTTCCACAGCTCCGGGTAAAGACCCTCGCTGATTGCCCGATTGATGACTTCCAGGAAGGGAGGGAGTAGGACATCTCTGCACTCCTTAAGAATTTTAAGAGGGCAGGGGTCAAGAGGCGATCCCGACTTAAGGGCATCAAGGTGCTTATTGAGTTGCTCTAAGGTTAATAAGGGAAAGTTGGTCAAGTAGCCACCCTGAGGTCTGACAGAAATCATATCAACAGAGGGTGCCGTCCTGTCGGAGGGGGGCCCTAGATCATGGTTGAGGGCTTCTAGACCTGAATGAATATCTGTAATTTTTGCATGGAAAAAGGTGGAAATTTGGTCGCAGAGGTCCTGTGAGGCGACAATGGGGTCGGGGATTGAAGGGCACACAGGAAATCCACAATTTTGAAGAGTTCCCGAGGGGAACTGAGAGAGGTGGTGATTTTGATAAAGTGGGATTTATTTGCCGCCAGCACCGCGGTTTTATACTCCTTGAGGAGTCTTTTATGATTATCTTTTTCAAGGGGATCAAGGTGGAGCCTCTAAAGCCTCTCCTGCTTCCTACATCCTGCCTGAGTGATCCGAGGGTATCTGAACACCAGGGTGCAGTAGGGTGTTTCCTAGCGGAATAGTGCTGCTTAAGCGGGGCCAGAGTGTCGACGGCCTTGGAGATGGCATTATGAAGGTCCAGAGCCACAGTGTCGATGTCTTTAAGAGAAGGGTTCATGGAGCAGGACAATAGTGGGACTAAGGTTTCATTATTTATCCCCCGAAGGTTTCTCTTTAATTCCCATCTGCTAGGATCTACCAGCACAGCGGTGGAATGAGGGGTATAAAAGACAAGGGGGACGGCCATATGGTCTGACCAGGACAAAGGGAGGGGTATCCCTATCCTTAATCTGGGGTCATTGGAAAAGACGCCGCCCAACGTGTGCCCAGCAGAATGGGTCGGGCCCAAGACTCCCTGTGTAAACCCACAGGAGGCCATGGAGTCCAACAGATGGATGGAGTGTGTGGAAGTTTCCTTCTCCAAATCCCCCAAGGGAGTAAGATTAGGCCTATCTATATAGGGTTCTAACATTTTTAGTAAATCAACGCTAAAGCTGGCCCTAGGGCCAGGAGGCCTGTAAATCAGAATTCCCGCGAAGGTGACCGTGGGGGCGGGGTTAAGGGCAAAGTGCATAGCTTGGAAGGAGGCTGAAGGCAGATGTTCAGTGCTGCATTTTATAGAGGTTCTATGTAGGATTCCCAAACCACCTCCCCTCTGACTCACCCTATCCATTCTGGCCAGGGAATAACCTTCGGGGATAGCATTCAGGAGTTCCGGCCCAGAGGTCTCCGAGGCCCAGGTCTCTGTGATAAATGTCCAGGCGGGGCTTCTGTCAGAGATAAAGTCTCTGAAGGCGAAGTTATTTTTGACTAGGGACCGGGCATTGATAAGAAACCCGGCCTCATTAGTCTGTGGAAGAAGCTCGGGTTTACTTAACCCCGATCGTTTGCGGCGAGGGATAAGGGGGGGGGGGTAACAGGTGAGTCCAAATGGTTTTTTTTTAGTAGTGCTCTTACTATGGCTCTTTTCCAGTTTGGCGGGACAATGCCTTGAGAAAGTGAGTGGTGATTAAGTTAGTGGCCGCTGAGGTGATAGTTGGTGTTACTAGTTTTAGGAATTTGAGGGGTGCGGGGTCTAAGGGGGAGCCGCATTTTATGGCTCAATAATTCTGGGGAATCCCTCCATGGTGATAGGAGAAAATGAATCTAGGTGAAGCGTGTCATTTGCTGGGATGGAGGAGCTGGGTTTTGGAAATTTAAAAATTTTCGTTGAGAAGAATTCTGCAAGTTCATTGCAACTAAGGCCCGAGGTGTCAGGTGCGGGGCGGATCTGGGACTTTAGTAAGTTCTTTAACAATGCGGATGGTCTCTCTGGATGAGTTTGCGGGGGTTCGAATTTTCTCATCATAGAAGGCTGCATCGGAGGTTTTAAGGGAAGCTTTGTTGGACCTAATGGCTGCTCTGTATTCTGTTTTCTTACTGGTGGCCCAGTTTTTCCTCCAGGAGCGCTCTAGCTTTTTGCATTGTTTTTTTTGGTCCCGGAGTTCAGGGGCGAACCAAGGGGATTTGAAAGGTCTGCTTTTTTTGGGTAATGTTTTCCTGGGCAGAACTTGGTCGAGTGACTTTTCTATCCAGTATGTAAATTTCTTGTCTGCTACCAGGGGATCTGAGTCATGGGTGGGGGTCGTAAGCTCTAGTTGGCGTCTTTAGTCATCCAAAGGAAGTTTCGACCAGGGTCTTTCTGGGTTACTTAAAGGTAATGGGTGGGGGGGTCTAAGAGATGATTTGCCAGGTGATCAGACCATGGGATGGGCAGTGTTTCCCTGGCATCTAATGCAGTGATGTTAGAGAAGATCGTGTCTAAGAGATGCCCTTTTACATGGGTGGCGTGAGGGTTTTTTAGATGAAGCTCGCAAGACATTAGGTCAAGTGTTAATTTGTTTGCAACTTTGTCTGCGGGGTCGTTGAAGTGTAGGTTTGGTAACACCTTATCTGGAGATTCTATCTAGCCGCAGATTCCTTAACGTAGAATATAGCCCAAACGTCAGACTGGATCCGGAAACTTTTCAAGCAGGACCTCTGCACACTGTTAGGTGGCGTTGTTCGACCACGTCGGCGTCCTCAAAGCCGGAAGTGACGATTGGTGTGCCCATATCGTCACCACTGCAGCGTGCAGACATCAGTAACTTTTCACAACCTCCACACCAGAAACACAGAGCCACAAAGTTTGTTAATGTACCAGTGTGCAGACACCGAGGACCTCATAAGGGGTTACCCTATAAGGAGAAATCTGTTCACAGAACAGGAAGGATCTGAGGGTTGGTAAGGAATCTGCAGCTACTTAGAGTCTCTACCGGGTTAATGAAGATAACTAACTTGCTCATCTGACAGACTCATAGCAGCAGATTTCTTACCTTAAAATTACCCCAAGCAAAACCTCCCCATAGGTAGGCCTGCAAACTGATTAGACTACAATGTCCTGTAGGACCGAGCAGGTCAAATGGCCGTCACAACGGACCTGACTGTTCAGGCAGTAGTGCTTAGTAAACATGTGCAAAGAGCCCTACATTGCAACCTGACAGATGTCCAGGACATGAACTCTGCGAGCTAATGCAGTAGTTGCACCCTTGGTTCTGGTGGAATGAGCCCGCAACCTCTTCTTGGCCAATGCATAGCCCATTTTAAAGCAGAGGACAATCTATTGTGAGATGGTCCATTTCTGCACAGCCTTTCCTTTTTTTGCTCACATGTATCCAAGGAAGAGTTCTTTGTCCACCCTGAACTCTCATACTATCAACAGAGAACGACAACACTCTTTTTGGGTACAGGCTGTGAAGTCTCTCCTCTTCTACGAAAGGGTAAGAGGGAGCAAAGATACAAGGCAAGGAGAATGCACCAAAAGTGCTTGTTGTTCCCTAACCCTTCTGGCCGATGTATTGTCCACCAGAAAGCCGTTTTATTGGTTAATAAACATAAAGGGTAATTGTGTAATTGTTGCTCGAAGGGCACAAACATCAGAAAAGTTAGCATTAGGTAAAGGTCCCATTGAGGCATGGTGAATGGTCTTGGACGAAACATATCTTGGAATCCCGTTAGATAACGAGTCACAACAGGTGACTTAAAGAAGGAGGGTTGATCGGGCAACTGCAAGAAAGCAGATATTGCTGAAAGATATCCCTTCACAGGGCCTAGAGTCTTGCTGGGCCAATCAGAGAACAACAACCATACCTGGGACAAGAGTGCAGAAAGGGGAGCAACATTTTTAGAACCACACCAAGCCACGAAGTTGCCCTAACAGTAGGCCTACAGTAAGAAAACAAATTGGCAACCAGGCAAAAGAACAGAGAGACCAGGCGCTCTACGAACATATAGGGCAATTGTAACGATACAACACAAATATATATTGGTGCTCCAAGGGGAGAGTGGTTGGTTGCCAATTCAACCACAAATGATCCTTACAGCAGGAGGAGTACAGTGATACAATGAGTCCCTCCTGAGCACTCAAGTTAAGTAATTTTCTGTCCAACAGGAATGCAAAAAAGTATTTTGTAATCTCTTTTGCTCCAATTATTTATTCAGGTACTCAGCGTCCAACAGTCAGCGGTATGATGTTTCCCAGGAGTTGAGGAGGAGGGAGAGACTGGAAAGGGGCGACCACTCGGTCCCCCCGAACGTATGGCAGAGTGCCTCGATCCCCCCGGGAAGACATTTTTGGGCGGGAGGCGCGTCTCGGCTGGTATGCCCGAAGCGGCGTAGCCGGGGCGCGCTTTTTCCCGCCCTTGAGTGGGCTGGCCTAGACACGGACGCCGCCGGCCACGCCCTCGGGGCAGGCAGGGGCGGGTTTACGCCCGCCCTGAAGATGGATAAAAAGAGACGCAAGACCAGAAGACATCCTCTTGTTCCTGTGCTCTGAAGCTGCACCTCCCCGCTGCACGTGAGCTCGAGACGGAACGAAGAGCCAATTTTGAGCGTTTTAATCGTTCTTGTTTGTTTTTCAGTTACTTTGTTGGAGAATGCCGAAGAAGGTTGGAAAGCGCATGAATACCGACCAGATGCTGCGTGTTCTCATGAAAGAGATGTCCGAGCTAAGGAAACGGGTGGACATGAATGAGGAAAGGGGTCCAAAACGTCCTTTGGCGGGAGCAGCCCCGGGAGGGAAAAACAAGAGGCCCAGGAGGGGGGCGGCGGGAGAGGAGATCCCCGGTCCCAGTGCTCCGCTCGAGGCTCCAACTCCCGTGCCAGAGGAGGGGAATCCGATCACCCCCGTGTCCGAGGATGATATGCCGCCCGAGTTGGCAGCACAATTGGCAGCGTGGTTGGGAAAAGGTAACGAGGGCGCCACGGCTGTCGAAGCGCAGGAGCTGATTAAGCGATTGCGTGAGAAGCGGGAAGCAGCCAAGGTGCCCGTGCCGGCTGCAGTGGGGGACAAGACACCAGGGACGGTTGCGACCACAGAGGCAGCGTCAGGTGCAGGTAAGCGGCCATTGCCGATCGCGAGGGATGAGTCAACACCCTCTCGGAGAGAAAAGTTGGGGCAACATGTTCCTTTGGCAATTAAGGAAAAGATTTGGGCGGGGGAGTATGTGAACATTTTTTCGTTACTTGTTGATCATTATGAGGTGGAGCATGTAAAGAGTCAGAAGGACCTGATGCATCCGAGTGTTTGGCGCGCAAAAATGGCCGCCTTTAAAGTGAATGAGAATATCGCCAATTGGGGCAATGCCTGGGGAATCTTTACATCAATCCTGGGCGAACGTAGGCCTGAGTTGCTTTCCGAGTTCCCAATCTACCAATCACGAATCATGGGGTACTCGACATCGCATCAGGGGAATCATTGGTTTTGTTACGATAATATGTTCAGAAAGGAGAAGGAGCATAATAAAAGTTTAACCTGGGATTGTTATGATGCCTTGACCTGGGATAAAATGAAGGAGTCAGGGATGTTAAAAATGCCATTGGTGGGAAGTAATGTGGGTGAATCCTCCCGACAATATGCGGGGACGCCCTTTCGATCAGGTTCGGGGGCCGACGATCACTCGAAACCTACCGGCAATACCGGAAGAAAGGGTTTCTGTTTTAATTACAACAGAGGAAAATGTACGAGACCGCAGGGATCGTGTAAATTCAAACATGAATGTAGTGGTTGTGGGTCGTCCCATCCTGAGGCCTCGTGCAGAGCCAGAACGGGTGATAACGGGGGGAGAGGAGGTGCCAAACAGGTCTAATATAGTCCGAGGGGCGCCTTTACCCACTCCCATTGATACCCTGGCAATGATCCCTTGGCTCAGTGATTACCCGGATCGTACTTCTGCTGGGGTGCTGCGAAACGGTTTTTCGTATGGTTTCCGCATCCCGGTAGGGGACTTTCAGGGTGTGGATAAGTGTAAAAACCAACTTTCCGTCCTGCAGAATACAACCGTAGTACAGGAAAAGATCCGAAAAGAGGTGACTCGAGGTCGGGTCGCTGGCCCGTTTAGTGTACCCCCAGTCCAGAATTTTGTTTGTTCTCCCTTAGGGGTAGTCCCCAAGAAAGACCCTGGAGAGTTCCGACTAATTCATAACTTATCAGCTCCACGAGGTCTTTCCGTAAATGAGGCAATCGATCCAGAAGTGTGTTCGGTGCGGTACGCATCCTTCGATGAGGCCGTAGCCATTTTGAATCGCCTGGGGCCCGGGGCGCTGATGGCGAAGTCAGATATCGAGTCAGCGTTCCGATTGCTCCCGGTACACCCAGACGACCAGCGTCTCCTAGGTTTCATGTTTCAGGGTTGTTATTACATGGATAGGTGTATGCCAATGGGGTGTTCTATATCCTGTGCTTATTTCGAGAAATTCAGTTGTTTTCTACAATGGGTTTTCACAAAGAAAACGGGTTTCCAAGATGTAATGCACTACCTTGATGATTTCTTATTTCTTGGGGCAGCCGGGGGTCTTGAATGTGGCCGGGCCTTGGCCGAATTTTGTGTGTTGATGAAACAGTTAGGCGTGCCATTGGCGCCGGGTAAAACAGTGGGTCCTACGACTTGCCTCGAGTTTCTGGGGATCGAGTTGGACTCCATTGAGGGGTGTTTCCGTTTGCCAGCCGAGAAAGTGTTGAAGTTCAGGGCTGCGCTGCAACTGTGTATAAATGCATCAAAAGTTACGCTGCAACAATTACAGCAAGTGGTGGGACAGTTGAATTTTGCCCTGAGGGTGATACCAATGGCCCGCCCTTTTTCCCGTTCAATTGCCCAAGCGATGGTCGGCCTTAAAGAAGGCCATCATCGCACGAGACTATCGGCCGAGATCCGCCAGGACATGCGTATTTGGTTAGCATTCTTGGCAGATTTCAATGGTAGAATCGTCTGGAACAAACCAGCCGTGTCTTCTGAGGAGCTGGGGCTATGGACAGATTCGGCGGGAAGCATAGGTTTTGGCGCCATTTTCGGCACAAAATGGTCGGCACAAAGATGGCCGACTTGGTGGCATGAGAAGGGTCTGACGAGTAATATTGCTTTCCTCGAACTGTTTCCCATCTTGGTGGCCTTGAGAACATGGCCCGATGGGTTCAAAAATCACTCGGTCATATTTTGGTCGGACAATATGACTGTGGTCGAGTGCATCAATAGTCAGGCAGCACGTTGTAAACTGATCTTAAGACTGCTTAAAGAAATTGTTTTACTATGTATGCAATTGAACGTGCTATTCAGAGCAAAACACGTGCCAGGGGTGATGAATCAGGCAGCTGACGCACTGTCTCGTTTTCAAATGCAGGCTTTTTCGGGTTTCCTTCCCTCAGCGGACCCGGAGCCGGCACCCTTTACCGAAGCTCTCTGGTCTCTCGGTGCCCCGAACTTCGTCACCTCGTGGGAGAGAGTCTAGCACCAAGGACGAGGAAGGCATATGAAGGGGCGTTTCGGGCCTATTTAGCCTTTTTGGGGAGTGATAGAGAGCGAATTTGGGGTCATGAGGAATGGGTGGTGAATTTCCTGATGTCCTTACGTAGGGCTGGGAAATCGGTGGCTACGGCCCAGAGGCATCGTGCTGCCATTTCCTTTGTTGCCAGAGCACACGCTATCCAGGACCCAACAGCGTCCTTCGTTGTACAGAAAGCGCTGCGTGGGTGGCAACGCCTTGAGGGTCGCAGAGTAGATGAAAGGCGCCCGATAGGTTTGGATAGATTGTCCCAGTTGTTGGCTACACTTCCTGCCACATGTTCATCTCAGTTTGAGGCAGTGCTGTTCCGAGCCGCGTTTACGCTAGCATTTCACGGAGCAATGCGGGTAGGCGAACTAGTTGCAAGGAACAAACTGGATGTGGCGGGGGGTTTGTGCCGGGAACACGTTCAGATCAGGGGAGAAACAATGACTGTCTCCTTTGTAAGGTCTAAGACTGACCAGGATGGGATGGGTGACTGCGTCATCATACGCAGGATTCCTGGGTCCTCCATATGTCCGGTAAAGTGTTTAGAGGATTACCTAGCACGAAGGGTGGCATCATGGGGGGGGACTTTGTTAAGACACGCGGACGCCACCCCACTGACGAAATTTCAGTTTCAGCGGGTGCTTGCGATGTCAGTTGCCGCTGCGGGCTTGAACCCGGGCGAATTTGGGACCCATTCCTTTCGGATAGGGGCTGCTACGGAAGCTACAGCCAGGGGTCTTAATGTTGAGCAAGTGAAACGAATGGGGCGTTGGTCCTCCAATTGTTATAAAAGATATGTGCGGTTGCACATGTTGTGAAGCTGTAATTATGTACTCTGTACTCACGCTTCTTGTTTTTGTTTGGTTTCAGTTACGCAAGCCTACGAGGCGGGGCGGACTATGCAGTCGACCTTACACCGGGCCAGCGGTCAGACATCACCGGCTGTGAAAAAGGAGGTGTGGGTCGTGGGCCACTCATACGTGAGGCGTGCCGCAGACGTATTCAAAGCAGGTGACATGATTCACGTAGCTGGGGAATACGGGTACAGGATGTCCTTCTACGGAAGGGGCGGTCTCTGTATTGACCAGTTTCAAACATTCTTTGAGGGTTTGTTAGGGCGGACAAGGTCACCGCCGTCTATAGTTATAGTGCATGTTGGGGGCAATGATTTGGTCACCATCGGTAGACGACTACTCCTGGAGGCAATGCTTTCCACTGTAAGTTGGTTGGCGAGGAGAGTTCCGGGGTGCACGATTGCATGGTCCCATTTGATTCCACGAAAGGTGTGGCGGGGGGCTATCTCTATACCTGCTTTGAATCACTCTGTTAGGAAGCTTAACAATAAAGTGAGTAGGTTGTTCCGTTCCAGGACATTGCATTCTATTTCTCATAGCTGTATTAATGATGACAGGATGTATTCGGGGGATGGTGTGCATTTGTCTTGGGAGGGGAATGAGTTGTTCTTAGGAGACTTCTTAGCATGGTTGAAATCTTTGAAACATGACCTTTAGGTAGGAGTTTTGTGGGGGGTCCGGATAGCCGGTCAACTATCCGGCCTGTGGCGGTAAGGTCATGATCGGTGAGCACTAATTGGAAGATCCCTATGAGTGGGCGTCACCCAACACGGATGGGAGCGCTCGGGGGAGGTGGCCTTTGGCCCCTCAACGGGGAGGCGGTCCCTTCTAAGGATGGGTCGCCGGAAGAAGAGGAAAGGCGGTCAAGGCCCCTTCCTGTGTAGGAGGGGTTACAGCCCCCTCCTGGGGAATTTCCCGGGGCCAGTGACATCTGCGACGGCAGATGCGGTAAGTTGTGTGGGGTTGGGGGGAGGTCTACGATACCTTCTAGATACCTCACACGAGTCTTCGAACGACCTTTAACTGGCGTCGAGTTGAAAAGTGCCCCCGTCAAGACAAGGGAAATTGTAGTCGTTGCACGTGAGTACGCCTCAGTGCTGTCGCCCCTCCCAAGTGGGGGGGGTATGTCTGGTTAGGGATCTTGACACCGGTTACGACCTTGCCGTTGGCCCTTAAACGTTAGGATGTACAATTTCAATATTTCAAGTAAATGTTTTGTAGGATGTTAGATCGGCTAGGAGAACCTCTGTATTAGAGAATCTGTTAAGGTTAGCCAAACATCGCAGTGTGGTATGAAATTGTACATTAATGTTTAAATGTTCTAATTTTTTGTTTTTAATAAATACGGCCGGGAGGGTCACTCCCTCCCACTTCCAAAAACTTCAAGAACCGTTTCCGGTTTCCCTCATTTGGGGATTGTGTTGAGAGGGGGTGGCGGGTATCTCAGCCATATGGAAAGGGGCGACCACTCGGTCCCCCCGAACGTATGGCAGAGTGCCTCGATCCCCCCGGGAAGACATTTTTGGGCGGGAGGCGCGTCTCGGCTGGTATGCCCGAAGCGGCGTAGCCGGGGCGCGCTTTTTCCCGCCCTTGAGTGGGCTGGCCTAGACACGGACGCCGCCGGCCACGCCCTCGGGGCAGGCAGGGGCGGGTTTACGCCCGCCCTGAAGATGGATAAAAAGAGACGCAAGACCAGAAGACATCCTCTTGTTCCTGTGCTCTGAAGCTGCACCTCCCCGCTGCACGTGAGCTCGAGACGGAACGAAGAGCCAATTTTGACCCACCCACCAGCCCCTGAGGACAGCTAGTTGTTTTAATAAAGTTGATCAGTTATTCTATTTCGTTTTCAGGTTGTTTTGGTGTTATGTTGATATTTAATGTGTAATAAAGATTGGTATAATGTTACAAGTTGGTGATTAAAGAATGTCGGATTTAAGGTCCATTTAGACACAGGTTTTTCGGTCATAGTGGCCAATGTAGTTTCTTTTAGTTAGCACTTGTCGTATTTATTTCGGTCAGGCGGTAGGCGGTAAGGTCATGATCGGTGAGCACTAATTGGAAGATCCCTATGAGTGGGCGTCACCCAACACGGATGGGAGCGCTCGGGGGAGGTGGCCTTTGGCCCCTCAACGGGGAGGCGGTCCCTTCTAAGGATGGGTCGCCGGAAGAAGAGGAAAGGCGGTCAAGGCCCCTTCCTGTGTAGGAGGGGTTACAGCCCCCTCCTGGGGAATTTCCCGGGGCCAGTGACATCTGCGACGGCAGATGCGGTAAGTTGTGTGGGGTTGGGGGGAGGTCTACGATACCTTCTAGATACCTCACACGAGTCTTCGAACGACCTTTAACTGGCGTCGAGTTGATAAGTGCCCCCGTCAAGACAAGGGAAATTGTAGTCGTTGCACGTGAGTACGCCTCAGTGCTGTCGCCCCTCCCAAGTGGGGGGGGTATGTCTGGTTAGGGATCTTGACACCGGTTACGACCTTGCCGTTGGCCCTTAAACGTTAGGATGTACAATTTCAATATTTCAAGTAAATGTTTTGTAGGATGTTAGATCGGCTAGGAGAACCTCTGTATTAGAGAATCTGTTAAGGTTAGCCAAACATCGCAGTGTGGTATGAAATTGTACATTAATGTTTAAATGTTCTAATTTTTTGTTTTTAATAAATACGGCCGGGAGGGTCACTCCCTCCCACTTCCAAAAACTTCAAGAACCGTTTCCGGTTTCCCTCATTTGGGGATTGTGTTGAGAGGGGGTGGCGGGTATCTCAGCCATATGACCCCTCAACGCTGAACGTCGCCTGGTTGACGTCAGCGGAGGAGTCACACTTCTCGACGCCGGTCGTCGCCTGGTTGGCGATGGCGAAGGGATCTTATCTCTCGACGCCGATCGTCGCCGAGTTGACGATGGCGGAGGGTCTGGACATCTCGACGACGACAAACCTGATCTTCTTGACGGCGAGCCTGCCATCGACGGTGATAAACATCGTTTTTTCGAAGAATGACCCACCGGTTGCTCCTTTCTCAGCGCCGAGCCCAAGGCTGAAGCTGCAGGACGAGAAGACTCGGCCTTTGAAGGTTTTCTGAACCTCTTGGAGCTCTTCTTGGCTGGGGCCCTCCCTCTAGAAGACCTATGGGCTAGGCCATAGACACGAATCCTCTCCCTGTCTTTTAAAGTTCTTGATGACAGAGACTCACAGTGAGGGCAGGTCCTTGGGTCATGGTCTTCAGGTAAGCAAAGAATGCATACCTCATGGCTGTCTGTCTTTGCCTTCTTCTTGCCACAAGAAGGGCATTTGTCAAAAAGGGAAGGCATTTTAAGATGAAAAGCCAACCAACAAGAGAAAACCTACTTGACTAGATGAAAAACGTCGAAGTAAGGTCAAAAAAGTAGAAAACGGAGAGAATTTTCTGTCAGATAACAGAAAAAGAGTGGAGCTGTGTAACCAGGATTCTTCCTGAAGGAGCCGGAAAGAACAACTGACCCAACTGTCATCCCTGAGGCATGATGGGATACTGGGGGTCATGAGTGCCTTAAAGGCACGCTGTCAGTTTTTTGTAGCATGCCGCCACAGGTTAGCTTTTCAGTCTTTTTAGACTGTGTGTTTGCTATGTCGCCTGGGAGCTTTCTATGCTTTCAGGATATGATAAGAATTTCTACTGCTTTTTCAGCATGAATACAGATTCAAAACAATCTTTGGTGTTGTTTTTCATGTTTCTAATGCATATGTTTCACGTATGGTGGAAATTCTTTACAGCATAATCCAGCTTTATTGTGTATTTGGCTGCTATATATATATATATATATATATATATATATATATATATATATATATATATATATATATATATATACATATATATATATATATATATAGATATATATAGATATATATAGATATATATATATGTGGGGCACATATAATCTAGTGTTTCCGGGGTCCCGAGCATGGGCGGGAATATTCTAATGCTTATGACTTTGATGAGGATTCCCTGGAAGAGAACTTTATTTTCTCTTTTTTCAGGAAGAAATTGAGAGGAGGCAGGTCTCAAATAGGGAGGAGGACTCCGTCCTTATTGGGCACCAGAAAGTAGCGGGGATAGCACCCATGACCTACTACTGATGCTGGCACCCACTCGATGGCTCCTTTGGCCAAAAGAGCCTGTACTTCCTGATCGATCAGGAAGAGGTGATCCTACTTCAGCCGGTCTGAAGATGGGGACATGGGTGGTGGGGTTTCTACAAAAGGGATGGAGTAACCCTGCTGCACGATCTGAAGTACCCACTTTTCTGATGGTGTAGACAGCCAGTGGGGCAGGTGATGACAGACCCTGCCGCCAACTTGGTGGCCATTATGGTAGAAGGGCAAACTAAAATGGTTTGTTGGCTGCAGCTGCAAGTGGGGTGTGGCAGACTGGGGTGACCTTTGGCAGGTTGTCCAAGGAGGCTTGTGGGAACCATGTTCGCAACAACAAAAGCAATGGAGCCTGTTGTCCATAATGGCTAGATGAGAATAAACACAGTTGGTAAGCACTACTGTATCAACAGAGGGGATGAAAGGCTGAATGTGGTTGGACGTGGCCACGGAGAAGATCAAGGAAATGGCACTGGTCCGGCTGTCCTTAAAGCGCTCCAGCGCTGAATCTGCCTTTTTGGCAAAGATGCTGGTGCCATATAAGGGCATGCCCATAAGAGGTGCCAGGACATCCAACGAAAAGCCAGTGGATCTCCACCATACGTGTCGTCTCAGTAACACTGACAATGCAATCACTCGGCTTAGTGAGTCGGTCATGCCCAGTCTGCAGCGAAAAGATTACTTTGCTGCGTCTCTGCCATCTGAATTAGTCTTTGACAGTACGGCTTGGACCTGCTCCGAGACCATGGGCAGCACTTGCGCAACTGAATCACAAACAGTGTGGGTGTATCGACCCAAAAGACATGTGATGTTCATTGACCACAGTGCTAGGCTGGTGGAAGAGAACTTAATCTTGCCAAAGGTGTCCAGCCTTTTGGATTTCCTATCAGGTAGTGTGGTAGGGAACATGCCACGAATAACCTTGGAGAACGATTCCTGGACAATCAGGCTCTCTGGGGTGAGGTGCTGGGCGAAAAAAGCTATGTCGCTAAGGCGATGGCACAGGCACCCCCTGTGCAGGGCTTGGCTCAGGTCCCAAGAAGGACATCAGTAAAGGATTCATTAAAGGGTAGAAGGGGTTCTGAAGGAGTGACTCTCGGTTGGAGCACCTCTATCAAAACATTTGTTTTAACTGCCACTGAGGGCAGCAGATGGTCCAGGACCTCAGCCGCACTGAGGCCTCTTGCTCCATAGCCACGTAGAGACGAGGCCAATGTTGAGGTGTCTGATGAGGTGTCCAGACCACTGGTATCCGCCAGTTCCTCATACCAGTTGTCATCGGCCTCCCCCCACACAACTTTCCAGGCCTATCAAACAAAGGAGGTACTGGTTCGGACTCAAATTTTCTAGTTCTGGCCGGTGTCAAAATCGGCGTTGGATGATGTGGATCAGGCTCTGTATCAGAGTTGGTTAAAAGGTACGGGTTGACGCCAATGTGGGGCATCAGCAGCACCAGAAACAACGTTGCTGGAGCAGGCTCTGGTGAAGATCGCGGTCTTGCGGGCAGAGCCACTCCAGATCCAACACTGGCTCCAAGGTGCCCGAGTGGCCCTGAGGGAAAACATGCCGGCGGAATTCCAGTTAGGGCACCCATGTAACCCATGGGGCCAGAACGCACTCCAGAGGAGTCGGCCCGCCCAGAAATGAGCTGCATGGTCTCTTATACCCACAGAGTTAGGCGGAGGTTGCTCCAGCTCCAGGAAACTCGGAAAGACACGGAGTTGACCCAGAGGCAGGCTCCGCATGGTAGCAGGGCCTAGAGTGACGTTCCTGTTCCTCATCCGATATCTTGGCCCAGGGAGGTAAAGTCAAAGACCTCTTTTAATTCTTAAACATTTTTGATTTCCTGGGGGACTGCCCCGGCGACTTTGAATGAGAAAACGAGTGCCTGGAATGATTCAGCGAGGAGGCCCAGGACCTTCTGCACGACCAGGACCTGGAACTTCATGGAGGTGACCGTATCTGGTAATGAGGAGTTTCAAGTAGTGCTACCTCAGCACCTTGGGATTTGCGGTGCAGCAGTCCTCACAAGTTTTGGATTCGTAGTCCGGCTCCAAGCACTGAAGACAGTCAGGATGGAGGGTCTGTTACAGACATCTGTCTGTGGCAGAAACTACGTGGCTTATATCCCACTAGTTTATTTGGAAGACATCCCTAGCACAGTGAGAGATAAGGTCTCAAAAAGAAGATTTGACAAAGCGTTGAAACTCCCCAAAGAATATCCGCACCTAATTTTGCAAGACTTACATTTTCTATTTACATAATAACACTTCTCCATCACACCACAAACGTAAGGCAAAGGAGATCATGTGTATTTACATAGGTCTATTGTCTCCCAATTGGGTTTATATTTAATCACATGCATTGACTTTAGTAACCCCCTGTCCTGAGTAAGGACATGACAACATAATGACTGAGACTGTATGTTTTGTGAATTAATTTTTTTCCTGCTAGTAACTAATCTTAAGCAGAAAATCATTACAGCAGAGAGGTGATCGGTCTGACCACTATCAACGCAATTTAGCAAAGACAAGTTAGCTGTTTTCTTGACATCAAAAGGGCAAGTCACCCAAAGGTAAACAACTGCCTGCTGGGCTAAGAGTTGGTAAACATAGCAACAACTACGGCAGAGGTATATTTAAGAGGATGTACTTCATATTTCAAGTCCTTGGTGCAACCCATTGGAGCTGCCATATCCATATTTGGAGGAAGTTTACATTTGAAATTAAACTGCAACGTCAGCATGACTCCAACTGTATTCTGGAGGGGTGAAACAGACTGGATTTCGAAATACACGTTTTTTTATCTTCACAAGGAAGGTGACGCGTGAAAGGGTCTGCATTTGCAAAGGGATGAGCCTGTGGCATACCAATCAGTGGACACAGGAGTGTGCTTTAAAATAGTAATGGTGGTAGGATGTGGGTGGTGTTTTAGGCTTTAAAATGTTGCTTATTACACTAGTGAACTGTACAGAAGACAGGCCGTTCTCACATTATCTATTCTTTAGAGTTAGAACTTGCCCCTTTTTAGCCATCGATAGAGAGGAAAAAAAGAAGGCAGGCAGGTTTTTTTTGAAGAATTTAGCATTATCTGTCAGAGGTTCTCCCACAGTAGATTCAAATTTATGCATCCACAACCTGAGGCTGCTTGAGGCGAATCTTAATAATGAACGACCATGCATAGTGTGAAGTAATAATAGTGACTACATAGTGCTGTACCACTGTGCTTTGATGAGTGAAGGCATTGCCTTAACTGGTGCTGACTAGGGTTACTTAAGGTGCTTTCTATAGAATTAAGTTATGAGGTAGCAGAAGGAGTTCATGTCAACATATGAAGAGAGATTAATTTCAACATACGTGTAGGCTATGAAGGAGGATGGTGTGCTGGGGCGACATGTGTGATACCTTTGGGACGCTTCTGAGAATCTTAAATTAACAAATCACATGTTGGTCTCAACTTCACAGTGTGGGGGTGCGGTTCAGACAGTCATGGGAGTGGATAGTAACTGGGGTACAGTAGTGGGTTTAGCGTGCTTGTATGTGATCAGGGTTGCTTTTCTGGTTTAAAAAGAGTATCTTTAGCTTTATTGTGGTATTGTTTGCCGATATATAAAAGGTAAGCTGCTGGCATGGCTGTCCTGGAAAAAGTAGAGACAAAGATGGATCCATAGGATGGAGACCGAGAAGGCGATAGCTGTCACCAGGACAAATGAGATAGGGCACACATCTGCGAAGCAGCTAGATGGCTTGCATCGGTCAAGGCTTAAGAGATAAAGCAGAGTAACAGGTTGGGGGGGGGGAGGGGGGGGTGGGGGGGAACTTGTCCACACCAGTTTTAGACTGGGAGGACCAAGAAAGCTTGGACAGTCACCTTAGAGAGGAGATAATTAAGGAAGCAATTCAACAACTCAACAGAGGGAAGTCTTCTAGCCCAATTACTCTCCCCACTGCATGGGGGGTGTGGGGGGGGGAAACTGGGTGGACCTCTCTGGGCTATGCTCTAAGAAGCTACTAAGGAAGGATGAATACCGCCGGATCTGAGACTGGCGACAATTGTGTTCAAACACAAAAAGTGTAAGCAGTAGAGCAATGTTTCTCATGTAGGCCTATCACTGCTCAACATGAAAGGGAAAATACTAGTCAAAGTCATGGCAAACGGCCTCTTATAGGTAACTGATAAATTAATAGACCCCGCCAATCGGGCTTTACACCCCATTGACCTACTTGCACAACCTTAGACACCTGCTTAACTGTCGACCATGTTGTCACATGACTCATGAACCAATTGTCTTATTATCCTAGATGCAGAGAAGGCATTCGAATCTGTGAAGTGGCCATCTCGGTTTATGATCTTTCAGAAAATAGGGATCAATAGGGAAGTTTTATCATAGATATGTTTACTATATGCCAGGCCAATGGTAATGTTTGAGTTAAAGGAGTGCAAAAAAAGGAGTTCAGCTAGGAAGGGGCATTAGGCAGGAGTGTCCACTCTCTTTTTCCTGCGTGCATCTGGAGGGCTGGGTAAAAGTGGATGCTCGAATTAGGGGCCTGCGATGGGACCCAGATTGAGAGGATGTGATCTCCATATAGGCAGGCAATATGCTGTTATACCTGGCAGATCCTGAGCATTCTGTGCCGCAGCGCTTGTTTTTGGGAAAGCTCACAAACATGGTGGCTGTTTGTTTGAAAGACTCCAAGGCCCAGGGGACTCGAGGACACGCCCGCAGCTGACCACAATTACTGCCTGCCTGCCTGCCTGACTATTTAGCGCACGGGGCGAAGCCCGGGCCAAGGGCAAGCACGTTTGAACCCGTTGGAGACGGAAGAGGCCAGGCCGGGCCCCCCCTCTAACTTCGTAGATTCCAGCTGTCTGGCAGGTCTGTTTCTTTGTTACTCCTCAATTGTGGTCACTCTGGGTTTTTGATCATATGGACTTTGTTTGCTTGTGTGGTTTAAAGGCCTCCAGTTTAAGATGAATACTCGAGAAGGAAAGTCCAGACTTGCACCTTCAGGGGGAAGTGTTGCAGGGACCTTAGACCAATTTCTAATCAGGGCCAGCTCTTTCCTTGCTCATGAGATCGCTCTGACTGAGCACCGTTTCTCCCTAGAAGCCCTACAATCAAAACGTTCATCACAGGGTGGTCTGTCCTCAGCACGTACGCCTGAACGCTGTATGGCCACAGAAACTGACTTTGGTGGTTTATCTGAGGGTGTCAGTCAGCGCTCACATGCCTCTTTGAACCTATCAGTGATTGGGGAGGTTACAAACCCTGCACTTACGGATGATCAGGTGAGTGAGGGTGTATCTGCTAGTACCAAAACATGCGCGGCTACAAGGATTGTGCCTAAGCCCAAAGTCCAATCTAAGGAATCTATGGTAATCAGACCGGAGCCATCTACAAAAGGGAAGAGAGGTGGGGGGCAGCAAAGGCAGAAAAGAGCTAAAATACAGAAGATCAATAAGAATGGCGGGTCACTAACCATGACACCCCCCTTAATCGCTGATCCTGAGCCTTTGACACCTAGCATTGGTACTGTGTACTTGGAACGGTTGGGTGTTTTTCCAGAAGCTTTGGAAGCTCTATGTGTGAAAATGGGGGACAGTATTCAGTCAGCTCTTGCACCCATCCTTGATAGGTTAGGTCGGATTGAAGAAAGACTAACTTTGAGTTGCAGGTTGTGCCTCATGTCCATACTATTGAATCCTCATCGAATGTATTGTGCCAAACTGTACCCACTAAATCACCCCAGCCGACTATGTCATTATCAAATGCACGGTTTCCAATTGTAAACAGATCTGACAGAGTAGCTTTAACCTCTGTGGCGGAGTGGATGTCATAGGTAGACAGGTTGCTGAGGAGGGGAATATTTCCAGTGAATATGCCCAGTTAATCCCGTGTACCCCAAGGGAGATGGGCAATAGATCCCGGGGTAGTTTAGTGGGTGACGCCACACACAATCGTTCTACTCGTGGCATAGGTATCCACTTAACGGTGGCCAATGGACAGCCGGGTCGTAACCTTGGTCCTATGCAAAATGGCTTGGATTAGAGTTTTGTGAACGATGGCCCCAAGGTTTTACATGTACCACCTGCTGCAGCCCCTTTGGTAGTGGTCTTGAAAAATTTACCGATCTGGCTAAATTGTCAATTGGAATCAACTGACCAGTTAATGGCCATGACCATGCATTGGCTTACCTCACAAGTGAAGCGAGCTGGGGCAAGGGGATGGGATATTTGCAACCAACTAATAATGGCAAGACGAGCACCATGGGTTGGACACTCTATGAAGGAAGGGGAGGGTGATTGTGTAATTGCCAATTTTAATAACGAGCAGGTTGTTCGATTTCTATTGGAGCACTTAGGGAGTAGAAGACAAGGGTGTCATCGCGGGGAAATCTCCCTTTTACCTTTAGGTTTTTTTTATAGACCCGGCCACACACTCTAAGTCAGGGGGAGGAGGTCGGGTTGTTTCTAGCAGATCCTCAGGGAGATTTGATCACCTGGATCTAATAGATTTGCCCCTCTATCAGGCCTAGATGCCTGTGGTTGACTGCTTCCTGTAGCTGCCTTAACATCAAAGGAAGTTATTAGTCAACCCGCTTTTACTCTCCCTGAGATTAACATACAGTTAGGGTTACCATCACTAAAGATGGGAAGACCGCTTCCGGGATAGTCTTTTCAAAAAAACCCCGCCCTAGCTAGTTAATATGGAAGGAACCAACGCGACGCGTATGGAACCCGTTCCTGTGACCCACTCGTAGTCAACTTCCCAAGAATTTCTAAAGTAAGTCGGCGTCTTTGCCCGCAGTTACCTTCTCTCTGAGCCAACGCTCGAGAGGTTAACCTCGATTAACTTGGGTCCTTTACTTTTCGTTTTTTACAGGTAGTGAATATGTTCAAGCCGAGTCACGTAAGCCATCTTTTTTTCACGGTGCATGTTACACACTTTTATTTAGCACATCACCCCGATGCTGATCACACATCCCCTACCCATGTGGTAATGTGCGAATGCACTCTAATGATGTTTACATGCAATGCAATTGTTTGTACTGTTATATCTTACATCTTTTGTATGAAATAATGACGGGCTATCCTGATTCAATTTGCGTTTTTTAGAGCTCCTTGAAAAAGGGTTAAAACAGCCCGAAAGGGATTCGAGCAACTAGACACTTTTGGGAAAAATATGAAGTCATAAATAATTTGGATTATTGAACATGATGAAATGAATGGAATTATGTTTTCAGTTTTGAACAAGTAAATAAAATCAAAGAAACGATAAACAAGTGTGTATTGGAGTCTCTAACGAAGAACCAAAGGTGTGCCCAAAGCAGGGATACACTCATAATTCATGTGTGTACTACTCCATTGGATTTCACAAACATATTTGGACGGATGTGTTACCTGCAGGAGCACCCAACCCCAAACTGAAATTCAACTACCAATCAATAAAACGCACACCACAACCTAGGCAGTGCACCAAGCCAAACCAATTTCTTAATTCTTACTCCACCTCCCACTGGGCTGAGAAACGCCGAACGACCTGGTGATCACACTCATAAATGTAGTATCCTGAGTTGGAATATCGCAGGTTTAAGGTCGAAAAGAGATGGCCCTAATTGGTTATCTTATATAACAACCTATGATATAATTGCTCTCCAAGAAACCTGGGATAGGGAGGAAAATTTTGGGCTGGATGTTTTCAGTTCATATTTTGTACCTGCACGTCCAGCTGATATTGGAGCTCAGTAAGCACAATCAGCCAAATTTGTTATTGGTGAATAGCTATAATTCAGGGGAGTGTGATTATGTAAATAAACATTTAAGTACCCTGAATAATTTTTCAATGGATTATAAGTCTAAGAAATCCACTTCTTTTTATTATGTCTTATTAATGGGCGATTTTAATATGCATCTATGTGATTCGCATTGTTTAATTGACGATCCACATGGCTTTAATTATGCCTCGGCTCCGCATTTTGAGCACACTAGGCGGGGCGCGAGCCTCGAGTCTCTTTTAACTGATGCTGATTTTTTTTTAAGCTAGCTTTGCTAATCCTGAGGATCGGTGCCTCACATTTAAATCCAAGGCTAGTAACTCTATTATAGATTTTATCTTCATGTCCCCCATGCTATTGAATAAGGTTAACTTTTATAACGCCCAGGAATCCACTTTGAGGGATCCCAACCTGGTTATTTTAATTTTGGATACTACTTGTGGAATTCTGGGCAAGGGAGGTAGGAACCTGGCTCTAAATAAGGTGTTAACCTGTTATCAGGGGAGGAGGCTTAGATGGGCTAATTTAACCCCACATACATTCCTCAACGGCCTGTGGGAGAATTGCGCAGATGGTATTACTGTCTGTCTTGACCCCCTAAGCACTAAGGATGTGGTACTCAGAGCTTTCGAGGGACTTTGTAGTCAGATAGGTCCTGACTTAACTACTAAAACCAAATTGAGACCTAAATATGGCTCAAAGTGGTTGATGAGAAATGCTCATCTGCTCATCGCTCATTATCCCTTGCCCTGAAAAAACAACCCCGGCATAGGGACCTGATAGCCAGGTGGAGGAAGGAGTATAAGTTAGTCCTTCACAGGCAGAAAAATGAGATTAAGGAGAAGGCTTGGAACTCCTTATTGTCTGTGGAGGTGTTAAGGGATAGCTCCAAATTCTGGACCATCATTAGCACCCCATTTTTTTCGGGGGGAATAATGAAGCTCAGGAATGTAATATCACAGAAGCTCAATGGCTTTCTCATTTTGAGGAGATTTATGAGTCAAGGGGAGTTGTGGACTGTACTCCATGGTCCTCCCTATATCAGGTTAGTACCCCAATTGAGTTTAACGAAGGGGAAATTGAGAAAGCCATTAGAGACACTGCTAGTAACAAAGCACCGGGCCCAGATGGTGTTTCCGCAGATCTATTTAAATGTAACCCTCAATTCTGGGATACAATTCTTGCTAATGTTTTTAGGGCTGTGGGCACAGCAGGCTTCCCGGCCTCCTGGTCAAAATCTAATATTATTCCCATTTTTAAAAAGGGGCAGAGAGGGGACCCATGGTGTTACAGGCCGATATCCCTCATTGACTCCTCTGTGAAAATTTTAGGAAAGGTAATTTTAACTAAAATCCCAGATTGGGCAAATAAATGGGAAATTCTGTCTAATATGCAATATGGATTTAGATGTGGGAGGAGTACTATGGATCAGGGCTTAAATTTGCATCTTTTATACACTATGGCCAAGGAGGGTTGTTTAAAAATGACTTTTATGTATTTATCCAGTGGTTTTGATCTGGTCAATAGATCAAAGCTTTGGAATATTTAACTGGAAAAGGGACTTGATCCCTGCTTAGTTTATGTTTTAGCTAACCTCCACCAAGATCTCACAGCCTCTGGTAGGCTATCCCAGTCTGGCGAATGTACCAGATATTTTAACTCAGGCAGGGGCCTACGGCAGGAATGCATTTTGGCACCCCTGCTTTTTACCCTTTATGTGAATGATCTAGACAAATCGCTAGAGGATGCATTGGATATTCGGCAAGCGGGAGAGTGCCCAATCCCTGTCCTCCTTTACGTGGATGACGCAGTTCTTTTAGCCCGTACGGCAGTAGGTCTGCAACAGCTTTTAGATGCTTTTGGGGCATTCATGCTCTCAATGGATCCGATTGTGAATAATGGAAAGTCGCTTTCCATGACAGTAGGCCACAGACCTAGAAAGATTTTTTTATTTTAATGGTGTGGAGGTCTCCTCTGTGTCTTCCTTCACTTATTTGGGAGTCCTTTTTGATGACAGGTCATACTGGGTTCAACAACATAAAGTCAAAAAGAACGCAGTTACACGAGCTTCCTCATCCCTTTTAGGATTTGCACGGCGTCTGGGGGCCAGACCGATAGAGGCTATCTTAAAGGTTTATAAGGTCAAGTGTTTTGATATTGCGGCCTACGGATCCTCTATATGGGGCTACAAAGATCAGGCTGGCATACAGATAGCTGAAAACTAATTTTTAAGGCGTCTTTTGTCTGTCCCACAATCACCCCCATTGTATGCTATACATCAGGAGCTAGGGATAGATTATACCACCGACATTTTGAGAACAGCTCTGTTGCTTTGCTGGCTCAAAACTTGGTTGAATCCCGAATTAACCCTGGATAACTTGATTTTACGAGACTGTATAGCGCTGGATAAGTCTGTAAAAATCAAATGGTTGGTTTATGTTAAAAGTATGTTATTTAAACTAGGACGTCAAGAGCTTTAAGAGGAACCTGATAAGATTCGTGCTGTGGGTGAAACTGAAATTTAAGAATCTCTTGTCGGTGGGGCAAGAAGAATAGGAGCTATGTAAATCCTTAGTTAGGACCCATTATTTGTAAAAAATATCTATTAACATTGAACCTTATTTGTCAAGAAGTCGTACTATTGTTGGCTTCTAACGAAGCTCCGTTTTATTGTGATTCATCTAACAGGGGGATTATAATGGATTGTGTAATCCTGAAGATGCTGAACCTTGCCAATGTGATAATTTCTCGACCCAGGACACATAACATTTTATGATGTTCTGTGACTTTTTTTCCAATATTCGCACAAGATACTTGTTACCTATTCTGAGAGGAAGGGGGTTCACCCAGGTTAGACCAGCGCTAGTTTTTCTTCAATCTTTGTGTAATCCTGGGGAAATTTTCAATATTGCATCTTTTTTGGTAGCAGCAGTGAGGATCAAGAACAAGAGAAATTTGAGGTTGAGCTCATCTTAAGTTACCGCTTGTGGCCTACTGCTAATTTTAGCTCAAGGGATCTGAATAGGTGACAGGTTTTTATAATGAATTGAAATATCACCTATGTATTTTAAATGTTATGTCTGAAGAATTGTAATATTGTCCATGTCTGTGTTCTGCTTTGTACTTTTATGATTTTAAGAAATCGAATAAAGTGGATTGACTGACTGACTGACTGTGCCAACAATGTTGAGGTACTGGACATATTTGGAAAGTATTCATGGTTCTGTATCAACTGGTACAAATCAGTGGCATGTCCAATCACCCCATGATACACCCTTCAGAGGATTGGGATTCACCCCTGATATGGACACATGATGGGTTGACTACTTGGGGGTTTATGTTGCTCTAGCCCCAACTGAATTTCAGAGGAGAATCTTGAGGACAATCCTGGAGGAATGTAGAAGGGATATAGAGCACTGAAGGGGTCTATCCATTGCACTGAGGATTAGGGCTGCACTTTACAAGATGGCGAAGATGACCATGTTCCTCTACAGGTTTCACAAGTCTATTGAAATGGCAGATAGGAGGGCTTTGGGCCTGGGGGGTACTTACGCCAACTATACAGCAAAAGTAGGATGCCTGCCACAATGGCTAATGTGGCAAGAATTTGGAAGAATGTGACAAAGAAAATGTGTTAGAAGGGGAGGGTGAAAATGGAAACCACATTAAAGGAATTAGACACACTGGTGGAGCTCCTACTTCTCTGAAAGCATGAAAATAATGGGACGTACTGGAGATATCTAAAGTAGGAGTTGTGTGGGATGTGCAGGGACTTTTCACATTCCCAGGTTTACAGTAACAATATGAACAGACAGTCAATAATTTAGGGCCTACAACTAAAATATCCCCTTACAAAATATAGTGACAGTAGCGTCTTCTACAGAATGGGTAATGGCCAATAACTATGCCACACACGGAGCTTAGTATTACATGTCTTTATTCATGTGTGTGTGTGTAACTGCAAATCCAACTTTCTAAAACAAGCTTTCACTGCGTTCCGCTCTGACACATACATCACAGCTCTACGGATTCCGTTCAGAGCCAAAGGGGTTACGTCAAAAAACTGTCAAGATTCCTGTTAAATAATTTTTTTTTACATTTTTACAAATTCGGTGTATATATAAAATTACATCTCTTCCGTTAACCTTCTTGGAGCTTTAATTATTCAACCTGATTTGGTTACTGGAAACTAGGAGCTGTTATCTTCACTGTCAGTGATTTTCGAAAACGGCGAATAAGTAACACCAGTTACTGAGTTTTCAGATTCAGTCTTTACTTCACCATCTGGATCAGAAGACCGATGAATTGAATGGCGAAAGTGGGAAGAGCCTCTGGCAATAGATTATCCAGGACGCTGGACATGGTGAATCCCATGGAAAGGTTCACCATCGTATGGAGCATCAGATTTCCTTCGGCGCATTTGTCGAGCAATCACTAGATCTCCACTCTTAAATTACATTTTTCTGTGCCTGGCTCCTCCTGTCTGTATAGGCTTTCATTTTTTGCTTGTTCAACCAAGTAATTTGTATGAGCTGTGCTCGTGTTGCCTTCTCCTTGGTTAGTTCATTGAGGTAACTTGGTTAACATTGCTCTCCCGAATATCAGAGTTACGGGACTTTCGCCGGTGGTCGAGTGAGGTGTCGAACGATAAGCTAGTGGGGTAGAATTGAATACAGTTTCTCAACGGAGTCTCTCAAGAGTGGCAGGCTGTACTACCTTCTTTAGCGTGCTCATCAAACGCTCAACGAGTCAGTTGGCCGGCGGCAATAGAGGTATACCCTTCTGATGCTTTTTGTTCAAATTTTCCAGGAAATCTCTGAATATCCAAACTGTTAAAAGGTGGGCTATTGTCAGACTTCAGAATGACTGAAATGCCCCATGTCAAAAAATGCCATCTAGCCTCACAATGGCTCGCTCGTGAGTTCAGGATGAGAGATATTCTATTAATGGAAAGCGGGAGTATTCCTCCACGATTACCATTAGATGATGTTCATTATCGAAAGGACCAAAGAAACCAATGGATATTCTCTCCCATGCATGCTTTGGGAGTCCTTATATGTTAAGAGCATGTTGAGTAATATTGGTAGAAGGACAGTTGCACAGACAACAAGCCTTGAGTTCCTTTTCAACCTTCGCATCTAAGTATGGGAACCAAACTCAACCTCATAGAGCTCTTTTTGTGGGAACAATACCACAATGTCCTTTGTGAGCTACTTCAATTAATTTCTGTTGCAGAACATCCGGAATCACGATTCTCGACTCTCGCAGTTTAACTCCTTCCTGAGCTACGGACGGTGCATGTTTAAGGTTTAAAAAATATATATATTCACCATCATTGGTGAGAGGTTGAGTGTGTCGGTTCTATGACTGATTTGTAATATCATCTTTCAACTTCAGCATGTCCCTATTATGGATCATGGTAGTGCTAATCTGGGCTAATGATATAGCAGCTGGCATAAATGACTCTACAATTAAATTAATGCAGGCTTTTGCCGCCGTGGATGGAGAACTCAGAACTTGTATAGGCACTCTGGAAAAGAAGTCAGCAGGGATTTGATTCTTCCCAGGACGATGCACAATGGTATAATTGTACTCTTGTAATCATAGTCCCCACCGTTCAATGCGAGCAAGCATCTTGGCTTTTGGATTGGCAAAGATAGTCAGTCAAGCTTGATGATCACTTACTAGCATAAAAGGCTTTCCCTACAGGAATACATGGAAATATTCACAAGCCTATAGCACAGCTAATCTCTCCTTCTCAGGTTGTGAGGAATACATTCTGTCTGGGACAAACTTCTCCTGCGTTATGCCACAGTATCTCTTCGAACATTTGAACACCTGCTGAGCTGTGCAAGTGGATAGTGCCTAACCCGACTGGGCTTGCACAAACAAAAACCTCTGTATGAAGCTTTGAATTGAAGTTGACCATTTCAGGAGCAGTTTTAATGGCTTGTTTGATTTTCTCCCACATTCTTGTTACCGCATTTTTCTTCATTAACTCTCGTAATGGAGTGCTTATAGTAGCAAAGTCTTGTATGTATCTAAAACAATAACTGGCCATGCCAAGAAATGAATATATCAGCATTCAGCATTGTTTGTACTTTTGAGGGATCAGGTGTCATACCCCATCTGAAAAAATATAGCCAAAGAACTTTAACTTGTCTTGTGAAACTCACATTTGTCTCCATTCAAAGTCAAACCTGCATTAGTAAGAAAACAACACACTTGTGTGGGATATTTTTTATGCTCCTTCTGTGTAGCTCTGAAAATTATTATGTCATTGCTATAAATGAATGCATTCACAACAGGCTGTATGACATGTCGAATGACATCTTAGAAAAGATTTGTAGTCAATGACACAAAAACTAAGTCTCTAGTATCAAAATAGCCCATCATGTGTAGAAAAGTTTGTAATGTACCCACAACCTTTTTTCAGTTCCAACTGATGATAGCCTTTATTTATATCAAGACGAGAAGAGACCTTTGCACTATTCAGTTGCGTTATCATGTCAGCAATGTGTGGACCTGGATGTAGTTCTTGTTCAGTTCTTTGTTTGCTTGACGCATGTCAATGCATATGTGTACAGCTCCTAAACTGTCCTTTTTGGGCACTACTACTATGGGAGAAACCCATGAAGTACGACCAGTTGAACGATCAATAATGTCATGCTTAGGCAACAATTCAAGTTCTTTTTCAACAGTGTAAATGAAAAGAAATTAATTTCTATCTCCGAGCCACAGGACGGCCCTCTTCATTAATATGCAACTTTACTTTCTTAGTCTTAAGTTTTCCCAAACCATGTAACAACTAAGGGAATTGAAAGATGGCCGCCGACTGGTGAGGAGCTCGAGAAAGGAGCTACGAGGCTGGGGATCGCATTCGTGCGAAAGTCCAGTGTTAGCCCTAACATCCATCGATAGCCACAAAACACTGGAACATCGGAAAAACAACATTTAAAATGAACACTGAAGACCAAAGAAAAACATCGGAATAACTACCTCAACACAGAATGGAAGGAAATGGTCTAGGTCTGAGCTGAGATATGGCTAACTACTTGTAGATCGGACCAGAGTATCATTCAGAAGGGCCTTGTCCAGATCGGCTCTAATCACTGAGACTGCAGCAACAGGAAAGAGGCACGTTCTCGGGATTCCAGGCGGGCATCTGGCTGGGAGGGTCCTGGTACATTGTAGCCAAATCGGAGAAACTGCAGCAACTGGCCGGACTAGGGGCTCATCTCCAGGTTTGAGAGGCACCCAAGGTGATCGGCCACACTGGAGGGAAGTCAGAATTCGGCACTTCCTGTTGTTTCGTAAGCTGGGTGGCGAAGGGAGACCCCCTCTTCCAGGGTCTAGAGGTAGCCTGACTGCTGCCTCATCTGCCACCGCTAGCGGGACAGAGTGGTTGTGGAGCCCGAAGTGGGGGCCCTGAGACTGAGGCCTAGTTCTCCCGCCACAGCATGCTGGTAGAATGGTGCAGTTTCTGTAAGGAGGCGCATCGTCCTTGATCTGAGGCACTGTCCACTCGCTAATCGGAGAAGAGAGGTCAACCATGGACTCCAGTGATGGTGATCTAGTTAGGAGTCGGCCTTTCATATGTAAGCTTTTTCTTTTATCTTTTGCATTATCTTGACATGCCCTTTGCTCGGGTCCGTGGGGATTCTTGGAACGAATCTGCGTGGCGCGTTATATTTAGGTTTATTGCCCCGGCTATCTTTCTCTCTTCTCTAGTACTCAATGACAAAATGGGGGATGCAATTCTTTAGTTAGATTTACCACTGAATGTATCTATTTTAATGATCACGGGTCTGTGTAATTAATTGAAAGCGAAGACTTATATTGGAAGCCCCGCTAGGGCTCTCAGTTTTGCAAGACTTGACTAGAGATTGGGTGCTGGGTGAATAACTATCAAATCGTATGATTACTCACGTATTTTGGCACCTCTGCAAGGCCACCCATTGAGTGACGATAAAACGCTTATATAAATAAGTCCAGAATCAGTTTGAAATCAGCAAGAAGTAATTCCTATACTATAATATGCTCCTCTAACCTATCCAGGAAGGCAGCCAGAAACTTCAAACACAAATGACTTAGAAAAGTCCAGAAACACTGAACTTGCATCCACCCTTCAACATAAAAAGGCATTATTGTAAATAAACACATTTTTTCATGACAGAAATTGCAAACTGCTCTGACCAAGATATAAGAAATATTCTGTATGGTACTAAGCTATCGGTCATCCCCTCACAAAGACTATGAGCAGAACTATATATAACTACCTAAAAGAATGGTGTCAGACTTATACAGGCATCCAATAATGATTTGAAGAAGCTCAATTACTAGTTTGCCACCCTAAAAGATCACATATATAACAATGCTACCATAAGATCCCCACAATCCATTGTTACACAAGAGGATGCACAGTACAGCAGGCACTCAACTAAGACAGACCTCTCGATCTCAGAAGATTCTCAGCAGGCAAACACTACCTCAATGAACACCAACACCCAAGATAATAGTTCACAGTACATACAAGACAAATCGTTACGCCGCAACAATATCTACTCAACACCAATCCCCTTGGAAAGGTCAGTCCTGCAAACAATCACTCCCACTAACAAGCCACATGGTAGCAATCCCTTAGCATCCAATTGGGGAAAGGAGATTAACCCTCCATCTTAACATAACACTACAGCATTATCAACAGAATTAGCACATATTTAAAATTCTTATATTGCAAGTACCAGTTACCATGCCAACCGAAGCTCAAAGCATACTATCCTAAAAGGATCCTCAGTCACCCTACTGAATAGGTGAAAAACTAACGCTGGAAGAAACACTGGTCCTAATCTCTTTCGTCTTGATTTATAAAGCAAACCACACACATGGCTTTTGTGCACCTCCCGTCTATCTCCATATAAACAAGCGTAAATCAAAATACTAAAAATTACTAAAAATACTCAAATTACAACCCAACGGTGTATCCCAGGACATTCAAAATGCTCTGCATGAAATTAAGAAAATTATACACTTCACAGAAAATACTCATTCCATAATATCGAGTTTATTCAAGAATCAGTACATGATATCCAAATCAAGCTAAAACGGATAGCCATGTCTCTAACAAATACACAAAATTGACCACGTAAACATCTTAAATATATATCGGATGATGAAACTCAAGCCTTACTTGTATCCTACGAGTCGGCACCCCCACAAGAGAAAATCATGTTTTGAAATATCTGGATCTATTTAATGCAACCATGCCACGTGGCCAAAGGGGACACTGTCGACATCGCTAAGTTAGCATGAGCCCAGCAGCCAAGATGCTGCTTGTGCGCACCTTACTACTTGGCTTTATTTTTGCAAGACTCTGTTTATGCCTTTCACATGAGACCCGTCTGCTTTGTTCGTTCTATGCCTGTTCCTGGAGTTTAGTCTGAACACTGTGAGCAAGGTTGATAAACAATGCTTGTTATTCTAGTCTGGTCAGTCCCTAGCACCTAAATAAAACATGCTAATACAGCTGCTGCTGGAAACTCATACTTTGATATTATGAGGATGCATGTTTAGGTAACACGCACTAAGAGAGGGAGATTTCCAGGGAGAAGAGCAATGTGGTTGCTATGATGTAGATATACCATCTAGGCACTAAGGTATGGGGTCTGCTGACAAAGCCCAGAGATTGTCTATTATATAATAATACTTCTCACCAAGGGGAGAGTGGTTAGGCCTTATAGTCCTTTATCCACCGTCTTCATATGATGAAAGTAAATATGTCTCTAGCCTGGCTTGTTTTCGTAGGCTCTTCTTTTGCCTGATATTAATCTGTATGAGCATACTTGATCTTATCCTTAACAATTATTCATTTGTTGATCACGACTACTAATCTGCTGATTTCCTATGGAGGCCATTTTCCTCCACTTGTTATTCTTCTCTGGTTGTACCTCTCTCGTATATGCCACTGTTCTCCTGCCTCCTACTTGTCTCTTACTTCGCCCACTTGTAAAGCGCTCTGATACCAGCACAGATCATGTTTGCGCTATATAAAACTTTATGATTTATTTATAAAGTTTTATATAGCGCAAACATGATCTGTGCTGGTATCAGAGCGCTTTACAAGTGGGCGAAGTAAGAGACAAGTAGGAGGCAAGAGAACAGTGGCATATACGAGAGAGGTACAACCAGAGAAGAATAACAGGTGGAGGAAAATGGCCTCCATAGGAAATCAGCAGATTAGTAGTCGTGATCAACAAATGAATAATTGTTAAGGATAAGATCAAGTATGCTCATACAGATTAATATCAGGCAAAAGAAGAGCCTACGAAAACAAGCCAGGCTAGAGGCATATTTACTTTACTTGCACTCAGCAGACTAGCTAAATCACAGGGGTTAAAATAGCAGCAAACACAGACAGTGAGCAGTAAAACAAGAAACAGTTCACACAAGTAACAATCAGCAAAACGAGTTGCAAACAACCAGCGCAAGCTCCAACCAATCCAACAATGCTGTTGTCTCTGTGATCTTTAAGTTCAATTTTAAAAAGTAGTAGAAGTAAACAACTCCCGTTATATAAAAAGATAAAATCAAACTAAACGCAAAAATGTTATTTTGCCTAACAGTTTACGGTTTACAACTCCTGAATGCTACTTAAGGCTGAATACATTTGAAGAGGAAAAGCAACACAAAGATGCTTTTTTAATGCATACTTTCTTTAAGCTTCTTGGGGGCATGAGTGAAATGCCCAACCTTTCATTCCGGGCTGCAATCCACCCCATTACTGTTTGCTTGATGTGCCATTGCGGCCAAAGGCCAACCATATATAAATATAACTTATTCCTGCTGAGATAAGAACAGAACTGCCTAAACTGCTAGGTCATGCTCACCTGAACGAGAACAGACCCCTAGATCTGTTTCTGACTTCTTGGCCTCATTGATGAAGCGAGGCCCAAGAAGTACACCATCACTTTTGTTAACTTTATTTTTAATTTGCAGAAAATGTAAAGTGCGTATTGATTGATGATACTTTCAGTCAACAACACCTTCTGAAGCTGACCCTCAGCTCAGATGTTTGCAAGCTTCTCATTATTTTCAAACTCTGCATTGAGCAACCTTCAGCCAATACAAATACAGGGACAATTGACGCAAATAACATTCAACACGTGTGTACTCACTGCACTGGATGATTGATGGATTGTGCGCACGTCTTCAATCAGGTGGTCTACACCTTTTAAAATTTCGTGGGCACCGCATCTCTGTATTTTCCTTTTTGCTAACAAGAAAGTGCTCCTGTCATCTTGATGTAGCTGAAATATGTAAATGAAATCAGATGAATTCATAAGAATCAAGAAACCAGAACACACATTAAACAGACGCAAGCAAAGACTCTAGATCTAGCTTTAGCAAGCAGGTGTGACTCTGATTTTTTTTATTGCAAGCCTATATCATATAAAAAAAACCAGAAGAAAAAAAAGGAAGCGTGCACCGATTGTATGCTTGCAATAAAATATCCCATTTACATTTTTTACATTAACCATCACATATAATTGTAGTAGGACAGTATCCATGCTTCCTAGCAGACAGCTGTAAGTCGAGCAGTTCTTTGTCATTTTAATGCACTCACAGGAAAAATATTATTCTTACAGGTGCAAAGAACCGAAGTGTGTAGATCAGTGCAAATGCCGTCACTCACAGAGCAAGAGATCCAATGGCTGAAGTGGTCTGACCTATTGACACATTATCTACGCTGTTGCAGCACACGCAAAATATGAATGGCAGCTGGAAAAACCAATGGACCAGAAACTCACCCGTTCTGGAGATAGTCAATTTCTGCGCACAACCCCATCCTCGGTGGCGTTAAAGGAGAGTGTTACATCTGTTTTTGTTTGAAAGATATTTAATCGAAGATCCGCCGTGTTTGTGCAATGAGAACAATTCGGGAGTCCCATGGTGGTGATTTGCTGGCTCCATTTTTTTCTCTTTATTATATAATTTTGGGACAGTATTATTGTCTGGTTAATTTTCCGTTTATCAGGCACTTGCTGTTCTTCCTCATCCCATATGATCTGGTGAACTGTCTTTCGTTGTAACCTGTTGCTGCTTCTTTACACCATACAGCGCTCTGATAACCCCAGGTCAAGTACAAGTTTTATAAAACTCTCTATAAACAATCATTTGCAATGCAATAGGTCTCGCATTAGGAAAGCTTGAGCTATTGGTATTGTAAATGACAAATGTTTTATTTATGTGTTGGTTTTGAAAATAGAGAAATTAATAGCTTTGTCATTTACAATGCCAATAGTTATAACTTTCGCAAATGTGACACCTATTGCATTTGTACTGCAATATGTGTAATAACAATGGCTTTTATTTTTTGTAATAATTAATACTTAAATAAAAGTTATGTAGTTTATAATGGCAATAGCTTAAACTTGTGTAAATAACTTTTGTGGGGGGCGTGGCCAAGATGGCGGAGTAGGAGGACGTGCGCTCCGGAGCTCCTGTTCCCCGCCAAGGCCCCAAGCCTTATTTTCAGCTAATTTCTTCCCCCCGGAGCCACAAAGTATAGCTGAGATTGCGGGGGAAGCGGTGTTCTCTCGACCGAACCGGAAGAGCCCAGCAGTACACGTGCCTGCGGAAGCCGGAGGGCTCTGCGTCTGATCGGCACCGACGGGAGCCGGGGCGACTCCTCGCCCTCGCAGAGGTGGTGACCGGCGGAGCTGCGGGGAATCGAGGGATCAGCCGACCAGGGGAGACGGTGCAGGTCAGCGCCGGCGGGTCGGGGAACCAGCTACAGATACCCAGTGCTGGGCGATGGCCGTGAAACTCCTACCCCGCCCCCCGAAGAACAAGATGGCGGCGAGCTGAGCCGGAGCTCTCACCCGGCTTGGCGGAGGGTGCCTTCCCTGGTGACCGAGGAGCGGAATGGAGCGGCTGCTCCCCGGCGACAGGTCAGGACACTGAGCGGAGGAGAGGGAGGGGAGCCTGAAGCAGAGGGTCCGGCTGCCGGAGTCTGGAGTCTGCTTCGCTCTGGGACGCTGGGCTGGCCGGACTCGGAACTACGCGAGCGCCCGGCTTGGGGGCCTACAACGGGCCTAGCTGGTGACCGGAAGCGGCGGACCAGGGCGCCACGGACCACCAATGCACCGGTAGGAACCGGGGGTCTCTCTGGGCCTGTCGAAAAGCGGTGCCCGCTGTCCCCAGCACCAGCCACATCTAGCACGGCCTCTTCAGCGGGGCACCGAAAGACCAGGCCGCACGCAAGTTAGACCGGGGCCAGAGGCAGAGTGGAGGACGCCCCTCAGCCGCTACCCTCCCTACCACGAGCACATCAGAGCGGTAGAAGAGGGGGAATCACGCTGCCCCGCGCTGCGGCCCTCACTCCTGCGCACTTGCAGGGGGTACCTGCCTCTGGCCGGAACAGAGGAACGGCTGGGGACCCACGGAGGAATCGGCGCAGAGCGCAGCGGAGTGGCCTACTGGAGGAGTCCCCGCCGGGACCCTAGGACTTCGCCAGGGACTAGACCTAGATGCCGAGTCTGCGTCAGGGGCTTTCCACTACTGGCCGCCCTAGAGGTGTGGAGCTTGGAGCCTGTACTGAACAGGGGACGTGCAGCCTCGGGCTGTGGAGCGGAGAACGAGCTGACCCATCAACGGCCTCTGGGGGTGACACGGACCAGCTTTCACCCCGGACCGGGGGCAGAGACCTAAAGAGGCGCCGCTCAGGGGGACCCAAAGCGGCGTGAGACACGCAAATCCGTGGTAAGCCTGCACCATGGCCGGTCAGAGGGGCGGTAAACGTACCGGTGGTACATTGCCGGAGATGCTCAGCAGATCTCAAAGTAAAGGAGACAAAGCACCCTCCTCACCAGGAGCGGCCGGAAGCTCACACTCTGGTGCTGCGGCTGAGCCCCCGGTCACCAGATCGTTTCTTGAATCTCTCTTTGGCACGCTGAGGGAGGACTTCCAGGCCCTGAAACAGGAAGTTGCAGGGGAGGTGCGAGAAATACACAGGGAAGTGGAAGGCCTGGGCGAGCGATTGGCCACAGTTGAGAGCTCCACACAAAGACAGGACGAGGAAATCACTTTTCTGCAGCAGGAGGTGTTGACTCTCAGGGAACAACAACTAGACCTCCAATTGCATAACGAGGACTTAGAAAACAGGTCACGAAGGAACAACATAAGGGTCCGGGGAGTGCCATCCCTGGAGGAGAACCCGGACATAGTCAAGTATCTACAGGAACTCTTTCGAGCTCTTCTAGGGGAAGGGACTGATTTTCCCATCAGGATTGACAGAGCACACAGGGTGGGGCCTCCCAGACGGGCGAATGGCCCCCCACCGGACATTTTGGCATTCCTCCCGTACTTCCCGCTGAAGGAAAGAATAATGTCGGAGGCACGGAAGGAGCGCTCCCTCACCTTTCATGGGCACCCAGTGGCGCTGTACCAAGACCTCTCCACAATCACGCTCCAAAAGCGTAAAGCATTTAAGATAGTGACTGACTTCCTCAGGCAGCATGACACGCCCTACTCGTGGGGTCACCCCTCCCGTATTATCTTTAAGTGGCATGGGGTGACACACCAGTTGCGATCCCTGCAGGATACCTGCGAAGTACTGGGCATCACCACGGAGGAGGAGGAATCAACCACGACGCGGAGAAGACGTGCGACTGATGGAGGATGGCAAAGAGTCGCACGGAGAAGGACACATGGGGTGTCTCGTAGGCCAGGATCACCTACCATCAGGGCGGGAATGGAGAACGCCGTCCGAACAGCTTCCGAGGAGTTGGGAAGTACAGAGGAAGTGGCCTTGACCGCTTAAAAGTGCTCCGGGGGGAGTTCGTCTTGGCATCACTGCAACTGCTGGCTTGGGGTGGGGGGGAGGGGGCGACGGCGCTGACACGGGTGGCTGGACGTCCACTAAGGTAACACACCACGGGCTGGTCTGCTAAGACCTGCCCGGGACTACTTTCAGTAATTGTTGGGGGGTTTGGAAGGGGGGGGGCAGGGAGATGGGGGCGTGTGTTGAGAGAATGGAGGGGGGGGGGGAGTGTTGGGGAGTTGGGAAGGGGGGTGTTGGGGGGGGGGGAGGTTGGGGTCACCCTGTCCAGGGCATTCGGAGCTTTCGCTCATGACTGGCTCAGCAAACGAGCTAACTTGAATATCATCTGGTTACCACTCACTTCAGGTTTAACGCATGAGGAAGGTAACGCCGACACACTATGGCGGAATTGAGGGTGATGACCCTGAATGTCAAGGGGTTGAATAATCCAACAAAGAGGAGAGCAATACTGTCTCTGTTAGAAGGCTCACAAGCCAACATTTGTCTGCTTCAAGAAACCCACCTACTGGCTGGTGACTGTCATAGATTACGGTCCACTTCCCTACACAGTTCTTTTCATCTAACACGACCAAAACGGCCGGGGTGGCTATCCTTTTGTCCAAATCCTTTTAAGGGGAGGTGTTGCACAAATATGTAGAGCAGAGAGGCAGACTGCTGGCCTACCGACTTAAACTGGGCACACTGCTGTTCACAGTAGGGACGATCTATGGTCCGAATGAGCAGCAAGATAGATTCCTACGCACAGCACTGGAGGACGTTACAGCGTCACCTGATAGGCACATAATACTGGGGGGGGACATTAACATGGTCTTTGACTCCTCCGCAGACAGATCTGCGCAGAGACACCCACAAACCGGGGAGCTGTCACACACACTGAAAACTCAGTTAACTGACTTGGACATGCACGACCTTTGGCGAGGGCTTCACCCGCAGGATACCGATTTCTCTTATTACTCGCACGCACACAATACATACGCCAGACTGGACCACTTGCTGGTCTCCGGACCGGTTCGAGACATGGCCACCGCATCGGAAATAGGGGTCATCTCTCTTTCAGACCACGCGCCAGTCTCGGGTACCTTTCTTCTCCCATCGCATGGTGCGCGGCGTGGAATCTGGCGGCTGCGGGACACACTCCTGCATAAAAAAACGGTGGTACAGCGTATAACTGACTCGGTTAAAGACTTCCAGCTGCATAACTCTAACTCTGACACCCTGTTGTCGACTCAATGGTGCGATTTCGGCAGCAGACAATAGGGATAGGAAACTAAAGCGGGAGGAGCTCACGCAGAAGGTCAGGGAATTGGAACAGGTCCACCGCCGCACTGGGGCTCCCAGGGTATGGAAGCAGCTGAAGGCGGCCAGGAAACTCTTGTCATCATTAGACTTAGACAGGGCTGAGTATGCTGCGTTGCGTTTAAGGCACGCCTATTACACAGGGGGGGATCGATGTGGCCGCCTACTGGCAGCCAAACTGAGAGCGGTGCATCAGAGTCGCCAGGTGAAAGAAATAGCGGGGGAAGCGGGGCGACGGCTTACGGATGACACTGACATAGCTGAGACCTTCCGCCGGTTCTATGCTGACCTATATGCGGCGGAGGATGCGCAGATGGAGGACCCGGAAGGTTACTTAGACTCAGTGCCTCTCTCGTCCCAGACCCCGGATCAAGCAGTCTACTTGGAGAGAGAGATAAGGATTGAGGAGGTGGTTGCGGCAATTTCCCGACTCAAGATTTACACAGGGATCCTGGCAGCGAGACTGGTGCGGTACCTCCCTGGCTTAATTGAGCCAGACCAATCTGGCTTTGTGCCGGAGAGACAGACTGTGGACAATACGAAAAGAATAGTGCACGTTTTGGAAAAAGCTTCACGCATTCCGGGGGAGAGGATGTTGCTATCGGTCGATGCTGAGAAAGCGTTTGACCGAGTGCATTGGCCCTACCTTGAGCGAGTGATGGCACGGCTGGGAATGGGCGAGAAATTTCGGCGCATGGTGTTCAACTGCTATAAATTCCCATCTGCGGTGGTGCGAGTGAACGGCTGCGGGTCGCAGAGGTTTAATATTGAACGCGGTACAAGACAGGGGTGCCCCCTCTCTCCTCTCCTCTTCGCGCTCTACATCGAGCCCTTTGCTCAACGGGTACGACAGAATCCTGAAGTGACTGGAGTGCGAATGGGAGGTTACACCCACACAATCAGCCTCTACGCGGACGATGTCATTTTCACGCTGGAGAACCCCAGGCGGGCTTTGCCCGCAAGTTTGGCTGAACTCAAGGCCTTTGAGGGGGTGGCAGGATTTAGAATGAACGTGGCGAAATCCACGGCCCTGGATGTATCCCTAACACCCACAACGAGACGCAACTTACAAGGGCTTTTCCCTCTCCGGTGGTCGCGAGAACAGGTGCAATACTTGGGGATCGCGCTAGCACCAACGTTGCAGGCGATGGTCTCCGTCAACTATGAGGGGATGAGTAAGAAGGTTAAGGAAGAAATGGGGAGGTGGAACAAAGGGACAATCTCCTGGCTTAGCAGGGTCGCAGCTGTTAAAATGACAATCTTACCCCAAATTCTGTACTTATTCCGAGCACTGCCCTTACAGCCCCCGAGGGGATGGATTCAGCGGATGCAAACTGAAGTGTCCCGCTTTGTGTGGCAGGGTCGCAAACCCCGTATGCGCCGTGCCCTTTCGACTCTGGCGCCGGAATCGGGGGGACTCGGGGTCCCAGACCTGCGCAAATACTTCCAGGCGTCCCAATTGAGGTATTTGGTAGAATGGAGTAGGTGGGAGTCGGACAAACACTGGCTCTTCCAAGATCAAGCTGTAGCAGGGCGCCCCCTACAAGAAATACCCTTTCTCCGCCGGTCGCACCGCCCCCCGAATCTCTATGCCTCCTATATAACGAGGGTACCGCTGAGAGTGTGGGACGCTACTAATCGAACATTCGATCTCACCACTTTCCCATCTCCGTTCACGCCTATTGTAGACAATCCAGACTTCACACCGGGGACGGAAACTGGGGCCTTCTCACACTGGAGAGTACAGGGCTGCAGAGCTCTTTTTCACATGTACACGGAAGAAGGGATTATTCCCTTTCAGAGCTTTAAAGACACTTATCAGATGGGTGAAACCGCATGAGATACTGGCAGGTCCGACACTGGGCTCTACAACCACAGGTTAGGGAAACAGCAGACAGGAAACTGTCACCGTATGAACGGTGGCTAGTGACACGCACTTCAGACACAAAACTCATAACCGACCTCTATAAGATGCTACAGCCCCCGCCCTCCCATCTCTATATCCCTGGGAGGGAACGCTGGAACAAAGAATTAGGGAGAACACTTAGTCACAAGGAATGGGAACAAATCTCGTACCGGGCACGTCATTCAGCTTACCATGTAGGCCTCACTGAAACCTTCACCAAGGTCTCCACTTATTGGTACCATACCCCGGAACGCTTACACGAAATGAACCGACTCATAGACGACAGATGCTGGCGCAATTGTGGGCAGGTAGGCACATTAACACACGTTCTATGGGACTGTCCGATAATACAGGCATACTGGTCGGGGGTGGTCGATGAGATAGATACATGCTTTGGTATTGAACTGCCCCGTTTTCCAGCGTATGTTCTGCTAGGTCTCTCCAATGGCTTAATGTACCCGCTAAAATCTCGAAGGGGGAGGCAGATTGCAATCATGCTGGGTTCAGCTGTTCAGAATATCCTGATACACTGGCGCACGCCGACCACTCCCTCACTTACAGGTTGGCTACACAGGCTGTGGCATGTTCTGGGAATGGAAAAGCTCTCACTCACACTGGCTGGGGAAGTGGATAGCTTCGAGGAATTGTGACAGCCTTTTCATACACTACTAGCCACGGAATTCAAAGAAATTACATGCCCAAGATACTTGAGACTCATGAGGCTTACACCACCATTGTAGCGCCCTATCCGATTGAGGGGGATCTGAGTGTGCCCTGCGGGGGACGGGGGAGAGGGAGTGGAGGGCCGAGAAGATACAGAGATTTGATACTACACAGCACTGGACAGGGTGGGGAGGGGGAGGGGGGAAGTTGTTGGGGGGGAACTGTTTATTCAAGAAGGGTACGGACCAGTTAGGGAGCTGCACCTTGGACTCTCTTGCACATCTCCACGCATGGCGTCGGATACTAGAGCAGCCTTTCGGGGCTGGGACATTCGAACTTTGTTCTTGGGACGCCCCGTGGCGTAAGCACTGACTCTTTGTATGGTTGTTTTCCTTGACTGCTGTACCTTTCTAATAAAATACTTTAAACCTAAATAACTTTTGTGAAGATTATGTTCAGTGTATTTTATTGTGACTAAAATCCAAGAACAGAAGTGAAATATGAACATCTTTTTGTGACATTTGTAATAAAGCTTGAAACATTGAGAGACCATATTTGAACCAGTTGTTGTTGAATGGTTGCACAGATTGATACTGTGGTGGCGCGGAGTGATGTGGTGGCAACGAGGGAAGCTGTGGCGTTCAGTGATGCTGTAGTAGGGCATAGTGATGTTGTGGTTCCCCTGAGTGAAGCTGTGGTGCCCCTGAGTGATACTGTGGTGGTGCGATAGATAGATAGAGTAAGGGTAAAAGATAGATAGATAGAGTGAGGGTGCTAGATAGATAGAGTGAGGGCGATAGAAAGATAGATAGAGTGAAGGCGATAGATGTGTGTGGTTGTGTGTGTTTGTGGTTGTGTGTGTGTGGTTGTGTGTGTGGTTGTATGTGTGTGTGGTTGTGTGGGGTTGTGTATGTGGTTGTGTGTGGCTGGGTGTGTGGTTGGGTGTGTGGTTGGGTGTGGTTGTGTGTGTGTTTGGGTGTGGTTGTGTGAGTGTGTGGTTGTATGTGTGGCTGTGTGTGTGGTTGTGTGTGTGGTTGTGTGTGTGTGGTTGTGTGTGTGGTGTGTTTGAGGTTGTGTGTGTGGTTGTGTGTGTGGTTGTATGTGTGGTTGTGTGTGTGGATGTGTGTGTGGTAGTGTGTGGTTGTGTGTGTGGTTGTGTGTGTGTGGTTGTGTGTGTGGTTGTATGTGTGGTTGTATGTGTGGTTGTGTGTGTGGTTGTGTGTGTGGTTGTGTGAGTGTGGTTGTGTGAGTGCGGTTGTGTGTGTGTGGTTGTGTGTGCGTGGTTGTGTGTGTGGTTCTGTGTGAGATTGTGTGTGTGGTGTGGTTGTGTATTTGTGTGGTTGTGTGTGTGTGGTTGTGTATGTGTGTGCGTGGTTGTATGTATTTGTGTGTGCGGTTACAGAAGGATGTATGTGGAAGAGAGCAGCAGATCAGCACAGCAGAAGAGAACAGGGAGTTAAAGAAGGATGCTGGTGGAGGAGAGCAGCAGATCAGCACAGGAGATGAGAACAGGGAGTTAGAGAAGGAGGCAGTGGAAGGGAACAGCAGATCTGCACGTGAGAAGAGAACAGGGAGTTGGAGAAGGGGGCGGGGTGGAAGAGAGCAGCAGATCAGCATGGGAGAACAGAACGGGGAGTTAAAGAAGGAGGCGGGTGGAAGAGAGCAGCAGATCAGCACAGGAGAAGAGAAGAGAACAGGGAGTTAAAGAAGGAGGTGGGGTTGGAATAGAGCAGCAGATCATTACAGGAGAAAAGAACAGGGAGTTAAAGAAGAAAGCGGGTGGAAGAGAACAGCAGATCAGCACGGGAGAAAAGAACAGGAAGTTAAAGAAGGAGGCGGGTGGAAGAGAGCAGCAGATTAGCACAGGAGAAAAGAACAGGGAGTTAAAGAAGGATGCTGGTGGAGGAGAGCAGCAGATCAGCACAGGAGATGAGAACAGGGAGTTAGAGAAGGAGGCAGTGGAAGGGAACAGCAGATCTGCACGTGAGAAGAGAACAGGGAGTTGGAGAAGGGGGCGGGGTGGAAGAGAGCAGCAGATCAGCATGGGAGAACAGAACGGGGAGTTAAAGAAGGAGGCGGGTGGAAGAGAGCAGCAGATCAGCACAGGAGAAGAGAAGAGAACAGGGAGTTAAAGAAGGAGGTGGGATTGGAATAGAGCAGCAGATCATTACAGGAGAAGAGAACAGGGAGTTAAAGAAGAAAGCGGGTGGAAGAGAACAGCAGATCAGCACGGGAGAAAAGAACAGGAAGTTAAAGAAGGAGGCGGGTGGAAGAGAGCAGCAGATCAGCACAGGAGAAAAGAACAGGGAGTTAAAGAAGGAGGCGGGGTGGAAGAGAGAAGCAGATAAGCACAGGAGAATAGAACAGGGAGTTAAAGAAGGAGGCGGGTGGAAGAGAACAGCAGATCGGCACAGGAGAAGAGAACAGGGAGTTAGAGAAAGAGGCGGTGGAAGAGAACAGCAGATTAGCACAGGAGAAGAGAACAGGGAGTTAAAGAAGGAGGCGGTGGAAGAGAACAGCAGATCAGCACAGGAGAAAAGAACAGGGAGTTAAAGAAGGAGGCGGGTGTAAGAGAACAGCAGATCGGCACATGAGAAGAGAACAGAACAGGGACCTAGAGAAGGAGACGGTGGAAGAGAGCAGCAGATCAGTACGGGAGAAGAGAAGAGAACAGGGAATTAGAGAAGGAGGTGGGTGGAAGAGAGCAGCAGATCAGCACAGCAAAAGAGAACAGTGGTAGAGTGAGGGTGGTAGTGTGAGGGCGGTAGAGTGAGGGCGTGGTAGAATGAGCGCGGTAGAGTGGTAGAGTGAGGGCGGTAGAGTGAGGGTAGTAGAGTGGTAGAGTGAGGGCGTGAGGGGGGTAGAGTGGTAGAGTGAGGGCAGTAGAGTGAGGGCGGTAGAGTGGTAGAGTGAGGGGGGTAGAGTGGTAGAGTGAGGGCGGTAGAGTGGCAGAGTGAGGGCGGTAGAGTAAGGGCGTGAGGACAGTAGAGTGGTAGAGTGAGGACGGTAGAGTGAGGGCAGTAGAGTGGTAAAGTGAGGGCGGTAGAGTGAGGGCATGAGGGCAGTAGAGTCATAGAGTGAGGGCGGTAGAGTGGTAGTGAGGGCGGTAGAGTGAGGGTGTGAGGGCGGAAGAGTGGTAGAGGTAGAGTGAGGGCAGTAGAGTGAGGGCATGAGGGCGGTAGAGTGAGGGCAGCAGAGTGGTAGAGTGAGGGCGGTAGAGTGAGGGCGGTAGAGTGGTAGAAGGAGGGCGGTAGAGTAAGGGTGGTAAAGTGGTAGAGTGAGGGTGGTAGAGTGAGGGCGGTAGAGTGAGGGCGGTAGAGTGGTAGAGTGAGGGGGTAGAGTGAGGGAATGAGGGTGGTAGAGTGGTAGAGTGAGTGCGGTAGAGTGAGGACGTGAGGGCGGTAGAGTGAGGGAGGTAGAGTGGTAGAGCGAGGGCGGTAGAGTGAGGGTGGTGGAGTGGTAAAGTGAGGGCAGTGGAGTGAGGGCGTGAGGACAGTAGAGTGGTAGAGTGAGGGCGGTAGAGTGAGGGCCGTAGAGTGGTAGAGTGAGGGCGGTAGAGTGAGGGCGTGAGGGTGGTAGAGTGAGGGCGGTAGAGTGGTAGAGTGAGGGCGGTAGAGTGAGGGCGGTAGAGTGGTAGAATGAGGGCGGTAGAGTGCGGGCGGTAGAGTGAGGGCAGTAGAGTGAGGGCGTGAGGGCAGTAGAGTGGTAGAGTGAGGGCGGTAGAGTGGTAGAGCGAGGGCGGTAGAGTGAGGGCGGTAGAGTGGTAGAGGGAGGGCGGTAGAGTGGTAGTGAGGGCGGTAGAGTGGTAGTGAGGGCGGTAGAGTGGTAGTGAGGGCGGTAGAGTGAGGGCAGTAGAGTGGTAGAGTGAGGGCGGTAGAGTGAGGGCAGTAGGGTGGTAGAGCGAGGGCGGTAGAGTGGTAGAGTGAGGGCAGTAGATTGAGGGCGGTAGAGTGGTAGAGTGAGGGCGGTAGAGTGAGGGCGGTTGAGTGGGGGTGGTAGAGTGGTAGAGAGGGCAGTAGAGTGAGGGCGTGAGGGAGGTAGAGTGAGGGTGGTAGAGTGAGGGCGTGATGGTGATAAAGTGGTAGAGTGAGGGCGGTAGAGTGGTGGAGTGAGGGCGGTAGAGTGGTAGAGAGGTGAGGGTGTGTGAGAGGGTGAGGGTGTGTGAGAGGGTGAGGGTGTGTGAGGGTGAGGGGGGGTGTGAGGGTGAGGGGGGGTGTGAGGGTGAGGGGGTGTGAGAGGGTGAGGGGGTGTGTGAGGGTGAGGGAGTGTGTGAGGGTGAGGGAGTGTGGGGGGTGAGTGGGTGAAGGTGAGGGGGAGTGAGGGTGAGGGTGTGTCAGGGTGTGCGAGGGTGAGGGGGTGTGAGAGTCGGTGAGAGGAGGTGTGAGGGTGAGAGGCTGTGTGAGGGTGAGAGGGTGTATGAGGGTGCGGGTGGGTGAGAGGGTGAGTGGGAGGGGTGTGAGGGTGAGAGGGTGAGAGGGTGTGTGAGGGTGTGGGTGAGGGGGTGTGAGGGTGAGGGTGGGTGAGGGTGTGTGAGGTGAGCGGGTGGATGAGGGTGAGAGGGCGGGTGAGGGTGGTTGAGGGTGTGTGAAGGGGTGTGAGGGGGTGTGAGGGAGGGTGAGGGGATGTGAGGGCAAGGGGATGTGAGGGCGAGGGGGTGTGAGGGTGAGGGGGTGTGAGGGTGTGGGGTGTGAAGGTGAGGGGGTGTGAGGGTGAGGGGGTGTGAGGGTGAGGGGGTGTGAGGGTGAGGGTGGGTGAGAGAGATTGGGTGTGAGGGTGAGAGGGTGTGTGAGGGTGAGTGTGTGTGTGAGGGTGAGGTGCTGTGAGGGTGAGGGTGTGTGAGGGTGAAAGTGTGTAAGGGTGAGAGGGTGGGTGAGGGTGAGAGGGTGGGTGAGGGTGGATGAGGGGTGTGTGAGAGTGAGGGTGTGTGTGTGGGTGAGGGGGTGTGAGTGTGAGGGTGAAGATGTGTGAGGGAGGGTGAGGGTATGTGAGGGCAAGGGGATGTGAGGGAGCGGGTGTGTGAGGGAGAGGGTGTGTGAGGGTGAGGGTGTGTGAGGGCGAGCGTGTTTGAGGGTGAGGATGAAGGGGTGTGAGGGTGAGGGGGTGTGTGAGTAAGGGGTGTGAGGGTGAGGAGGTGTGTGAGGGGGTGTGAGGGTGAGGGTGAGAGTGAGGGGGATGAGGGCGTGTGGAGATGTGATGGGGTGAGGGTGAGTGAGGGTGAGTGGGTTGTGAGTGTGAGGGTGTGTGAGGGTGGGTGAGTGAGGGTGTGTGAGGGTGAGAGGGTGTGAGGGTGTGTGAAGGTGAGGAGGTGTGAGGGTGAGGGTCCGAAGTAAATGGTGGCAGGGCAGACATCATAAGACAGAGAGAAGGGACTGCGTGGTGACTGCGTTGGTCAGTTTCAGAATCAGGAGGGGAAGAGTCAGCACAGTCTGCGAGGTATCAACGTGTCTAGAGGCAAGCATAGCAGATGTAGCATTGCAGCTAGCAAGGCGAGTGTTTTCAAGCTGAGTGTCCCTAGAGAGATGGCAACACAGCAACAGCATTTGAGGAGCAAGGCTACTGTAAACAAGCACGGTAGGCTTCCACTTTCGTCCAGAAAAAAAAAACGCGAAAGGTGCAGAGAGCACCGAACAAAACACGGCTTCCCCGCGAAATGGATGCAAAACAAACCCAGCTCTCAGCACTGCTGTGGCAGGGGGTGCGGGGGGGGAGTGAATGGGAGCGGCAGTCTTTGAAGTCTGATGCCAAGTCACAGACAAATGGTGGTGTGCGATGTGCACGCTGGGGGGGGGGGTCAGGGGAGCAGCAGCCTTTGAAGTCTGATGCCGAGGCACAGACACATGGTGGTGTGTAATTTGGCTGGCGATGTGCACGCGCATCAGATCAAAGGGTGGAAGGGACATTGGCGAAGTGAGGGGGTGTGCAGCCTGGTGAGCTGAGGTGGCAGCAGAGGTGGAGCGCGGCGCACAAGTGCGTGGTTGTGCTCAGATGCAAAATAAAAAGTACTGTAAACGCACACAGATTCGATTCTGCATGTGATGCAAGCCCAGAGCAAGATCAGATTTTCCAAATGCAGAATTGGGTCTACAATGATTGGGAAGGCCAGACTCATGCCACAGAAGACTAGGCTGAAATTGGCCAGAAAAGGCCCTTCTTGACACTTCTGCAGCATTTCCAATACTTCGAACAAGAATCGCTTTGCTATGGCCAGCAGTGCCAGTCTGTAACATCCACAGCTTAGACATCAGACACATTAACCTTACAAAAGGGGCAGGTACGTTTCCCAATAGCAAACATCTGTATGTTTAAGGAAGCAATGGACATTCTTTGGGTAGTCGTTAGATGAGTATCAACAGATATAGGTTACATCTTGGTCGGAAATTCTAGTCTCAGGCCCACTGTGGTACCTCTGATGTGTGTGAGTTGGCTGTGCTGATCTGGTGCCAATTTCACGATGAGGTAGTGTGGAAGGAGGCGGTGTCCTCTGACAGTTGAAGTAGCAATAAAATGTTTGTATTTCTCGTATACCTAAAATTAAAGATAACTAAAAAGATGCTCATGGACTTCCAACTCCATTACTCCCACTCAGCTCTACGTCCTTCAAAGTTCACTGTCACCACCCAATATTCAAGTGCTCAGAGAGGATATAGATTATGAAGTGAGCCCTCAATGCAGTCGCTCTTAATAACAGAGGGTGGATAAAGACACCACTGACTTCCACGCACACCCCACATCACATTACTGGCAGCAGGAAAGCTAAACTGCCCAAGTAAGGCTCAACAGTCACGGTAGACAAAGTTATCTTTAGCTAATGTTAGCGTGAACAGTCTCTGAAATGTGACTGGCTGCTGTCGCGCCAACATTCCACTATAATTGCAACCAGCAGGGGGTTCTCAGTCACAGCAAAAGAATGCCCAGAGGTGGTTTGTTTTCTTCTAGTCAATACCTAGGCATATAATCACAGGAAAGCCAGCAGGGTGTGTGGAGAGCTACACAATATTTATACTTTTTAAACTCATCTACACAATGTATATTTTTCTGATACAGATTTTAGAACGTGCAAGTTAGTTTAAAACGGTAGATAATCTAGTTAGAGAGAACACACAAAAAAACAGAGCTTCTAAGCTAAAATGTTATTGTTCTAGTGCAACAAACATTTTGAAATGTTAAAAGTGGAAATACCCTTGTTTAGAAATGAAGCTCTGAGCAGCAGTGACTGCTTAAATCACAGATCTTTGCGTTCTAAAAATGAAGAGGTATAAGATAAATATAACATGGGATGCGTAAACATACTGCTGTATAGGTGTCTATGCAGAGCGCTCCGTAATTAAAAACATAGATTAGGTTGCATAGACTGGTGAGCAAAACAACCCTGTTAAAGTCGGGGCGGGGTTGGTGCTATAGTTGTCAGTCAGTTTATGTGCCTTCATCCTGGATTGTATCTGCTAGTTAGTTGATCCCTTATTTGTTTTCAGGACTTGCACCATCATGCCCTTAAAAATGTATCACAACAACGCATGCATTCATATGCTTTGCAGAGGCTGCCTATAGCACCCGGTTTAATCACCCATATGCAAGTATGTTTGCAGCTAGGGTACACACAACGTATGATCCACCTCTTTGCAGAAGAGGTGTTCCACTCGGGCTGGTCTTAGCTTTTGCTGTTAAAATGTTCAAGCACATGCATCACACTAACTTCTTCTAGTAAGGATAACCAGGCAAATACACACAACATGCCCCTTCTCCTCTTATCGGCCCAGACAAATATCCGGAGAAACCAGTCAGGGTGCTTGCTCTAGCCCCATAGGCTTTCCTTTGGGATTCTTGTAGAGATGGTGATGCATCGAGCACAGTCTGATTATAAACCACGTGATCCAGATAGCCGGGGAAGCGGCAGCCTTTGAAGTCTGATGCCGAGGCACAGACAAATGGTGGTGCGCGATGTGCACACAGGGGAGCGCCACCCTTTGAATTCTGATGCCGAGGCACAGACAAATGGTGGTGTGTTATGTGGCTGGCGTGCACGCGCATAGATCACATGAACTGTATGCGATCCGCAGCCGTTTTGGTAGACTGTTCTTTTCCGCTTACTATAATCTCACTGGAGCAATGCGCAGGCGCATTGGCTCAGGCGAGACCTAATAAACCACTAAAAAGGATGACGCGGCTGACCTAAAGCCCCTCTTTGTAAATTGATATGTATTCCTTGTTTTTGAATTATATGAGGCAGGTGAAAAAACTAAAACTGTCTCTAGGCCAAAACTAAAAGGACAGGTACACATTAAACAAAACTCCCATCAAATTAGACTACAGAAGACCACTGAATCCTGCTCCCTCTCTAACACAGCAACAGAACAGGACATTTTTAAAAATGCATGAATGAAGAATATTTGATTAAGAACAGTGGGCTTCTTAGTCCCTTAGGTAATATGATAATGCTTGCAAAGATCTTTTCAACATGGGATGTTTACTGCTCCAATGTCCTCATCGGTTATTTCTCTGCATTGATCTGGCCATTCAGAAGAAAATTCTAAGTTACCTTGGTGTCTTCTTACACAAAGTAGCTGATCCCATTGGCAACCACCTCCTGTCAACTTTTTTTTCCATTCACATCCATCATGGCTTCTTTGTAAAACATCTCTGCAATTCATCGCAAAGAATTTGCAACATAAGAAAATAATAATTATATTTCTAGACGTTTCACAGAGGAACATTAAATTTATTAAAAACGCTTTCTTTCGCTGAGTAGAAAGTGAAGTGCGAATAATAACCACTGCCGACTACTGTTCCTTTAGATTTCCTGAATCCTTTGAAAAAGGCTAAAGCTTTTACTGATACCGCACATTCTTATAACTCAAAAAAGCCATATTTGTTGCGTTTCTACAACAAAATGAATTGCATTGAGGCTCAGAGACACACCCAGCACGAGGTACAGACCAACCGGAACATATCAGCAGAGATGACACTGACACATTAGATAGGAAGATTATGGAGGGATTTGGAATGGGAAGGGAGCCAGAACGCTTAATGGGAAAGTGGAGCACAGACAGCATTGTAGGCTAGTCAGAGGACTGTGGCAGCTCAAAGTGGCAGTCTTTTGTTAATTGCGACTTGGGCTGCAGATCAAGATATTGATGAATTTTCTAAAGGTTTGGTGCAAAGGGCCATACTTAGTGAGATCAGTGGGATGTTGTAGTCTTATGGAGCGTCACCTCTTCTGATGCATCTGGATTTCAGATGTGTGCAAAGGTTGGATGAATCCAACATTAGTGGCTCACTTTACAAATTGTTTCTGATTATGGTACACATATTAAGAACTTTATAATAATGACCAAGTGAATACAATGGTGAATGAACCTTTTGGGAATGAATACCCTGGAAAATATATAGTAGCTTAATTGTATCCAGATCTACACTCTGTGTTTATTATGAATACATGGCAATTGTCCTTTCTAGGAGCATATTTTAAGATAGACTGCACATTGGAATTTTAGAATGATGTTGTAGCCGACCACGATTGAGAAGCTTATGGTAAAAAAAATGCCTTAAATTGTAATGTTAGGTGCTAAAGTTGACACTTGTTATATCACAAGATTGGTCTGATGTTTAGGACTCATGTTTAACTAATCCAATGATCATTAATCTAATTGTTCCTATGACGTGTTTTAGTGAATTGTTATTTTATTATGCTGTCATTTTTTATGGTTCTGTAATGAAACCGAAATAAAGTTGATGATGAAGAACTAATCCAATCAACAGTGGCAATTTTGCAGCATTGAGGTTTGTTTGCAGGCAAACAATCCGGCACTCTTCATTACCTAAATAGGCCAATTTCTTCATAGGAATTAGAGTATGTCTCGGGAGAGGGGTGCTGGAAGTTTGCATGAGGACCTTGGATAGGTGCACAAAGACCAGATGGGTCACCTAAGGAAGAGTCGGGTGTGGCTGAGAAGATGTGGTAAGTTCTGCTGGGAAGGTAGTAAAGCCTATTGTCTGCTGTTTCATGCATAACTTGTTGTTCTTGCTCTCTCTCTCCTTTTTTCTTTTCTTTTATACTTTACTCCCTCGCCTCTCACTGTTTCTTATCTATTATATCTTTACTTCACATTCCTGGTGAAGGTTGAAGGTTGGGTACCTTTGGACTGTGCAGCAGGACACTGAATATTCGTGCTATGTAATAGGCACTATGCAAGTAGACTTTCAATAAACATAGCTGCCAAGGTTTCAGATTGCAAAGTGTGACATTTTCATAATTTCAGTGTAATTATGAGTGACATTTCAACGACTATGATTTTTATATATATTTATAACGGTAGGCCGTTAGGCTCTACCGCCTTTCCAGTTTGCAACGATCAAGTTGCTTTTTTAATTTCCTCCACAGAGAGGTCCTCCTCCAGCATTGCACAGTCCTCAGTAGATAGCCTTGGCAGTTGAATGTCTCAGAGGAACTCTGTGCACTCTGCCTCCGACATCCCGAGCAGAGAGGAGTATAGGGACTCGTAGTAGGAGGCAAATGCTTCAGCTATCTCACTGCCTATTTCATGACTCCTGTCTTTATCGTCTATTATGCTTGGTACCCAGTTGTGGTCAGTTCTCCTCTTGTCGAACCAGGCTAGAAGTCTAGATGCTTTGCCACCCACTTTGTAGAGTCCATGTTTTTTCACACTCGCCTGTAATCTGGCCCTATCCTCCTCTAAATCCGTCAACTCTCTCTGTTGGAGATTCAGCTGGTGTTTCAGGTCTACATCCCTCACCTCGTTTACCACAACTTGGTCTTCTAACTGGGAAATGTCAGCCTCGAGGGCCAGGCACTGCAACTTTTTCTACTTCTTTGTCACTCCGATTTGTGCCTGAGTCTGGCCCCTAACTACCGCCTTGAATGCTTCCCAGAAGGTAACTGCCAAAGCCACTGAGCCCACATTTTCTTAAAAAAAATTATCTAGTCCCTTTCCTAACAGTTAGTTTGATTTTGGGATCCCTGATATGCCAAGGGTCTAGTTTCGGGGTGAGGTCTCGTCCCTTCGGGGTCCTGCTAGTACCACCGCCACCAGGGAGTGGTCTGCTACCCCTCATGCTATATGTGTTGCTCTGTGGAACTCCCTAAGGCTGTGCGTCTGTGTTAGTATGTAGTCCAGTCTGGAGAGACTTTTACGTGAGGTGGCGCTATATGTATATTGTTTAATATGTGGATGTTGGTGTCTCCATATGTCACTAAGACCTACGGTACGGAGGAATTCTTTCAATGAGTCTGATTGTCGTTCCACTGCCACTCCCCCAAGGACATTCAATTCAACTGAGACAACATCATTCAAATCACCCCCAATTACCCACCGCCCTCCGGTAGTTCCAGTAGTAGCAGGCCCACCACATCCAGAGCAGCTGATTGAAGACCGACGGGGCGTATAATGAACATAAATTCTGTCTCTTTCACTCCCATAAACCACTTATCACTGTAAATCTCCCTAAAGGATCGGTCCATGATTTGCTTTGGATGTAGGGGAGAGAGTTCTTGCCCATTATACCGGTACCTCTGGACCCAGACATGTACCCAGATTGTGAAAGCAGGGTGTAGCCAAATCTGTTCAGGGGCTGTACATTTGTTCCCCATGAGATGGGTCTTTTGTAGCACGACAATATCGGGGGTGGAGGGGTTGTTGTTTGATGAAATGCAACACCGTGGCCCGTTTCAACCCATTGTTTAGAGCTGTTAACATTTCATGACCATATCTTCACCGATTTTTCAGCCACGCCCGGGAGTCGACTCGCCCCGCACTTGTATCCAACCCCTTTAATCAGCGGTTCAATGGAGAAGTTTCAATTACATGTTTCTCTGGCTGCTGCCCCCCTCCTCTACTTATATTACATACTGTCTCACATTGATATTACCTTCGATGGCTATACAATCCTTTCCGAGTGGTGCTTCTGGACCTTTAGGTTGTTTTCTGACCATCTGTTGCTAGCTCAATTGCCGTCAGTTCATCGGAATACTCCTGGTCTGATTGCGCTCGGCTCCTTTGGTTGCAATCTGGATTCCCTCATCTGGGAACAGCTCTCTTCTAGCCGCATTGGCTGTCAGTGGGCCATCCCTCACGCCACTCCCATACTTCGTCTGGGAAGGTGAAGTGCCACGTCTTTCCTTCCGCCATTATTCTGAGTTTAGTAGGGAACAGCATCATGTATTTAATATTTCTGTTGCGGAGTTCTTTTTTTATCGACTCAAACCTTCTTCTTTGCCTTTGTACGGGTGAAATCCAGAAAGAAACTGCACATTCTAATACTGGATCTCACTTTTCACTCTGGCAGTTTGTAGGATGGCATCTTGGTAATTAAGAATTCTTGCAGTGATAGTCCTCAGTGGTGCCCCTGGTTTGGGCGGAGGAATCGACGCCCTGTGGGCCCTCTCGACAGAAAAGAAATTAGTCTCTTGGGTTGCAGTGTGCTTAGTATTAAGTCCTCCAAGAATAGGTCCACACTAGGGCCCTCCACCCCTTCTGGGACTCCCACGGTCCTAATATTGTTCCTAATTGCTCTCTGTTTTTGCTCTTCAAGTTTGGCAGCCATGGTTGTGATTCGTTGGGTTAGTGTTTGTACCCGAGACACAAGTCGTTTTGTAGGGCTTGGAATTAGGCGATATGCGTTTCAATCACTGTGACTTTCTCTCTCAGCTTTGACATGTTCGTTCTGATTAGGTTGACTTCTAAGGACACAGAGTTTATTTTTGGTTCCAGTGAGCCCTATAAATCTCTTAAGGATGCCATTATGGCTCCCAGGGATGGTTCCTCCACCCCCTCTCCTTCTTCCGTTCGAGGGGGTTTTGGTATAGTGTAGTTGTCTAACTTGTATGACTGGTGGTTCACTGGACCCCTAGGTGTCACCATCATAGCATTGGAGCTAGTAGCTCTGACAACCTGGTGTGGGTGTCTTGGCCAGCTAGCCAGAGAGGCCAGCAACCAAGGGACAGCACAGCCAACTGGAGGAATACGGGTTGGGCGCACTGTCACCCAGCTACATCCCCAGTGTTCAATGGGGGTTCTTTTGGATGGTCTACCCCAAGCGCAGAAGTCGTTGATTGCCGAAGTGGGTTCCAATCGGTAGGTTACAGGGGACTCTGTTGGTAGTGCCTTCCCCTCTGTAGTCTCTGTGAAAGTCAGTAGACTACCTCTTTCTTCAGGTGACTTTTTCACACCATCTACTGTCCCCCGCCCGGTCACTCTATATCCTCGAGAGCCCCTCGTGGAGGCAGGCTGGTCGGTAGCCCGCAGGAGCAATCAATAAATGAGGCGGACTTTATTCCAATGCACGCCTGACCTCCCTGTTCGGGTCCCTTTCACCTCATTACTCTAATGCGGTATTTGTACATGAAGCTAATGCCGTATCAGACACCGACCCGTGGAGTCATGGGAGGGGGCAGCTCACGGTCTCCAATTTATGAGACCAGGCTCTGGGCCCTCTAGTGTGTTGACGTACCTTGTGAGCCGATTTCGGGGCCCCCACTACTTCCACATGTAGTTTGGCTACAAAGCTGAGGTAGGCTTTTAGACTGCCAGCCTCAGGCATGTGTTGCTTGGGACTTCCTTCGCCCCCTCTGCAGCCCTCACCGACCAGCTAGCCCCAGCCGCCTCCAGTTCCAGATCGCAGATATGTTCCTGCAACAGGGCTACCTTCTGCCTGGTTGCAATTTGTGGACTTTGGCAATGGTGCAGACAGATCCGCCCGCGCTCACCAGTAGCCTTACTGTTGTTTGTGTAGACTCTCTACCGACCACACTACGGGTCCGTCGGCTTCTCGACTTAATCACATGGGTTTCTGCAGCCTTGTACTCAGTTTCTCCAGCGGATTTTGGTCGGATTACAGGGTTATGCTCCGAATGTGCAAGAGGTCATCTGCAGCGTGGCCATTCACAACCAAGCCATGCCCCGGTTCTGAAATATTTAGTTACTAGAGAACACTCTCCCAAAACCGGAAAATAATCACAATACTAGAAAAGAGGAAGGCTGCCACCAGACTACGTCTAGGGTATTTCAGAGATTTGGTTTTTGCTGGCCTGGCTTTCCTTCCAGCTCATCAGAAGAAAACGTTTTTTAGGTCGAGCTATTATATCCCGCAGGGATTAATAGCTCGAACCTATAGCAGGGGAAACAAACTCTCTTGAACACTGCGGATTCCATGCGGTTCATGTGAGAAATGCGCGTGCACAGAAATCCGCTCCCAAACCAAGCAAGACAAGCCAAGAACATCAAAGCGACCGGCAGCTTTGAGTCCATCTGCCACAAGCCACTTCACGTGACACCAGACAACAAAGGCTGCTGCTCCCCAGCCCTCCCACCCCCCCACAGCAATGCCGAGAGCATCCCTTAATGAATAATTATGTGCACCTCTTCTTTTAATTATTAGAGCGCCATCCACACTTTCACTATTTGTTTTCGTGAAAGTGGGCCATGTACTTTCCGTTTTATACGGATACTCGCACACAACACTCCCCCACCCATGCCCTTCCTGTAGCTTGTATGTATTTTCCCGACGCGGTGTCCATTTTGTGGTGAGTTTCCTGGAGGGTGCCTTTAGTTTTCTTTTGCGCAGCTCGCACAACTAGTTTAATTAGCCTGCAGTTGGTGTTAGAGGTCCTGCGCACTGTTTTCACACCCCACGGCAAGAGCATTGTCCCGAAAACGACCCCCCCCCATGGCCCTCAAAGCATAGTTTGGCCCGCACTATTTTGCGCTCCCCACTCATATTCAACCCTTACAATGGTGTTAGCTTGAAAATAACCTCCGTGTCAAGAGCAAGGTTACTTTATTTATCACCTAAAATAGACACTGTTGCTTCGTAATGCATTGATATAAAAAGTGCATACTGACTTGCTGTGTTTTAAATTTTTTATTCTGTTCTGCTAATGCCTTTCTGTGTTTTGCATTTTTGCTTTTTTTTATATTGTTCTGTTCTGCTAAAAGCTCCACCATGCGCCGCATGCACTCTGGGACAAGAGAGCCAAAGATTCACTTTTTCATTGAGTCCACCTCGTTCTCAAAAGTTGTGGATTCTGCGAATGCCGAACGGCCGGTGGGATTCATTGTGTGTCTTAAGGCATCGCAAAGCCGCAGTGTGAGGTGGAGGCCATTAACCTTATGCTGCCCACCTTCGGCATTAGGAACCGAGGCGTAGGCACTGTTCATCGGCCGACTGCATCTCCAAAACAAGTCCGGGGCTGGGAGTACTCCTGTCTACTCAATGATCTGTGCATTATAAGGGAAGGCAGGGTCCAAGTACAAAAGTAGGGCTCCCTCCAAAGGGCTTGGGTCTGCTGCAGCTTGTGCGGGACTGGGGGTGGGACCCAGCAGAGACATCGCATACGGTTATCAACCATCATTTGCAATGCAATTGTCACACATTTTTTTGTATGTGTTCAAGCACCACCCAAGATCCCCTCTCCGCACTGCTGCATCTGTAAATTCAACCCCCCCCTTCCCTGCCATGTTCTTCTCCACTTTCACTTCTGCACGCTTTTAATTATTTATTTAGTTGTGCACGTTTTATATTTAACATGGCGCCCGCTTTTAATTATTTATTTAGTTGCACGCATTGCTTGTTTAGTGGAGCCAGCTTTTAAAAAAAAAAATGGTGTTTGAGCGGCATCCAAGTGCACCTCTCCGCACTGCTGCATCTATAAATTTAAACCACCTTTCACTGCCAGGTTCTCCTCCCCTCGTGCCACAGCATCACTCAGCACCACTCAACGCCACAGCATCAATTAAAGCCAGAGCATCACTCAACGCCACAGCATCACTCAATGCCACAGCATCACTCAACGCCACAGCATCACTCAATGCCACAGCACCACTCAACGTCACAGCACCACTCAATGCCACAGCACCACTCAACGCCACAGCACCACTCAATGCAACAGCACCACTCAATGCAACAGCACCACTCAGCGCACATATTCATCAACGCCACAGCATCAATCAAAGCCACAGCATCACTCAACACAACAGCATTACTCAACGCCACAGCATCACTCAATTCCACAGCACCACTCAATGCAACAGCACCACTCAATGCAACAGCACCACTCAAAGCAACAGCACCACTCAATGCAACAGCACCACTCAACGACACAGCACCACTCAACGACACAGCACCACTCAGCTCAGGGCATCCCTCAATGCCACAGCATCCATCAACGCCACAGCATCACTCAATGCCACAGCATTACTCAATGCCACAGCATTACTCAACGCCACAGCGTCACAAAATGCCACAGCATCACTCAATGCCAAAGCATCACTCAATGCCACAGCATCACTCAATGCCACAGCATCGCTCAACGCCAGAGCATCACTCAGCACCACTCAACGCCACAGCACCACTCAACGCCACAGCACCACTCAACGCCACAGCACCACTCAACGCCACAGCACCACTCAACGCCACAGCATCACTGAACGCCACCGCATCACTCAGCACCACTGAATGCCACAGCACCACTCAATGCCACAGCACCACTCAATGCCACAACACCACTCAACCCCACAGCACCACTCAACGTCACAGCACCACTCAACGTCACAGCACCACTCAACGTCACAGCACCACTCAGCGCACAGTAGCCCTCAACGCCACAACATCACTCAACGCCACAGCATCACTCAGCACCACTCAACGCCACAGCATCACTCAGCACCACTGAAGGCCACAGCATTACTCAGCACCAATGAACGCCACAGCATCACTCCACGCCACAGCATCACTCAGCACCACTCAACGCCACAGCACCACTCAACGCCACAGCATCACTCAGCGCCACTGAATGCCACAGCATCACTCAGCACCACTGAAGGCCATAGCATCACTCAGCACCATAAACGCCACAGCATCACTCTGTGCAACCATTCAACAACAACTGGTTCTAATATGTTCTCTCAATGTTTCAAGCTTTATTACAAATGTCACAAAAAGATGTTAATATTTCACTTCTGTTCTTGGATTTTCATCACAATAAAATACACTGAACATAATCTTCCCAAAAGTAATTTACAAAAGTTTAAGCTATTGCCATTATAAATTACAATAACTTTAATTTAAGTATTAATTATTAAAAAAAATAAAAGCCATTGTTATTTGTAATATTAATACATCTAAGTCATGTAAATACAACACATATTGCATTATAAATGCTATAGGGGTCACGTTTGCGAAAGTTAAAACAATTGGCATTGTAAATGACAAAGCTATTAATAGCGCTACTTTTAAACCAAACACATAAATAAAAAATGTGTCATTTACAATACCAATAGCTCAAACTTTCCTAATGCGAGACCTATTACATTGCAAACGCTTGTTTTTTCTAGCTGTTGAACTGGGGTGGGCGATCTATGCTCCTTCTCCCTTTGACAGTCGATGACATAAAAACCACAGTCACCCTTGTACTTTCTGTTATTTTGTACTTCCTTAAGGTTACAAGCTGTACTGTATGCCTGTATATACCTTACGTCTGTAACTCCAAAACATAAATACAAAACGTATAGGGGAGGTAAAGGCATGGTGGAATATCATTTGAAGTGTGCTTTGTCATAACCCTGCTTAGCTACTTTTCCTTAGCTAGAGATTAGAAACTGGACAAGAAAGCAATGCTTCCAGTCTGTGAAAAATGTACCTGAGGAGGAACACTGGAAATGTTGTCCCTGCTTTTCACCTGAACTTCTGCTCTAAGCGCTTAGCAATCATTTGACGAAGTAGGTTTCTAAATTCAGCTGTAAATTTGAAACAACTTTGTTTGGGGAGAGGACTTTATATCCAAAATGACATGCCTGAAGATTTCCATTCAGCTTGATGTGTAGGAAATGTAGTTTGGACTGGCACCAATAGAGTAGCAAGAGTTGGTCTGCAGCAGAATAATGGGTATTGTTGTGGGATATATTACCTGAGGTGAGATGTTTCAAATTAGAAAGGAATCCTGCAATGGAGGGAACATGTTGCAACTGTTCAGATTCCCAGGTACCAGTTAACTGGACTGGTAGAACATATCTGAGGGGGCTATTAACAGCCCAGGGAGTCATCTCAACTATTACATTTAAATGGCCTGTCATCATAAAGGCCTACCTTGAATGTTTGCTGGAAAAGAACATCTAGGATATTTACTTTCCTCTAAAACGCCTGTTTTGGAAGATAACAGCTAAACATCAGCAGGCTCCAGAGGCCATCAGACAGCCATAAGTAGTTATCTAAGAAGGGTGTGCCCTTGTCGGATCAACACACTTTCTTTTATTGGTCAGATTATTTCAAGTTCTCCCAAAACATTTTGAACACATCTTCCACAAGGCCTACCCTATCTAGCATAGCCCTAGCTGGATGCATCTTGTTGACTATCTTAAGGGTAAATATGGATCTCTAAAATAGGTCCAAAGTCCTAAAATTGAATGTCCAAATGAGGAAAACGAGCATCTTCAATCTAGCTAGAAGCTTGTTCAGGCAGTGTTCTGTTGGGTAAAGCAATTACTTAATGAACAGATGAATTTTATATTCCAAGACACAGCCGTGTCATTTCCAAATATATATATGAATATACAATCATTCACTGAGACAAAATGCCAAATTCTGTCTTACTGCATCCAGACAGTCACATGTGAGCTATTGTTTTTCATTAAAGGCAGTTTTCCTCCCTCCCACCCCGCAGCTACTGGACCCCTGAATCCACTAAGCTTCCTTTTTAGGTGAATCCCTAACGACTTTGCTGCTGCCAAACACCCCATCCATGTTGATCTTCTACCCAGCTGTCGAGCCCCAACTAAGCGCGGACCCGCCCGCCAGTCTCCCGCTGCCCGGCCGCTCTCTGTCACCTAGAGCGGGCCGCCGAGTGGAGACCGGCGAGGGGCGGACTTCACTGTCCAGAGGCCCTTGCGGTAGACCGCGTCACTGGGGAGCGCCAGGAGGCGCATAAAATCAACGTCAGCCCCACTGAGTGGGTGAATCCCTAACGACTTTGCTGCGGACGTCCACCGGCTGCCGGATGTGAAACGTGGAGGAATCGTTACCACACTGCCCGTATCTTCACGGCAATCGCCGCCTGGGCTGTCCCTTTAAGAAATATGCGGATGCAGAGTATGAGCTATCTATCGCCAGAGAACATTGTCTCATAGAGGATTAAGAGCTACGGCAACACCTCAATTATTAAACGCTATCTAGAAGGCAGAACTCGAATATCGATCAACTACCTATCTCCATACCCCGCTTCTCGTTCTAATATATATATAGGACCACAGGAAAGGCGCCGAAAACGTGCTATCTATTGAAATAGATTGTTTACCACTTCTCCACTGCAGACTTGACGTTGAGGTGTATCTGAAACCAAGAGTGCCTGGATATCAGAAGTATTTATTTTACTGTTGAATACAACCACTCCTTCCCCCCCATCTTGCCCTGACGAAGGTGCGGCCTAATTTTGGGGCCTGGCACCGAAACGCGCGTCGGCGTTGAAAACCATCTACCCTGAACATCATACGATCTTGCCCCGGCCTATGGTTGAGAGGAATATTCAGGATGTCCTCAGAGCAATATACCTCAAATTCCATCTGAGTGGAATGTTTGAATGAGCCTTGTATGAGTATGACTGGTTGTGATGTATGAATTTGCTGAAGTTTGAATGCTGGAAGGTGATGGGTTGTGTGTATACATATATATGTTTTTACCGTATAATCATGAAATTTTTCAAAAAAATGAGTTTGTATAATTGTGCTATATATAAAAATACATTAATCAATCAAGAATAAAAATGATATATTTTTTATAAAAGTGCCTCTGTTTAAAATGTATATGGTCTTGAGTAATTGGTGAGCGCTAAAATGGGTGACTTTTGAAAATTCTGGACTCCAACTGAGCCTATACATGATCAAATACGGGGCAGATCTACCCTCTCTTTATTGTAATTTGCTGCTGCCAAACACCCCATCCACGTTGATCTTCTACCCAGCTGCCGAGCCCCAACCAAGCGCGGACCCGCCCGCCAGTTTCCCGCTGCCCGGCCGCTCTCTGTCACCTAGAGCGGGGCCGCCGAGTGGAGACCGGCGAGGGGCGGACTTCACTGTCCAGAGGCCCTTGCGGTAGACCGCGTCACTGGGGAGCGCCAGGAGGAGGCGCATAAAATCAAGGTCAGCCCCATTGAGTGGGTGAATCCCTAACGACTTTGCTGCTGCCAAACACCCCATCCACGTTGATCTTCTACCCAGCTGCCGAGCCCCAACCAAGCGCGGACCCGCCCGCCAGTCTCCCGCTGCCCGGCCGCTCTCTGTCACCTAGAGCGGGCCGCCGAGTGGAGACCGGCGAGGGGCGGACTTCACTGTCCAGAGGCCCTTGCGGTAGACCGCGTCACTGGGGAGCGCCAGGAGGCGCATAAAATCAACGTCAGCCCCATTGAGTGGGTGAATCCCTAACAACTTTGCTGCTGCCAAACACCCCTTCCACGTTGATCTTCTACCCAGCTGCCGAGCCCCAACCAAGCGCGGACCCGGCCGCCAGTCTCCCGCTGCCCGGCGGCTCTCTGTCACCTAGAGCGGGGCCGCCGAGTGGAGACCGGCGAGGGGCGGACTTCACTGTCTAGAGGCCCTTGCGGTAGACCGCGTCACTGGGGAGCGCCAGGAGGCGCATAAAATCAACGTCAGCCCCGTCTCGCGGGACGCAGGGCGAAGCCCGGGCCAAGGGCGGGCCCGTTGTTGCCCGTTAGTGACCGGACCGGGCCACCCCCTTTTGATTTTTGTTACCACAACCATCTGATCTGTTGCTGTTGCTGTTTGCTTTCTTGACCAGTGCAACATGACCCATGGATCTAGAAGCAAAACTAGTCAAGTCAAGTCAAAGGATTTATATAGCGCACTACATACCCAGAGGGTCTCAAGGCGCTTAAGGAGGGGAGGGGAATTACTTGTCAAATATCCACGTTTTAAGTTGCTTTCTGAATGCTAGGTGGTTCTGGGTAAGGCGAAGGTAGGTGGGAAGTGAGTTCCAGGTTTTAGCTGCCAGGTAGGAGAAGGATCTACCTCCCATGGTGGTCTTGTTGATGCGAGGTACAGTGGCAAGGGCTTGGTTGGAAGAGCGAAGCTGGCGGGAGGGGGTGTAGAAGGACAGTCGTGTGTTGAGGCATTCTGGTCCGATTTCGTAGAGTGCTTTGTGTGCGTGGGTTAGGAGCCTGAAAGTGATCCTCTTATTGACGGGAAGCCAGTGGAGGTTTTTCAGAGATATGTTCTTTACGCGGGATGTCTAATATGAGCCTGGCTGAGGCGTTTTGGATTCGTTGGAGTTTTTTCTGGAGTTTAGCGGTAGTCCCGGCGTAGAGGGTGTTTCCATAGTCCAGTCGGCTCGTGACCAGAGCGTGGGTGACCGTTTTCCTAGTTTCGGTGGGGATCCAACTGAATGTTTTTTTGAGCATGCGAAGAATGTTGAAGCAGGATGAGGAGACGGCGTTGACTTGTCTGTTCATTGAAAGTGAGGAATCCAGGATGATGCCCAGGTTCCGTGCGTGGTCTGTCGGGATGGGTGCTTTTCCAAGGGCTTCTGGCCACCAAGAGTCGTCCCATGCGGAGGGGGAGGTACCTAAGATGAGGACTTCTGTTTTATCAGAGTTCAGTTTCAGACGGCTGTGTTTCATCCATTCGGCTACTTCTTTCATTCCTTCGTGTAGGTTAGTTTTGGCGGTGCTAGGGTCATTGGTGAGTGATAGGATCAGTTGAGTGTCATCCGCGTAGGAGATGATGTTGAGGTTGTGTTGGCGGGCGATGGCCGCGAGGGGACTCATGTATACGTTGAAAAGGGTGGGGCTGAGTGAAGATCCTTGTGGTACGCCGCAGATGACTTCAGTGGCCTCTGACTTGAATGGTGGGAGGCGGACTTTCTGGGTTCTTCCGGTGAGGAACGAGGTGATCCATTCCAGTGCTTTTCCTTGGATTCCGATGTTTCTGAGGCGCTGTAGAAGGGTGCTATGGCAGACTGTGTCAAAGGCTGCGGAGAGGTCGAGGAGGATGAGGGCGACAGTGTCTCCATTGTCCAGTAGAGTTCGAATGTCGTCTGTTGCTGCGATGAGGGCGGTCTCAGTGCTGTGTTTTGCTCGGAAGCCGGACTGTGAGGAGTCGAGGGATTTGTTGGCTTCGAGGAAGGCGGCGAGCTGGTTGTTGACAGCTTTCTCGATGACTTTGGCCGGGAATAGAAGGAGCGAGATGGGGCGGTAATTTTTGAGTTCGGTGGGGTCCGCTGTGGGTTTTTTCAGAAGGGCGCTGAGTTCAGCGTGTTTCCAGCTTTCCGGGAAGGTGGCGGATTTGAAGGAGCAGTTGATGACGTCTCGGAGGTGCGGTGCTATGATGGAGTCTGCTTTGTTGAAGATGTGGTGAGGGCATGGGTCTGTGGGGGATCCTGAGTGGATGGAGTTCATCAGGCGGATGGTGTCCTCAGTGGAGATTGTGTTCCAGTCATTAAGGATGTTTGAGGGGGGTGAAGGTCCGGCAGATGGTTGGGTGGGTTGGTCTCCGGGTTGGTTGTCGAAGCTGTTGTGGATGTCTGCAATTTTGTTGTGGAAGAATGAGGCTAGGGAGTCGCAGAGGGCTTGAGAGGGGGTGATGTCGTTAGAGTTGGCCGAGGGATTGGTAAATTCCTTGACGATGTTGAAAAGTTCCTTGCTGTTGTGGGCGTTGTTATCTAGTCGTTCCTTGAAGGCGGTTTTCTTGGCCTTTCGGATCAGTTGATGGTGTATGCGGGTGGCGTTTTTGAAGGCGTCTTTGGTGCTGGTGGTTGGGTCTTTTTTCCAGGCCTTCTCAAGGGAGCGGCAGAGTTTCTTGGATTTCTTAAGATCATCGTTGAACCATGAGGCCTTCTTGCTGCCAAGTTTGTTTTGTCGTTGTTTCAGTGGTGCAAGGATGTCGGCGCTGTTGGATAGCCAAAGGGTGAGGTTGGTGGCGGCTTGGTCGGGGTTTGAGGAGTGGGCTGGGGGGTTTAGAAGAAGCGATGAGGAGATCTGGTCGATGGTGATTTTGTTCCAGTTTCTTTGCAGAGTTGGTTGGGGGTGGTTGTTGGGTTTGGGCTTGTTGTAGGTAAAGTGAACGCAGCTGTGGTCAGTCCAAAGGAGATTCGTAGTGTGGCTGAAGGAGACATGATTGCTGGAGGTGAAGATAGGGTCGAGAGTGTGACCTGCGATGTGGGTGGGGGAAGTGACCAGTTGTTTAAGTCCGAGGTTTAAGTCTGCATTAAGTGTAGTCCAGCTTACAGGGCCAATAGGCCAATTCATCACTCGAACAAACGAGGTTATTGACCAGAGCATTTCCCTTCTGGAGCGCAGAGTATCCTTAGATCTTGTCAATGCAAAACGCTCCTCGATGGGTCTTTTGGCCACAGTAGCCTCCCCTACAAAACAAGTCCCTACCATTTCCATATTGTCACCATCTGCTACGACTGCAGTTATCCACACGGTGCCTTGTTCTGTGGACTTATCTGCAACCCAATCTGAGCTTGACTCATTCTCATCAGTAGATCTGGAAAACACTCCAGACCTTGAGCTATGTCAAACTCAGGGTACGCTGGAAACAACTCTAGATAAACAGCTCCGCGGGGCTACGTAAGGCGCCATACCTAAACGGGGAAAAAGCAACTTATGTGGAAACATAGCAGTCCCCGACACCCCCTTGGAACCTGGGAGGGGTCAGTTCACTCAACTCACACAACCAACTATAAATACATCAAATACTAACTCCGCAGTGCTTACTACCAATGCAGAGATTTTGCCTGGTAATTCACCAAAAGCTACTCAGTTGGGGGGCTCTTGCAGAGTTTGCAATTCCACCGCGCAAATACTAACCACCATCAGAGAGCTTTTTATAGAACACCTAAAACCTCTGGAAACTAGTATGAGACACTTAGAAAGTCAGATAGCAATTCTATCACGTATGCCATCAACCGCGTCTAGTTTACACTCACCCAAACAAGGGAAGGGAAAACCCAATCACCCAATAAAAACTCCTCAAATTGACCAAACAGGTCCCGATAGTAAACAGCCCGCAGTGGCCACCTCATCCCTTATGAAATCAAAGTACATCACCCCCTTAGTTCAAAAACAGTCTAAACCAATGGCTGGTGTGCCAAAGACCACAACGCCCACTGTTCCGCCCCAAGTCCCTTTAGGCCCCGTGAAAAATACTATTCAACCGACTAATAACAACCAGACACCCTCATCACCTAAATTGGCGGGTACAAAACCCTCGGTGACAGCAAAAAAGGGAGTGCGACCTGGGCGTCCAGTACACCTTCCACCCGAGGCATCCCTCTACACGGTAATCCTTACAGGAGTACCCGAACTAACTGAGGGCACAGATGAATCTGCATGGTCGCTTAAAAACAAGGTCTTGCAGTGGCTAAGCTTAAATAGACCATTAGAGTCATGGCATTTCGGCAGGATCTCTACAGCTCGTAGAGTAGCCTGGATAGGGGATGAACGAAAATCAATCCAGGGCGATTGCATCATAGTAAAATGTGATGATCCAACAACGGTCGAATATATCTGCTCCTGGCCGTCATTGGAAAAAAAAGGTAGTATTGATGCCCAACATCTTTCCTTTTTTTACCCCCCAGTGAACACTTACCAATATTTTCCTACCTCAAACTGGCAACATCCACGGGAAGGGCACTGGAATCAGGTGGCCTATAGCCATAGCCATAACTATAGAAACAGAAATAGGAACAGAGATTGGCAGACCCAGCTCTGGAATTCTGGCAGGCCCTATTCTTTAGCAGAAGGTTGGCAGGGTTTCCCAACTGGGAATAGATACGATTGCTTGGAAATGGTAGACTGACCGTTAGCGACCATAAAAAGCATGACCCATGCTTCTAAAACTCCTGGTCCCTCTGTAAGTCCTGGTCTAAAATTAAATCAGTCACATTTTCAAGTTCTTACAGAAACAAACAGCAACAAGGTGGGCCTTATCATAGAATCCCCCCATCCCATCTTAAATATAAATATGAACAGTCCTCTGGAGCCCGCTACTGGAGCAAACACTACAAATTCTCCTCAGAACAGAGACTCATATAAGACCAAAAAGACCACTGCAACCCCATTAGTGTGTTCACCTTTGCGATTTCCTGATCCCCAGCCACCTTCTCAACTAAGTGATCACTTGAGCACTGTAGATCTGAGCTTTTCGATTATATACTGGAATGTTGCAGGTCTACGTGTTAAGTTATTATTGCAACCGTGGCTCAATACGGTGAGGGAACACCAGATAATTTGTCTCCAGGAGTCATGGTCAGTTACCACAATCCATTTAGTGGGCTACAAAACTTTTCATGTACCAGCATCTCAGGGAGCTATGGGCAGACCAAAGGGAGGACTGGTGGTTTACGTTGCTAACACCCTGTCCTCTTTATCCATATGCAACCTAAAAGAATCTCCGAATTATCAAATTCTGCAACTAAATTTTAATAAAAACAGTACCTACATCATGATCAATTATTATAATATTTCAGACACAACGGACTGTATAAAAACCCTAAATGAAATTACCACTTTTTTAGAATCTTTGCAAAATGACCTTCACACATCCCCAGCATATATAATCTGGGGTGGTGATTTTAACCACTCACTATGCACATACTATAAAAATAGCAACTGCGGACTGCAGGACGAACATGGTAGCCCTCTAGCCCATTTTGCACATTTCACCAGCTGCAATAAATTAAATGAGTGCCTTTTCTCCCTAGAGCTTGACTTTGTAAACGAATTAATAGAACCTAACTAGACTTCTCACCAACATTCCATGGAAGGGGGTCCTCAACCACTATTGATTTTATTATGACCTCCCAGACCCTAAAGGGACAAGTGGCAGACTTCTCTACTAGGACTGACGTTAGTAGCGACCATTTCCCCATTAGCGTAAGAATAAAGCCAAAAAAGGTAAAACTGCATTCTATTACCTCTAGCCATTTAAAACAAAACTCTATAACTATGAATAAACTGAATGGTTACACGGTTAAATGGGCCAAAGTAGATCCAGGTGTAGTTACGGAGAGAGTTCTTGAAAAAACTAGACCCTGGGTACTGGAATGTCTATCAACTGACTCCTCTCCCCAAACAATTATGACTAACTTCCAGAACATTTTAAAGGTAATTGGACAAGAGTTCTCTGGCAACCACAGGAACAACAAGTCTCCTTCTGAGAGATGGTTTAATGCAGATTGTCGTATGGCCCTTTCGAACTTTTAAAGAAGCCCTCCGTAGACCTACGAGAGATATCTCAGAAATTTCCAACCTAAGGAAATTCTATAATAGAGCCAGACTGGAACGCAGGAGAGAAATCAAGAAAAGGCTATGGGCACAGCTGCACGACAGCTGTCAACGCAAAGATAGCACCCTCTTCTGGCAAGTCATTAGATCTCCCTTTCTGGCTGATACATCAAAGGGTCAGCATCTAGACGTCGCAGTCACGGCTGCTGAATGGGTCACTCATTTCTCCAAAATCTTTGAGAATTCCCCTACAGACCCGTTAGGGGAAAAACATAGCGGAGACAACAACTTGGAGAAGAATACCTACCCAATTAACATCCACTTCAATCATGAGGAGGTTATCAAAACTCTCAAGGCGTCGAAATCTGAAAAAGCTCCCGGGCCTTATGGTGTTCCACTGGACTTTTTTCTCCACAACTTTGAACTCTGGTCACCACTTCTTACTCAGGTCCTAGCAGCAGCTTCTTCAATAGGGCTGTTGGAGTCATGGTCAACGTCCATCCTGCTTCCCATCTATAAAAAAGGCGATCGCAATGATCCGGCCTGCTACAGGCCTATTTCCCTGCTGGACTCCATGGGTAAAGTTGGGGGGTGGGGTGGTTTTGGACCGATTACAATCATGGGCCCAGGAAAACAACATCATGACCGACCTGCAATACGGATTCCAAAAGGGTCTGGGGACCGAGGAGCAGGCCTTGAATCTCGCCCTCCTGACTGGAAAATACGTGGGTGCAAAAGGAGGTAACATCTTCCTTGTGTATGTTGACCTTAGTGCAGCATTTGACTGTGTCCAGCATTCCAAACTTTGGGCTATCCTTAGTGATCTTGGGGTGGATCCCGCCCTTATAGTCTTTCTACGTGAACTCTGACGCCACGGCACGCGTCAGATTTGGAGTCAACGGAGAGCTTTCTCCCTCTTTCTCTATAGGAAAAGGGGTAAGACAAGGATGTGTACTGGCTCCCTTCCTGTTCAATCTATACACCAATGGACTAGAGCAGGCTATGCTGGAGGGGAGCCAGGACCTACCCCAGATTAGCCATCGCCCATACCAACACTGTTATACGCAGATGACTCGGTCATTATAGCGCGCACACTGAACCAACTCCAAAAGCAACTTAACAAATACTGCTCCTTTATGAGTTCTTTTGGCCTTAAAATCAATATAAAAAAGACATTCACCATGCATATTGGTCATAGGGTTAAGAATTCTAAATCAATCTTGGTGGAAAAAACAAAGCTGGAAAAAACCTCTGCTTATCCATACCTGGGCATCATGGTGGATGACTCTTTGAGCTGGCGTCAGGCCACGGCCAGCAGAAAACTTTTATTCCAACGAGCAACATCGGCCCTGGTCACCTTTTCAAGAAAGTTAGGTAAGCCTGCTCCTCCTGAACTCTTGAAAATTTACTATGCAAAATGCCACAGCGTGGCCACTTATGGAGCAGGTGTCTAACGGGTTTGTCAAATATCTGCTGGCCCTTCCACAAAGTGCCCCGAATTTTGCCTCACATAATGAGCTCGGTATGGAATATATAACTGATACCATACGCACCAAACCTATTTTATTATGGCAACGTATATGGACCAAACCTGAGTGTCACCTAACACGCTCCTTGATTACAGATTGCATGGCCTTAACCAACTGGTGCAGGATTCCCTGGTTAGTCTATGTAGGGAACTTTTTTAAGGATCTCGGCCGTAGCTCTTATTTTGATGAACCACCTAGTGTGGAGGACATCTCAAAGAAATACCTAAAAAT